>NC_142876.1:44812500-45412500 GCF_051225735.1 Oryctolagus cuniculus
AACTGTTTTTACATTTACCAATTGATTCAAATTAATTTCTGCTCTTAGTAACCTCAGTTAACCATACTTTCTTTCAGGGTGCCTTCCCAATGAGGTTCACACCTCCCTTAGGATGTACCCCTTGTGAAGAGGTAGATGAATCTGGGCCTCAAGCTTACAAGGCATTAAAGTCTACCAGATTATTTATCAAGCCCCTTCTGTCAGGTTCTATTTGCCTCTCAATCAGAAAACTTAGTTGTAGCTTAGATAACACCTTTCTTAGGTTCTCTAATAATGACTCTGTCTTTTGTATCTAGCCCACTTGGGCCTCATTCCTTTGTAATCATAGCCTCTACTCTAATATCGATGGCTCTACTCCCAACCTCTGTGTATTGATGGTCCTCTCCTCCACTTAATGTTGTATGATTGTTCAGAATTTCTCTACAAACTCCTCTACCTGCAAAAGTTGAGTGGCCTTTCTCCCGGTCTTGGTTGGGATCAGCTTTAAGCCACGTCCAAACAATCCTCACAAGGGTCCAGAGACCCCCCTCATTTCCTCTCCTGTATGAAATCCTCTCATTATTTGGTTAATGCCACTCTTAGGATCATTGGTTGCTATTCTCACCCTGACTTTTATACTACAGTGTCTGTTTAAGTGTTTACAGCTGGTGATAATGGAACGAACCAAGGCCTTCAGCAACCAGGCAGTCAACCAAATTCTGCTACAGGAATATACTCAGCTCCCCGCCCAGCAGACAGCAGCTTGAGACATCGCCCCATGCCAGCGAAGGGTACCTCGTCGCCCCATGTCAGCAGGAAGTAGCTCTAAAGACAGATCATCAACCCTCCACCCCTCCTGTACTTTTGGGACTAATGTAATCGCATACAACTCCTGCGTTATAAAAAACAAAAAGGGCGAATGTTAGGAAAATGGCGCAGTCTTACTTATGGCACAATCTACACCCTGACACCATCCTAGGCTCTAGCCTCCGCCGCCATTGCTGGAAGCCAGGTGGCCACATGGCCCAACCACCGGTGTCAAGCTCCACCCCCAGCCCAATGCGATTTGCTGCTCCTGCTTCCCTGCCCGCCCTGCAGCAAAGTTTTAAAAGGACCTGTTCCTGAACAGGTGGCTCTCTCTTGGCTCCTCTCCTCTGCTCTCCTCTCCTCTCGTCTCTCTTCTCTATGCTCTCCTCGCTGGCTCCTCTCCTGTCTCTCTCTCTTACACTCTCCTCTCTTTTTCCTTCTTTGCCCCTTCCCTCTGGTCTGCTGGGTTTTCCCCAATAAGCCCTTTCCCTAAAAAAAAAAGAAAGAAAGAAAAGAAAAGAAAAAAGAAACCAAGCGTTTCTGATTGTCAGAATGAAACCTGTGAGTTCTACATCGGGGTGAGGAACATCTAGCCAGTGGGACAGAAGACCTGAGAAATTATTTGATCTGGCCCTGCCACAGGAACCGCCAGTAGGGCTCAAAATTCAATTACTCTGTGGCAAGCTAATTTTAAGTTGGTCATTTTCTGTGGCCTTCAAACAATGTTATAAATTTCCAAATGACCCTTGGCAGAAAAAACAGTTCTCCACCCCTGCTTGAAAGCTAAAAATAAGAAAAAGAAAAGATGAAGAAATCCAGCACACCTTGCATCCAAGAATTATTTTTTTCTCAGGATTATCACAAGCAAAATTATTATAGATGAAGCTAAAAAGCAAAATAAATGTAGCTGGCTGGAAAGCATAATTCTTGAAGTTCTCCCCCTCCTCTAAAGGGGACAATCTTTACAGCAAATGCTTGCTGGGATCATGATTTAGTAATTACAATAGAAAGGGTTAAGTGACTTCATGGCATCACACAACAAAAGATAGATGCTGAGGGTGGATTTTTGAGCTCTAATTCTCCTGCCCCATGGGAATAGTTGAATGCTATCCCTGTCTGGGTGGCCTGGAGCCTCTTCTTTTAGAGTTTCCATAATCTTGGGTCATTCATTTATTGTCTTCTATATCCCATTATGATTCTGTACTGATCCACAGCGGAGTTAGAATGAATTCCTGTAAATTTGGTGTTTTCTTTTTTTTTGATGATTTGTCAAGCACTCTTTGTCTCTGCAACTGCCTACCACAGGCAGGCTGTGCTTTAACTGTGTATTTCCACTGCTGAAATGATCTGTGTCACTAATTTACTTCTGTACTATGTGCCAGACTAAAACAGAGAAAGGTCCGTTTTCTTGCTCTGATCTACACTACAAAGATAGTGTAGTTTATGTGAAATATTTTTGGGATTTTGGCTGAAAAATATAGAAGGTAAATTACATGTTTTGTATAACTTATTGTTTCCTTGTTACACACTTTGAAAAATACTTATGTACTGAGGGAATTTAACCTGAGATAACTAAAGAAGGTGCTTGGACAGAGCATTTATAGAACAAAGTTTGGGGGATCTTTAAATATGATGCCTCTACATAAGATTTACAAAGACAAATATTCTATAATAAGAAAGTATAAATTAAAATAGGTTTAAAATAAGGCACAAGGATAAGGTAGGCATTTAGCCTTGTGGCTAAATTACCAGTTCAGGTGCCTACATCCCAGATTGGACAGTCTGGATTTACTTACTGATTCCAACACCTAATTCAAGCTTTCTACTAAGTAAGTTCCAGGGGACGGGGTGACGGCTCAAGTAACTGGGTTCCTGCTACCCAGTTAGGACACATGGATTCAATTCCAAGACCCCCACTTTAGCCTAGAGCTGGAAACAGGAATTGAACCCAGGTTCTTCAAGGAGGGATGGGAAGTTCTACTTGGTACCTTAGCCAGTAGGCCAAATACCCAACCCCCAGTTATAACTTTTAATTCATTTACTTATATAACATGTCTTTCATGGATTATTATTTGAACATTTGTTCTTGTAAGAAATGTAAAGAGAAATAATTTATGATTTATGTATCTCCTAGAGTCATAAATTCATGGTCTCATATAAAACATGTACTTTTCTTATTTTAATTTTTTGTGTTATACAAGTTTCATGTATTTTATAATACAGGTTTAGGAACATGGTGATATTTCCCTCCCTCCTACCCATGCTCCAACTCTTCCTCCTCCTTCTCCCATCCCCACTCTTAATTTTTACCAAGATCTATTTTCAACTTACCTAATGATCATAAGGTTAATTCTACACTAAATAAAAAAGAGTTCAACGAGTAGTATAAAGAAGACAAAAAGCACTGTCAACAAAAGAGACAAAGGCTATAAATAGTCATCAAATCTCAAAATATCCATTTCACTCCCATGTGTTACATGTTAGGTACTCTATTAGTTACCCTTGATCAGGAAAACCTATGATATTGATATTGGTCTTTTTGGGACAGACTTATTTCATTAAGTATAATGGGTTCCATTAATATGTGAGTAAATGGCATAGAAGGGGGAAATAGAGATGAAAAGAGGAAAAATTTTTAAAAAGGAAGTGTACTGCTTAAGCCATTTAGGGTAATGTTTTGTTTGATTCTTTGTCCAAATCATGGAGCAGTTTTTTGATGGAGTATAATTGCATGACTTTATTTGCAATAATTTTATTTTGCATTTTGGATTGGACCACCCATTAAAATACTATTTTAGTGGAATTAATTAATCATTTGAAACAAGTCCTATAGAGATAGGCATGCTTCTTTAGAAATCTGTTATGAGTTAGAAAAAATGTGCTTATTTTAACAAAGCATTCACAAGCCCATTGCAAGATTTCAAAACAATTCTACTGTGTTGCATTCATATAACAAGTCTATAAATGTATCAACTTAGTTCTGACACAAACATAAGAGTTTGATAGTCTCACTGAGTTTTACAGATGCCCATATCATTCTATGATGGAAAGTGATATTTTGGCCATTATAGATATGTGTGTTCTCTATCTTGAAAGTGTTCATGATTTCCTTCTATTCTGGTTCAATTTTTGTCCCTAGGTCATCTTCTCTCACCTATGAATACATTAATTGTGCCACGGCAGCCTGCATGGGAGCACAGGTAGGAAGTTTGCTGGATATATTTCACATAAAATCTGAAAATCTTGCCCAAACAGCACGGCATAGGATTAGTCATGGTATAGACATGACTTAGAACCTATGAGAGCCCATGAGGAAACCCAAACAACGGAGCACACACATCACCAATATTATCAGTAGTTTTCTTCTCTGACATTGCAACCTCAGAAAGGACAGATGGGGAGTATTTAAGAGAAAGGAGAATAGCTCTCTAGCCAGCCAGATCGCCAATAAACCTTGCTGATTGCTGGAGTGACAGAAATAACCTGCAGATTGACCTCACGTCCAACTGAGCCATATTAGTATTTCAGACATGTCCACTAAGGAAGAAAGAGCAAGAAGGTGACCATACAATTTATTAGCAAGATTGGAACAATTATGATAATCAAAAAAGTGGTAATAACAATTACACCAGGAAAACAAGCACAAACCAGGACTGTCTTGGCCCAGGAAAACTGTAATTCATGGTCTCCCTAGAGAGTTCTAACCCAATGACTTCTTTCAAAAAGTTCACATCTTAATATTGGAAGCCTGACAAATACACAACTGCATTAATCAGTAAACCATGAAAAATGTAAGATGAGGGTGCACTGAGGAGCAAAGTGGATCAGTATGATTAGCAGTATCATGGGAAATAGTTTAAATTGCCTATAATTGAAGAGTAAGTTCATATAGAATGGCTAAGCCTTATCACCTCAAATGAAAATACCTTGACAGGTAAATAAAGTGAATAATATTCTTGATCCACAGAAGGTACATGTAGTATGGACACTAGGGGACTACTTAGTACTCTGCACATTGCATTTAACTACTTATATCATTTTGCAAGCATACTTAAAAAAAAAAAAGTCACTAACAGTATCAGGATCCTACAGCATCTCCTGCCTACAAAGCACGCAATGGTACCTGATTATGTGATGTTGCTTTCTAGTCGCTTCAAGTTTGGTCTTTCCCAAATCTAGGATATCTTCAGCATGTCTGGCATCTTCAGTGCATACAATGTCAACCCCCCATCAACTCCAGAGTCGCATATCCAGAAAAAATAAAATCTGTGGGTTTTTCTTTTCATTTGAAAAGCCCTTTCAGAGAACTCCGGTGACCCTAACCATTGCACTCTGATCTCAGGTAATAATTTGAGCCTGGGGACAGGGGGTAGAGGAGGTGAAGGAGTGAGCAGAAACAAAAATAAAAATTATTATAGACCATATACCTACCAGGTAGCTAGTAGGTATATGTGTGTGTGTGTGTGTGTGTGTGTATACACACACATATATATATAAAGTGTATATATATACATGTTACCTAGTAGATATGTTATATATATTATATATACACGTGTACTTTCTTCTAATCCTAAAATTTATTCCAAGAAATATTTCCTCATATTAGAGATGAAGAACCTGAGGCTTAGATTGAATTACTAACTAGTTCATATAGATGAAACAAAGCTAAAATTCCAATCACCGCCCTAAATCTGTAAACTTCCCCCGTTCCACAGGGCTAGGCAAAAAAGATCAAAGATCACCTGGGTCCTATCCTGCCCCACATGCATCCTGGTCTTGGCAGAAACTTGCATTGTGCAAACAGGAATCGCACTGGTCAACTTTGCATTTGCTGTGGAGTCTTGAAAGAAAACACTACTCTGTGCTGTCTGCCAATGAATTCCCCTCATCTCATGCTGTCAGTCACCTCTTGAATGGGGAACTCAGGGGCTGCCCCAGAGGTGACAGAAGGATCAAGGCATGGGTGAAGTGTTAGCTTCAGTGTCCTCAGGAAGCTCTACTAGCACTCACCACATGACATTACCAATGTGAACATTAGACATTTTATTTTTTTTACTCTTATTTTTCTAATTCAATAATTTATTTGAGAGACAAAAAATGTCAGATTTCCCATCTACTGGTTCACGCTCTCAAATGCCTATAACAGGCCAGGCTGCAGCTGAGATCCAGGAATCCTAGCCAAATCTCACATGAGGGTGACAGGGACCCAATTACTTGAGCCATCACCTGCTGCCTCCCAGGGTGCACACTAACATGAAGTTAGAGTTGGGAGCAGAGCCAGCTCCCAAGTGACATCTTAACTGCTATACCAAAAACCTACTCCTCTTATTATTTCATTGTAGTTCTTATAGAAAGTATATTGCTTCAAGGCTGCATCCATTGCTGCTACATGGCTACCACTAGGCAGGCCACCCCTTTGCATAAATTCTAGAACTGTCACATTCACTGCCCTCAGGTATTAAAAGTATCATCCTACTCATCACACCACAAAGTCATATTTTATTCTTTATCCCCAGTCCTGACTACATTTACCAACACATAGTGATCAAAAAATAGAGAAAAAAGTGACATCTAGTTGTCATTTGAGTTCCAATTTCAATTCTGGTGGAAAAACCCACTGCCCTCCTCTAATGCCATGGAGGCCTCTAACAACTATTACTTTTTGAAAATCTTTGCCTGTAACAAATATTTCTTTGCTCTGCATTGGGCAACTGCTCCTTTATCTCCACCCTGATATTGAACCAACTAGCCTTTCTAGAGAGAAGTTTTATGTCACAGCAGCACAAGCACCAAAGTTGAAACTGCCAATCAGACATCCCCAGACAGAAAAGCCCTTCAGCAATGTTTTTATGTTGCTCTGTCAACTGTTCTCCATTCCTGAGGTTCTGTTCATTTCTAATGCTTCTACTTAGCTTGCTTCCTTTACTCCTATTCTGGATGCATTTTCCACCCCAAAGTACTCACAGAATTATTATCTGAAGTTATAATCTATGCTAATTCTTGGGATAAGTATAATTTTTAAGCTCACAATGGAAGGATGAAAAGAAGGGAGTGAGGTAGAAAAGGAGTATGAAAGACACCCAAAACTAACAGCCTCTTAATCACATCAGTTCTAATTCTCTAGGGCATCTCTTTCTCTTCCTCCCTCCCCTTCTCCCAGCATTTTCTCGCAGCTTTAATCACACATAATTAACATAAAGAGCACATATAGTATACACATGATTCTTTGACATTTGTGTACACCTATGAGACCGTATCAACACAATGAACATGTACATCACATTATCCTCAACTCCCTTGTAAACCTGTCCAATCCTCTCCATCTCATTACCTCTACCCTGTCTTAAGAAATCACTCATTTTCTGTCACAATAGATTAGTGTACATTTCCAGAATTTTATATAAATTAGATCATGTAGTATTTACTCATTTTGTACAGCTTTACAGTCAACATAATTATTTTGAAATCTATGTTTTGAAGTATATTAATAGTTCAATATTTCTTTGCTATAGAATTTCATTATATGGATATACACAAAGATGTATTATCTGTTCTTAAGTATTTGAGCTGTTTTTAGCTTAGGGCTATTAAAAATATTGCTATGAATATTCATGCACTAGTCTTGGAATGTTTTCATTTCTCTTGGATGAATTCCTAAGAGTAGAATGTCTGTTTCATGTTATACTTTAAACATATAAAGAAGGAAGAAACCAGACTGTATTCCAAAGTGGTTGGACCATTTTGCATGCATACTAACAGTACAGGAGAGTTCTGGTTCTGGTTCTTGTGCTTGTCAACATTAAATATGGTCAACCTTTGAATTTTAGCCATTTTAAAAGGTATTCAATTGCACATTATACTGCTTTTAAGTTGAAGCTCCCTAAAGTCTAATGTTTTGAACACCTTTTCCTCTGCTTATATCATCCAGGTATCTTCTTTGATGAACTGCCTGTTCAGATTGTTTTCCCTCTTTTCTGTTTTTGAAGTTTTTGTTTCCTTCTTATTGAATTTCTAGAGTTTATTATCCTAGGTCAGACAAAAACTTTGAAAATATTTTCTGCCTGTTGGTGGACAGCTGTTTCACTAACTTAACAATTCCTTTGAAGTTTGGAAATTTTTAATTTCAATGAAGTGCAATTTATCTATTTGTTCTTTTATGAACCCTTTATCATATCCAAAATGATGTCTAACCCAAGATCACAAAAATTTCCTTGTTTTCTTCCAGAAGCTTTACTATTTTAAATTTACAGTTAATACTACCATCCATTTTGGGTTCTTTTTGCATATGGCAAAAGATATGGAGCAAAGTTTGTGTGTGTTTGTGTATCTAAGTATGTCTGAATATCCAATTTTTCCAGCACTATATGTTGGCAAAAATATATTTTTTCAGCTTCAATTATTTTATACCTTTGTCAAAACTCAGTTGAATAGAACAATGGAGCAGGTTAAAGGGTTTAACTTCATACTAATATCACACTTTCAGCTGATAAACTTTTATAAGCATAGAAACCAGAAAATATTAGCCTAACCATCTTGTTCTTTTCCAAATTTATTCTAGTCACTATGATTCCATATGAATATAAACATCAAAATAAACGTTTCAATTTCTACATGGAAAACAGCCCACTAGGATTTTTATTGAGATTGCATTGAATCTGTAGATCAGTTTGGGAAAGAATAACAACTAAACAATATTGTCTTTTCATTCATGAAAATGATGTATCTTTTATTTAAAACTTTTCTAATTTGTCTGAGGAATGCTTTAAAATTTAGTGTGTAACTTTTACATATTGTCAGATTTATCCCTAAGTATTATTTCATATTGTTCAATTTATAGTTAAATTTTTAATTTGCAAAAGTTTATTGCCAACATACAAGTGCTTTGTATATAAGTCATATCCTGAAACCTTAAAAGCTCACTTTTTTATTTCTTATATCTCCATTGTATATGATATTCTATGTAAACAATCATGTAGAAATGCAGACTAAAGGGGATAAGTCCAAAGTGGTAGATTAGGAAATGACATACTGCACTGGGCTAGGGATAAACAGTTAAAAAAAGAAGTGTAGAAAGTACACTCTCAGGGGAGAATTGGAGAGAAAACCACACTGCAAATCCTACAAGAGGAAGAGGAACACTGTGAACCTGCGTGGAGAGCACAGACATACAGTGCAAACACAGATACAACAAACAGCTGCAGCAGCCCAGAACCAGAGTGGGTGGCAGCTTATAGACCAGACTGCAACAACCCATGGTGATATAGCCAAAGGAAGAGTGTGGCAAGAGTTCAGACTGGAGCTCTGGGGGCTAGCAGTCGCTAGTGGTTACCTTTGGACCCAGTGCGTGGTTATCTTGCCCCAACTTCCCCACAACAGTGCCCACTGCCCAGTTGAGAAAGGACAGGCGCGCCATTTTGGGTTTGGGCGGGAGCTGCAGAAGACTTTGTATGTATGCACAGCAACTGGCTGAGACGGCATCATCTTCCTGGCAGTACCGGTGGCAGTGGCAGGGAGAGAGCAACATTCGGCTCTTTGTGTGCATGTGTTCCAGAGATTCTAGCAGAGGGAAAAATCTGCATTCCCCACTGACTTTGAGCCTGGCTGGGAGATGGCTGGGCACCCATGTAGGATGGTGAGGCACCCACAGCCTACCAGAATCAAGACTAGGCAGAGCTGTCTCAGGGAACATCTGCCTCTCTGTTGACTGGGCAGGCTAGCAGGACAGAGAGAAACCTCTGCATCCAGCAACTGTGGGAGACTGGTATGCCAAGACCATGGAGACTCAGTTACATGAGAAGGTGCAGGGTGTAGCTGGATCTCTGAGCAGTCACTGGGTGAAGCTCCACATGCTTGGAACTCCTTAGTTGCCAAGAGCAACTAGAACTATGCTCACAGTGAGGACTGCACAGATCATTTGTGCAGTTCATATGGTGGCACAGAACACACTGGAAGCTAACACCCAGGCATTGAGATCTACCACACCCAACTTGGGTGTTAACCTGGATACTTGCCCCATCCTAGGCCACACTCACTGGCCACACCCACCACACACCTGGTATTCACTGAAAGTGGAGACATTCCACTAAGCCACAGAGGCTTAGCTCAAAGATAAAAGCCATCAGAGGAAAAAAAAAAATCAACTCCACAAATGCCTAAAAACAAATGCAGAAATTCAAGAAACAAGAATAAGGAAAATACCATGATCTGAAGAGAACACAACATTTCTTTAAAAAAAAAAAAAAAAGATTTACCTTTTTATTTGAAAGGCAGAGTTACAGAGAGGCAAAGGCAGAGAGAGACAAAGGTCTTCTATATGCTGGTTCACTCCTCAGATGGCCACAATGGGCAGAGCTGCACCAATCTGAAGTCAGGAGCCAGGAGCTTCTTCCATGTCTCCCACGCCAGTGCAGGGGCCATCTTCCACTGCTTTCCCATGCCATAACAGAGAGCATTATCATCGGAAGTGGAACATCTGGGACTTAAACCAGTGCCCATAGAGGATGCTAGCATTGCAGGCAGCACAGTACCAGGCCCAATGACATATGAATATTAGAATGTGAAAATGAAGAGAATAAGGAAATGCCAAAAATGGAATTTAAAAAAATAGAATTATTCAAAAGCAATTAGAAGCAAATCCATGAACTAAAGGAAATCATACATAACATAAATGAAAATTTGTCCCATGAAACTGAAATTTTAAAGAGAAATCAATGAACTATTAGAAAAGAAGAATTCAATAGATCAAACAAAAAGTGTGGTAGAAAGCTTTATTAGCAGTCTTGGTAAAGCAGAAGAAAGAGTACCTAAACTAGAAGCTTACAGTCAGAACAACAACAAAAAAGAATAGAAAAACTTAAACAGTTTGAGATTAATGGGATACTATCAAACAACCAAACATATGGGTCTTAGGATTTCCTGTAAGTGTGGAAATAGTGAATGGACTAGAAGGCCTGTTTAGTGAAATTAGAGAAATCTTGCCAGTTTGGAGAAAGAAAAGGATGTCCAATTATAGGAAGCACAGAGAACTAACAGACAGGAACAGAAAAGATCTTCACCAAGACACACTGTAGTCAAATTTTCCACAGTAAAACAAAGAAAGGATTCTAAAATGTGCGTGAGAATAATATCAGATTATGTTCAGATGATCTCCAATTAGACTCACAGCTGACTCCTTAAAAGAAGCCCTACAGCCTAGAAGGGAATGGCAAGCTATAGTCTAAGACTAAGAGAAAAAAAATTGTAAACCCAGAATATTGTAACATACAAAGCTCTCATTTATGAGTTAATGCAAAATAAAGACCTTTAATAACAAACAGAAGTTGAAAGAATTTATCACCAGTCATCCAGACTTACAAAAGATGCTTAAAAAGGCGCAACACACAAAAACACAGAAATAAAGCCATCAGCATCAAAGAATATGAAGTCAGATAAACCCCCAGTAAAAGCACAAAAAGAAATCCAAAGTAAACAATAGGAATATTCATGGGAAAATGCCAGGGCCATGTTGTTACTTATTAATAAGTAATACCATGAATGTAAATGGCATCCAATCTCCAGTTAAAAGATATAGACTGGTTGAATGGATTAAGAAACAAGACCCATCTATTGATGCCTACTAGAAATACATCTCAAAGATACCAGCAAACTCAAAGTGAAAGGATGGAAAAAGACATTCCATGCTAGACAGAAACCAAAAAAATAGCTGTTGTAGCCATCCTAATATCAGACAAAATAGACTTTAACATAAAAACTGTTAGAGACAAAGAAGAGCACTATGTAATAATTAAAGAATCAATTTAACAGGTATATATAACTATAATAAATGTATACACTCTGAATTTGAGTGCCTGACTATAAAAAAGAAATCAATCAAAAATCAATCCAAAGGGAGACAATCTCCAATATAGTAACAGGGGACTTTGACAACCTACTTTCATCAATGGACAGATCAACTAGACAGAAAAATCAACAAAAAGAGCTAATCAACACTATGGACCTAACATATCCACAGAACATTTCATCCCACAGTTGCAGAATATACATTCTTCTCATCAGTGCATAGAACTTTCTCTAAGATAGACCATATGATAGGCCATAAAGCAAGTCTCAGCAAATTCAAAAAGCTCAAAATCATACCATTCATTTTCTCTGACCACAATGAATTGAAGCTGGAAACCAGCAACTCAAGAATCTCTAGATCATATACAGACACATAGAGACTGAATAACATGTTCCTGAATGAACAATGGTTCATAGAAGAAATCAAAAAAGAAATCAAAACAGTTCTGGAAATGAATAAAGACAACAATATATAATACCAAAACATATGGAATACAGCAAAAGCAGTATTAAGAGGGAAGTTTATAGCAATGGTTGCCTACATGAAGAAATTAGAAAGGTACCAAATAAAAGAGCTACCAATGCATCTCAAAGGCCTAGAAAAACAAACCAAACCCAAAATTAGTAGGAAGAAATAAATAAAAAGTAGAGTGTAAACAAAATTGAAACAAACAAAAAAGATCAGTGAAATGAAGAGCTGGATTTTTTAACAAAAATAAAATTGACGCACCATTGGTTCAACTAACCAGAAGAAGATGGAGAATACACAAATCAAAATCAGATGAAAAAGGAAATATAAAAGATACCACAGAAATAAAAAGGATCATCAGGAATTACTACAAAGAGCTATATGCCAATAAATTAGGAAACCTAGAAGAACTGAATAGATTCCAAGACACATACAATCACAAAAATTTATCCATGAATACATAGAAAACCTGAACATACTGATCCTAGGATAGAAATTGAATCAGTAATAAAAACACTTCTGAGAAAGAATAGCCCAGGACTGGACAGCTTCACTCCTGAATACTATTAGACATGTAAAGAACTAATTCCAATTCCTCTCAAGCTATTCAAAATTCTACCCAAATACCTTATATGAAGCCTGCATCACCATAATCCCTAAGCCAGAAAGTTATAACAGAGAAAGAGAACTATAGACCAGTATCCTGAATGAACAGAGATACAAAAATCCCCAACAAAATACTAGCTAATCGAAAACAACACATCAGAAAGATCATTCACCGAGACCAAGTGCAATTTATCCCTGGTTTGTAGGGATGGTTCAACATACACAAATCAATGTGATGCATTACATTAACAAATTGAACAAAAAATATGATTTTCTCAGTAGATACAGAGAAAGTGTCGCTCCCCATCTTCGTGGAGGAACGACACAGGACCCTGCGCTGTTCTTTCGTCTGCTCGGCCCTCCCTGGGTTTGCTGCTGGTTCTTCCCGGGTTGGCTACTATCCCTTCCACCTCCGTGGAAGGGCAGTTCCCCCTGGCCACATTCCCCACTTCCGCAGGGGAGCGGCACACCGCCGGCCGGCTCTCTTCGGGGGCTGCACAGGTGTTCCTTCAGCTAGATGTTCCCCTTAGATGTTCCTCGTGCATGCCGTCTCTCTCCTCCTTTATAGTCCTCCTCTGCCAATCCTAACTCGGCTGCCCACACGCCGAGTACGCTGCTCTCCAATCAGGAGCAAGTCCTACAGTTTATTGGCTGAACTGGAGGCAGCTGCGTAGAAGCTGTTTTCTCCTCTCCCAGCGCCATATTGTGGGAGAGCAGATGCATAGAATAAGTCTTAATTCCAGTAACTCAGTCCAGTCCGGGTTGCTCCCCACAGATCCCCCTTTCTTTTTATTTTTGGCGTTGATACGCGCCTGTCTTCGGTGCCCCGCGGCACACACTCTGTTCTGCTTGCTAGAGTTGCCACAGGTTCTTACAAGTCCTATCAATCAGGCAAACCGAATCCGGGTCCTCTCTTCGCCATGTTGTGAGGAGGTTTTTAGGCGCTGATGCGTGCCTGTGTTCGGTGCCCCGCAGTACATGCTCTGCTCTGCCTGCAGGGGCTTACAAGCCCTAACAATCAGGCAAACCGAATCCAAGCCTTCTCATTGCCGTATTGTGGGGGAGACTTATTAGTGTTGATTCGTGCCTATCTTCAGTGACCTGCAGCTCATACTCTGGTCGAGCTGCCTACTGGTGCTTACCGCCTTACTAATCAGGCAGACCGAATCCAAGCCTTCTCATTATGGTATTGTGGGGAGACTATTGATGTTAATAACGTGCCTGTCTTCGGTGACCTGCGGCGCATAAGCTGCTAGCCGCCCACAGGTGCTCACCACCTCCCTAATCAGGCAGACCGAATCCAAGCTCTCTCATTGCCATGTTGAGGGGAGGCCTTTCTATTTCTCTATTTCTCTATCTCCGGGCATTCCTATTTCTCCTATTTTACTTCTATCTACCAGCATTCCTATTTCTCTCATTTTACTTCTAAACTTCTGTTTCTCTTATCCCTGCGGCTTCCCGGCGCCCGCCCCGAGGCTGCTTCTCGGCACCTCGCCCCGCGGCAGCTTCACGGCTCTGCGCGGCTTCCCGGCGCCTCGCCCCGCTGGCAGGTTCCCGGCTCTGTGTGCATGCTCCACGGTCTCCACGCACTTCGCGCCCGCACCACGGCCTCACGCCAGCCCCGCGTTCCTTATCTATTCACGCCCCGTGCTCTCTGCACGCGGCGGCTTCCGCGAGTCACACAGCGTAGCTTACGTCTCCACCACTAGTATTCAATCCAAGTTCCCCGGACTAACCTGGCGAATTCCAACCTGGCGGCCCACGTCTCTGGTTCCAGATCTTCGCCTCTTGCTCCCCGGGGTGACTTGAATTCCAAGCTGGTTTACGTCTCCGCCTCGGCCTGCACTCGCGGCTTCATCCTCCCTAACATTTTTCTCTACCCGGTATGTTTCCCTAAGTTTTCTTCCAACAATATTCTTCTCTCATTTCTCCTGGCTACTCCTCACAGTCCGTATCCGAGTCCGAGCCTCCTCCAGGTTTCACTTTCGCTTTCAATCTCCTAGCTTCCCCGCCATAGTCCGCATCCGAGTCTATGAAAGCTTTCACTTTCGCTTTCAATCCTAACTTCTTTCCCACAGTCTGTATCCAAGTCTATGCCTAGGCTTTCAATAGCTTCTTCCGGCACCTTTCTCGTCCGGCTTTCCCCTAGGCTCTTCGCTAGTCTCTCTCTCCGGTATTTTCCTGCTTCTTCCCGTTTCTTCCCTCCTAAGTTTCATATCCGAGTCACGGCACCATTATGTCGCTCCCCCTCTTCGTGGAGGAACGACACTAAACCCTGCCTAGGCTTCATATCCAAGTCACGGCACCATTATGTTGCTCCCCATTTTCGTGGAGGAGCGACACTGAACCCTGCCTAGGCTTCATATCCGAGTCACGGCACCATTATGTCGCTCCCCCTCTTCATGGAGGAACGACACTAAACCCTGCCTAGGCTTCATATCCGAGTCACGGCACCATTATGTCGCTCCCCATCTTCGTGGAGGAACGACACAGGACCCTGCACTGTTCTTTCGTCTGCTCGGCCCTCCCCGGGTTTGCTGCTGGTTCTTCCCGGGTTGGCTACTATCCCTTCCACCTCCGTGGAAGGGCAGTTCCCCCTGGCCACATTCCCCACTTCCGCAGGGGAGCGGCACACCGCCGGCCGGCTCTCTTCGGGGGCTGCACAGGTGTTCCTTCAGCTAGATGTTCCCCTTAGATGTTCCTCGTGCATGCCGTCTCTCTCCTCCTTTATAGTCCTCCTCTGCCAATCCTAACTCGGCTGCCCACACGCCGAGTACGCTGCTCTCCAATCAGGAGCAAGTCCTACAGTTTATTGGCTGAACTGGAGGCAGCTGCGTAGAAGCTGTTTTCTCCTCTCCCAGCGCCATATTGTGGGAGAGCAGATGCATAGAATAAGTCTTAATTCCAGTAACTCAGTCCAGTCCGGGTTGCTCCCCACAGAAAGCATTTCATAAAATATAATATTCTTTCATGATGAAAATTCTAAGCAAAATGGGTATAGAAGGAACATTCCTCAACACAATCAAGGCAATTTATGACAAATCCATGGCCAGCATCCTATGGAATGGGGAAAAGCTGGAAGCATCCCCTCTAAGATTCAGAACTAGACAAGGATGCCCAATCTCACCATTGCTACTCAATATAGTCCTGGAAGATTTAGCCAGAGCCTTTAGGCAAGAAGAAGAAGTGAAGGGGGCACAAATTGGGAAGGAGGAAGTCAAATTATCCCAATTTAGAGAAGACAAGATTCTATGTATAGGAGATGTGAAAGACTCCACTGGGAGACTATTGGAACTTGTAGAAGAGTTTGATAAAGTGATAAGATATAAAATGAACACACAAAAATCAATAGCCCTTGTTTACACAGACAGTAAGTACAATGGCTGAAAAACAAGTTTTAGATCAGTATCATTCACAATACCTCCTTAAAAATTCCTTGGAATACCTTTAACCAAGGAGGTAAAAGATCTCTACAATGAGAATTTCAAAACATTAAAGCAAGAAGGAAATAGAAGACATTAAAAAATGGAAAAATCTTCCATGTCATGGATTAGGAGAATAAACATCAAAATGTATGTCCATACTACCAAAAGCAATTTACAGATTCAATGAGATCACAAGCAAAATATCAACAACATTCTCTGCAGATCTAGAAAATATGATGCAAAAATTCATATGAAAACATGAGACCCGAAATAGCTGAAGTAATATACAATAAAAACAAAGTTGGAGGATCATAATACCTGATTTCAAAACATACTACTGAGCAGTTAATTATCAAAACAGCCTGTTATTGGCACAAAAACAGACTTATAGACCAATAGAACTTATAGACCAATAGAAACTCCAGAAATCAATCCATATATCTTTTTTTTTTTTTTTTGACAGGCAGAAGGCAGAATGGACAGTGAGACAGACAGAAAGGTCTTCCTTTTCCATTGGTTCACCCCCTAATGGCCGCTCCAGCCAGCGCACCACACTGATTCAAAGACAGGAGCCAGGTGCTTCTCCTGGTCTCCCATGCAGGTGCAGGGCCCAAGCACCTGTGCCAACCTTAACTGCACTCCTGGCCCACAGCAGAGAGCTGGACTGGAAGAGGAGCAACTGGAACAGAATGCGGCACCCCGACCAGGACTAGAACCCAGGGTGCCGGCACCGCAGGCAGAGGATTAGTCTATTGAGCTGTGGTGCTGACCCAATCCATATATCTACAACCAACTTATCTTTCATAAAGCAGCTAAAATCAATCTCTGGAGCAAGGACAGTCTTCAACAAATGCTGCTGGGAAAACTGGATCTCCACATGCAGAAGTATGAAACTAGAGCCATATCTTACACCTTATACAAAAATCCATTCAAATTGGATCCAAGACCTAAATCTACTACATAATACCATCAAATAACTAGAAAACATTGGTACATACTGAAAGATATTGGCACAGGCAAAGACTTCTTGGAAAAGACCCCAAAGTACATGCAATCGAAGCCAGAATTGACAAATGGGATTTCATCAGATTGAGAAGGTTCTGCACTGCCAAACAGCCAGCAAAGTGATGAAGCAACTGACAGAATGACAGAAAACATTTGCAAACTATGCAACTCATAAAGGGATAACATCTAGAATATATAAAGAGTTCAAGAAATTCGACAGCAAAGAAAAAAAAGTAAAGAAATGGCCAAAAGACTTGAACAGGCATTTTTCAAGATAGGAAATTCAAATGACCAACAGACACTTGAGAAAATGTTCAGCATCGCTAGACACCAGGGAAATGAAAATAAAAAGCACAGTGAGGTTTCATCTCACTCCAGTTAGAATGGCTCTCATACAGAAATCAACAAATGACAAATGCTGGCAAGGATGTGGGGAAAGTTACCCCCGTCCACTGTTGGTGAGAATGTAAACTGGTCCTCCCACTATGGAAGACAGTATGGCGATACCTCAGAAATCTGAATATAGACCTACCATATGATCTAGCCATCTCACTGCTGGGAATTTACCCAAACCAAAATAAATCAGAATTTGAAAGAGTTATCTGTACCTGTATGTTCATTGCCACATACTTCACAATAACTAAGATACATAATGAACCCTGATGCCCATCAAATGTTTACTAGATAAATTGTGGTGTTTATATACACTATACAGTACTATTCAGCTGTTTAAAAAGAAAGAAATCCTGTCTTCGCAAAAGGATAGACCCAACTATAAACCATTTTACTTAGTGAAATAAGCCAGTTCCAAAAACACATGTTTTCCCTGATTTGAGGTAATTAATATAGTACCTGAAATGTAATGTATTAGAGTGAAATAGACACTTTGAGATTCGATGATTGTTTACAGCATGTATCTATTCTGTAGAAGAGCACATTTTTTTTCACTCCATATTACCGATTGAACTCTTGTTTAGGGTAAACTATATAATCATTAAGTAAACTAAAAATAGATATTTGTAAAAGTTAAGAATGAGAATATGAGAGGGAAGAGGAGGAAGGGTAGTGGGGGAAGTATCACTATGTTCCTAAATCTGTATGATTTAAATGCATGAAACATGTATAACTTGGATGACGTTTACAAAAAAAGTGAAATTGACATTTTTACATTTGATGATTGTTTACAGCTCTTGTCTCTACTGTCGAGGAACAGTGTTTTGTTTTTCTTCTTACTATTTGTTGAACTTTTTAGTGTAAGGTTAATATTATGGGTATAAAGTAAACTGGAAGCAGATCATTGTAAAAATTGAGGGAATAAAAGAGGAAGGAGGAAGGGTGGGAATTATCCCCATGATCCAAAATCTGTATTTATGAAATACATAAAATTTGTATACCTTAAATAAAATTTTAAAAATTGAAGAAAAAGAAATGCAGAATAAAATAGTTTTACTTCTTCCCGTCCAATTTGGATGATCTTTTATTTATTGCACTAACTTAAATCTATAGTACAATGCTGAGTATAAGTCAACAAAGTACACATGTTACTCTTGCTCCTAATTTAAGAAGAAAGTATTCAGTCTTTCATTAAATGATGTTAGCTGTGGGTTCCCATAACTTTTTCAGGTTGAGGACATTCTCTTTTAATCCTGGTTTCCTCAGAGGTTTTTTGTTTTTTTGTTTTTTTCCTAATCAGAAATGGGTGTTGAATTTTCTCAAATGCTTTTTCTGCATCTAGTGAAATAAGAATATTCTTTACTGGATTTTCAAATGTTAAACTAATTTTGCATTCCTGAAATGAACCTGCTTGGTTATGGCATATAATTCATGAATTTGAAATGCTAAAGTGTTATTTATAATGGCTTTGCCTAGTTTCATGAAGAATATTGATCTATGTTTTCCTTTTATGTCAGAAGCAGGTAAAAGGCTATTTCTGGCCTCATAAAATGAGTTGGGAAATAATCACTCTACTTCAGAAAAACAAATACATATATACAGGAAAGGGATTGGGAGAGAGAGTATGTGGGTGTTCTGATTTTTGGAGCTATACAAAATAAATTCAATTATCTGTATTTCAAAGCTGTTATCTTCTTGCATATCACACATTTCTTACATGGTATGCTCTCCAAAACCTGGATTATCCTTATGCGTCTCATCTTAAAATGAGCATTTTTCCATCTCCTGTGTTAAATGGAAACACAGTCCTTGTAAAATTTTCTGATACTAAAAGATTAAGCTATGTTTTGGTTTATCCAAGCACACTTTGAGTACAGTTGCTACACTGAATCCCAGGATTTTCACATACCTTAATCTGGCCACTTATCTTGTACCAATGTAGCCAAAAAATGCATAAAGTAAGCTAAATACTTCTCCCGCATCACTTCCATAAAGCTATGTTTTTGTGCTGCAACCAAAACTCAAAGGAATTCCAAATTAAAACATTTAGTCCATCTTCTGACAAACTTTATTGTGCCTTTACCCAAATAAATAAGGATTCCTCTTTCATTAGGCTTGACATAGAACATATCTAAGGATAAAACCTTTCTACAATTTTGCCAGTGACTAGAGCAAAACAAATGAAATTCTATAGGTACAAACAAGGCCCTCTGTTGGGAGATACCTCAACATTGCCTGTAAAAGTGACCTATGAAGCCATGTTAATAACCAAAGACCAGACATAGGAGTTATGAAAAACTTTGTGGATGATTGGATTATAGTTATTGATGCCAACAGAACTCCTCTCATCTTTCATTTTAAAATAAAATGTGTTCTTTGTACTTTGCCCTGAGTGAATCCAAAAAAGATTGATTTGATATGAAAAGAGGCTCTTCTTCAGTGTTCCAGGAGTGACAGTCATGTCTTAAGATGTCAAATAGAAACTGTCTCCCAACTATAGATCTTTTTCCCAGTATGACACTGAGCAACTAAAATAAGAAATTCATGGGATAGCTTTGTCTAAAGTGTTTTGAATTTTAGAAGAGAATGAGCTCCCAAGAAACAGCAGAACGACTGGTAAACTGTAGATAATGTATAAGTGCTTGCTACATAAATTAATAAGGAAATAATTACTCATGCAGTTCAACTTCTAAAAACCCACAAATAATGCAATTTAAAACTGATGAAACAACCACAGTTATATGGTCAATTTAGCCAAAAATAATGTATGAATGTTTTTCCAAAGACAAGCATACAACTGGGCAACAGGTACATAGAAAAACCCACAAAACCACTATTGATCAGAGAAATGCAAGTTAAGGGGCCAGCGCTATGGCGCAGCAGGTTAATGTCCTGGCCTGAAGTGCCGGCATCTCATATGGGCACCAGTTCAAGACCCAGCTGCTCCACTTCCTATCCAGCTCTCTTCTATGACCTGGGAAAGCAGTAGAAGATGGCCCAAGTCCTTGGGCAGCTGCACCCACGTGGGAGACCCAGAGAAGCTCCTGGCTTCGGATCGGCTCAGCTCCGGACATTGTGGCCATCTGGGGAGTGAACCAGCGGATGGAAGACCTTTTTCTCTCTGCCTCTCCTCTCTGTGTAACTCTGACTTTCAAATAAATAAATAAATCTTAAAAAAAAAAAGAAATGCAAGTTAAAACCATAGGATATCACCTGATACCTGTTAGGATGACTATTAAAAAGTGATAAATGTTAGTAACAGTGTAGAGAAAAGAAAATTCTTGCACACTGTTGAAAAGTTAGTGTAGCCATCATGAAGAACAGTATTGAAGTCTCAAAAAGTTAAAAATACAAAATTATATGAATCAGGAATCCCATTTCTGGATATATATTCAATGGCAATAAAATCAGATTACCATAGATATATCTATACTTCTTCCTATATTCATTACAGCGCTCTACCCAATAATCGATATAAAATCAACTCAAATGTTTATAAGAATGGATTTTAAAATGATATGTATATATAAATATAATAGAACATTATTTGACCCTAAATATATAGAGAAGAAATTTGAAGTTAATTATAATATCAATAGACAAACAGCAATGAATTCTACAAAGAAATAAGTACCAATGGAGCACTCTGAGCGTCAAGCTATAGAAGGAATTTAGAGTATTTAGGTATCAATAGGGATGGGGAAAAAAATGTTTCTCAACTGATATTTTCTGAAGCACAAGGATGTTAATAGTTTGGCTCTAAATACTATGTGGCTAGTGAATGGATCTCCAGACAGTAGTCTGACCTCAAATTTACTAAAGACCAATTTTCAAGTAGATTAACAAGGATTTGGTTCCCTTCCCATGATGGCAACCAGAGGTGACACAGACCAATTAAAGAAACTCTTGCAAACAGCCTAAGTGGTGTCTTGCTGGTCATTTTCAAAGTCCAAACAGTATTTTTTAAAACCCAATTTCTTAAGTCTACACCAAAATGAAAACTCTGAACTGAAAAGAACATGAGCATCTACTGTATTAGTATCCAAAAATTGGAGAGACTCCTCCAGGCAAATTTACTATTATGATTTAATAGCAGACAGGCAGTGGCCTCTAATCTCTCAGCTCATGCCTTTCCCCTTTTGCTCATGTTAGTCTAGTGATAAATGATGTAGAATTTCTCAGAGAGAGAGAAAATTATGCCCAATATAAAAAGTGGTTGAAAAAGCTGATTACAGAGTCATTAGCCCCTGTGGGCTCATTTTATTGCTATAAAGTCATCATTCAAGTAGACATATATTTAGCTTCTGTGGCCTTCATTTGTGGTAAGCAAAATAACCTCAGATAAAAAAAAAAAAAGAGCAAGCAAGTCCAAGTTCAAACTTCCTATTTTTAGTGATATGACAGCCAATTTACTAAATTAGAAAAGCCCAGAGCAGAAACAGAGATATCAGCCTGAGTCCCTTACATAGCCTGAGTGTAATTGAGAGCACATCTGGAGACAGGTTTAATCCTAGATCATATGTTCTATGAGACATACTTAAAATCCAACATGTTCCCCAAGGAAAGTACCAAGGATAGTGGACCTACTTAGTCTAGTGGACCTACTTAGTCTAGAAAACAGGGCACTATGGTGACAGTGTTGTGGCATAGTGGGTAAAGCCTCATCTGTGACACCAACATCCCATATGAGCACTGGCTAAAATCCCAGCTGCTCCACTTCTATTCCAGATCTCTGTTATGACTTGGAAAAGCAGTTAAAGATGACTCCAGTGCTTGGGCCCCTACACCCACGTGGGAGACCTGGATGAAGCTCCTGGCTCCTGGCTTTGAATATGCCTAGCTCTGGCCGTTGTGGCCATTTGGAGGGTAAAACAGAGGATATAAGACTAACATCTCTATTCCCCAATGCCTTGCCTTCTGTAACTCTGCCTTTTAAATAAAAAATCTTAGAAAATAAAGCAGGGATCTATACAGATCAAAAAAGGTTTTTTTTTAATGTAATTTTAGGACTGGCTATAGGAAATAATTTGTCCTCTGGCTAACCCGAAGAAAAATTATAAACAAATATTTTCCATTCCAAGTGAAAAACTTATTCAGTAAATATTTGAGAAAATATGATTCACCTGTTATTGTGCTAGATCCTAAAAATTTAAGGGAGATTTTATTAGCAAACACTGATTTTAAAAATTGTGAGCTCTTATCACAGATGGGTTATAATCGGACATGGGATGATTATTTGTGAACAGTATTACAGAAGGGATAATTTATGTCTTCCTTCAAAGCACTCTAACTTTAATGCTCACAAGGATCACCTAAGAAACATGAAATTATCGATTCCAATTCAGCAGGTCTGGTTGCAGCCTAAGGTTCTGCCTTGCAAATGCATTCCCAGGTGACAGGAGTGCCACTGCTTCATGAACCACACATTGGCTAGCAAGACATTAAGATCATGGCTTCTCTAGCATTCTATGACTTTAGCGATAATTAACAGATCTTTGTGTCACCTCAGATGCCATCCCTTGCTTTCAGATAAACAAAATTAGAAGATATTTTTTCATAAAAAAAATTAGAGTGTGAAGCTAGCTTGGATTTGGCTTTACTTATATGTCTTACTTTACTACTATAATCAGATTAAGCTGCCCTGCCCACACTGTTAGTAAAAACTGCAAATCACATGACAAAGGATATCCAAGTATGAGTATAGGTGCTCCTTGACTTAGAACAATGAATTTATCCAGTGTAAACTGGAAATATCACAAGTCAAAAATGCATTTAAGGGGCCGGCACTGTGGCACAGCAGGTTAAAACCCTGGCCTGAAGCACCGGCATCCCATATGGGTGCCAGTTCTAATCCGGGCTGCTATTTTTCCGATCCAGCTCTCTGCTGTGGCCTGCGATAGCAGAAGAAGGCCCAAATCCATGGACCCCTGCACCCTTGTGGGAGAACCAGAAGAAGCTCTTGGCTCCTGGCTACAGATCGGCGCAGCTCTGGCCGTTGCAGCCATCTAGGAAGTGAACCAGCGGATGGAAGACCTCTCTGTCTCTACCTCTCTCAGTAACTGTCTTTCAAACAAATAAATAAATCTTTAAAAAAATGCATTCAATACACCTAACCTACTGAACATCATAGCAACACAGTGCACGGTAGCATATCAGCTGTTCATCTTCACACTGTGAGAGCTGCGGCTCACTGCCATTGCCTACCTTTATAAGAGGATAGCATATTACATATCACCAGCCTGAAGGGTGAAAAAAAAAAAAAAACACCAAAACTCAATCTGAAGAATGGCTTCTACTGAATGCATATCAATTTTCCACCATCATGAAGTCTAAAAATCTTAAGTAGAACTGTCATAAGGTGGGCACTATCTATACCAATATACAGTCCCTATTAAAAACCTTAGTTCTATACTCCTGTCCTTGACTTTCCCCCTGACCTAATTGCATCTCATTGTAAGCTGTTCATCACCCAACACTGATTTTGTGTTCAGCAATGATCTTAGTGTCTACTCCACTACCACTACCCACTATGAGGATCCAGGCCCCTGAGTGAGGGTCTTCACCCATCAACTCAGAGTCAGTCTCCCTGATGCTATTTCTTGCCACTGGGTTCTTCCTGTCCTAAGTGGAGACCACACAAATTAGGGCTATCAAGACCAATTTGCCATCTCAGAGGATGCAGAACAATTTTAGATTTCTAGAATTTAAAAGAAAGGTGAAGTCATTCCCATATAATTTCTAAACCTAGTCTGTTTTTTCTTCTTTAGATAAATGCTAGAGTATAACATTAATAAAATTGATACTAGAGATTCACACAGTAGTATTTATGTATAAGAAAACTATGATTTTTTCCAAATGGTAAACAGTGTTTATAACCTTAGAGACATATTCCATTTTACCATCAAAAGCTCTAAATAAACTATCAAAACACATCCTTGGGGGAGATACTTTGGACATATGTGGAGGGTGTGGATGCACACAGCTCAAGATCCCAGCAGCTGAGAAACTCAGTACCAGCTTTGGAGTGAGGTGGGTCCAGACTGCAGCAGCCCAAGGCACTGGTGAGAAAGCTGTAAGAGCCTGGTGCGGGCCCAGCTTGGAACCCTATGGAGGACAATGTACCAGCCAACCTAAAGGGGAAAAAAGGGGGTGCACGTGTCTTTCTTCTTGACCACTTGACACTGGCATCCTATAACTAACCAAGAGAGGGCAGGCACCATTTTGGAAATACATAACCCCTGTGCCAGTTTGTGTCAGAGTGCCTAGCAACTGAAGAGGAGATGACACCCGAGTGTGGCTGAGAGAACTGACAGGAGGCTGGAGGCTTGTGACTGTGGGAGCCTTGTGTGCCAGGACTGGGAAAACACTGTGGCTATGTGGGAGGGTACAGGGTGTGGCTGGGACATTGGGCAGTCACTGTGGGTGGCTCCACATGCTTGGGGCTCCCTGATTCCCTGGTGAAGGTCAGTGCTGCAGGATCCAAGTTCATCCCAAGGTCTGTACAGATCCTTTGTGTGGTTCTTGTGGCAGCACAGATGAAAGTTACACCCACTGATGTGAGCGCTGATTGATCTCCTTTGAGAAGAGAAGGTGAGCATAAGACTATGCCAACAGAGCTGATCAAACTTCCCCTCTGATAAAAAAAAAAAATTAAAAAAAAAGATGTACCATGAGCAACGTGGGTGTCACCTTGGACATTCCCTTCACCCTGGAGCACTAAGCAGAGCTCCCTGACCACACCTAGCACATGCTTTTGGGTACTCACTAAAAGAGAAGACGCTCCACTAAACCACAGAAGCATAGTTAAAAAGATAAAATCACAGGAGGGGAAAAAACAACAACAACAAGAATTACCACAAATGCCTAGTAATAACACAGCAATTCAAGGACACAGCAATTCAAGGAACAAGAATAAGGAAAACATTATGTCCCCAAAAGAATACAACACTTCAACAAAATGCCAGAAATGAATACAAAAAAAGGATCATTAGATTATTTTGAAGTAATCAGAAGCATGATCTAAAGAAATCCATGACATGAAAATTTTTCCCATGAAATTGAGGCTTTAAAGAGAATCCAAATGAAATATTAGAAATAAAAAATTCAGTAGAATAAAGATATGGTTGAAACCCTTAAGAACAGACTCATGGAGGCAGAGAAAGAATATCCAAGTTAGAAGACAAATCTCTGGAATGTTTACAGTCAGACACCGCACCCCCCCCCAAAAAAGGAAAAAAATAGAAAACTAAAAAAACAGTGCTGGAGATCTATGAGATACTTTCAAATGACCCACTATATAGGTCTTAGGAGTTCCTGAAGGCATGGAAAGACAATGGATTAGAAGGCCTTTTTAATAATTATAGAAAACTTCCCTAATTTGTAGATGTCCAAGTACAGGAAGCAAACAGAACTGCTAATAGACAAACAAGAAAAGTTCTTCACCATGATACATTGTAGTCAAACTTTCCACAGTAAAACAAAGGAAATACTTGAAAATGTGCACAATAAAAATGCCAGATTACTTCTGAGCATCTCTAATTACTCACAACTGACTTCTTATCAGAAACCTTATGGGCTAGGAGAAAATGGCAAGATATATTCCAAGTCTTAAGAGAAAAAAAAAAAAACTGTAACCCAAAATAGTGTGTCCTGTAAAGCTTTCATTTATGAATGAAGGTGAAAAAAAGACCTTCCATAACAAACAGAAATTGAAAGAATTTGTCACTGCTCATCCAGCATTATAAATGATGCTTATGGATGTCCTACATACAGAAACACAGAAACATGGTCATTACTATGAAAGAAGATGAAGGGAGAAAATCACCCAGTAAAAGTACAAAAGAAATCCAAAGTAAACAGTAGGAATATTTAAGGGAAAATGGCAGGGCCAAGTTGTTACTTATCAGTAGTCACCTCAAATGTAAATGGCCAAACTCTCCAGTTAAAAGATAAAGACTGGATGAATGGATTAAAAAACAAAACCCACCTATTTGCTGTCTACAAGAAACACATCTCACCAACAAAGATACCAACAGACTGAAAATGAAAGGATGGAAAAAGATATTCCATGCTAACAGAAGGCAAAATAGGGCAGGTGTTGCCATCCTTATATCAGACAAAAATAGACAAACACAAAAACTGATAAAAGAGACAAAGGGCATAATGTAATCATTAAGGGATCAATTCAACAGGAACATGTGTCTATAATAAATATAAATGATACCAGTTACAGAGCATCTGGCTATTTAAAAGAAATACAGGCTGGTGCCGCGGCTCAGTAGGCCAATCCTCCACCTTGTGGCACCAGCACACCGGGTTCTAGTCCCGGTCAGGGCAGCAGATTCTGTCCCGGTTGCCCCTCTTCCAGGCCAGCTCTCTGCTGTGGCCCGGGAGTGCAGTGGAGGATGGCCCAAGTGCTTGGGCCCTGCACCCCATGGGAGACCAGGATAAACACCTGGCTCCTGCCTTTGGATAGGCATGGTATGCCAGCCGCAGCATGCCAGCCGCGGCAGCCATTGGAGGGTGAACCAATGGCAAAGGAAGACCTTTCTCTCTGTCTCTCTCTCTCTCACTGTCCACTCTGCCTATCAAAAAAAAAAAAAGAAATATTAATGGATCTAGAGGGAAGCAGACTCTAATATAATAGTAATGAGAGACTTCAACAACCCACTTTCACCAGTGGACCGATCAACTAGACAGAAAACCAACAAGGAAACATTAGAGTTCATCAACACTATGGACCAAATGGACCTAACAGATCTTTTCACCACACAGTTGCAGAATACACATTCTTCTCACCAGTGCATGGAACTTTCTCTAAGATGGACCATATGCTAGGCCATAAAGCAAGTCTCAGTAAATTAAAAAAAAAATCGAAGTCATACCATGCATCAATGTAAACACATGGAGACTGAACAACAAACAAAATTGAAACAAAAAAAAAATCACAAAAGAAAAGCAAAATTAAAAGCTGGGTTTTGAAAAAAAAAAAAAATGAGCAAAATTGACACACCATTGACCCAACTTAAAAAAAGAGGAAAAAAAGGCCCAAATCAATAAAATTGAAGATGAAAAAGGGAACATATGAACAGGCACCACACAAATAAAAAAGAATCATTAGAAATTACTAAAACGCTGTTAAATATAAGAGTGGGAATAAGAGAGGGAAGAGATGTGCAATTCGGGACATGCTCAAGCTGACTTACCTCAAACGGTAGAGTTAGAAACATACCAGGGGATTCCAATTCAATCCCATCAAGGTGGCATGTACCAATGCCATCTCACTAGTTCTGGTGATCAATTTCTGTTCACAATTGATCATAATGATAGGACTAAGAACCAAAGGGATCACATAAACAAGACTAGTGTCTGCGAATACTAGCTGATAGTATAAAAAAGGGAGAGAATGATCCAACATGGGAAGCGAGATACACAGCAGACCCATAGAATGGTGGATGTCCTAAACAGCACTCTGGCCTCAGAATCAGCCCTTAAGGCATGCGGATCTGGCTGAAAAGCCCATGAGAGTATAACACTCTGACAAAAAAAAAAAAAAAAAAAAAAAAAAAAAAAAAAAAAAAAAACACCACCTAAATGAAAGATCTCTGTGGGTGAGATCCCACTGAAAATAACAGGTCATCAAAGAAGGAGGTACCTTTCTCTGAAGGGAGGAGAGAACTTCCACTTTGACTATGACCTTGTCTAAATATGATCAGAGTCAGTGAACTCAAAAGGCTTCCATAGCCTTGGCAACTCATGACAAGAGCCTAAGGTGATTACTGATGCCATAAACAAGAGTGTCAATTTGTTAAGTCAACAACAGGAGTCACTGTGCACTTACTCCTCATGTAGGATCTCTGTCCTTAATGTGCTGTACATTGTGATTTAATGCTATAACTAGTACTCAAACAGTATTTTTCACTTTGTGTTTCTATGTGGGTGCAAATCGTTGAAATCTTTACTTAATATATACTAAACTGATATTCTGTATATAAAGAGAATTGAAAATGAATCTTGATGTGAATGGAAGGGGAGAGGGAGTGGGAAAGGGGAGGGTTGTGGGTGGGAGGGAAGTTATGTGGGGGGGAGCCATTGTAATCCATAAGCTGTACTTTGGAAATTTATATTCATTAAATAAAAGTTAAAAAATAAAAAAAGGAAATTCCTACAAAGAGCTCTATGCCAACAAATCAAGAAACCTCAAAGAAATGGACAGATTCCTGTCAAATAAAACCTACCTAAATTGAATCATGAAGAAGACTTAGCCACCCTAAACACACCAATAACTAAGGAAAATAATCAGTAATAAAGACCCTCTCAGCAACGAAAAGCCCAGAACTGAATGGCTTCATTGCTGAATTCTAGCAGACATTTAAAGAAGAACTAACTCCAATTCTTTTCAAACTACTCAAAAAACAATTGAAACAGAAGGAATTTTCCCAAACTCCTTCTATGAAGCCAGTATCACCTTAAACCCAAAAACGATACAAAGAGAACTACAGACCAATTTCCCTAATGAACATAGATGCGAAAATCTTCAACAAAATACTAGCTGATTGAATCCAACAACACATCAGAAAGATCATTTACCCAGTCCAGATTTGAGTTATTACAGGTATGCAGGGATGGGTCAATACCTGCAAAAATCAATGTGATACATCACGTTAATAAATTGAAGAACAAAAGCTATATAATTATCTCAATAGATGCAGAGAAAGCATTAACACCCTTTCATGGTGAAAACTCTAAGCCAATTGGGTATAGAAGGAACATTCCTCAACACAATTAAGGCAATTTATGACAAACCCACAGCCAGTGTCCTACTGAATGTGGAAGAGTTGGAAGCATTCTCACTGAGATCCAGAACCATACAAGGATGCCTACTTTTACCACTGGTATTCAATATACTCCTGGAAGTTTTAGCCAGAGTCATTAGACAAGAAAAAGAAATGAAAGGTATGCAAATTAGGAAGGAGGAACTCAAACTATCCCTATTTGCATGTGACATGATTCTATATATAGGGAATCCAAAAGACTCCACTAAGCGATTTTGGAAATCATAGAAAGTGGCAAGATATAAACTCAACACATAAAAATCCATAGCCTTTGTATATACAGACAATGCTACAGCTGAGAAAGAACTTCTAAGATCAATACCATTCACAACAGTGACCAAAAAAATCAAATACCTTGGAATACATTTAACCAAGGAAGTGAAAGGTCTCTACAATGAGAATCACAAAACTTTAAAGAACTAGAAGACATTAACAAATGGAAAAATCATCCATGTCGTGGATTAGAAGAATCATTATCATCAAAATGTCCATACTACTGAAAGCAATTAAAGATTCAATATGATACCCATCAAAATACCAAGGACATTCTCATCAGATATATAAAAAGTGATGCTGAAATTCATATGGACACTCAGGAGATCCTAAACAGCTAAAATAATACTTTACAACAAAAACAAAGCCAGAGGCATCACCAGACCACATTTCAAGACATACTACAGGATAGTCCTAATCAGACTGGTAGTGGTACAGAAACAGATGGATAGACCAACAGAACAGAATAGAAGTGCCAGAAATCAACCCACATATGTACAACCAACTTATCTTGACAAAGGAGCTAAAATCAATCCCTGGGGCAAAAACAGGCTCTTCAATAAATGGTGCTGGAAAAACTGCATTGCCACTTGCAGAAGCATGAAACAAGACCCCTATCTTACACCTTACACAAAAAGCCACTCAAAGTAGATTAAAGTCCTAAATCTACTAGCCAACACCATCAAATTATTCTAGAACATTGGAGAAATCCTGCAAGATATTGGCACAGGCAAAGTGTTCTTAGAAAAAAACCCAGAGGCACAGGCAATCAAAACCAGAATTGACAAATGGGATGACATCAGAGTGAAAAGCTTTGGCACTGAAAAGAAACACTCAGCCAAGTGAGGAAGCAACCAATAGATTGGAGAAATTATTTGCAAACTATGCAACCAATAAAGGATTAATAACCATAATATATAAAGAGATCAAGAAACTCAGCAACAACAAACAACCCTCTTAAGAGATGGGCCACGCACACCAAAAGATATTTTTCAAAAGAGTAAATCCAAATGGCCAAAAAACACATGGAAAAATACTCAGGATCACTAGCCATCAGGGAAATGCCAATCAAAGCCACAAAGAGGTTTCACATCATCTCAGTTAGAATTGCTTTCCTATAGAAATCAATGAACAACAAATGCCGGTGAGGATGTAGGTAAAAAGGTACCCTAATCTACTATTGTTGAGAACATAAACTGGTACAGCCACTGTGGAAGACAGCATGACAATACCTCAGAAATCTGAATTTAGACCTACCATATGACCCAGCATCCCACTCCTAGAACTTTACCCAAGGGGAAAGAAATCAGCATGTGAAAGAGTTATCTGTGCCCCCACATTTATTGCAGCTCAATTCACAATAGCTAAGATATGGAATTAACCCAAATGCCCATCAACTGAGGACTAGATAAAAAATTATGGGATATGTACACCACAGAATACTACACAGCAGGAAAAAATGAAATCCTGTCACTTGCAACAAAATGGATGAAACTGGACAATGCCATACTTAATGAAAGAAGCCAGTCCCAAAAGGACAAATACCATATGTTCTTCCTGATCTGTGATAACTAGTAGAGCACCTAAAATGTAATCTGTAGAAGTGAAATTAACACTTCAAGATGCAACGACTTTGAACAGCCCTCATCGCGAATCTTGAGGAACAGTTGTTTTTTCATACAATTTGTGGAACTCTTAGTATAGAGTTAATTGTATGTGTATATAAAGTTAATTGAAAGTAGATCTTAGTAAAAAAAAAAATAAGAATGAGAACAGGAGAGGGAGAAAGAAGAATGGTGGGAGTGTGGGTGGGAAGGCAGATACAGTGGTAAGAATCACTATATTCCTAAAGTTGTATTTATAAAGAAATAAATTTTTATACATTCAAAAATACATCTTTAATTATTTTTATACATTATTGCTAAATTTGACAACTAAATAAACAAAAAAATGATACTAGGAAAACATAACCATTTGAAGAAACTAGAATGGTTTGAATAAAAATGAGCTAATTCTTGGGGTGGGCATTTGGTACAGCAGTTAAAATGCCCTCTAGGATGCCCATGTCTCATAGGATATGAGTCCAAGTCCCAGCTACACTTCCAATTCCAGCTTTCTGCTAATGTGGACTCCGGGAAATAGCAGTGATGGCTCAAGTACTTGGGTCCCTGTAACACACTTGGGAGACCCAGATTGAGTTCTGGACTTCTAGTTTTGGCCTGGCCCAGGCCCAGGTATTGTGAGTGTTTGGGGGATAAACCAGTAGATGAGAGATCTCTCTCTTCCCTTCTCCCCCTCCAAATACATTTTAATAATCTTTTCTAAAAAAATTAAATTTAGGGGCCAGCACTGTGTTGCAGCAGTTTAAAGCCCTGACCTCCCATATGGGCACCGGTGCAAGTCTCAGCTGCTCCACTTCCGATTCAGCTCTCTGTTGTGGCATGGGAGAGCAATGGAGGATGGCCCAAGTCCTTTGGCCCCTGCACCCATGTGGGAGACCTAGAAGAAGCTCCTGGCTCCAGATCAGCTCAGCCCTGCCATTGTGGTCATTTGGGGAGTGAATCAGCAGATGGAAGATATCACTGTCTCTCTTTCAAGTAAATAAATCTTTAAAAAATAAATTATGTCAAAAATTAGCTTTAACCAGTCATTTTGCAAGACATATTCAACTATAGCCACAGAGAGGTAGCATTCCATCTCACATTTATATCTGCCCTGTATGAATGCCAGTAGAATTTGTTTGAATACCTCCACTCAAAACTTGATTATTCCATTAATTTGCTATATATAAGACTTGTTCCTCAGAAAAATTATAAACCTCTTATGAAAAGGGAAAACATCTTATTCTGCATTCTGCCTAGAGCTGAGTACCTGTTAAATAATTCTTAATTATTGAAGGAGTTAAGATAAATATTATGTGAGAAAGATATTATGCTTGCTTTCTATTTAGCATATAATATCAGTTGTTTGGCACTGAGGACACAGGGAAGTTCTAAATATGGCAGAGATCTCTTGAACTGCTTTTGTTTTTAAGCTTTATTTTATTTGAAAAGTAGAGTTATAGAGATGGAGAGAGACTGATCTTCTCTCCTCTGGTTCACTCCCCAAGTGGCCACAATGGCCATTGTGGGGCTGAACAGATGGAAACTAGAAGCTTCATCCTGGTCTCCCCCGTGGATGGCAGGGACTCTCGTACTTGGACTATCTTCTCCTGCTGTCCCAGGCACATTAGCAGGGAGCTTGATGGGAAGTGAAATAGTTGGGACTCAAATCAGCACTCAAAAGGGGTGTCCACACTGAAGGCAGTGGATTAACCCGCTGTGTCACAACAGGTCCCCTAACTACATGTTTTAGATTGTGGAAAGGCCAGGGCAGAAATTCTTTGGGTTAACTTCTGCAACTCCTTGCTCACCCATTAGAGGGAGCTAGTGGAAGGAGCACAGCCTTAATTGTCTCATTTCACTACACACTCCCTGGTGGCCCATTGCTTGGGAACTGCCATGAACAGTACCTGTCCTTAAGAACAGGAAAGCATGAGGATACCTTGTGGTGAAGATATTCAAGAAGAAAGTGAGTGGTAGAGAGTTCACCGATTAATATGAAGAAAAAGAGAGTAAAGCACAAAAACAAGCCAGAGAAACATTGTTCTGACAGTTGAGGCATCTTAAAGTGTCAGTTTCACTCCTATAGATTACATTTTAGGTACTTATTAGTTACCCCAGATCAGAGAGACCACATGGTATTTGTCCTTTTCTGACTGGCTTATTTCACTAAGTATATACCTGGTGTACAGCTAATCTTATGAGTATAAAAATTAACTGAAAATTGATCCGTAAAAAATAAGAATGGGAAAGGAAGAGGGAAGAGGAAGAAAGGGGGGAGTGTGGATGAGAGCGAGGTGGGGAGGGGGAGAATCATGTTCTAAGTCTGCATATACTAACTGCATGAAGTTGTATTCCTTAAACAAAATTTTAAAAATTTAAAGAAAATACATAAAATACAAAAAAAAATGAGCGGTGAGTATCAGTGTTTATTTGATGCTCATTTGAGAAACTTTCAAACCTTTGAGGATTGGGAGCTATATGCCTTCCTTTGTCTTTCCACACATGAGGTTCTGCCTGCTCTGTCCCTCCTTCCTCACCTCTGGCTCCTCGGTCTCAGACTCCATATGGCTAACATTAGGGGTCGATTTGGCTGGACCGTGGTGCTCAGCTATTTGATCAAACATTAGCTGGCTGTTTCTGTGTAAGTGTGTGGGGATGAGTTTATCTTTAATTGATGGACTTTGAATAAAGTAAATTGCCCTCCATAGTGTAGGATTGACTTCATCCAATCAGCTGAAGGCCTGATCTTTCCAGAGCAAGAGGGAATTCCCCAGCAGACCAGGTCAGACTTGAGCTGCAGCTTCCACACTTCCCTGGTCTCCAGCCAGCCAGCCCACCTTGGAGACCTTGGCCTTGCCAGCTTCCAAAATTATGGGAGAGTTCCTTCAAACAATCTTTCCAAATACACACATACATACCCTTTTTGTTCCATTTCTCTTGAGAGCCCTGTAGCACACAAGCTTCTTTCACTGATATTTGGAGGCTGGTCATGACTCACATCGCTGCAACAGCCCCAGAGCATTCAAAGACTCTCTACAGCAGCAAATGCAGAGGCCACTGACAGAAGGTGCCTGGCCCCAGTCTCCTGAAAGACCAGCTCAGTGCACATGAAGGAAACAGCTGGATGAACTGAAGTTTTCTGTTTCTCAAAGAAATTTCTCAAGCAAGCCTTTGTAGTACCCAAGTTAAACATTCACTATCCATCTGCTGGGACATAAAGGCCGTTTTGTTGAAGTTCATAAGAAACAAGGTTGAAGAGGTAGGCAGCTCAGTAGGTCAGAGTGTCCTGGAAAACAGAAACCCCAAGGCTCTTAAAGAAGATGCAAATGCCAAATTGTGCGGCAGCAGTCAAACAAAAGGTGGCCACAGTGGTACCCTAAGATAAGAGCAATAGGGGCCAGTGTGGTGGCACAGCAAATTAAAGCCCCAGCATCCCATATGGGCACCCTTTCAAGTCCTGGCTGCACCACTTCCAATCTAACTTCCTGCTAGTGCACCTGGGAAAGCAGCAGAAGATAAACCAAGTGCTTGCGCCCCTGCACCCATCTGTTGGACCAGGAAGAAGTTCCTGGCTCCTGGCTTTAGCTTGGCCTAACCTCAGTCTTTGCAGCCATCTGGGGAGTAAACCCGAGGGTTGAAGCCCTCTCTCTGTCTCTACCTCTCTGTAACTCTGCCTTTCAAATAAATAAAACCTCTAAAGATAAGAGTAATAGGTGTGCAAGATGCTGCAGCTTCTAATTTACTGATGAATCTCACTTGCGGTATTCTGCTTAACCATTTTGTAAACTTGATCTGTGTCCAGAACTCCACCTAGACCTTGAAGGGTAGTATTTATTCATGCTTGCTCACAGGCCACAAATGATTCCAGTTGTTCATACTGTCTGAAAACCATTTGTTCTCAAGCAAAGATCATCATTGACTATAAACAGATCAGCAACAGACTAAAGATTAAATGCAAAACACTCATGTGTTCTATAAGTGATATATACAAAGATGTGCTCCATCTAAATGGAAGTCTCCCTGTAGATGTTTTGGTGAATCTTGGATAGTTTGTGAGGAAGAACATTTCCTTCTCCATAGTTTCAAGAACGATGAAGTCTTTAGTGTTCTTCCTACTGCTAATCTTTTAAATTTTTTTATAGTTCAATATCTGCGATTATCTCTGGACAGAAAAACAAAAAATAAATTAACCCAAACACTCCAGTTCATACTCCCAAGTTTGCTTAAAATTCACCGTAATATTTCTCCCTTCCCTCACCTTTTTAGTTTGTTTTCCAAACAGTGAAAAGACCAAGGTTACAATTATCTAAAGTTTTCTAATCAATATTACCTTATATCACCATTGCTGAGCAGTTTAGGGCTTTGCGGCTAGCTACCATGACAATAGATGCACAGCCTGGAACCAGTTTTAGTTAATTAGAGTCAATCAATCCAAACTTTGCTAACTTACTCATGTGAAACAATAGTATAATGAACCAAAGTCAGCAAGATGATTGGGAAACACAAATTATTACACCCTGATAAATTAAATGTGACTATTACAAAACCTTCTTGCTAAATGAATACTCAGGGAGGGAATATATGGGTATTTAATATAATTAAGAATACAGGGGAAATAAACTTAGGAGAGTCATTAAAAACCTTTCCTTTTTATTCCTAAAGGGAAGAAAAACATGCAGGCATTGTATAATGGGACAAACTTAGGATATCTTTTGATTATCCATTTGAGTTGATACCATTTTATGAGTAGAACAGACCAAAAGTAGGACATGCCCACTTGTGGGTGCCAGGATCATGATGGGATAGACATATCAGGGTGGGGAAAAAAAACAAATATAAGAAATGAATGGGTCCAAACTTTTGGTGTGTATACATGCAGTGTCTAGTGGATTTCATGACGAAGACATCAATGCTCCTGATAATGTACAACATTAAAAGCATTTTCCCAGATTTTTGGCAAACCTGAATGTTCTTTCAGTATTTGTGGCACACTTGCTGGGAGTTCAAAATCTGCTACAGACCAAGGGAAATAATCAGCTATTTATACAGGTAGTTAGTAGAACAAGACAAACCCTCAGAGTCCCCTTCCTGTCTGCCTAACTTTGCTGCTGCCTTAAACCAGAGTAACCTTCCAATTCTGTCAGAACACTGGGTTAAAAAACTGTTGATGGATACAATTAATTGGGAGCTAAAGAAGCTATTGCACTATAAATTGATATGTTAGAGAATTTCTTTAGAAAAGAACAAGGAAAAAGAGGTTGAGGGAGTAGACAAAAGGAGCTGAAGAATATATTAGGGTGAATATAAAAACAAGACTCTTCTGCCCCTGTCTAGGCTCACGTATTTCCTATTATTAGCTATTGGCAGTGAAACATGGCACAAGAAAAGTTCTAGGAGAGAGAATCAAAGAGCTGTGACCTGAACTTAGGAACCTGGGTGGAGACATCCTCTCCCAGCAGGATTTCTACTTCCTTGGCCTTTCTTTCCCTAACTGCAAAATGGGAAGCTGAGGGACATGACCACCAGCAAACTCCCAATCCAAAATATTCCAGTTCCAGGGTGCTGGGCATTTATCCTAGTGGTTAAGATGCCCCTGTTCCACATCACAGTCCCTGGGTTTGATTCCTAGCCCTGGTTCCTGACTTCAGCCTCCTGCTAACGCAGACCTTGGGTATCAGTGATGACGACTCAAGTGTGTGGGTCTTTACCACCCATTTGGGGGCTGAGTTCCAGCTCCCAGCCTCAGCTCAGCCCATCCCAGGCTGTTGCAGTCATTTGGGAAATAAACGAGAAAGATAGGATCTCTCTCTCTCTCTCTCTCTCTCTCTCTCTTTCTCTGTCAAATAGTTTTTTTTTTATTTCTAATGCCAACTTCAGGTACAATTTGAAGAACAGTATTTGATAAATTTAATAACTTACTATGACACATGCTAACTGCCAAGTTACCTTTTTACTTATGTAACATAACCAGGCAGATAAAGGAAAATACCTGAGATGTGTATGGTATGGAAAATAATTATATCTTATGTTATATTTCATTGCTTTATGTGCCATCTATTTTCTCATAATCTAAATAACAGCTAACCTAGTCTTTATAGACTCTTAATCTCATACATTTTATCACTGTTTACCAGATATATAACCAGTGCTTGTTTTAAAATGGTTATAACATCTATGTAAAATTTGGTATCTGTGTCTTCACTCCGCTGGATTGGGAGTGAAGTCATATTTTGTTTCTTTATTTTTAAAAGTAACTACAATAAGGTGGCTCACTCTTCTTCACCCTATAAATAAATAGCCAAAATAACTTGAAGCTCATAGGAGCCATGGAAAAGTACTTACGTTATTCTCAATCCCCTATACTGTTTATCCTCTACATCAGCTACAGAGGTCTTTAATCAATAGCTGTTAGATGATGAATGGATTCATAGGTGAATGGATAGAGTACAGAGAGGTGTGTGGGAATAAACATATAAACAGATGGAAGGTCAGTATAAGGACACTATGGCAGATAGCTTAGTGTTAATGCATGGAGAAAACTGTCTTAAATGTTTAGATTTGGGGAGATAGCAATATCTTATGTACTAGAAATATGACAGTATGTTTTTAAATTTTATGCATTTGACAGGAAAAGACAGACAATCACAGATCTCCCACCTGATGTTTCACTTCCCAAATGCCCACAAGGAGTGAGAACTCAATCCAGGTCTCCCACGTGGGTAGCAGAGACCCAACCACTTGAGCCAACACTTGTTGCCTTCCAGGGTGCACATTAACTGGAGGCTGGAATCAGGAATGGAGATGGGACTTGAGCCCAGGCACCCTAATATGGGATGTGGGCCAAATACCACCCACATTTCTTGTATTTGTATTCATTTAAAATATTATATTAATATTATATGCATTTAACCAAGAAAAGACACTTAATATGTATTTTTTAAATTTCAAAAATGTGTGGATAATTTAATCTAAACGTCCCCATCTCAGATTAAAATTTTACCATTAGTGATAAAATAAATTGTAATCAAGGGCTTACTTTGCAGATATAGTTTATATCTAAATTTTAAACTTTATAAAACCAAGCCACAGAAAAAATCACAAAGTATTTCACTGGCCATGACACCACCAATTGGTGATGAGAGATTTGCTTGTGCTTTTGACATTTCTGTGTAAAACAACAGCTGCTTCACTCACTTGGAGGCAGCCTTTTCCCCCTCACTGGGGATTCTTATCCCCAGTGGAGGTGGGTGGGCATCCTGCTAGCAATGTTGCCTACAAACAAAGATGCTTGGATACCCCATAGCTGACAGCTAAAATGAACTCATTGTGTGAGGAATGTGTTTTCCAGTGGAAGACAGCCAAACCTGCCTTCCTTTGGGGAATAGAGCATGAACGATACTATGGCCCTGTTTTCATCCTTGTGAGTCTAACACCCCCAATCACATGGGGTCAACCATGTACATGTAAAAACCCAAGGGTAAAGCATTAAATACCTCCTAAGCAACAGAATAAAAATCCTAGGTTAAAAACGAGAAGATAACTTAAAACATTGTATGAGTGTATCTTATCCTCCTTTTCTTTCCTAGCATAACTATTAATATCATTATTCTCTTACCTGCCCTATCTTCTTACATTTCTTTCAAAGTCACCAAAACTTGAAAAAATATTTGTTTCCTTTTACTCTGTTCTCCCTATTATATTACCCTGTATCTTCAAAAAAAAAAAAAAAGATTTGAAAGAAAGTTAGAGAGAGCAAGAGAGCGAGAGAAAGAGCGGTCTTACATCCTCTGGTTCAATCACCAAATGGCTGCAACAGCCGGAGCAGAACCAATCCAATACCAGAAGCCTCTTCTAGGTCTCCCACATGGGTGCAGGGGCCAAAGGACTTGGGTCATCTTTCACCGGTTTCCTAGGCCACAGCAGAGCTGGATCAGAAGTGGAGCAGCTGGGACTTGAACCAGTGCCCATAAGGGATTCCAGCACCGTAGGCAGCGGCTTTTCCCACTATGCCACAATGCCAGCCCCTACCCTATATATCTTAAATCATACACTTCATGAACCTTCTCATTCCTTGTACTTTTAAAATTGAACCCCAGGAGATAAGCTTTTGAACATAAAATTTAAAAATTGAGCCCTTGAAAAACTGCTTGTCCTCCTGATGCAGTCCACCCTCATTATTTTGACCTTGGTCCTGCTGACTATTGCTGGTCACCAGAAGCATCTCAAGAGTGGAACCACCTTACTCACCAATTCAATGCCTTCCATTCATAGCTTTGATATAAATTAAAGGCTTCCATTTGCTATAATACAATCTAAAACACATTAAATATCATTAAAATGGAACCACTGATAGTAAAAGGATAAAACATGTAACAATGATCAATACAACTATAATCATGCCCAAAGAGAACTCTTTTTATCACTTCTCACAGAATATCTGAACTAATCCATTTTCTAGAACTCTGGATTATATTCCAAAGAGGAAATGAAACTGACCCTGGATTTCTTGGCAAACTTGCAAACAGAAGTTGACAAGAGGCCAACGCCTGCCCCAGACAAGCTTTACTGAGGGCTTTTGTTCAAACGCATGGGATCCAGCATGGCAGAAAGCGATGTCACTGACTGGCTTTCCGACAAGAGCCGAGCGGGGATGTGTATTACATTGGGGAGGTATGGTCATGCGCCCTCGGTCTCTGGCTCATCCCTCCTCAGCACCCAGCACTTCGGTTTGCACTCTGTTCACATAATTGCTTCTTTCACATGCAGCACACCTAAAATCCCAGCGTTGCTTACTGCCATCTCCCCAGGAAGACCAGATATCCATGCTACCAGGCTGTTTTGGGCATGGCACAGGTTGGGAAGTCCCTAAAGCAGCAGTAGGGGGTCACTGAGCATTAGGTCTGGGAACTCCTTTCCCCAATTGGTTTGGAGCTGGAGATGGATATAGGTCAGGTCGGGAGGGACATGATTCAGTGAATCCTGTTTTTATCCTGTCTCAGAAGCTCTGTATTATATTGTCTATCAGTAGTCTGTTTACCCTATAAGCTCATAATCCCTAAAGTTGTGCCAACTTCTACTCCAAATATTTTAACTTTAGTCCAGTTCCTCTTTTGGTGTTTCTACTTGGATGTTTCACAGGCACCTCAGAAACCAATTCCCAAAAGTGAACATACCATGTCCTCTCCCCAAACTATTCATCTTCAAGTGCTTCCACTTAAATAATTGGCCCCACATCTATTCCTTGACACCCCATATTTGTTGATTGTTCTTTACTTCTAGTTTATCATTTTCCTTCTTCCCATTTCCCTCATCATCCGTACCAATGTGGGCCATTCTTCACCTCGGCAGTCTCTACTCTGAACCTTTCCCTCATCCAACATGTTCTCAGGTAAAGATCGCTAAAGAAATCTTCCAAAAACTCTAATTTCAATGTCATTTTCCGTCTTAAAATTTCCCCATAAATTCCAGTTCCTTTTAGGATAAAGTGTCAAATTTATCACAATTCTTTAAAAAAAAAAATGAAGAGGTAGATTTAAGAGTAGGACAGCTCTCTGATTGGAAAGAGGAGCTAGCAAACTTCTCTTGGACCTGCACTTGCCTGAGATACATGTTCTATGTGGCCTCATCAATTAACACAACCTTAGCACAGTCTTCGAACCCTTGAGGACAATGAGGCCACTCAACTTTCTCTCCCTGTCACAGGGCACACTTGCCCTCACTAGTTCTGTGGATTGGGAAGCTCCTTGCCTTGACCTACCCTTGCCTTATTCAAATACATCTGATTCACATATACACAGCTGTTGTTTTCTCTGTATCACCTTCTGAGTACACTTTTCCTAATGGCCCTTGTCTTCTGCACCCCCATCGTCCTTCTAGTTTCTGCTTAGTCACTTCAGTGATGTCTGCTCTCCAGGTCAGAGCCACCTCTTGAATGTTATCAAAGCACCTGAATCTTTCAACTCCAGCACTCACAATTACAGTAGCATGACACTTAAGTACTTCATTTGAAGTCCATCTCCATCTATACCCAAGAGTGAGGAACAGCTCAGTCTCATCCATCCCTGAGTCCTCAGCACTGAATGTGGAGTTAGGCACAGAGCAGGGACTCAAGACAGATTTCTTGAATATTAAAACAATTTAGATCATGCTTTTAAGAAATTATTTTCCTTATTTGAAAGGCAGCATGACAAGAAAGATCTCTATCCACCATCTCCCAGCCAGGCCAAAGCCAGGAACCTGTAACTCAATCCAGGTCTCCCAGAGGACAGCAGGGTTCCAAATACTGGGACCATCTTCTCCTGCTTTCCCAGGCCCATTAGCTGGGAGCTGGATCAGAAGTGGAGTGATGGGAACTCAAACCATTGTTCATATGGAAAGCTGACGTCGGCAGCTTAACCTACTGTGCCACAATGCCAGCACCTATTTAGATCCCTCTTTTCAAACTCCCTGTGAGATCTCAAAAAGACCAACAATTTTAATTCTATGTGAATCTTTTTTTTTTTTTTTTGACAGGCAGAGTGGACAGTGAGAGAGAGACAGACAGACAGAAAGGTCTTCCTGTGCCCTTGGTTCATACTCCAATGGCCACTGCGGCTGGCGCGCTGCGGCCAGCACACCGCGCTGACCCGAAGGCAGGAGCCAGGTACTTATCCTGGTCTCCCATGTGGATTCAGGGGCCCAAGCACTTGGGCCATCCTCCACTGCACTCCCTGGCCACAGCAGAGAGCTGGCCTGGAAGAGGGGCAACCAGGACAGAATCCGGTGCCCCAACCGGGACTAGAACCCGATGTGCCGGCGCCGCAAGGCAGAGAATTAGCCTAGTGAGCCGCGGCGCCGGCGTGAATATTCTTTTTTTCAAAAATTTGTTTATTTGAAAGAGTTACAGAGAGAGAAGGAGAGCCAGAGAGGGCAGGGGGTGGGGGTCTTCCATCCGCTGGTTCACTCCCCAATTGGCTGCAACAGCCAGAGGTGCACCTATCCGAAGCCAGCAGCTTCTTTCAGGTCTCCCATGGGGGTGCAGGGCCCCAAGGCCTTGGACCATCTTCTACTGCTTTCCCAGGCGATAGCAGAGAGTTGGATTGAAAGTAGAGCAGCCAGGACTCGAACCAGCACCCATATAGGGTGTTGGCACTGCAGGCGGCGGTTTTACTGGCTAGGCCACAGTGTCAGCCTTGTATATATTCTTAATGATCAGCTTTTGCTTCTTATGTCTAATTTGTTGATTGTCAATTAGGTAAATAAAAGGGGGGAAGAGGGAGGACTTATCCCACAGCTCTAATACCATCCAACTTTGGAATGAGTAAAGGATGTTTTTAAGTTGTTTCTTCCCTGTGGAGGACAGGAGACCTGTAAACATGCTTCTTAGGGAATCAACAAAAATCTGGGTTTGTTCAGTTATAGATTTTTTTTTTGACAGGTAGAGTTATAGACAGTGAGAGAGAGAAAGAGAAAGGTCTTCCTTTTTCCATTGGTTCACCCTCAAATGTCCACTACAGCCAGCGCTGTGCTGATCCAAAGCCAGGAGCCAGGTGCTTCCTCCTGGTCTCCTGTGCAGGTGCAGGGCCCAAGCACTTGGGCCATCTCCACTGCCCTCCCGGGCCACAGCAGAGAGCTGGACTGGAAGAGGGGCAGCCGGGACTTGAACCCGGCGCCCATATGGGTTGCCGGCGCTGCAGAAGGAGGATTAACCAAGTGAGCCACGGTGCTGGCCCAGTTGTAGATGTTTTCTAACCTTTTCCTAGAAGCTTGATTTTACGTAAATTTTTTTGTAATTATTCATTTGCTAAACATTATTATATACACATTATATGTCAGGACCTCAACTATGCACTTTGAATAGAAAATATTTATTGAAGAGCTGATAATCTAGCAGGATAAACCAACAAATAAGTACACTTATAGGCATACTTACAAGGTGGTGAAGAGATCTAAAATAAGTATGGATTACTGAAAATAACTGGAAAATTAAGGGGCACCAGGAAGAACAGCCTGTTCTTAGGATGATTGCACGATTCCAAACAAACTGTGACTTCCTGAAATTATTCAAGATGAATAACAGCACTAGCAAAGGCAAGGGGTCCATTCATGCAGTCACTATTGCCCTGTGGGGTTCAGACACCCTACTAAACAGAGCTTCCTTTTTTATAAATCACCACATATAGGGCTGGCATAGTAGCTTACACCTCTGTCTGAAGTGCGGGTATCCCATATGGGTAGTGGTTCGTGTCCTGCCTGTTCCAATTCCGATCCAGCTCCCTGTTGATGGCCTGGGAAAGCAAAGGAAGATGACCCAAATGCTTGGGCCCTGCACCCATGTGGGAAATCTACCACCCAGCTCCAGCCATTGTGGCCACTGGGGGGGTGAACCAGCAGGTGAAAGACCTCTGTCTCTCCTTCTCTAACTCTGCCTCTTAAATAAGTAATATTTAATAAAAATCACCAGGATAGAAAGGCTCTCCTGAAGTATAAAGTTACTTCCACTTGGTTCTCAAACTCACTGAGCCTCAAGGGGATTTGGATTCTCAGACTTCAGTTTCTTTCTGGACAACTATCAGTATGTGCAACTCCCCAGCAGTCAAGAAATATGGGCGGCCTCCTCCTGTGGAGATGCACTTTAATGATCCATCAGTGACTGTACTATAACTCATTCATAAAATCCCAAAACATTAAAAGCTCCATCTTCATTACCACCAGATGTCTTACAGGCACCTAAGTCAACACTTCAGAATGACTCCCTGCAAGTTTGCGAGACCAAGTGTATGTTCAAGGACATTCAGGGGAACACATTTGCTTCAAGGAGTCTGCCGTAAGCTGGTAAGCATCACCATAAATATGCTGTTATACATTAGGCCTCTGCTTCTCCCATTCTGCCTCTTCCATCCTGGAGGTAAACATGCTTCCAAAGGACTTTAAAAAGATGAATAAATTCCTTCCAAAGATGATAAAGTCCAAGAACATCAAAGTTCCTATTTCTCTAATAGAACAATGTAAACAGAGTGATAGATGAGAGAAAAGGAGATGGAGAGGGAGAGATGTGTAGATGCCACAACAGCCAGAATTAATCCCACGCCTATTGGTCTCAGAAACCTGGGCTTTGCTCCCATGTGTCACAGGGTCCCAGTAGAACAAGTCCCAGCCACACAGAAAGTTCTGGCAAAAATGCTGCTGAGAAAGCAAAATGCGGGAAAAAGTGTTTTGAGCTAGCAAGCTCGCCACAGCACGAGCTGCAACACACTCAGCACTAACCATGCACCAGAGTCCTGGGCCTGAACGCACACCCCAATTCCAACGGGGCTCTAATGACACAGGTGCCAACGCCTCCCCTCCTGAGGTCATCAATGGGCTCCACGTCTCGAACCATGGTATGTTATACCTTTAAAGCCTGCATTTGCACACAGTTTATTTTTTCGTCAGCCGTAATCAGTTTTTGAATTCTGTCGTGTTTTATTTTTTTTTATCTGAGTATGGTTCTCGTGGTGTAGTAAATGACATTAGGCTTTTGTAAATTCTTGCAGAATATAACAGATCATTGGTTTTATAACACAGTCGCTGCTTTTGCATTCTGATGAGATTATTAGTAGCAGCCTAGAATACAACATCCCTGCATACTGTTAGTTAAAAAAAAATAAAAGTTTACTAAATGGTCTCTTGTCAACTGTATCTGAAAATCATTATAGTTTCTGTTTCCTCTATGTGAAGGGGCTCTTCAGCAGGCTGGTGGGTTATGTCAACATGAGGTTACAAAATTATTATCCCAGCTCTGTTTGTTTCAGTGGGCTTATGCCATGCATTAGCACGCCTATGGTAAACCTCAGGGGCTTAGGTATTTGTACATCAGGTGTGGAACAATCCCCGTGTTCAAACAGAGACTGCTCAAAGCCCGTCTGCCTAGTGGTAGCTTTCCTTAGTAGCAGATTCTAAGAGGGGAAATGCACTTGGGCTCTTCTGATTTCCCATGGCTTCCTCGCATAGATTAGCCCTTTGGGGTGTTCTGTGGCCTCCTGTAGAGATTTAAAATCCACTCTATTAATAAAATTAAGTGTTTCCTCCCTGTTGGGCCAATAGTCTATAATGTAATTTAGCTACATGTGATGTTTAACGGGCAAACGGTCCTCCACACGCCACAGCCCAGCAGCGAAGGAGCAGTGCGGGGTGTACAAGCGGAAGTGCCTGGCACAAACCAGGAAGCATAACATTTCCTTCTTTCCCCCCAGGACTGAGACGATGACATTTGAGAGTTGCTCCTGCATGTGCACCTTACGTTTTTCTCCACACTGCTTCTCACATGCATACCTGCTCCCTGCGTTAAGGCCATGACATGCAGGGCTCCAAATTGATACACTGCCTAATAAAAAGCTATCCTATGAGCCATAATGGTTCTCCCAAAGTCACGGCATTCAACACAGTCAAGTGCATAAAATCCTAAATGTGTAAAATGCATATTAAAATGAGAGATCTGCCTTGCTTCAATAATCCTGGCCTATCAGACACGCAAAATGGTGTTTAGAAACCTGCTTGCATCTAGTTTGCATTTTACCTGGAAATGGAAGTAATGAGAATGATGAATTTTATAAAACCTTGAATATCCTGTTTTGAAATTTCCCTCAAACACCAAAATGGAATCTGTATCTCTCTGGTTTTTGTTTTCTTTTACCCCAGTGTCAGGACATCTTTGTTGTATTGACATTGTTTAAAGTTGCAATTTACCATTAATGTTGTCTGAAAGTTTAAGTGATTCTTCATTTCTTATTTATTAATATATTAGGTTCTCAGGGTCACAGTAAATGCAAGATAAATACTATAACACAATTCTTAATTCTCATAATATATTAACACAAACAGAACAGATTCAATGTAGTTCAGATACAATTCTAATAATACTTTCCGTCTTCCCTCTATCCTTTTTAGTTTGTGAGATAAATATTTTAAAAAAGGCTATTTATTTGAAAGAGAGAGAGAGGGAGGGAGAGAGAGAGAGAGAGAGAGAGAGAGAGAGAGAGACTCTCTTCCATCTGTTAGTTTACTCCCCTGATAACCACATGGCCAGGCTGGGCCAGGCCAAAGCCAGGAGCTTCTTGCAGGCCTCACATGTAGATAGCAGGAATCCAAGCACTTGGGCCATCTTCTGCTGCTTTTCCCATAACATTAGCAGGGAGTCTGATCAGAAATGGAGCAAATGAGACATGAATTGGCACCTATTTGGGATACCAGCTTTGCAGGCAATGGCTTTATCTGCTATACTCAGCTGTTCCTCTTCCTATCCAGCTCCCTGCTAATGCACCTGAGGAAGCAGTGGAGGATGGCCCAAGTGCTTGACCCCTGCACCCATGTGGGAGATCCAGAAGAAGCTCCTGGCTTCTGTCTGACCCAGCCCCATCCGTTGTAGCCATGTGAGGAATGAACCAGAAGACAGAAGATCTGTCTCTTCTACTCTCCCTTTAACTCTGCCTTACAAATAAATGGAAAATATACCTTACAAACACACACACACACACACACACACACACACCCTCTGCCTCCAGCAGAACTGCAGGAACTGCTAAGGATTTGAGATGAGAATACAATACAAGGACCTTAAAGGTAGTTGCAACATAACATCAAGAAAAAAAATCAATAGCAATAATACCTGAACAATATTAAATGTTCTATAAGTTCAGAGGATGTATTTTTTCTGGAAATCAGTGAAATCACAAATGTTAATGTATAAATTTTCACTGTTTGACAGAGGCCAAGACCTGTTACCTAGAATTAGGTTTCTTTGCAAATTGACACAAGATAATGGAATTCAAGTTCTAAATGTAAGTGGTTAAGGATTTAAAGCCCTTCTCCTGTGCTTGCTGTGTGAATCTGAGCACAATAATTAACCTCTTCATGTTTTTCTGCTGTAAAAATGGAGAAAACTCATATGTACCTCCTAGGTGGACTGAGTTTTAAGTGAACTGGTTCCTGAAGCCCTCAAATGCAGTGCCTGGCATGTAACAAGTGCTCATGAAAAACTGTCATCACTATTTTCTTAGAGACTGTGAGCTTAGCTACTTCGCCTGTGTGACTCTATGAGCTGGGTTCTGACCAGGGCAACAGCCTTCCTTTCTGAAAGGCGAGCTTCCCTTCCCCAGTTTGAGCAGTGTGTGGTCACAGGACTCCTATCACGTTTTAAGCCATGTGGCTTCATCCTATCTATTTAGAGCTGGAAATAAGTTTCTGAGGCCCTCTAACTGTCCCTATTTGTAAAATTAAATTGTAGACTATGAGGTTGGTGAATTAATTTGATTAAAAGTTCACATGTTGGTTTACATGGCAAAGTAGAAGCATGTTGCACTTATCGAATGGGATGTGACCTCAGCCACATCATGTAACTGCTTTGGAGATCTGTGCCCTGTTTTACCCTGGAGCTGTGGTTCTCTTATTTTTTCTATGTGAATGAGTACGTTGTGCTGATTTCCTAGGCGCCAATCACTACATACTTGACTGGTCTCTGGAAAACTGCCAGGCTTATGAAGCCAAGGCTTCTGATCTCTACATTAACCTAGACTCCCTGCACCAGTCCTTTCCTGGGATTCTCCCCCAAGTGGATCTGACACCCTGCAATGCAAATGCAAGCCTTCCTGTCTCTATTTCCAGTTACAATATGCTTCTTTTAACATTACACACACTTCTCACCAACACTCCTTAGAAATATTCATTCAACAAATGTTTCACATATCTTCCATGTGCCAGGCACTGTGCTAAGTATCAAGGATATAAATTAAATAAGGCAGGTCTTGGCCTTGAGTACACTGAGTTTATCATAAATCATAGAGGAAAAGACAGCAAACAAACAAGGAACAGACAACCAAAATACATCCAGGCTCTGATTAGATCTTTAAGGGAAAAAACAGGGTGCTGTGCCAGAAAGTCAGAGGGGAGCTGACCCCGGTGGGGTGGACCCAGAAGGCCTCTGACGAGTAGGTGTTCAAGCGAAAAAAGCTCAAAGAATGAGATGAAGCCAAGAAGTGAAAACCATTCAGGCAGGAGACAGCAAGTGCAAAATCCTGTAGGAGGAAAAGAGCTGAAAAGCTTGCCAGAATTCACCCCACCACCACAAAAAAATAAATCAGTGCCTGGTGAGGCTGCATGAAGTTGGGAGAGATTTCGGGCTCTACAGGCTTGGGGAGTTGCGGGTGAGGGGTTTCAACTGTGTTCTAAGCACAACAGAAAGCAGGATTTGCCCTGAAAGCATCAAACCAAATGGAAAACTCTCAAAGTAACCACTACCACTACCAGGTGATCCATTTGGTACATAGCATTTCTGGTGTACCAGTTAAATGGGCTTTTTAAGATTTATTTGAGGGGAGAGGAGGGGCAGAGAGGGGCAGAGAAGGGGAGGAGACTTCCACCCACTGGTTCACTGTAAATGGCTGCAATGGCCAGAGCTATGCCAATCCAAAGCCAGAAGCCAAGAGCTTCTTCCTGGTCTCCCATGCAGGTGCAGGGGCCCAAGCACTTGGGCCACCTTCCACTGCCTTCCCAGGCCATAAGCAGAGAGCTGGATCGGAAGTGGAATAGCCGAATCTCAAACTGGCACCCATGTGGGATGCTGGCACTGCAGACTGCGGCTTTACCCACTTACCGTAGCACTCGCCCTTAAATGGGATTTTTATGCACTAGGATTGCTCCTCACACACAAGCTTCACGGCATTAAATTCTTAGCACAGAGCTAAGAATAATTAAAGTCTAACAGGAAGCTTTTGCAATGGCCTGAAGGCATAGTGGTGCCAAATCTATGAATCAATGATTTAAAATCTGAAAAATGAGAGCGTACCACAGAACACAGCCCCTGGAGAGATGTACCATAGTAAATGTCTACCATATGCACTGGCAAACACAGTCACATGGTCTTACCACAATCCAGAAATGTCATGTCAAAAAGGACATTTCTCCTAGAGCATAGATCAAATGGTGCTTCATGGAGAGAAAATCCTTAGGGGAGGGAGGCAACAGAAGGAAAATTCCACAATCACAACCTTGATTCTTATAATAGAAGAACATCCCAACATGCAAATGTTAGCAAAGAAAGCTGTATAAAATATTACAAACTCATTCCTGTCAAATGAATATAAGATGCTAATTGTTGATGTATGTAGTCCCAGAGATGCTTGACATGCAAAGAGTGAGTGAAGTACAACAAAGCATTTGTGTGGACCATCTGGAAAGGCATACCACTCTTCTGCGTGTGATGAGAAAGGACAATTAAACTTTGGAAAACAAGGACTACATATGCATGACTCTGAGTGTTTGCATCTTTTACACAGATCCAGATCCTGGTAAGGGACCTCTCTATGCACCTGAAGACTATGGTGACTGATGGAAGGGAACATCACTGACCCCTGCACAGGAAAGTTCAGTCCCTCTGCAATCTTGACATCTCTACAGCTTTCCTAAGCTTGTAGATTGTGTTCCACATGGACTTCACATGTAAAACTCAAAAGTTTGCCACAGGCTTACTCCCAGAAGCAGGTGCTTGATCTCACATGATGACAAGCATATATATTTAGATTTCTATGGCAGAGATGTTTTCTGAATGCATATGTAACAAATATTTTCCACAAACATACAAAATAGAAACACTTGTTTTTGCTCCATAGCTGCATGAGACAAGATTTTTAAGAGTATAAAATCTGAAATACATTTTATTCATTTCATCTTGTAGGCTGAATTTTCAATAATTAAACTTGAGGGTCATGCATCCTTGAGATAAAGGTGTTACTAAATTATGTGCAAACAAATATCTCAGCCTTTAGGAAATACTAGTCCATTTTTAAGCATTATTATTTGGCACAGAGTTAGCCCAATGCTTCAGCCATAAAGTTTGGTTATCCAGTTTTTAATTGATTTCCAGTGACTTGGTTTCCAGTGAGGAAGCCACAGGTAGCATCAATTGTTGGAAAGACACAAGGAGGGAAAGAGCAATTCAAGACTACAGAATTCCCCAAATTAGGTCATCTGGATACTCAGCCCTCTGTTTTAAACCCACATTTTCTTTGAACTCTCATCATTTATGTTCTTGTCTTGAAGAAAACTTTCAATATTTATTTAGCCCACAGCTGGTTAAAAAATCAAATAGACCCAAAGTACAAATCTAGACACCTGAGAGATTGCATCTTTACTATCAATCTACCTCTTCTTAAATACATTTTGTTTGTTTGCCTTTCTGAGTGTAAGCCCCTAGGCAAGAACTGTGCCTTTTTAATGTCTTCCACAGCACCAGGCATATTGTAAAAGCTGATGCAATGATAAACAATAATGTTATTCAAAAGGAATGCTAACTTAAATTGCATGAATTTAACCCTAATAGTAGAGCCACTTTGAGTTGGGAAAAGGTACCAGATAAGTTTATATAATCCAAATCTGTTTCCAAAACCAAAGTCATTAATTGCTATATTTGTACATTTCAAAACAGTGATGCTGAAGGTAGTGATTAATTTGCATATATATCACATATATATGTGATATATATGCAAAAAAATCAGTTTTTCAAATGTGTAAACATGTACTAGATATCAATATTTATTAATAAAATAGACAAGAAATATTTCCTATTTTTCAGGCCTCATAATGTATAGTTAGATCAGGAAAGAGTTAAAAAGAGAAAGCAAAGAAGATTTTAAAATACATTTGTGAAAATCCTTGCCCTGTAGATCATAATGAAATGTACTCATTTGAAATGGATGGTCTATTCCTAAGCACATACCTACACGGGTCAGCTCTTTGGAGGGAAAATGCAAGACTGACTAACACTCAAGGCACAGGGACTGACTAGAGAGTGTGCTCTGAAAGCTTCCCTAACTCACTGGCCACAGCTACTGCAGGGTTTATGAGTAGTGAAGTTCCTACCAGTGTACAGCTTCCTAAAGAATCCATCCCAGCTAACTAAAGGACTTAAATTTTCAAAAGATAATTATTACAAATATCAGAGTCTCTAGCCTAAAAGAACTATCTTCTACTCATACATTTACTGAGTTAGTGATTGCATTAGTTAATGCCTTTCCCCAGAGCAGCAATCTAGAAGAATTAGATAGAAAGAGACACAGGTTTTGATGGGATTATTAGGGAAGGGATCTGGCAGCCTCAAAATGAGGAGCAAGTACATTGTGGGGAAGATACGGAGAAGAAAGGAGTTGCTTTAAGAGTGGAACAGGAAGATCATTGGAAAACTTGCCTCCTTATATGAATTACTTAGTTCTGAACCTTAAAGGTTACATTGGAGAAAATAAGGCATAGCTTGATATTCTAAAACTAAATTTGTCTAAATTTTATATGTATTGATAATGAATTTCAATTTACCAGTCTGCTTTTCTAACTGAATCTTGATTACAATTGTTCCTGGTAATTTTTGTAATTTGAAAGAATCGAGAAAAAAAGTAAAACAAATATAAAAATTTTAATTTTATTTGAAAAGTAGAAAAAGAGGTCTCTTTTCTACTGGTTCATATCCCCAAATACCCACAATAGCCAGTGCTGGGCCAGGCCAAAGCCAAGAGTCTGGAACTCAATCCAAGTGTCCCATATGAATGCTATCACTTAACACATCACTGCTGCCTCCCAAGGTGCACATTAGCAGAAAACTTTAATCGGAAGTGGAACTGGGACTGGAAAACAACCACTCCTATATGGGATATGGGAATTATAAGTGATATCTTAATCATTGCACCCAATGCCAGCCCCCTCAAAAAAATTTAAAACTGTAAAGAAGCCAAAGGTATCCCGTGTCACCTGAGACCAATTCACAGCTCAAGGTTATCAATTGTTCTGTGCCCTGCCTCCAAACTTCATATTCTGAAGTCCTTATCCCCAATATGACAGCATTTAAAGATGGCAAATATGTTAAAGAGTCATGAGGCAGGGAAACTAAGTCAATATGACTGTCCTTAGAAGAGAACCCAGGCACACACAATAAAGGCCAAGTGAGGACATGACTAGAAGGCAGTTATCCACAGCTAGGAAGTGACTGCCATCAGAAATAAGTCATGCCACTACCTTGATCATGAACTTCCCACCTCCAGAAACTGAGAAATAAATGCCTGATGTTTAAGGCACCCAATCTGTAGTAATGGTAGCCCCAGCAATGAATACACTGAACTTTAGCGAGTACCAAATAGAAAACTGCTCTCCAAAGTGGAAGTAATGAGTATGCTGAAGGCAGAAAGAGGGGCAAACACAGAACAACCCAGAGCCACAGCAGTGATCTTCAGTGGGGTTAAGGGATGGACAGGGACAGTGATTCTACTTCTTATTTCCTTTCTCTGAGAAACAGACTCGATGCTGATTCACCCTAGGACCAGTATGAATAACTGAAAAAGTTCCTAAATGATTGAAATACAGAAGCACCTTCCTTGCTTTCTCTCCACTCTGGCATCAAATTGCTGGGTACTTCCTAGAAAATTCGAGTGCCTCAGCAGTGATTGTTCCAGCTATCAGCTAATTGTCAGAAGGCCAATAATGCCACAGCTGTGCAACAAAATAGTTATCGTCACCTTCTACTCCATTTATATTACCAAAGCAGAACCATCTCTTTTAAGAATCCTATGTATATGACCAATTTATAGAAAAAAATGAAGTCCTCAGTTGTTCCTTGGTCCCACTGGCCTCACATTTCTATTCTATGATTGAAAAAGGCTGCACAACTTCCTTCCTATCTGAGATTTCTGCTTTATAAGAAAGTAGGTTCCAAAACACGGGATGCCAGGGATGCCAATTCCCAACCCGTCTTCCAGATAGGTGTGGCCATACAACCACATTCTCACCAAGGCAACATAAGTGGCATGCGTTATTTCTTGGCCCACCTGAGAGACTCGTTTCTTTTCCTCCATTAACTGAAGTTAGAGGACTCTGAGGAGCTGACTAAAGGTGAATCCCATGATGACAAAAGCCTGGGTCTTTTGATGTCTGCATAGATGAGGAACAAATGAAACTCAGATGTAAATGATTGATATGGGTGAAAAATAACATTTCATTCTACCAAGACATTCATATTGTGGGGTTCTTTATTAGAATACTTACAAACTTTAACATCTCTAGGTTAGAAACAGCAGGAAATTTGTTATTTCTGCCAATGAATCAGGAGTTTCACCTTAGGGAATGATCACCTGAAGCTAAACATTTCATGCTTACCCTGAGCTTTCAGGAGCTCTAAGTCAATGCTTACACTAATCTAGCAAGTGACTAGGCTGAGTGGCTTAGTTTCTTGGTGTAACCAAAGCAGGGGTTATGGTGAGCCTTCACAGTTGTGTGATATCATTCTCTATAGAGCTGGGTGTACACCTAGAATTCACCCCATAAGGGTCCCTCTCCTTTATGTGGCTTGCCTGATGAAGCCCTCTTATAATTAAAATTTCTTTAAAATCAGAGAACTATGTGAGTGCTTACCTGATATTCCTTGATTACACTATCATACAAGTTTGATGGGCCTAGGCCATTTACTTTGCAAATATAGTTTAATTGTGTCCTGAACATGTTTGTGAGTTAGACTCATAGCAGTCTAAGAATCTGGCCATTCTCTCGAGTTCAGTTCTGTAAGAAGTATGCTGGGTCAACCACTCAACCATCAAATCCTGCCTCCCAAACTACAGGCAGTATGGAAGGAAGAACTGAGTATTCTTTGCCTTTCTCTGCCTCCACCTTGGTTTCTCGCCCTCATTAAAGTAAAAATATCTGGGAGTAGTAAGGGGATGAATAGATTAATGGTGTTCCTATGTGTACAGTGTAAGTGTGTGTGCACCTGTGTAATTGTGTGTTTGAACTGCCAGATAGCAGTTTTGGAAGAAGTGATGAGTAGGGCAGAGGAAAAGTATCAATGAGATATGAATACTCTGCCCTATTTCTGGCTTTTTATAAACAAATGACTGCTACAACTCTAATACCACAAATACTGTGACTAGAATCTGTCATTTGATTAACTTTTATTATAACTTAAACAGGCTTTGAATTTTTCACTATTGATAACATCTCTGAGGACTTGATGGTGCACAAAGCACTTTGCATGAACCTTGTCAGATTTTTCCCATCTCTGCATTACATTCATTTGCCCCACCTTTGAGTTCAGATCAGCCGGGGGTTGAGGGAGAACTTTCAGCTAATGAGACATACTTTAGTAGGTAAATGCCCTGGCATCCCGTGTTTTGGAGAGAAAATTCTGAGGTACATTCTCTGAACTATTCTTCAGATTCCACAGTAGAATTAAAGCCTACCTGCCCACAGCAAAAACCAATCAATATTACTTAGCTACCTACTGACGTTCCTACCTCCCCAGTTCCTTTTTCCCCACTCTATCAAGACCACTTCCAGGGCCCACCTCCCAAAAATCTACCTGCATCCAAGTCCTTGTCTAAGGCTCTGCTTTAGGATAACTTGCCTAAAATGTCTCATTTAGCCTTCACTAGTAGACCGGAAGTCCTTGTGCATCATAACATAGGACTTTTTCATATACGCAGATTAAGAAGAGGTACCAGGTGAATTGGGGCAGCCTATGCCTTGTTGACTGAATAGTTAGAAGTTTCCAATTCCAGGGGCCAGCGCTGTGGCATAGCTGGTAAAGCTGCTGCCTGCAGCACCAGCCTGCAGCACGGGCATCCCATATGGACACCAGCTTAAGTCCTGGCTGCTCTGTTTCCCATCCAGCTCCTTGCTAATTCACCTAGGAAAGCAGTGGAGGACGGCCCAAGTGCTTATGACCCTGTAACCACATGGGAGATCTGGAAGTAGCTCCTGGCTCCTACATTCTGACGACCCCAGCTCGGGCTGTTTCAGCCATTTGGGGAATGAACCAGCTGGGAGTTTCTCTCTCCCTCTCTCTGCCCCTCTTTCTACTCTGCCTTTCAAATAAATAAAAATAAACCTAAAAAAAAGTTAAGTTTCCAATTACAGAGCTGGGTGTTGTGACTTAGCCATTTGACCATCCAAAGACCAAAATTGCAGTTGAACCCAGAAATTTATACCATTTTCCTTCTAAAGAGACTTGAAGTTTCTGGAAAGCTATTAACTATGCAAAACTATCATGCATCTTCCCTGATAGATTCAAAACTGTCGCTCCCCCTCTTCGTGGAGGAGCAACACTAAACCCTGCCTAGGCTTCATATCCGAGTCACGGCACCATTATGTCGCTCCCCCTCTTCGTGGAGGAACGACACAGGACCCTACGCTGTTCTTTTGTCTGCTCGGCCCTTCCCAGGTTTGCTGCTGGTTCTTCCCGGGTTGGCTACCATCCCTTCCACCTCCGTGGAAGGGCGGTTCCCCCTGCCACATTCCCCACTTCCGCAGGGGAGCGGCACACCGCCGGCCGGCTCTCTCGGGGGCTGCACAGGTGTTCCCCTTAGATGTTCCTCTTAGATGTTCCTGGTGCATGCCGTCTCTCTCCTCCTTTATAGTCCTCCTCCGCCAATCCTAACTCGGCTGCCCACACGCCGAGTACGCTGCTCTCCTCCAATCAGGAGCAAGTCCTACAGTTTATTGGCTGAACTGGAGGCAGCTGTGTAGAAGCTGTTTTCTCCTCTCCCAGCGCCATATTGTGGGAGAGCAGATGCATAGAATAAGTCTTAATTCCAGTAACTTAGTCTAGTCTGGGTTGCTCCCCACAAAAACAATTCAATACAACTTCAAAGGAAAAATAGCTCCTTACATCTAATTTGCCTTACATCATTCCTACACAATGAGAGCCTAAAATTCAAGAAAGTTCATACATAATGTTCATCAACTCCAAAAACTCACCCAGAAGTCTAATCGGGAGAGACAGTTACTTATCTGTTACAGGAGTAACAGATAGCAATCCATAGTCTGTGGGGGCTGGCCAGCACATGTACACCGTTAAATAGTACCTGAGTAAACAAGCACAATTTGTTCATGGTCCAAACACCTGGGCATGGTCCCTGGTGTTCTACAAGTCGCAGCTGTATTAAGGTTTACTTCGGCCCTCTCCATCAGATTCTGCTTAAGACATTTATCCTGAGCATAAAGGGTAGGGGGGTGGCTAGCCCTGTCCCAGAGGTCACTTCTAGGGCACAGAATGCCCTTTCTTATGAGGGCAGGGCCCTATTTTGATCTTCCCTACCATTATTGTTATCTTTCTAAGAATTCATTATATTAAGATCTAAGATTTCTAAAAAGTACTTAATTCAACTGCCTTAACTTTCTCAAACACAGGTAAGACCTAACAAATAAGCACTTTAAAAGCTTATAAGCAAACTCTAAATCACAAAGTCCATACAATTTAGTCCTGATCTATTCATTACATGCACTTCAAATTAGTACAATTTAAGGAGTTTTGCCTTAAACTGAATAGAAAACAGCTAGATGTGATGTAAGAAAATGGATAAGTAGAAACAATAGATAACCACATGGCCACCAGAAAGAAGACAGTAAAAATTAGAAGAGAGAATGTTTCAAAACACCAAACTGGTTTTCATATGCATCTCCATAGACTGAGTGAATATCTAGATGCTCTCACGACTTAAAAACCAGTGCTGTTGATTCTTCCAATCCATGAGCATGGAATATTTTTCCATTTTTTGGTATCCTCTTCTATTTCTTTCTTTAAGGTTTTATAATTCTCATTGTAGAGATCTTTAACATCCTTGGTTAAGTTTATTCCAAGGTATTTGATTGGTTTTGTAGCTATTGTGAATGGGATTTATCTTAGAAGTTCTTCCTCAGCCGTGGCATTGCCTGTGTATACAAAGGCTGTTGATTTTTGTGCATTGATTTTATATCCTGCTACTTTGCCAAACTCTTCTATGAGTTCCAATAGTCTCTTAGTAGAGTTCTTAGGATCCCCTAAATAAAGAGTCATGTCATCTACAAAGAGGGATAGTTTGACCTCTTCCTTCCCTTGTATCCCTTTAATTTCTTTTTCTTGCCTGATGGCTCTGGCTAAAACTTCGAGAACTATATTGAATAGCAGTGGTGAGAGTGGGAATCCCTGTCTGGTACCATATCACAGTGGAAATGCTTCCAACTTTTTCCCATTCATTAGGATGCTGGCCGTATGTTTTTCATAAATTGCTTTGATTATATTGAGGAATGTTCCTTCTATACCTATTTTGCTTAGGGTTTTCATCATGAAAGGGTGTTGTATTTTATCGAATGCTTTCTCTGCATCTATTGAGAAAATCATATGGTTTTTCATCTGCAGTCTGTTAATGTGGTGTATCACATTAATTGTTTTGCGAACATTGAACCATCCCTGCATACCAGGGATAAATCCCACTTGGTCTGGGTGGATGATTTTTCTGATGTGTTGTTGTATCCTATTGACGAGAATTTTATTGAGGATTTTTGCACCTATGTTCATCAGGGAAATTGGTCTGTAATTTTCTTTCAATGCTGCATCTTTCTCTGGCTTAGGGATTAAGGTGATGCTGGCTTCATAGAAAGAATTTGGGAGGATTCCATCTTTTTTGATTGTTATGAATAGTTTGAGAAGAAATGGAGTTAGTTCTTCTTTAAATGTCTGGTAGAATTCAGCAGTGAATCCATCTGGTCCTAGGCTTTTCTTTGTTGGGAGGGCCTTTATTACTATTTCAATTTCTGACTCAGTTATGGGTCTGTTTAGGTTTTCTATGTCTTCATGGTTCAATTTAGGTAGATTGCATGTGTCCAGGAATCTATCCATTTCTGATAGATTTCCCTGTTTGCTGGCATACAGGTTCTTGTAGTAATTTCTGATGATTCTTTTTATTTCTGTGGTGTCTGTTGTTACGTTTCCTTTTTCATCTCTGATTTTATTGATTTGGGTCTTTTCTTTTTTTAATTAGTTGGGCCAATGGGGTGTCAATTTTATTCATTTTTTCATAAAATCAGCTCTTCGCTTGGTTGATTTTTTGTAATTTTTTTTGGATTCAATCCTGTTGATTTCTTCTCTGATTTTAATTATTTCTCTTCTCCTACTAGATTTGGGTCTGGTTTGCTACAGGTTTTCTAGGTCCTTGAGATGCATTGAAAGCTCATGTATTTGGTGCCTCTCTAATTTCTTGATGTAGGCACCTATTTCTATAAACTTTCCTCTCAACACTGCTTTTGTCATATCCCATCGGTTTTGATATGTTGTGTTGTTATCCTCATTTACTTCCAGAAAGTTTTTGATTTCTCTTTTGATTTCTTCTATGACCCAGTGTTCATTCAGGAGCATGTTGTTCAGTCTCCATGTGTTTGCATACTCTCTAGGAATTCCTGAGTTGCTAATTTCCACCTTCATTCTGCTGTGGTCTGAGAAGCTGCATGGTATGATTCTAATTCTTGTAAATTTGCTGAGACTTGCTTTAATGTCCATTCTCCCAAAAGCAATTTATAGATTCAATGCAATTCCAATCAAGATATCAAAGACATTCTTCTCATATCTAGAAAAAATGATGCTAAAATTCATATGGAGATGCAGGAGACCTCGAATAGCTAAAGCAATTTTGTACAACAAAAACAAAGCCAGAGGAATCACAATACCAGATTTCAGGACATACTACAGGGCAGTTGTAATCAAAACAGCATGGTACTGGTATACAAACAGATGGATAGACCAATGGAACAGAATTGAAACACCAGAAATCAATCCAAACATCTATAGCCAACTTATATTTGATCAAGGATCTAAAACCAATTCCTGGAGCAAGGACAGTCTATTCAATAAATGGTGCTGGGAAAATTGGATTTCCACGTGCAGAAGCATGAAGCAAGACCCCTACCTTACACCTTACACAAAAATCCACTTAACGTGGATTAAAGACCTAAATCTACGACCTGACACCATCAAATTATTAGAGAACATTGGAGAAACCCTGCAAGATATTGGCACCAGCAAAGACTTCCTGGAAAAGACCCTGTAGGCACAGGCAGTCAAAGCCAAAATTAACTATTAGGATTGCATCAAATTGAGAAGTTTCTGTACTGCAAAAGAAACAGTCAGGAGAGTGAAGAGGCAACTGACAGAATGGGAAAAAAATATTTGCAAACTATGCTACAGATAAAGGGTTGGTAACCAGAATCTACAAAGAGATCAAGGAACTCCACAACAACAAAACAAACAACCCACTTAAGAGATGGGCCGAGGACCTCAATAGACATTTTTCAAAAGAGGAAATCCAAATGGCCAACAGACACATGAAAAAAATGTTCAAGATCACTAGCCATCAGGAAAATGCAAATCAAAACCACAATGAGGTTTCACCTCACCCCGGTTAGAATGGCTCACATTCAGAAATCCACCAACAACAGATGCTGGAGAGGATGTGGGGAAAAAGGGACACTAACCCACTGTTGGTGGGAATGCAAACTGGTTAAGCCACTATGGAAGTCTGTCTGGAGATTTCTCAGAAACCTGAATATAACCCTACCATTCAACCCAGCCATCCCACTCCTTGGAATTTACCCAAAGGAAATTAAATTGGCAAACAAAAAAGCGGTCTGCACCTTAATGTTTATTGCTGCTCAATTCACAATAGCTAAGAACTGGAATCAACCTAAATGCCCATCAACAGTAGACTGGATAAAGAAATTATGGGATATTTAAACTATAGACTAAATACAGCAGTAAAAAAACAATGAAATCCGGTCATTTGCAACAAAGTGGAGGAATCTGGAAAACATTGTGCTGAGTGAAATAAGCCAGTCCCAAAGGGTCAAATATCATATGTTCTCCCTGATCGGTGACAACTAACCAAGCACCAAAAAGGAAACCTGTTAAAGTGAAATGGACACTATGAGAAATGGTGAATTGATCAGCCCTTTACCTGACTGTTGATGAACAACTTAATACGTTATCCCTCTTAGTGTTTTTTTTTTGTCTGTTCTACTTAATACTAGTGGTTTAATTCTGTAATTAATACACAGTTATTCTTAAGTGTTGAAACTTAACTCAAAAGTGATCCCTTTTAAATATAAGAGTGGGAATAAGAGAAGGAAGAGATGTACAATTTGGGACCCCGAATGGTAGAGTTAGAAACATACCAGGGGATTCCAATTCAATCCTATCAAGGTTGCGTGTACCAAAGCCATCTCACTAGTCCATTTGATCAATTTCTGTTCACAACTGATCATAATGATAGGACTAAGAGCCAAAGGGATCACATAAACAAGACTAGTGTCTGAAATACTAACCGAAAGAACAAAAAAGGGAGAGAACGATCCAACATGGGAAGCAAGATACACAGCAGACTCATAGAATGGCGAATGTCCTAAACAGCACTCTGGCCTCATAATCAGCCCTTAAGGCATGCGGATCTGGCTGAAAAGCCCATGAGAGTATTTTAGGCGTGGAAAGCCAAGACACTCTGTCAAAAAAAAAAAAAAAAATGACCTAAATGAAGATCTCCGCAAGTGAGATCCCAGTGGAAAGAATAGGTCATCAAAGAAGGAGATACCTTTCTCTGAAGGGAGGAAAGAACTTCCACTTTGACTATGACCTTGTCTAAATATGATAAGAGTTGGTGAACTCAAAAGGCTTCCATAGCCTTGGAAACTCATGACAAGAGCCTAGGGTGATTACTGATGCCGTAAACAAGAGTGTCAATTTGTTAAGTCAACAACAGGAGTCACTGTGCACTTACTCCCCATGTAGGATCTCTGTCCTTAATGTGCTGTACATTGTGATTTAATGCTATAACTAGTACTCAAACAGTATTTTTCACTTTGTGTTTCTATGTGGGTGCAAATCGTTGAAATCTTTACTTAATATATACTAAACTGATATTCTGTATATAAAGAGAATTGAAAATGAATCTTGATGTGAATGGAAGGGGAGAGGGAGCGGGAAAGGGGAGGGCTGTGGGTGGGAGGGAAGTTATGGGGAGGGGGAGTCATTGTAATCCATAAGCTGTACTTTGGAGATTTATATGCATTAAATTTAAGTTAAAAAAAAAGTGCTGTGAGAATCATGACAGGGACTCAGGTGTGCTCTGTTTCAGAAGCCAAAGTAGTGCAATTGTACTGAGATGGCAATTACGGACCACTTTTCAAGTGGTCCCAACACCATCACCAGTCCTCACAGTAACGTTACAAATTATTTGCCATTATCCTTATTTTAGAAATGAGAAATTTGACATTCAGAAAGGTTATTTAACTTTCCTAAAGCAATACAGCTAGTTAGTTGTGGTCCCAGGGTTCAAATTCAAATATCTCTGACTCCAAAATGATTCTATCATATTCCACATCATCCCTGTTTTTTAAAAACCGTGTAAAATGTTTTACTCAAGATGACAAATTCTTTTTATTTATATGAAGCCATACTAGATAAAAGATGATCATCAATTTGATGATAATGACCAAAAAAAGAAAGTGGAAACAAAACATAATCCTTTTCTGGGAACAGAGTTTTCAGAAATTAGGTATTCTGATTATCTTCATGTGGATGAAAAGTCATTAGTATAAAATTGGCACCATAATTTTATTTTCTTATTTTTAAATTTGTAATTTTTTTCTTTTTGACAGGCAGAGTGGACAGTGAGAGAGAAAGACAGAGAGAAAGGTCTTCCTTTTCCGTTGGTCACCCTCCAATGGCTGCTGATGCTGGTGCACCACGCTGATCCGAAGCCAGGAGCCAGGTACTTCTCCTGGTCTCCTGTGTGGGTGCAGGGCCCAAGCACTTGGGCCATCCTCCACTGCACTCCCTGGCCACAGCAGAGAGCTGGACTGGAAGAGAAACAAGCGGGACAGAATCTGGTGCCCCAACTGGGACTAGAACCCGGTGTGCCGGTGCCACAGGTGGAGGATTAGCCTAGTGAGCCGCAGCACCAGCCTAAATTTTTATTTCTTATTTGAGAGACAGACCAGCTTCCCTCTGCAGGTTCAATCCTCAGATACCTGCAATGTGCAGGACTGGCCTAGGACAAACTTGGGAACTGAGAACCCAGTACAGGTGTTGCACATTGATGGCAGGAACTCAACCTCCTGTGCCATCACCTGATGCCTCCCAGAGTGCATGTAGCAGGAAGATGTAGTTGGGAGCTGGGCCAGAACTTGAACCTAGGCACTATGATATGGGATGCTGGCATCTTTATATTTTATTTTTTTACTTGAAAGAGTTACAGAGAAGGAGAGGCTGAGGTAGAGAGAGAGAGGTCCTCCATCTGCTAGTTCACTCCCCAAGTGGCCACAATGGCCAGGGCTAGGAAGGGCTAAAGCCAGGAGCCAGGAACTTCATCCATGTCTCCCATGTGGGTGCAGGGGCCCAAATACTTGGGCCATAATCCACTGCTTTCCTAGGCACATTAGCAGAGAGCTGGATTGGTAGTAGAGCAGCTGGGCCACAAACCAGTTTCCATATGGGATGCCAGTGCCACAAGTGGCAGTTTTACCCAATACACCACAAAGCCAGCCCCAGATGCTGGCATCTTAACTGGAGTCTTAACCACTAGGCCATATGCCTACCCCAACAACATATTTTTAGTAGGTCAATTTAATAAATAAGAAATAATCTACTGAACTAGTAGTATATTAAACACCTGAAAAGCACTTTTCCATACAATATTCAATTTTCTTTTTAAAAAATTTAATTAGTTATTTGAAAGGCAGAGTTACAGAGAGGAAGGAAGAGGCAGACAGAGAGAGAGAGAGAGAGAGAGAGAGAGGGAGAGAGAGACATCTTCCACTCACTGGTTCACTCCTCAAATGGCCACAATGACCTGGGCAGGGCCAGACCAAAGCCAGGAGCTTCATCCCAGTGTCCCACACATGGGTGCAGGGGCCCAAACACTTACGCCATCTTCCATGGCTTTCCAAGGCACATTAGCAGGGAGCAGGATAAGAAAGGAAGCAACCAGGACTCAAAATGGTACCCGTAATGAATGCCGGCACTGTAGGTGGTATCTTTACCTGCTATGCCTTAGTGCTGGCCTCCATTATTTAATTTTTATTTGCACAATAACTCAATGAGACTAACTGGAGCAGACATGCTTAATATATGATAACACAGAGGCCCAAAAATATGAAGTGATTTTCATTCAATAATAAAATGTGTGAACCAAAAAGGAACCCAGACTAGTACCCCCTTATTAATAGATTGATGCTACAAAACAATATACCTAAATATCCAAAGATGAGAAAAGGTATCATTACAAAAAAATCAGTAAATCGCACATTCTGCTACTATTTTGCCTAAATATAAATAGACCATCTTACTAAGTTGTATTAGAAAATAAGCAAAGGGAAAGAAAAGAAAGGAACTTGGAATATTTCTATGTGATTTCATATTGTACTGAATTATTGACATAGCATGGGTGGCTAAGAAACCCGTACGCCCCCCAAAACTCAGTGCTATCCGCCAGTTGGAATGGACTGTTATGTTCCTAACTCTGTGGGTCAGCTCAGATGCTCTGCTCCACTCATCTCTCATTCTTCCTGAACTAACTGCTTATGGGAAGCAACATATTCTTCCCATGGCCCAGGCAGAGGTGTGGAAGGTGGCAACAGTGATGTTTCCCAAGAATGAAGCTCAGCACTGTCACTCCCATTCACTTACCATAGCCAAAAGCAAATCACACGGCCAAGACCAATATCACTGGATTGGAAGGGACTGCAAAAACATGTGGCAAAGGCTGTGGGCAAAAGAGAGTAAAATAAGGAACCATAATATGATCTACCATGAACATACACCATGCCAAACACCAGACATATACCTGTGCTCTTGGTGAGATTGTGAGTCCAAAAGTTAAAATAGTCATAATTCAGCTTTGTTGATTTGAACTACACTTATGCATCTTAGTGATATCCATTCTAAATATGATTTTACTATGTAATATTTACATGATGAAGATATAAGAATTAAATCTGATATTCAGTATTTCCAGGATATAATTTTGAAGTTTCAGAACTGCCAAAGCTCCCAATTCCTTACCATTTTCTCCTTTTTTAAAGGAGAAATCCTTTTTAAAATCCCAGTTATTTTAGTCTTGAGTGTATTTTAACTCTAGATAAATGGTAGTTCATTGAAAAAAATAAATATTCTCTTAAATATGGTGAATAGAAAGTAAAATAGAGAACCTACAGTCAGGAAAATGGTATGTTTCTACTTATGAGACAAATGTAGGTGACAGCATTATTCTCATTCTTTGCCAAATTGCCTGATGCTTTTATCCCATAATCTCTCATTCTCAGAGAGAAGAGATTGTCCCTGTCATTTCTTCAGTGACTATCACAAACACTGAAATATTGTTGGGGCTAGGTAGACATTTATTGAATGAATGCAAGAATGAATACATGACTCAGTCAATAAATCAAACAAAGAGAAGAGAGATAAACCTAATGATTCCTTGCTATTTCCATAGACCATCGAAGGCTTCTAAAGTATAAGCTGATTGGACGTTGGGGCACATGTTTCTTTGGAGATAGTTCAGGCAACCACTGACAAGATTTCCATGGGTCAATAAACTCTCCAATAAACACTCCCTTCTTGGTAGTTTACAGCTGATACACTCTCTTGCTATTATGGAGACATGCTATCCTTGCCAACAGGCAGCAGGAAGTTTGCCTAATGTGGTATCTCCAAGGTTTCTCCAAGCAGGATTCTCCACCTCAGCCACACAGAGCTAATGTAGTTCCCAGAACTGCCATCTTCAATTTCACTGGGGACTGTGGCTGCTATTTTCTAATTCCCAGCTGTAGTTCCCCTGCTTGTCCTGCTGGAAAACATTACATTTTTCCAATGCAAATATGTCTCTTTTATTCATTCATTCATTCATTCATTCAGTTTATATGAAAGACGGAGAGACAAGGAGAGACATGGGCAAAGAGAGATCTTCCAACTGCTGGTTCACTCCCTGGATGCCTCCAACAACCAGGACAAGACCAGGACAAGCGAAAGCCAGGAGCCTAGCCAGAATTCAATCTGGGTCTCCCACCTGGGTGACAGGGACCCAACTACTTGGGCCATTGTCACTGTCTCCCAGGGTGTGTATGAGAAGGAAACTGGAATTAAAGTAGAGCTAAGCACTCTGGTGAGATGCAGTTATCCCAAGTGACATCTTAACCACTATGCCAAATGCCTGGCCTAAAAACATGTGTCTTTTTAAGAAGTTTTCCCGGAGCCCTTAGTGGTAAACAATTACGCCCTCCTCCATGCTCCCACTGTGACTTAAACACAGGATAATCTGACCCTGATGATACATTGCAAGTACTGGCTCTATTGTAGTCACTAATATTTAATAGGTGTCCAAATACTTGCTGAAAAGTTATAAGAAGCTTATCCAATAGGCTAAAGAATTGACCGCCAATTATTTAATTTAGCTATAAACACAAAGTCACACATTAAAAAATGTTGTTGTAGGACTGCCATTTTCAGGCCACCTAAATACCTCTAATGAATTTGCACCTCTTCTCACACTCTGACTTCATTTTATCAACAAGCATTTTGAAAATCTAGGAAACAGGTCGGTGCCACGGCTCAATAGGCTAATCCTCCGCCTTGCAGCGCCGGCACACCAGGTTCTAGTCCCGGTCGGGGCACCGGATTCTGTCCCGCTTATTCCTCTTCCAGTCCAGCTCTCTGCTGTGGCCCGGGAGTGCAGTGGAGGGTGGCCCAAGTCCTCGGGCCCTGCACCCCCATGGGAGACCAGGAGGAAGCACCTGGCTCCTGGCTTCGGATCAGAGCGATGCGCCAGTCGCAGCGCGCTGGCCGCGGCAGCCATTGGAGAGTGAACCAACGGCAAAAAGGAAGACCTTTCTCTCTGTCTCTCTCTCTCACTGTCCATTCTGTCTGTCAAAAAAAAAAAAAAAAAAAAAAAAAGAAAAGAAAAGAAAAGAAAAAAAAGAAAAAAAAAGAAAGAAAGAAAGAAAAGAAAATCTAGGAAACAAAATGAGTAGATGAGCAGATTAGCATGAACTATGCAAAATTCTGTGTTCTTGTTTGAAGGGTCACATTTATGGCCTTTAATCCAGTTTACAAATTGCGGAGTTTAGGATGCTCATTGACGTTTGTGTTTGATTAAGACACAACTACATATTTAAGAGCTGGCAAGATATTGAGCCAGGCTGTGATTGCAGTGGTAATTAGGCATTTTAACACATATTAGTGTAAACAGCTGTGTAAAATCCATATCAATGTTAGAAACACAAGCAATGTTGTTCAATTAAAATATTACAAGGTTAGTTTTTAAAGGTGGCTGAAAATGTCAAGAGGTATCTGGAGAAATAAATTGCTTCCATGTAGTGATTTATACTGACAGAGGTAAATTTAAGGGAACTGTCTTTCAGATACTATAAATGGGAGTGATGGAAGAAGCAAGAGAATCAGGGGCCAGAATATCTTTTCTAACTCTACCTTTGTCACATTGTGCGATGCAATGTCATGAGGCCATCTGTGCCTTGGTGAAGCAAATTTCACTATCATTCACCAAAACAGGAAGAATAATCAACCCATAACTAAACTCTACCACCCTTTTTATCAACTTGGAACTACTGATGCCTTTCCTGCCCCTGGGAGTTGGGCAAGTTATTTCACCTTTCCAGACCTTATTTTTTTATCCATACAATGGGCATAAATATACACTTCACAAACATTGTGTTAAAAATGAAATGAAATTACTTATAAAATTATGGATACAGGAAAATATATACCCTAAAATTTCAATATAGAACGCAGATTGTCATGAGTGATGTGGATACCTAAAAAGAATATCATAAGCAAGAGATTAAAATGGACCATTCTATCACTCTATATTTTATGCTGTACTCAAAGCATACAGTTCTCCATTGCTTTCATGAAATTCATGCCACCACTACAGGTCAAGTTCACCAGTACATTCTGATAGCACATAATCACCCAGTCATAAGCAGAATTTGGAGACTTTGAATAGCAGCTCTATTAAGGTCACAGGACACTAGTCAAATGTTCTGGGTAAATTCCAGGGCCCTTTGTTGGAGAGACAGAGATAGGATAACCCTGCCATCTGTTGACCTTATAGTACACTGTGCCACTTCTATGAGATAAGGATTCTGAAACCTTGGAAGGGGGAGGAAAGATCCATATTTACAAGAATGGAATTGCAAACTTCCTTCAGCAAGCTTTAGCTATACTACAGCACTTTAACAATTACATGCAGGCTGGTGGAACCAGAGATCCCAGGAACAATATTCCCTGCAAGTTCTTTCAGTTCTACCCACTCCATTCCACCTGAATACCAATATGATTATTAAAACAGCTATCTGCACTCTCTGGGGGCACATTCAATAGATTTTTGAAGGTAAATCATATGAACAAAGAAGAATAACTCCAATATATGTCACTAGAAATAAAGGGCTCCCTGCAGGGCATATGACATTTTTAGCTTTATATGTTAGGTCTCATATCAAACACACAATATTAATCAAAAATTTAAAATAGTGTAGGTAGAAACTGTAGCTTTGGTTCTGTATCTGTTATGAATGTATTAACAACCAGAACTACTATAGTGAGGACAAAATTGACCTCTGATTATATTTTAAGACTTATTTTTTAAAGCTGAAATTGTATTTGTGAGAAAATTCAAGAAATCATTTTCATATTTCTAAGAAAGACCACAAAAATAATTTTCAGTTAGATTCTTGTCTCTCCCATTTTTAAAGATAGAATAGGGACAAGTATTGTGGTGTAGTGTATAAAGCTGGGTTGGCCCAGCTCCAGCCATTACTGCCAATTGGAGAGTGAAGCAGCAGATGGAAGATTCTCTCTCTCTCTCTCTCTCTCTCTCTAGTTCTGCTCTTCAAGTAGTAAATAAATCTTCAGAAAAATAAATGATATAGAAAAATTTTTAATCTCACTCTGTTTTGGTGCACACCCAAACATCGCACCTGCATCTTTAGGATGTGCTTGGTCTGTGACAAGCTTCAAGCTCTCTTACTACTACTTTCCTGTCCCTGGAAGTATAGCACTGACAATCAACAATTTCCTAAGAGAGCTTTTTAAATCTTTAAGACAAGTATTAAATTTGACCTTCATGAACTTGTTATAGAGAATGTTCTTTTTGTTTTTCTGTGCAGTTTTATTTGTTTTTGAGAGGCTAAGTTGTTTTCATTCCATTTACTCATTGAACAGACATTTAGAAGTCTAGCATACAATGAGCAGTATGCTTGGTAATGAGAATTCCAATGTAATGCATAGATATTTCATAAGCAAATACTCAGGTATATGAAAGATGGAGCTTTTAAAAATGTTTTCTATGCATGCACATAATCCCTATCTTAAACTCCCCTTTCACCTAATAAGGGGAAATTACTTTAGTTCTAATAAACTCAAGGCTTATTGTCAGTCACTTCAGCATTATCTCAGCCTCTTTAGGACAAGCTCAGTCCACTTTGCAGGTCTGTATCAATATTCCCTCTTTCCCTAAAGTGACATTAAAATTCCAGGAAGACTTAAAAGCAATCAGGCATCTTTTATCCCCTGCAAGTTCTCAATGAGAAGTAACTTTCCTATCTTGCCTTTGGCCACTTTGCTGTAATTTTGCGCCATGGACGGATTCAGGTCCATGTGTAAAGACACACATCCCAACCCCAGGGCTCCCTATCTCTACTGAGCCCTCTCCCCTCTCAGGAGCCTCCCATATCCCTCACACGGAGTACAGAAACCCAGTGACTTGCTCCTTCACCTTCACCTCTCCAAGTAGCTCCAGGGGCGAGGAAGACATCCATACAGTGCTATTGTAGAGTGCGCGGCAATCATTTCTGTTTCCTCTGTTGGTGCCTGGTCCCAGGAAGGACTTCCCAAAGGGAACGTGCCTGGGTTGCTCTCATATCTACCCCCACAGCAAGCCCCATGCCACAGCAGCCAATAGGCCCTTTCACAGCTACTACTCCAAGTGCTCTTCATAGAAGCAACTCTTACTTTTTCTAGCCCTAGGGGCTGATTCATCAGTCTTTTCACTTGTTTCCTTTTGGGGCTATTATGTAAGGCTTTGTTATTCAAAGTGAGGACAAATGACAGGCAGCTTTGTAACACTTTTAGCTTTGTCAGATATGCAGGATCTCAGGCACAAGCAGAAGCTGGGCTTTAAAAACAAGCCCAGGTGATTCTCTGGCCCATCCTGCCCCTCGCATGACACTTCCTCTCCCAGCCACTTGATCTACTAAGAAATTTCAGAGGACTTTCTTGAACCCAGAGACCAGGGACTTCTGCTCTTTTTGCTTTCTCTGATCTATTGTGTCCTGCATTCAGGAGTACTGTCCCTTGAAGCAATGAATGGCAATGATTCAATGGGAGAGAGGAACTTGGGAAATTTGAAAGGGAAGTGAAGGGTGAAGCAAGTTAGCATCTCCAAGCTTTATCCTATCCCAACCCAAAGTTGCAAGAAAGTAGCTCTCACACTAGTGAGATTCCCAATTCTACCAGCTTGCAAATTATTTTCAGGTAATGTAGTTCTGGTAAAGTCCTCTTTCTACTTCCATAATTACTTCTCTCTCATAGCTGGACCTTCTCATATATCTACTCCTTCTCAGATGTAGAATTCCCATTACTTAAAAATCTTCACATATAACCTGACCAAGAAAAGGTGCTGAGTCTCCTAAAATAATGAGGACAATCGCAGGGTTTTTCCTATAAACTCTCAAGCACTTTGGCCCTTGGGAAATTTTTGAGACAGGAACTGGGGAGAGTGAAGTATGCTTTTTTTTAAGTACTACTTCAAGATGGGAAGAATTGGAATAAAAATGTGTTCTGGCCACTGAATTTTAGGAAAAGTTACCAAGATTTGTTCTATCACAAGAGCAATTCTTTTCTCTATGTAGCCAGACCTTAGAATGGCTATGTTATGGAGAGTTAAAAAGACATGGAAAGCTCAATATACCTTGAAGAATTTACTGCTTTCTGGTACCCTGGGAAAATCATTGTTTACTTTTTAGGAAAGCAAAATGCTATGCATTTATCATTTTACATATCATCCTTGTTGGATATAGTCTGAAGAACCCAGTTAGCTTACAGTCAGAGCATCTTGGTGAGGCAAAGGGACAGACACCATCTCCTCTCTAAAAAAAAAAAAAAAAAAAAAAAAAAAAAAAAGAAAGAAAGAAAAGAAAAGAAAAGGAAAGGAAAGGAAGCTGCATAGAAGCTGCATATCAGAAACTTGCATTGCAAACCCTTGCAAGGCGCCCTGCAACTAAGGGAAACTCAGGTACTGGCACCTAATTATTTATGTTTCATTTCCCTCTCAAAAGTCTCGGTTTGCTCAGTAAATAACATGGTTACCCTCTCTAGAGCTGATTGCAGTTTGTTCACCAGGGTCTTCCTCCCTGCAACTCTGAAAACTGCTGATACTCAAGTTCTGTATCATTCCACAGGCATCTACCCCATCGCTAGAGTGTACCTCTTCCCTCCAGGACTATTCCCACTGCCTAACAAATGTACACCATTCCCTAATAAACTTCCCGCTATTTGCCGGCTTTTACAGAGTGATAAAGCCTTTCTTTGAAACATCCTCCTTGCTTTTTAGTTAGGAGCAAAAGAAAACATGTTTCCCCTGGTAAATACATCTCCTCTATGATGGCAAAGTGAGAAATTGCCCCTGTTTCCCCCTCCCCCACCTAATTTCTTTTTTACCCTTGCTGCATTTCGAAAACTCTGTCCAAGAATATTATTCTATGAAGAAGAGAAAAAAAAACATCATCTCAAAATTATTAAAATCTCTGTGGGAATTCATGATTAATTTTAAGGCCTGGCAGATTAAAATACATTATTATGTACACTCTAGTGCATCCTTTCAGATATTTTCAGAATCTGATTTTGCTCTCTTGATACACACCAATGACTCTACATGTATCTAGTAGATTGCAAGGAATAGATTAGCATTAAAGAGGCAGTATTGTGTTGTTAGGTTGTTATATGTAACTTGTGCTCATACATTAAGAAAAATGTACCTGGCATTCCCCTGGACATGACCAGGCCTCTTCAAAAAAGAGAGCTAGTGAGAGAATCATTAATACTTGGTGACAATACAGTCGTGGCAGCAGTTCTGAAATTCTGACCTTTGGAGAATTCACTGACCGTTTTTATCCAGTTCCCACACAGAAGACGAACCAGAACAGCTTGCTAGTAAATGGAATACAGCATTTGTTTTCAGAAGCTGTCAAATTTCCTACTTCCTAATCAGGAAAGAATTGCCCTTTTGGCTTTTCCTAGGGAGGTCACAATTGCGGCTGCAGAGACCAAGAAAAAACTACAGCGTCTTTCTCTTTGTTATTGACAAAGAGTAACATCCACAAAAAGCAAACAAACAAAAACCTGCATAAACCTTACTGTGTTCCACTTTGAAGATGTTCAAATATACTGAGAAATAGACCAGCTTTACTCTTCTTCCTGGAAGTCACTCTTCCACCTCTGCTGACCTTTCTCCTTGCATAACCTTGAACAAGCAGCATGACCCTTGGCATCTAAAGATGGGTATCTGTCATCCAAGACTGAAGTTTCGGGCACCAGGGCCAGTGTTGTGGTATAGCAAGTAAAGCCACTGCCTGCGATGCCAGCATCCCATACAGGCATCATATGTCAGCCCTGGCTGCCCCACTTCCAATCCAGCTCCCTGCTAATGCACCTGGGAAAGCAGCAGAAGATAGCCCAAGTGCCTGCAGCCCAGCACCCAAATGGGGGACTCCTGGCTCCTGACTCTGGCCCAGCCCTGGCCATTGCAGCCATTTGGAGAGTGAACCAGTGGATAGAAGATTTCTCTCTCTCTCTCTCACTCTCGCCCTCGCTCTCGCTTGCTCTCTCCATAACTGATGTCTTTCAAATATATAAAAAATATATATATATTTTAAAATAAAGATTGAAGCTTCTCATCTCCACCTCCAATATTCTGTAAAGTGTTTTTTTTTTTAAACAGGCAGAGTTAGACAATGAGAGAGAGAGAAAGACAGAGAGAAAGGTCTTCCTTCCGTTGGTTCACCCCCCAAATGGCTACTACGGCTGGCGTGCTGTGCTGATCTGAAGCCAGGAGCTAGGTGCTTCGTCCTGGTCTCCCATGCGGTGCAGGGCCCAAGCACTTGGGCCACCCTCCACTGCCCTCCTGGGCCACAGCAGAGAGCTGGACTGGAAGAGGAGCAACTGGGCCTAGAACTCGGCGCCCATAAGGGATGCCAGCGACACAGGCAGAGGATTAACCAAGTGAGCCATGGCACCGGCTTCATTCATTTTTTTAAAACCTATTTTGGGAGCTGGCATTATGGTACAAGGGGTTAAGCCACAGCCTCAAGCACCAGCATCCCACACAGGGACTGGTTCAAATTCTAGCTGCTTCTCTCCCAATCCAGCTCCCTGCTGATACACATGGGAAAGCAGCAGAAGATGCCCCAGGTCCTTGGGCTCTGCACCTACTTGGGAGACCCTGATGAAGCTCCTTGCTTTGGCCTGGCCCAGACTCGGCCATTGCAGCAGATGAAAGATCTCTCTCTCTCTCTCTCTCTCTCTGACTTTCAAATAAATGAAAATAAGTCTTTTTTTAAAATGCTGTGTTGTATAATCATGTGTTCATTCTAGCAGTTTTGGAAATGTACAGTGGAATAATGTAAGACACAGTGATGACAATGACCCCACCTGCCTATTTCCAAACTTGACCTTCTTCAGCCGGGACTCCAGGTCAACCATTCAGCCCTGACAGACCAAAGGCACTTCCTAGCTATTGATCATACCCTCTGAGATGTCACATTCATGTAAAATTCTTCCAAATAAATAATAATATAGTTCCCATGTAAATTCCTTGTAATTTTCAGGTATATTTAGGAGAAGAGATGCCACCTTAAGCAAATAAAATAATTGACTCTGAAAGAGGGAAAAGATCATGGAAGACATCTGTTGGAATTTTTTTGATAGGTGGGGCCGTTGAATGGATATCTCTGGAAATTGACTAATGAGTAAAATTGCAGGATTAACTAATATGGGAGAAGGGTTTTTGTATTCACTAGCTCTTCTCAGCTACACAAATCAGTTGAGATCAGTGCCTTCTCTGAAATGTGAAGCAAGAATCCCCTGAGAAGTTCAATAGAAAGCTTAAAGGGCTGGGCACTGAGATGTACTGTCTCAACCAGCCCACGGAAGGCAGCTCTGCATGATACAGCACCCTACTTCAAGGTCAGCGGAAGCTTGGGTGCTCACCCTGAAAGCAAGTGCAGAAGCAAGACTTTGCCAAATCACTGGTTCTGCTTAATTCTGATCACCAACCATCCAAAGGCAAGGACAGAGCTTCAAAGTTTCTGTCACAGGGAAAACAGTTAAGATGTCTTTAGCAGCTTCACTTTAAGTAAATTCTAAATAAATATTAGATGATAACTAACAAATATACATATATGCTCATATGTATATTGATAGCAGAGAATAGGTAGGCAAATAGGTTAAAAAAAAAGGAAGGTATATAGGTAAATTATAAAACAGGTAAATAAAGAACAGTGTGTGGGGGATAAGGGGTGGGAGGGGTAGGGGAGAGAGAAACCAGATAAAGAAAATACTTAGGGGACTGGTATTGTGGCATAATGATCCATATGGATGCCAGTTCATGTCCCAGCTACTCTATTTCTGATCCAGCTCCCTGCTAAAGTCTTGGGAAAAGCAGTGGAATGTGGTCCAATTGTTTGGGCCCCTGCCACCTGTGTGGGAGACCTGGAAGAAGCTCCTGGCTTCTGGCTTTGGCCTGGCCCATTGCTGGCTGTTTCAGCCCTTTGGGGAATGAACCAGAGGATGGAAGACCTCTCTCTCTGTTCTCTCTCCCTCTCTCTCGCTCTCTCAACTCTGACTTTCAAATAAGTAATTAAACCTTTCAAAAAAGAAAAAAGAAAATACTTGGTAAGCATTCCAGGTATAATCTTCAAGAGGATCATATATAAACCATGTAAAATTAAAAAGGGTCCTAATATTTATAATTTAAACAAGGTTTACCCCATCTTTATAAAACAATGAAACAACATGATGTGATGAAAGAAACATTTTTAAGTGTTAAGCTGACCTGAGTTTAAATTCTTTCCCTACCACTTGCTCACTGTGTGACTTAGGAGAAGCCACTCCACCTCTCTGAGAACTGGTTTCCACATCTGGTAAAATATAATAAAACATATATCTGGCATACCAGTCTTCAACAATTTTAGCTGGCTTCCATTTACTCCATGTTGATGGCATAAAGAACAAAAGAAAGTCTTTGATTTCAGGTGCAAGAATAGTTTTCTGTCTTTTAGGGTAAGGAAAAGGACTGTAGAGCTCAGATAAAATCCAGGGGCCGGCGCCATGGCGCAGCAGGTAAAGCTGCCGCCTGCAGTGCCTGCATCCCATATGGTCGCCAGTTCTAGTCCTGGCAGCTCCACTTCCAATTCAGCTCTCTGCTGTGGCCTGGGAAAGAAGTAGAAGATGGTCTAAGTCCTTGGGCCCCTGCACTTGTGTGCAAGGCCCGGAAAAATCTCCTAGCTTCAGATCAGTGCAACTGCATCCATTGCAGTCATTTGGAGAGTGAACCAGTGGATGGAAGACCTCTCTCTCTCTTTCTACTTCTGCCCCTCTATAACTCTTTCAAATAAGTGAATAAATATTTTAATAAAATAAATAAAATCAAGAATCACTGGGGATAATCTTGGGTCCGCAGTTGACGAAAAACTTAGAAAGTAAATTCTATGAAGACCAAGAGCTCTACCAGCCTATGACTGGAGCTGATGTGCTTTGGCAGCATGGGTGGCCACACTCAGCACCCAGGCCAGACACAACTGGAGCAAAAGGCCTACAAGGTTGTGTCCCAGGAAATGAAGATAAAGGGACCAATCTGCAACCATGTGCTGGGTATCTGGATAAGTCGTTGGATTTCACCTTGTGACCTGGGGATAATCCTGAAGTATAAAGCACTGACAACTGTGGGCCTCTCTCAATGGAAATTACTTATTATTTATTTTTCCTGTTGACCTGCTGTGATCCTCAGTAGATGGGAGAAGGGTATGAGCAGCGAGCTTCCTGACATCTTCACAGTGAGCGGGACAGAAGCGCATTGGTTAAAAGAGAAGCAGCACCACTAGGAGTGGGAAGAGACTTTCAGAGATCTGGGAAGGAACCCAAGGACAGTTGCTTCTGCGTACTGCATAGTCTGGGAACTTTTTGAGGACCTTGTATAAGTAAATCTACCTTTTTACCACTACCACCTGCAAGACACTTTGGTGTTTACAATAACAGCATCCATGGTAGCTCCCAGGCATTACCATGCACACACTTGCAACCATTTTACATGAACCCTTACTCCATACCAATAACATAGCTCCACTCTTCCTTACTTTATGGGCAAGGAAATGGAAGCCCTAATTTTGCCTAAAATTACTCACCTGTGTAGATTTGGGGCCTGGAATTCAGGGAAGTAGCCGGGTCCAGAACCTGGCCTGTATCACCAGTGAGTTCTCACTCTCGTGAGTGACTTGGATTTCAGAGTCTGCTGTTTGTTTTTAATCAGACAAGGAATGAAGAACAAAGACAGAAGGACCAAGTGTACTCTTACCACAGGGCTAGAAGCCATAGTGACTTTTTGCACTTTACCTGCAACATATCAGACTCTGATGCTGAGCAAAAACCCATGTAGTAGTCATCGTGAATATCCAGTAATTTTCAATGAGGAAGGTAAACTCATCAAGGCTAAGGAACTTGTCCTGATTCAACAGTGATGTACCTGTGTTTTTATATTCCTGGTTTTGAGTTGTTTCAGTTCCTGGCTGGTGACAGATGATATGTTGACAGTGGAACCCATAATCCAGAAAGCCCAAAGATGATTGGCAGCAATGGAAAGGGGGAAAAATCTACAAGAGGTAGTTGCTCTTCCTTCCAATGGCATGCACACATACTAGGAGTCCCCAAGTCACACAAGTAAGTGCCTTGGAGAGGATTAGATCACTCACCTAACAGGAACATCCCTGAACACACACACACACACACACACACACACACACACACCACTCTTCATCCCTCTAACTCCTTCCCAATCTATCATACCTATTCTGATGTAGACCTAGATGGAAGGCAAAACGTCAGCCCCATATTTGCTCTAGAATTTCAGTTTTCATAAGTAGTATTAGATAATGGTTCACAAAATAGGCTCAGTCCATGATGAATTTAAGCCCAAATACATTAAGATTTCATCTTATTGTCACAGACAAAAACCCTGTCTGGATTTCCTAAAACATCACAGTGGAATGGGCACTGAATGCCAAATGTCCTGTGATATTAATTCCCTTTTGTATGGGAGGCGGCTTAGCCCACAGCTTTAGGCAAACCTCTGTGTAGGAGAAAGGAGAAAGGAGAGGAAGACGGGGAAGTCACTGGGGCATGAACTGAGGGAACTCAGCCATTCATAAAAGGATTCCATAGTCAACATGTAAAAGGGTTTCTTTGTCAATTTCCCACTCATTTTTCCCTTCCCTTGACACAAGGGTTTTAGTTTTAACCGGTAGGAAAACTAGGAAAGAATCATTAAAATCACAAAAGTAAATGAGGGAAAAGCCAAAAGTTCTGTCATTGCCTAAGAAATTGGATGTGAGGTGTCTGTAAGCCAGCACCCTCTGCTGCAAAATTCACTCGTTCATTCTTTTATTCAGCAAATAAATATTTACTAAGCAGGCACACAGATAGGAGTGGGAGATATAGAAACAAAAAGGGCATGACTCAAGCTTTGGGAAGTTTATATTCTACTGATAGAGAAAACCAATAAACAAGTACATATTCAAATATATTTATGTTCCTAAATGTTAAAAAAAGAGTAGAAGAAATGAGAATAATACCTTGAGACTATATTAAATTGGGCAGCTGGATAGAAAAAATCACATTTTAGAAAAAGCAGATAGGACATGTTAATTAAACATTTTTTTTCCTCTGTGCCAGGCATGAATGTAATTCCTGCTTTTGATTGCTACCCAGTCTAGATGGAGAAGTGAGAAGAAAGATGGACACATCACTGTGACCCCTGAGACACCTGCTCCAATAGAGGTACCCTTGACAGGGAAGAGGACGGATGGATTGAGTAGAATAATCTGAAAAGTCTTCAGAGGAAGGGACTTTTGAGCTGGGTCTTGAAGGATGAGAAAATTCTCAAATGGTAATGAGTATGTAAAGAGCCTTGGGGTAATGTAATGAAAAGACACATATGTCTGCTAAGGGAATTATGGAAGCTAATCAGACGAGTAAGCAAAACAGGGATCCCATCACACCAATTTTTGAGAAGGACTAACATGGCAGAAGAGCAGAAATGGATTAGATCCAGGAGAGCCACAGCTGGAGAGATAAGGTAACTAAGTCACATGAAAGACGCACTTCAGGACATGCCCCCTCTACCACTAGACACAAAGGTAACTATGGGAACAAACCGGCCTGATAAGTGGCCATATACTTGTAGACCTGGTTCACAGTTGGAAGTGGGTTTGACTCCCGCCCTGGACCATCTTTAGGGGGATGGAGCACATCCTCCCAAGCTGGCAGGTGTAAAAATTGTGCAAAGGATGGTGAGAGGCGGGGCAGTGCTTTCCCAAATCACTGTATGACTCCACCCTGTGCAAACACAAGCCTGAAGAAGTGTTCTGATCTGCAGCTAAGTGATTCAGCATTTACTTAATGGGGGTGAGGTGGGGAAGGAATACAATTTGTAATGCTACAGAAAGTTGCCTGTGTCATTACAAATCATATAAGGATATAGGACAGGCATTGGCCTAGCAGATAAACTGCCAGTTAAGATGCTCACCTCCCATGACAGAGAACCTGGGCTTGATATCTGGCTCTGGCTTCTGATTCCAGCTTTCTATTAATCCAGATCCTAGGAGGTAGTGGTGATGGTTCAAACAGTTATTTCTCTACTACCCACATGGGAGACCCAGATTGAGTACCAGCTCCCAGCTTTGACTTGGCCCAGCCCTAGTTGTTACAGGCATTTAGTGAACCAGCTGATGGAAAATCTAGCTACATGTTTATGTATCTATTTGTGTACCTATCTATCAAAAAAATAAAATAATGATAGTTTTTTCTAGTCTCACATTAATATAGCCCTCCTAAAATTGAATTTCAATTTGACCAAATTATTCTAAGCTAGCTGGCTATGTTTGAGTTAAAAAATCAACACACCATCAGCATTAAAGATTTAATTGATCATCTTCCTCATTATTTTGTAGCCATAATCCTCATCCCAAAAATAATTATTTCTTTTATCTTAAACTGTATTTTCAAGAAATGTAAAAAAAAATGCAGCTGTTCTTGGGCTGGTTTTGTGTCATTTCTCATTTGAAAACTCAAACCCTGCCACTCTTAACTATCACTGCTGATACATCATGCAGGCATAACAAGCCAGACCTTGCAGCCAAAGGCTACCTTCACCAAATCTAGCAGGAAGAGGCTATATTTTTAATAGTCAAAGAAAACATGGAAAATTAAGTTAAGGTAACCCAAATCCAGTGCTGAAATAAAACCCACTGCCCCTTCCCAATAACATAGCTGATTTTCTTTCATCTTTTCTTTTATTTCAAATGTACACAATGAAAGTGATCTGGATTTTGTGTAAAAGCTTGTTTTGTGATGCAGAGCACACTTATCACAAATCCAGGGAGCTTTACTCTTATTTCCTTAGGTTTACCTTAAGAAGAAACACAGATCCTTAAAAGCTTGGGAAATGTTTATATCAAACCACCTCCGGGCTGGGGAGCCAAAAGCCAGGAATACTTCCCTCAAACTTTCTGTGCTTTGAGACTTTCAAACTTTCCCCTGAAACATGAATTATGATTTTTTTCCTCCTCATGTAATTATTTTTCTATAATGGTCGTTTTGCTTTCTAGTCCTACGCTTGTCTCCTTCCACCTCAGAGAAGATGTTTCTAACCCCAGCAACTCCAGCTACCGAGAGGATCAAGGAAGGGATATAGAGTTTTGTTTCTTCTGTCTAGCAGAGAGCTCATGGCAGCACCCAAGGTGGGATACAACCACCCAATTCCCCCATCTTATGGAGGGCTTTCCAGTTTACCCATTCCCAGAAGTGATAAACCCCAGGGCAAGGAGGAGCAAGTAATAAGGTGTTCTTGTCATGCAGCTCAAGATTTTTAAAACACATTAACTGTAATTTTTAGATAGTCAGAATTTAGTGAACCATTAAAAGTGACCCAGTTCACTGAACCAAACTGAACTGAACAGATGGAATTCCACCCTCCCTATGCTTGAGCGACTCGGCGAACAATACTGAGTCTTCTTTCAAATCCCTCCTTGGAGCTGCTTACCTCACTTATGCAAACATGTTGGGGGTGCTTGGGCCATTTTTAGATTTGCCCAGTCTCTTGCGGCAACAGGAAGCTGGAAATCAGTCCCCAGAATGTGCCAAATCTGTGGCACTGAGGACTGTGCTTTTTTTTTTCCTCCAAATTTGCATCTGCACAGGACACTTGACCAAGGTCTGACTTTATTCTCTTTCAAAACTTGCGGCAGACTCAGCTCTCTCTATTTTTTAGCTCTCTTCCTCCTTCCTCTATTCCCTTTCTTCCCACAAGCATAACACATATGCAAAAACATGACAGTAGCCTCCTGTGTCCCTTCTCTGCCACTCATGGACTTCCAGGCACACCGGCTTACAAAGACTAAATACCAGACATCTATTCTTTGACCTCTCTTGGTAAAAAATGCAGCAGATGTGAACTTTCTCGTGCATCACAGAATGGCTTCCCTATGCACCAGAACCTCCCAGTAACAATGGCAATATGTCTTCCGGTTTTTAAAAATCCTAAATATTCCAAAAAACATTATGATAGGATGGTTGGAAAATGAAAATGAAAGGCCTCTCAGTGCCTCTAGGCGGTGAGGAAACAGTGAGAATATCTCACAGAAAGAGATACATAAAAGGTTAAAATTGTGGCAAAATAAGAATAAAACCCAGAGACCAAAACAGAGCCATCTGTATCTACACAGACTTTAGAAAAATAGAGATTAGAGAGGTTTCATTATGCTGGCTCTCACGTGACTGGGGAAGCCGTAAAACAAACTGTGTTACGGTCTCGGGATGAGGTCTTGGAAGTGGAACCAGAATGGGTGCGCATTTGTTTATTTTAGTCTGTATCAGCTTTAAGTGTTAATTAACATAGTGCACTGTATTATCTCTGTGTCTATGGAGCAGAGAGAAGACCCACGTTGTCCCCACCCCAGCTTCCACTTAGCTTCTGTGGGGCAGTTCTCTGTAGCCTTCTGGCTTCAGTGCAAGGCAGAGAGATGCAAACTTTATAGGCAAAAGAGAGCTTGGCTCTGATTTGGGGAATGACCAGTCAATTAACCTCTGAGTCTGCTCACTCATCTGTAGGATGGGAATGCTAATACTGTTCATTGCATCCCTGAGGTAGCTCACTGTTCAATTCTGATTCGAAACTCGGTCAACAACAACCAAGGTAAAGGTTAATGTTTAAACTTCCTTAGCTCTGTTCTCCTGTCCTTTGCCAATCTCAAGCTCTCCAGTCTTTCCAGTCTGTCCTCCCCCCTTGCCTTCACTTGTAGAGATGTTTAAAGGAGTGGCCATGAGCAAATGTGTGTGATTCAACTGCATCTCTAATGCTGCCCTTCTGTTGTCCTGGCCAGAGGAGCCTAAGGCAGTGTTCCTCCTTTGTCAGTTAAACTTGATATTCATACACCTACTCTTTACTTTTAGCACATCCAAGATTCCAAGCAACCTCCAAGTCCCTCCTTAATTCATTCACACTCTATCCAGGTGCCTGGCTGCATGGAGACAAAATGATAAATAAGGCAATACTTGCCTGAAAAGATTTCTAAGAGGGGTGGGTATTCTGTCACAGCTTGTTAAGCTGCTGCTTGGGATGCCCACATCCCATGTCAGTTCAAGTTCCAAATGATCCAGCTCTCTGCTAGTGCATCTGAGAAGCAGCTGAAGATGGCTCCAGTACTTGAGTTCCTGCCGCCCACTGATGGAGTTCTTGGCTCCTGGCTTCAGCCTGGTCCATTTCCAGCTATTGCAGCCATTTGGGGAGTGAACCAGTGGATGGAGATCTCTCTCTCTCTCTCTCTCTCTCTCTCTCTCTCTCTCCATGTCTCTTTCTCTGTCACTCTGCCTTTCAAATAAATAAATGAATCTGCTTACAAACAAGATTTCTCAGAGTAATTAGACACATATGAAATGGCGCCAACATAATAATGATGCAATGGAGGTCTGCAATGGCTTGCTCTGCTTGATAATTCAAAACAATCCAGAAAAAAAAGCCCCTGCCACATAACTAGTAAACATTTTTACCATTTCTATTGCCTTTTAAAAGTAGAACAATAAAGGAAGCCCCACAGCAAGAAGTTTCCTGAGAGGCAAGAGTGAAGGACTTCTTTCTCCCATTTTCTTTGCGTCCTTGCCTTGAAATGGTCACAAATGCAGCATCTCGGATGTCATCTGGAATTCCTTCATCATTCTCAGTTTCAAGATGAGAGTGAGGAGCCATAGTGAGCATTTTCCTCAGCCGACTTGAAGATTTCAGCAGGGATTCCATCAGCTCCAGATGCCTTGTTGTTTTTCATCTGCTTGATGGCTTTCCTCACCTCATAAAGAGTTGGAGGGATTTTGAGATTGCCACTGATTGGGAGTTGTGGGATGGAGTTGAAAAACACTCCCACTGATAAAATAATTTCCACCAAAGACCTTGAAATGCTCTTTTCAGTGCATGTTGACATTTTCTCTCTCGCTGAGCAGTTTTCAAGCACCCTTATCTTCTTGATAGCTCATACAAAGCTTCGGTGGCACCAAACCTAATCCATGAGGGTGTTGAATTGACTTCGCCATGACATCTCACCATCTGCTCTGTGTGCGGAAGGGCTCCTTGAATCTCTACCTTGACTTACAGATGTAACACTGTCTTTCCTTTGGGATCAATGACAATGCTAAACACCAAAAGATGAAAATCAAGAAAACCATGGCACATTTGCATTGAAGGTTATTGTAAGAATACCAATTTGCATCTATTAAACAATGTTAAAGAGAGTCAGAGCCTTTTGGGGATAAACTAGCATATTGGGGCTCTTGGAATGTTCACATTAGGTCAGAAGTTGCCTATTAATTCACATAGAACTCTATTGTTTAGATTTAAAAGCCTGTTCTCAATAGCAAATTGAGTCCAGGGTATTCTAATCTTGTAGAAAATAGTTCTGAGAAATTGGCTTTTCCTTATTCTCTGAGTATATGCCCTCTCCCTATTTATTGGAACTTATTTGGGTTATAGCTTCAATTTAATTGTGAGAGTGCTATAGCCCCACTATTGTTCTAGAGTTCTCACCTTTTACTCTGTAAGATTATCCATTCAGAGGGTGTCTTTGGGCATAATGATCTCATGCAGAAGTTTTCTCTGCACTTTTAACAGAGATCAAGCATTATAGTTACTGTGTTATAAGCATCTTCATTATAAAATGTTAGAACTGGAAAGAGTCTTACACTCTGGTTTTATTGGTGAGAGGAAACTAAATCCAAGAGAAGAAGGGATAGTTATCCCTGAGTTGCACAGCTGGGTAGTAGATGAAAGAGTTCTCAATACTGCTAAGGCAGGTTTCTTCCAACCACAGTATTTTTCTGTCTTGACAATATTACATATAACAAGAAATACAGTCCAAATCTTTTATCTTCCATAGTTTCTCTCATAAACAATACACAGGAAGCAAAAACTTGTTATTATTAGTCTTCATGTAATTTGTCAGAGCTCTCCATCTTACTAATTAAATATAACCAAACCAGGAATAGTGCATTTATGCACTCAACGTATGAAACGCTAGTCACTAAATATTACAGCACTGACATTAATAATAATACTCAATTGTCTTACTGCTTAGGCATAAAAAAGAAAATCTGTAAAGATTATTTAATTTTTTAAAAAAGAGAAATCATAAGGACCACAAGCATATTTTGTTGGTGTTTCTAACTGTGGAAACAAGTGTGGGAACTCTGTAAATATAAACCACAAGGTGTATGACCTTTGAAATCCCCCTAAGGTGTGGAGAAGTACAGTCTCAAAGAAATACTACATTTGATCCAGCTTCCTGTTTATACATCCTGGGAGGCAGAAAATGATGGCTCAAGTACTTAGATCCCTGCTACCAATGTGGGAGATGTAGGTAGAATTCCTGCCTCCTGACTTTGGTTGCCTGATCCACCTTTGGCTATTGCAACATTTGGGGAGTAAATCAGTAGATTCTCTCTCTCTCTCTCTCTCTCTCTCTCTCACACACACACACACACACACGAAAGTTAATTTTAAAAATTCTTTCATAAAGGCAATGATTATATGGCACTGTGACATTGCAGGTAAAGCTACTGCCTGCAGATCCAGGATACCATATGGGCACCAGTTCGAGTCCTGGCTGCTCCACTTCCAATCCAGTTCCCTGCTAATGCACATGGGAAAGCAGCAGTAAATGGCCCAAGTGCTTGGGCTCCTGCAGCCATGTGGGAGACCTGTAAGGAGCTCCTGACTCCTGGCTTCAGATTGGCCCAGCTACAGCCGTTGCAGCCATTTGAGGAGTGAACTAGTAGATGGTTCACTCTTGATCTCACTCTGGATCTCTCTCTCTCTCTAACTCTGCTTTTAAAATAAAATAAATAAATCTTAAAAGTAAATAAATCTTTTAATGATTTTATTTACATATCTGAGAGGTAGAGTTATAGAAAGAGATAGGGAGAGACAGAGAGAAAGGTCTTCCCTCTGCTGGTTCACTCCCCAGATGGCTGCAACAGCTGGAGCTGGGCTGATTCAAAGCCAGGAGCCAGGAACTTCTTCAAGGTCTCCCACAAGGATGCAGGCAGGGGTCCAAGCACTTGGGCCATCTTCTACTGCTTTCCCAGGCCATAGCAGAGAGCTGGATCAGAGGAAGAACAACCAGGACTAGAAACCATGACCAGGAGGAGGCTTAGCCCTGTATTCCACAGTGCTGGCCCCGTGAATAAATCTTAAAAAAAAAAAAAAAAAAAGACATTCCCCCTCACTCAAATAACATTTGGGAAGTAATGAACAGATTAGTAGGAAGAAAGAGGAAGAGAGGAAAAGAAAGAAAAAGGAAAAGGAAAAGGAAAAGGAAAAGGAAAGGAAAGGAAAGGAAAGGAAAGGAAAGGGAAAAAGAAAGAAAAAGAAAAGAAAAGAAAAGAAAGAAAAGAAAAGAAAAGAAAAGAAAAGAAAAGAAAAGAAAAGAAAAGAAGAGGAAGGAGAGAAAGCTAGCAATTGATGATCTTCCAAAGCATAGGAGCCAGTTTAAAGATCTTTACTGAACCTTGGATGCATCAGTCATGAGCCATCATTATACATGCCCAATGAACCAACCCCACTAATGCTGATGTAAACTTTCAAAGACAGCAAGGAGCACAAACTCAGGCTCTTGAGTTTCTTATTGGCTGAAAGCAGAAATAATGCACATGAATCAGAAGTATGAAAATGGAGTTCCAGTTACTATAATGAAGAGTAACAAAATCTTAACCATTGAAGGCATGATTTCAACCTTTATGCAAAGTATAGACAGTCTTGGTTGATCAAGTCAGTTTGTCCTGGCTGCCTTCCTTCTCACTCTGTAGTAAACAAAAGCTCTGTCTGTAGCCTGCCATCATATCTCCCAGCCTTTCAAAGCCTTCCCGAGGATGATTCATTCATGCATGCCTTGCTTCTACCAATATTTAGTGCATTTGCCCTGTGTATTTAGGCTACACTTGATAACTTCAATGAGATAGCTATAGTTTCTACCCTCTAGAATACTTAAAGTCCAGTGAGAATGCCAAAGAAGAAAGAGGTGATTTTAGAACAGTATGATGGGTATCTCAGTAGGTGTGAATATTGCTGCTAAACAGTGCACAACCCAAACTTGAGCACTAGAAATCATGATGTTTAATATGAAACCCTGCAAATAGAGAGAACTGCACATTTGATGGGTGTTTGAGATTAATAATGGATGAGTTATGAAAGAATACTTTAAAACAATAAGCAGGGGTCTGCACTGTGGTATAATGAGTAAAGTCACTGTCTGCAGTACCAGCATCCCATATGGGTACCAGTTCAAGTCCCGGCTGCTCCACTTCTGATCCAGCTCTCTGCTGTGGCCCGGGAAAGCAGTAGAAAATGGCCCAAGTCTTGGCCCCTGCATCCTTTTGGGAGACCCTGAAGAAGTTCCTGGCTTCTGGTTTCAGATCAGCACAGCTCCGGCTGTTGCAGCCAGTTGGGGAGTGAACAAGCAGAGGGAAGACCTTTCTCTCTCTCTGCCTCTCCTCTGTGTAACTCTGACTTTCAAATAAATAAATATTAAAAAAAAAAACAATAAGCAGGGACTAGAGAAAGTTCTTGTATGCTGGTCTTCACAAGGTTGAATTTTACTTTGGGCACAACAGGACAATATTTGCTTCAATAGTCTTTTAACATCACTAAAGGAAGAGAAGATGGAGGTGGACGTCATGGCACAGTGGGTTATTTTGTGACGCCAGAATCCCTCATCAGAGTACCTGGAATCAAATCCCACCTCCACTTCTGATCCAGTGCCCTGTTAATGCATATGCTAGGAGGCAGCAGGTGATGGCTCAAGTACTTGGGTCCCTACATTCACATGGAACACCTGGATGGAGTTCCTGGCCCCTGGCTTCAGCCTGGCCCAGCCATGACTGTTGCACGCATTTTGGGAACAAACCAGCAGATGGAAGATACCTCTGTGTGTGTGTGTGTGCGCCTGTGTGTGCATGTGCATGTTATTTTGCCTTTCAAATAAATAAAAATAAACATTTAAGAGAAGGACGAGGTATGGGAGCTAAATAATCCATTACTACACCTTACTGTCATCAATTGCACATAGATTTTCAGAAAAATATTCAGGAAAACTATTCACATTAGGCTCCAACCTTCTATGACAATTTGCAGTCTACTTTAGCTTCCATTGTTTATTTGTTTCCCACACCACCTTCTCCAGGTTACTTATCTCCTGGCCCTACCCCTACTTAGATATCAACACTGCTATTTCCTGGGGCTCTTGTTTTTTTCTTCAACGTCTTTTCCACTCCAGGAATGAAAGAGAAGAAAGGAAAGCTATCCTCTAGAGCATGGCCTTGAACAAGGTCTAACACCCAAAGCACCTATGCTATCAGTTCCTCTGCTCCTTTCTCTGCACTCAACTGCTCTGGTAAAGATACCGTGTTTTGTTATCGTGTGGGTTTAGCCCTAAAGGGGATGGGTGTGTCATGCCTTTAAGAAGATGTGTAGGGTAAGGGAAAACACCTAGTGCTGCTGTATTTTGGTACATGTCATGCCCCAGAGAGTGGATGAGGAAGAGGTAAAAATAAGAAAGATTTATTGTAGCACAGGGCATTCTGGTGTTTAGAATGACCATGATCTGATCTGTGTGTTAGAACAGTCCCTCTGACTGCCGTGTGGGGAATGGGCCGTAACTAGAGAGAGGGGAAACAGTTGAGGCCTATATTATTTTCTCTTGCTTCTGTAACAAATTACCAAAAAAGCGGTGGCTTAAAACAACATCAATATGTTCCCTTACAATTCAAAAGTTGAACATGGATCAGCAGGACTGAATTCCTTCTGCAGGTTTTAGTGGGAGAATCAATTTCTTTATCTTTCCCAGTTTTGAAGTTTTACTGCATTCCTTGGCACATAGCCTTACAGCATTCCTACAGCAGGTCTTCAAAAACGTCACAGAAAAATGGAAAAAAAAAAAAACATTTGTTTTGGTGGAAAAATTTTGAAATCCATGCAGGATTTTTTTTTCCTATTTTCCATGAACATTTGAAAGCCCCTCATACCTCTGTTTCTGTTGTCACATCTCTCTCTGTGTGAACCTCCTGACTCCCTTTTATAGAAGCCCTTGTGATTATGTTGGGCTAATTTAAATAATCCCTCCATCCCAGGATACTTAACTTAATCATATCAGTAAAGCCCCTATTGCCATGTAAGGTAAAATACTCACAGGTTCAGGCAGTTCCAATGCGGACATCATTGTGGGAGGGCATTATTTTGTCTGCCACAAGACCTTTGAAATATCCAACCAAAAAGGATATGTCAGTAAACTTGATACACAATCAAAGAATATGATTAGGATTTAGTAACTGGCTGGTTGTAGACATGGGGTACTAGAGAGAGGACTCGAAATCCTATGCTTTTTATCTTGATTGACTGGTAGAGTGGTGCCATTATCTGAATTATGGCATGCAAGAGAAGGGGGTATAAAGAGAAGGAAATAATGAGGTGAATTTTTGACACACTGATTTTGAAATGCCTACAAGAAATCCAAGCAGGGCTGCCCAATGAATGACTAAATAGCTTTGCAACTCAGAAAGGAAATTGTAAGCTAAAAGGTATATATCTGAAAATCATGAGGGATAAAAACAAGATAATTAAAGCAATGGAAGTGGATGAAATCTCTCTCAGAGCGGTGCTGTACAATGAGAAGAGACAGGGCTAGAGACAGAAGAATAACAACGTTTTAGGTTCTATCAGAGGTCTGAGAATTCCAAAGAGAAGAACCATGGCAAACATATTCTCCTCTTTTTTTTTTTTTAAGATGTTGTTTATTTATTTGAGAGGTAGAGTTACAGACAGTGAGAGGGAGAGACAGAGAGAAAGGTCTTCCATCTGTTGGTTCACTCCCCAGATGGCCTCAATGACCGGAGCTGCGCCGATCCGAAGCCAGGAGCCAGGTGCTTCTTTCCAGTCCCCCATGTGGGTGCAGGGGCCCAAACACTTGGGCCATCTTCTACTGCTTTCCCAGGCCACAGTAGAGAGCAGGATCGGAAGAGGGGCAGCCGGGACTAGAACCTGTGCCCATATAGGATGCTGGCTCTGCAGGGAGAGGATTAACCTACTGCAACACAGTGCTGGGCCCCATATTCTCTTCTAATGCTCCTATCCTTCTGCTTCTCCTTCCTTCCCTCTTCTCTGCCCCACAGTTCTGACTCTTCTTTATTAACTAGCCAGCCCTTCTCTGATTATTGGAGAAGCTCTGAGTCTATATTACTCCCAAGAAACAACAGCACCACCAGCACCTCCTGTTGAAAGAGTAAATGGCATCTCTAAGGAGAGGGGAAAAGGGGGACAAATAAATAAATATCCAAAAGAATAACAGCAATTGAAGATGTGAATGCAGGGGGGGTATTTGTCAAAGCCTTTCCTCTTCCTGTCTCCTCCTCTCACCTCAACACTGTCCTCTTTGTAGCAGCTATCAAAACTATTAAAAAGAGAGAAAAAATGTTAACAAGAACATTCTGGTTGTCCCCATGAGCAGGGAGATGGGGTGCTCTAAGAGCTGAGATGGGCCAACTTCTTCATCACATGGAAATAGATCGCATCAGAAATAGATAAGCCTTCCGCTGCTTCCATACACAAAGTGTTAAGGTGACAAAGATGAGTTTGCATGTTTAACACAGAAGTACGTTTTCCAGATCAACCTTCTGAGGTTCAGGAATGTCATTTGGAGTAAGACCAGGAGACATAGGACTATGGGAGGTGTCTGCAAGTGCAATGCCTCTGAGGCCATAAGTGGGAAGACCCAGTAGCTCCCACTGTTTCAGTCAACTCTGAAAAATCTGAAATCATACTCAGGTCATGACTTGGACACACAACTAGTGTGTTACTCCACTGTCTTGATTATATCCCCAGCACATTGCCATCCACAGCATCCCCCCAAACCATCATGGTGTGAAAGCAGGAAAGAATTGTTTAGGCTCTTACTCTTTGGTTATGCTTTCCTTTTAGGCAGGATCAACGTGGTTTGCTGGCAGAATGGGAAAGTGTGCAGGAAAGAGAAGTGAGGAGCAATCAAAATATTTCTTTTTGGCGGCGCTGGGGCATAGCGGGTAAAGCTGCTGCCTGCTGTGCTGGCATCCCATATGGGTGCCGGTTTGAGTCTGGCCGTTCCACTTCCAATCCAGCTCTCTGCTGTGGCATGGGAAAGCAGTAGGAGATGGCCCAAGTCCTTGGGCCCCTGCACCCGCGTAGGAGACCCAGAGGAAGCTCCTGGCTCCTGGCTTTGAGTCAGCCCAGTTCTGGCCATTGAGGCCAATTGAGAAGCAAATGGAAGACCTCTCTCTGCCTCTCCTTCTCTCTCTGTGCAACTCTGACTTTCAAATAAATAAATAAATGAATAAATAAATCTTTTTTAAAAAATATGTTTCTTTCACCAATGATTTCTTTAATAAACCTGCTAGGTCTCCAGCACAGTCTCTCTGGTCTTCAAGCTTATATGCACATTAGAAGCAATTAGGAAGCTTAAAACCAAAACCAAAAACTAGATCCTATGCCCCACTGACACCCAACTGAATTAGGATCCCTGAATTTCAGGCCTGGGGAATTTTTTGCCCCCTAAAGGGCTTCTATTGTAATTTTATCATACAACCAACCTGGGAGACCACTCAAAACCTTAAAGACAAATTCTATGTGGTATGAGAGCTGATGAATGAAATCCAGCTAGACTGGGTTCTACTTCAACACAGTTGGATGTGGGCTATCACATTTGCCTCCCAAGCACAAACTCCAAAACTCCTATCTACTCTGTGTAGCATATAAGAAAAGACTTTGTCTTCAGTCACAATTCAAATATTGGCTCTACCATTTTTACTGTGGCAAGACATGAGAACTGATTTCTCAGGATCAATTTCTTGGTCTCTGTGGAAGACCCCAGGACACCTGCTTACAGGAATATGGCAATAGTTAAGTACAGTGACATAGGCAAGTGTCTGGTACAAAGTGAGCATTTCCCTTTTAATTCCATAAGGAAATAAAAGGTAATTAAGACTAAACCTTATCTCAAGAAACTGTGCATTTTAATAGAAATCTAAGAAAATTTTTATGAAATGTTCAAGCCTACTAAAAGCTATTGACTATTGGTTATTAATTATCAGTTTTTGAAGATGACTAACTGCCAAAGTAGTTTTGGAGACAAAATTTGATGTTTTGAAAGGAGAAAGAGCAAAACACAGTAATCACTTAGGACTGCTAATAATGAAGAAGGTTTTATGAACAAGGATGAGTTTGTTGCAAGTTTTACAGAATGAATAGGATTTGGACAAACTAAGAGGAAAGAAGAGGTCTTTTCTGACTAAGAAATCTTGAGAAGCCATTCAAAAGACTATCACTGAGTAAAAGGCTTGTTTCCTCTGTTAATTCTTTGTTTCCTGTTATATCAGTAGCCACATATTCAGCCACCTACTCTCTCCCTTCAACAAGATCAGATGCGTTGGTGCCGTATTCTGTTTTGATAACCTTGTTATTCTTACTTGGCCTCGCTTGGTCAGCCCCAAAGAGAACCAGAAGACCTCAGCAGATGTCCGTGGTTGATGTGGGGAGCCATCAGATCATCCTTTGCCCCTCTAGTGAAGTTTGAGGCACCAGGTTTGGGAGGAGGTATTGTGCCAGTGCCTTGGGGACTCCGGATTATGTTTTAGCATGGAGGATTCCAGCCCTTGGTGATTCCAGCCCTCCACACTCTGAGCCACCTGCAGAGGCATACTGATGTTCAAAATCTGGTGGTGATCCCAGTCTTGAATTTGTAATCCCTCTGTATTTTGTCACTGATTGTGAAGAGCTTTGTGATGTAAAATATACACTATAAAATGATTTAGGGATGAACTTAGCTTTTGAACTCACCCAGGGGTTTCTTTCCTTCTAGCACTTCCTTCTTCCCTATTTTATACAGATGAAAAACTAAGAACTTGAGGAAGATGTTCTCTTTTTTGCACTCTCTCAGGTTAGATTTAAGCAAAGAAAATGAAGCCCCACGCCTGGTCAGTGCAAACCTAGAAACTTCTTTTCCAAGGGCTGAGGATGGTAAAACCCTAGGTGTGCTTTGCAGAGTCAAGCACTTTTCTCCTTGAGACGTCAACCCCGTGCACAGCAAGGGAATTTGAGCCCATTATGTTTCTGATTCATTTGCACTTAACTCATCAAGATATTGTTTTGTGTGAGCTGTTTGATGTCCGAAGCACCTTATGAGCCTTTTTATGACCTTTTTATCTGAGAAGCTGGGAATTATGCCTAGCCAAGAATAAACAGAACTCAGAGGTTGGAGCTCAGTTCAAAACATGGAACCATAACTTAGGCAGTGGCTAAACAGCCTGCCTTTCCTGAATTCTGCTGCATTTAATTGGAAAGAGACTCAGAGGAGTATAAGACAAGGAAAAACCCACACGGATTTGAAAATGCTCTCTTTCAATCCTGGTGGATGTGTCATTTGGTCGACATTAATTAGCAAGGGAAATATATCATCTTGAATCCAACCTATTTTTGAAAGCTATAAGCATAAGACTATTTTGAAATGAGGTACAGTGATAAGCAGATTTCATGTTGTTGTTGTTTCCTGAGCAGCAGTTCTTAATCAGATGAATGAACTTGTTTGTACTAGTTAACTTTGCTGGAGTTTAGGAGTTGTATTTAAAACAGATTTTATCCTACAGTGATATTAATTTGATAGGATCCCTGATCTGTAAACCATTGGTTATCTTGGTCTCTCCTGATAAGGAAAAAAAGTGCCGAGGATTTCCAGTTGGTGAGCACATTTGGGCAGAATCTTTCACACGTCACAAATTGCAGATGGGAGGCAGTGATCTCGAACATGCAGTCACATTGCGTGACCATCTGACACCTTCCATTTAGAAAAATAATACTTTCCTCCCAGCATACGCTCCCTGCTGCAACCAGCACCAAAAATTATGCCTGGGAGAGCCGTTCCTCCTAGACCAGCCTCTTAAATATTTCTTAGGCAGCTTTTAAAAGATTCATACTGCAGCATCACCTAGCTCACACCCTAGTCACCCATCGAAAAATCCGGAAAAAGCGACTTCTCGATGATGCCACTGATAACAAAACATCCACAAAGAACAAAAGGGCTGGGGGTGGGGGAACTGGAAGGAGACAGGAAAATTACACCAGACACATTTGTAAGGTGATTTATTCTTGTCTTCTGTGCGATTCAAGCATATTCACGTTAAAGTCAATGGACTTCTTTGTCAGCTCATTTCTAAGCCGCTTCACAGTGGCATAGAATTTCGCAGTCCCCAGGAGGGGGACTGGAGTCCCTGGATTGTATATAACTTGCTCATCCGCCAGTGTTCTGCACGAACCCTTGCTCATTTAAGACAAGGGAGAGTATCTCTGCCTTGCCTCCTTTCCTGTACATTTAATGACCCCTGGCAATAGCAATGGCAGTGATTTCCAACAGACATGCTCAAGCAGAGAGCATTTTAACCAGAAATCCAAAATTCTGGAAGCATGTCCAAATGGACACAGTTTATTTGCTGATTAACAAAGACGATGGAAATTTCTGCATCTGATCTCTGTATATGTGAACAAACACACATATACATGCATGCATGCATACAGAGATTGCAGGACTATGCTCATGCACATGCATACACAAAATGTGTGCCTGAATTTCCCCTTTTTTGCCCTGGGATGAAACTAAACACACTTTGCAACTTGATAGGTCATTAATAAAGTACCTTACAAGAATGAAGATTTCCTGGGTAACTGCTGTCCCATGAGAACTCACCCAAAATTTTTTTCCTAAACTCCTTTGGGGACATAAGATAGATAGAAAGGGTATTTTCCTGATCATCATAGAACAAAGGTGGCCTATACAGTCAACCACCTGCTTTGAAAAAAAATTACCTTCTTCCCATTTTCACACTGCCCTAAGTTTTGGGGGATTTCCCAACATCAGCAAGTGAATGGTTTTAAGGTTGCCCGTATTAGGATCTCATAGCAATGTTAAAAAAGGAAAGAAATATTTCCTTGTATTAAAACCAGAATTGTACTTACAGGATTAATACCCTTTTCTCTTTTCTTATAGAAAAGAGGAATGGTTAGCTTAATGATTATATTATTAGCTTTTACTTTTATAATGAGGGGAAAGTGCTTGAAAAGTTGCCATCAGAGAAATAGACAAGAGGGTTTGTTCTCCAGAAAGTTTTAGTGGCAACTCCAGGAGGAATTGACTGATTTTCTTGAAGCTTTTAAAGAAACATGGGCACATCAGCCTATTGTTAAATTATCTCCACTCTAGAAGGGACAAGAATTATCTATATATATGAAATACATGAAATTTGTCCACCTTATATAAATCAAACTTTTTTTAAAATAACAGCAAGTAGAGGATTTTAAAGGGAGGGAAAAGAACAAGAGAATGCTATTTTGACCAGGATTGGCCAAAAACTCTGTTGCTCCATATATATTTGTGTATTTAGTCTGTTTCCAGATCTTTCACTGAGATTCTTAATGACAATACCTTTTGTCCCTCTCTCTCTCTCTCTCTTTCCTTGTTTCAACTTCTACATCAATATTCAAATTCAACATTCCCTATACATTTAGCCAGGTAGTGTATGAAATGCTAAACAACATACAACTTGCTCCTAAGACAATGTGTCCATAGAATCCACACATGCTATGGCTTGGTAATAGGGCTGACCAGTTCCTGATTGCCATTTGTCTTCCAGATACCTATTAATCTTTATATCATAACTTTAACTTCATCACTAAGTCAATGATAAGGTACATTGAACTACTCAGATAAACAAAGGAAATATCATTCCTAAAAACTCCAGATGACTAAAGACCCTGGGTCTGAACTGTTGTCTATATATATTGTCCAAATAAAAGCCAGTTCTCAATTTGCTGTTGAATGTGGAAATGTATCATAACTGGGGAACTAATGTGAGCTCATTTTTATTGAATATTTATCATACTGTAGGCCAATATTTAACATTTTAAGTGTTTTTGTGGAAGGTACTATTATTTACATTTACACATAGGAAATCTGAGATACAGGAAAGTCAAGCAATTATTCAAGACAACATGGATAATAAATAGAAAGGACAGGGTTTGAACACTGGCAGACTAAACCTAATACACATAACCCTTGACTAGGTAAGCTGCATCCTTGTGAATTCTCTATGGATACTCAGCTATTAGTACAGAAGGGCTGCTTCTTCAGGTACGAAACTAATCAGAAGGAAGGTAGCACCTTGTATTCTTGGACTTGCTTTGGAACCTTAATTATTACCTCAATAAGGAAACAATTTCATGCTGAGAATGGTACACCAGAAGGTGTCTGTGCTCTAATGCTATTGCTGACCCCGCCCTGAGGACTCCCACCCAGTGGGCCTCTAAGTATGGAACACAGTAAGTGTCCTTGACATATCTGAGAATTGTTTTTTTTATGTTTCACACTATTGAACTCTGAAATTTGAAATTGTGTAGCCCATTGAGTATTAGAGAAACTACTTTAATATCATCAATTTAATGTTTGTTAATCCCCTATAAAGAGGTGACAACATCTATTAAACCATCATGGTGTGTTAAGTAGTTGAAGAAGTTATATTGTTGGAAATTTTAACCAGAACAAAGAAAAAAGTAAACATTAAATTGATGTCAGTGGGGACATTTTTAATTACAAGGCTTGATGCTATGCTTAGTTCAGTAGTTTGTGTGTTTTTAATCTATAAAGATGGTTTTTATAATATTTAAAGTGACAACTGGTGGACGCATTTGCCAAATATGAAATGAAAAATCTTACCCTGTTCTCAAAATTTAAAAAAATTATATAGACTGGTCATTTGTCAAATTTTGTTTTTAATTGAAGCCATTTGTGGCAGCTTTTATGAGAACAGACTCATGCCGCATTCCATATCTTTCTCCTCATTTTCTTTTAAAATAATCGGGCACAAATCTCATATATTAAATTGAATAGCTGCCAACCAGAAACTTTGGGTAGAAACTTTGTTGTCTATTCTTTGGTAAGAAAAGGAGGAATTTGCCATTATTCATTCAGCAAATACTTATGGAATAACTACTCCATGTCAGGCACTTCACAAGGGATACAACACTGAATATAACAGACAAGAATGCCCATCCTTCGGAGAATACATTGTAGTTGAAGGAAGACAGATAATTGGCAAACGAAAACCAGTAAAATAAATTATAGTAATAAGAATAATTAATAAGAAAAATAAAGCAAAAGAAGATTGGAGTTTGTGAGAGGTGAGTTCGTGGACTTAATAGAATGACCATAAGAAATGGCAGATTATGACCTGAAGGAGGTGAGGTGGCAAGCCCTGTGGATAGCAAACAAAACCAGGTTCCAAGCAGGTAGAAACAGCAATGCAAAGGCTTTGAGACAATAGCATGCCTGGCATTTTTATGAGTCAGCAAGGGGGTCAAGTAGAACAAGCAGGGGAGAGAGCTCCTAGTAGGTTGTGAGCTCTGGAAAACTGACCCAGCCTGGGTAGGAAGACTCTCAAAGGTTTTCAAAATGACCTTGGCTCTTACTCTGCATTTACACCAAAATACGCCCTTCCTCAGGCAAATTCTGCTTCCCCTCAACTAACCAAATGTAAATACTTGGCTAAAAATATGTGCTGATCCTTTTAATATGTCAGGAGGGCACAAATAATGGAAAAAATGAACTTTAAAAATTTTAAGTTTTTTGAAATTCAGACCCAGTTTTTTCATAATATATATTTTCCAAGAAGTTTTTGAAGACCCCTATTATATTCAAGTATTGCAAGGGTTTTTACACGATTTGGCTCATTGTTTAATACCCACATTTTATACCCAAGAAAACTAAACTTCAGAGATACTGTCTTAGTGCTTTTGTGGTGCTATAACAAAATATCACAGACTGAGGAACACTGCATAATTGAAATTCATTTCTCAGCATTCTGGAAGCTGGGAGGTCCAAGATCAGTTGCTGGCAGGTGCAATTATCTAATGAGGTCTGCATCCTCAGAAGCAGGTATTTGGGGAGTGAACAAGCAGATAAAGACCTCTCTCTCTCTGTCTCTGTCTCTGTCTCTGTCTCTCTCTCTCTCTCTCTCTGTTTCTGTCTTTCTCTCTCTCTCTCCTTCTCCTTCTCCTCTCTCTCTCTCTCTCTCTCTCTCTGTATAACTCTGTCAAATGAAAATAAGTAAATCTTTTTTTTAAAAAAAGGTGAAGCATAGATCTTAGAATAAACAGAATGTTTCAGATCACTACTGGATGAATGCTCTTGGAATTGTCTGTTAACACAACTGTCATAGGTTTCTACCAAAAACACTGAACTGGTTAGAGTTTAGTACAGTTCGGAAAAATGAGGGCACGGGACATTTTATTCTTTTTAATATAAAATTACTTTTATTGGATGAATGTTCTTTATTCTTGGATGCTGTTATTCGTGTGTGTGTGTGTGTTTGTGTGTGAGTGTGTGTGTGTGTATTGCCCTGGAGAGGGTTTTTTTTTTTTTTTTGGTAATAGAAGATAGTAGTTTTGGGGGGCTGGTGCTGTGGTGCAACAGGTTAAAGCCAAGGCCTCGGACGGCACCACGGTTCACTAGGCTAATCCTCTGCCTGTGGCACCGGTACCCCGGGTTCTAGTCCCAGTTGGGGCGCCGGATTCTATCCCGGTTGCTCCTCTTTCAGTCCAGCTCTCTGGTGTGGCCCGGGAAGGCAGTGGAGGATGGCCCAAGAGCTTGGACCCTGCACCCGCATGGGAGACCAGGAGGAAGCACCTGGCTCCTGGCTTCGGATCAGCGCAGCGCGCCGGGTGTAGTGGCCATTTTGGGGGTGAACCAACGGAAGAAAGACCTTTCTTTCTCTCTCTCTCTCTCACCATCTAACTCTGCCTGTCCAAAAAAAAAAAAAAAAAAAAAAAAAAAAAAAAAAAGCCAAGGCCTGCAGCACCTGCATCCCATATGGGTGCCAGTTTGAGTCCTGGCTGATCACTTCCTAGCCAGCTCCTTACTAAAGTGCCTGGGAAAGCAGCAGAGGATGGCCCAAGTCCTTGGACCCCTGCAACCAGATGGGAGAGCTGGATGAAGCTCCTGGCTCCTGGCTTCAGCCTGGCCCTGCCCTGGCCATTAGTGCCCATAACATGCCACTTTCCAAAACACATGGAGATCCCTTGTGTGTCTCCTTGCCTTCTATCTTTGCCCTTGGGAGGCTATTTCATCTCTTTGCCATCCTGTTTGAGGTGGCCTGAGGAGAGGAAAGAGTGTGACTCCTCCACCCTCTTCTCTGACATATCCCTGTGGTTTTGATTTTTAAAAATTTCTTTTTTTCTGACTTCTTCATTGGCAAATAACAAATCTAAGGATATGTTATTTTGAGGTTTTGAAGTAGATAATGCCAAACAGGACAGTTATTCCCAAACATTTATTTGCAAGTGGTGAACAGAGTAAAAGTATTATATAATTATTTATGATTACCATGTAAGCTATTGATTTGCCAATTAATGAGCTAGAGCTAAAACATAGCACCAGGGAAATACTGTATCTTGTCTATATGAAGAAGTTTCCATTTCATTCTACCAAATAGTAGGGGCCTTCTATTCTTGTGGGACAGTGCTTTTGGTCAATTCAATTTTTTAGTCTTATAAAAATGAATTTCCATAGTTCTTTAGTTCTAAAAAAAAACTATGTTAAAATAGTTACATAAACATCTTTATAGGAATCTTCTTTGAGTTTTCTGACTGAAGGATCCTGTTTGGACACAGGGACTGTTCATCACCAGATTACACAACACTTTAGCTCCCCAAGGAATCTACATCCTGCTTTTGGGCAGCAGACTATATTTCCTGAGCTTCAGGAGGCTGACATGTCCATACTAAGGTCTTTGAACCAAAGGAGATATCTTCTAGATATCCCAGGCACCCCTGCTGACCACAGAGTGTTTTTTAAAAATAGTAGCAAATCTCAGAGTGCAATTAGAAGTGTGATTAAGTAGGATGGGCAGTAACACTGACAAGTTGTCTAAAAAAAATTTCAGAAGCCAAACAGTAGTCATTGCAGAGTTCCCTTGTACCCCATACTTTGAGCAAAAACTCCAGAAACATTTAAATGGAAGGACAAAAGCAAAAATATGGAAAAAACTTACTGCCAGATTTTTGTTTGTTTGATAACAGACTTATTGAGAAATAATTCACACAAAATAAAATTCACCATATTAAAATCATGTAAAACCCATAGCTTTTAGTATATTCTGAGTGGTGCAGTCTTCATCATTCTACTTTTATGACATTTTTATCACCTAGAAAAGAAACCCTATACTCATTGGTGGTTATTCCCCTCTTCTTCCGCTGAGACGCCGGAAATGACTAATCTGCTTTCTGTCTGTATGGACAGCTTACTCAGGACAGCTCATGGAATCATATACTATTTGATCTTTTATGAATGACTTCTTTCATTTAACATAATAGTATTTCCAAGGTTTATCCAGGTTGTGGCGTATGTCATCACTTCATTCATTTCTATTGCCAAATGATATTTCATCGTATATCTACACCATATTTTGTTCATCTATTCATCAACAGGAGGATACTTAGATTGTTCCAACGTTCTGGTTATTATAAACAATGCTTTTATGATCATCTATGTGTAAGTTTTTGAACAGATACAAGTTTCATCTCTCTGGTATATATTCCAAATAGTAGAATGGAAAGAATAAACTTTTCAAAGAACGCCTATTATTTTATAACAATGCCAACAATGTGTAAAAGCTCAAATTTCTACACATCCTCAGGAACTTTTTGTTTATTTTTGGTTGATGGTTGTGGTTCTGTTTTTGGTTTTGGTTTTGTTTCAACTATCCTATTGGGTGTGGAGTGGTTGCTATTTTCATTTCCATAATGAATCATGTTGTGGAGCATCTTTTCACATGCTTATTGGTCATTTTATGACTTCTTTCAAAAAATGTCTATTCAAAATTTTATGAATGTGGTTTATTTCTGAACTCCTGATTCTATTCCGTTGGCCTCTGTGTTTATCCTGTGCAGCACCACACTGTCTTGGCCATTGTAGCTTTGTAGAAAGTTCAAATGAGGGACTGAGAGCTTTCTGAGATTGTTCTTCAAGATTGGTTTTGCCATTTCAGAGTCCTTTTATTCCCATAGTCATCTTAAAGTTTATTTGTCAAATTTTCCTCAAAGATAGCTGGGATTTTCACAGAGATTGTGTTAAATCTGTAGATAAATTTTGGGAGTTATGCCATCTTAACAATATTAAGTATTCCAATCAATGAATATGAGATGTCTTTTCATTTGTTCAAGTTTTCTTTCATTTTTTTAAATATCTTGCAGTTTTTAGTATACAAATCTTGCACTTTCATCAAATTTATTTCCAAGTTTTTTATTATTTATAGCACCATTCTAAATGGAATTATTTTTTAAAAAATTCCTTATTTTAATTGTTCATTTCTAATTTATACAAATGAAATTTATTTTTGTATTATGATCTTTAAACTGCAACCTTATTGAATGCATTTGTTATTTTTCTGTTTTATTTTTATGTCTATATCAGATAATGTAATCTTAGAATGGAGATAGTGTTACTTCTTCCTTTGAAATTCAGATGCCTTGTAATTCTGTCTTGTTCCTGATCTACATGGAAGAGCCTACATTCATTCATCAGTAAATATGAAAAGAACTGTGGATTTTTTCTACATGCCTTTTATCAAGTTGAGGACATTGACTACTTTTATCATGAAGGAGTGTTAGATTTTGTCAAATCCTTTTCCTGGGCCTATTGAGATAATCATATGGTTTTTATTCTTTTTTTTTTTTTTTTTTTTTTTTTTTTGACAGGCAGAGTGGACAGTGAGAGAGAGAGACAGAGAGAGAAAGGTCTTCCTTTGCCGTTGGTTCACCCTCCAATGGCCGCCGCTGCAGCCGGCGCACCGCGCTGATCCGATGGCAGGAGCCAGGATCCAGGTGCTTTTCCTGGTCTCCCATGGGGTGCAGGGCCCAAGCACCTGGGCCATCCTCCACTGCACTCCCTGGCCATAGCAGAGAGCTGGCCTGGAAGAGGGGCAACCGGGACAGAATCCGGCGCCCCGACCGGGACTAGAACCCGGTGTGCCGGCGCCGCAAGGTGGAGGATTAGCCTATTGAGCCACGGCGCCGGCGGTTTTTATTCTCTATTAATATGGTGTGTTACATGGATTGACTTTAAGATGCTAAGCCGGGGACAGGGCTGTGGTGTAAAGGGGCTAAGCCTCCACCTGAGGTACCTGCATCCCATATGGCCACTGGTTCATGTCCCAGCACCTCTTCTTCTGATCCAGCTCTCTGTTTATGGACTGGGAAAGCAATGGAAGATGGCCCAAGTGCTTGGGCCCCTGTACCCACATGAGAGACCTGGGAGAAGCTCCTGGGTTCTGGCTTCAGATCGGCCCAGCTCTGGGCATTGCAGCCATTTGAGGAGTGAACCAGTGGATGAAGGACCTTCCTCTCTGTCTCTTCCTCTCTCTATGACTCTGCCTCTCAAGTAAATAAATAAAATCTTTAAGATAAAAAAAAAAGATGCTAAGCCAGGTTGCATTCATGAGAGCATTCCCACTTGATCATAGTATATAATCGTTTCTATATGTTCCTGATTTCTAGTATGATTTTAGCTGTAATCAAATATTCTGTGCATCATTTTGAATGTGATGACTTAAATGCAACAGTAGTACTAACATGTGTACCTGGCTGTTAGTTGGATATTTTTACATATGTTGGTTCATTTAATCTTCATACTAACCCAATGAATTAGGTTTTAACATTATTCAAATTTTACAGTTTATAAACCTGATTCTTAGTGAAGTTATGTCACTTCATGAGTTAAGTAATGCAGGTGTTGTTCTAAATCAGGCAGTCTGACTCCATAAACTGAGTTCCAAATCACTACATTCTGGGATTATACTTGTATATTGAAGTATGTTACTCTTGCCTAAAGTAGGTCCTGCACTTCATATTTCCACTTCCCATCTGTCTGTTGTGCCTGGCTGATAGTACAGGGTCATGATCACTAACACTGAGTAGATGATGCTGATTCAGAGTTGTTGTTTGGATTGAAGCTTGAGTTCATTCAGTTGAGATTCAGATTGGCCATGATCAATAATGATGACTATATAGGAGCTGACTGGGAATAGGTCACCAAAACAAATTGGATTTAACTAGAAATGGCATAATTTCTTTTTGCTAAAAGGCAGAATTATGATTTCTAACTTACTGCCTCTAATGTTTGTCTGATTCTTTGTTCCAGATGTTTGGAAAGGCTTCCCTCCGTTTGCATCTCTCAGGTAATGGAGATGTCAAGGGTAAAAAGGAATTACAAAGAAAAGAAGTCTTCAAGAGAATGAGCAAGTGGAGATAACAGTGTTGAACTGATGAAACACCTCTTTTTTTCCTTTTCCAAAATACTCTTTAGTACATTGTTTTACAATTCAAAGGGGGGGGAATAGTAAACATATGAATAAATACTCCTATTTAGAAAGGAAAAAAAGGAGACTGAGATTATAACTTTATATTCCAATATTTTGAAACTTTTTCTATTTGCTTGCTTTTTTAAGTTCTATTTTCCATTAACCTTACATTTCCCCATTTATTAATTTCCTGGATGTTTTCATGAAGTACGCAGAAACTTTGGCTGCAAAGATGAAGAAAATTCGGAAAAGATTGATACCAAAAAATGGTGTTCCCTTGAAAATATTTACACCAAAGAAGGTGTTCTACAGAAAACTATCATTCGAATTAAAAAGCAGCTAAAATAGAATAGGACCTCTTACTGTTTCCTGATTAATGTCTGAGTTCTTACCAGTAGCTAGTCGATCATGTGTCAGAGTATTTAGGAATTTGAAATCCACATTCCCAAAAGCACCTTCAACTCCCAGCCAAAATTCAGAGACTAATATTTTAGGTACAGCTTATCAATTCTACACGTATGAATAGGATTTCAGAGGATCCCTTGTCTTCATCAGTAGGAAAGTTGGAAGAAAGGACCGATCTCAATTATCCCTGCCCTCAATTCTTGTGCTTCCAAGCTCTACTTCTACACAAAGCAACCCTGTGTGAAGTGGCAGCTCTGTGCTCTCCCCCACTGCCCGTCTGTAGCACTGCATGGCTTTGCATTGCTTAAGGATAAACAGGTTGGAGTTGCATATGGTTAACATTTTTTGTTCGAGCTGGTACCAGGAGAGGTTGTTTAGCATCTGCAGGTCTCACATGGTGTCACGGGCAGTAAAGGAATGACTGAAGTAGTTGCAGACAGCATGAAGTCTGCATTCCTCTCTTTGCCTAAGAAATCATGGATAATTAAATTAACGTGGATTGAATGCAAAGCATGAGAACAGAGGCATTAGAACAGAAACCCCCATCTCTACATGTGATCACCATATTTACCTGTATTATATGAGGCAATAAAAACCAGAGGAGAAAAAGTAATAAAAACAAAACCGTAATAAAATCTTATATTTACATAATTTCTTTCTGTCCCAGGGTCCCTAAGCATTTAGTGAAAATTATATAGGAGACTCTGACATGGGACACGTGACTTATAAATTACCTAAGAGCTTACTAGTTATTACAGGATGACCAAAGGAACTGGAGACGAACAAATGCACTTTAGATAAATGGGTTTCACAAGAGGGGGAGTTCTGCTTTTGGTTTCCTGACCCACTCTGTTACCTCTGTGACTGTAAATCAGAGTGTTCAAATTCAAACCCACTTCTATAATTTGCAAGTGTTTGGAAACATTAAAAGGGCACAGATTTGCCAAATTACATCAACCTGGAAAGGTGAAATTCATGCTTAGGAAATTATCAAACACACACCTTATTTCCTTTTAGTCTCTATATCAGTACATTCCAAAACCTTCATTTAAGGTTTCCAACATTATTAGGCTTCCCTGGCATCTTTATGGTACATGAACTGAAATGCATCCCATAGTTTTGAAATCAGAACAGTTTTGTTGTGTTAAAAGACTTGTAAGGCACAGATGTTAGCTCCAGCTGTTTTGATCAGTGATCTGCAGGCTAAGGTAGTCCTAAATAGGTTGTGCTGTTACAGAAAGACAATAAGTGCTTTCTGCTTTTTTCACATCTTGAGAATCCCCACACAGAAATTGATTTCAAGGCACCAAATTCTGTTGGGGCCAATGGGATTTTTAAAAACATTGAACAGTCATAAAACGTCCACTTCCACACAAAGTAAGAACTTCTATGGCAAATCATTCTTCAAATCAAAATCTCTTTTATGTTTGTGTCAGGCAGGTACCAGTTATTGTACAAGAACAAGAGTAGTCCTCCCTTAACCTCAGGGGATATGATCCAAGACCTCCAGTGGGTGCCTGAAACCATGGACAATATAAATCCTCAAATATACTGCATTTTTTTCTATACACCCCTACCTGTAACATTCACTTTTCACTTAAACTAACGGAAACACTTACAGCTTCTCTTTACGAGATCCAAGTTGCTAGTATCACTAGTCTTGCACTTTTGAGCTGTAACTAAATAAAATAAGGGTTACTTGAACATAAACACTGTGATAACAAAGCAGTCTATCTGAAAACTGTAATGATCACTAAATGACTAAAAGATGGAAGTGTATACAGACTGGATACCCTGGATAAAGGGACAATTCACATTCTAGGCAGAATGGCACAGAATTTCATCATTTAAAACTCATGAATTGTTTATTTCTTGAATTTTTCATTTTACATTTTCAAACTGTAATTGACCACAGGTAACTGAAACCATAGAAACTGAAACATACACAAGGGCGGGCATGCACAAAAATAATAGTGAATGCACCCACTGTATATTCTGTGATGTCTTTAAATGTATTACCTCATTTAAGCCTCAACAACACTGTGAGATGAACTACTTTTATTCCCATTGAAGGATAACAAAAGTTAACTTAGGAGTGGTTAAGTTATCCCTGATGTCACATAACCATTTACAAAATGTCATTGATTCCAAAATGAAGTCACAATGAAATCATTCTTCAGTCTTATATTTCTCTTGGATTCTTATCTCTAGGTAGTAATTCCAAGAAACAAGAAACAAGCAAAAAAAAATACCAGAATGAACTATTAGTATCATTGAATGGAATGGTAAGGAATAGAATATTATGAAGGCAGAAATGAGGCAACAAATACAAAATTGGCCCTATACCCTAGTTATTACAGCATATCAATTTTTTTCAATTCACATATCAGACTGTTTTGTAGTGATGATTCAACTTAACTATTTTAATGTTAATTATATTACAAAAGTGAAACATAGAGCTTTCTCTTTCAAAGGGTTTTCATGTTCTACTTCATATGACTTCATGCAGCAAGATGAGCTATTAAACACTGTGTATGTCTGCAATCTGCTTATTCCCTCTTCACACTCAGAACCTTAGTTTCCCCCTCTAAAATTCTTGCAGCTCAAAAATTCAGTAACTGTAATTCTAAGTCACAGCAGTGTTAGAAAATGCTCTTTCCCTTATGGTCATTTTCCTGTTTATGTCTTCCAAAATTTGAGACATTATATTATCATGATCTCTGTAATAGTCACACACACACTGGACGTCCATTTTAGCAATCTTGACTCCAACAAATCCTCATGAATGAATCTGTTATAAAACAAAGCATCCCAGCAATGCAGATAAATGCTATCATCTGCTACAGCCTCCCAAAACATTCTTCATAAGTGATGTTTTATATTACATGATTAGAAAACATTACCATCTTTCTTAAGGTTAAACCTGTAACAATTATGTAGATAGGAAATAAAAATCTCTGCATAAAATTGTATTCATATAATTTATGAGGCAGAAGGAAAAAATCACAGAGAATGAAATATTTTTGTAACAGCAAAGAATCCTGCCTAACATTGCTTGAGTATTTTCTCTGTCCAACACTTTGTAGACGTTGCCCTATTTAAATTAAATTGTTTCTTAATATTCAATAATCATGGCTGATATTTCTTGAACATTATCTCATTAAAATTCACAAAAACCCTATGAGGTCACAGAGTAGATAATTATCACTCTGTTCAACATATTACCATTTACAATTTACATGTTTTATTTCAATTGTGATTTTCCTTTTTTCCCATTTAATAGCTGAGACAGTTACAGACTGCTTTTTGCCCATCCCAAGTCTAGATCCCCTTTTCTTTTGTTCAGAGAAACCTAAGTACGTTGAAGATGTCAATGCACCTCTCTAAAAACCCACCTTCTTCAAATTGTCTTACAATAAGCAATGGTCCATGTATATATACTCCTGGCCAGTAATAAGCAAATAAACATTGCTGGGTAACAATTCTACGAAAGCCTTTTTTAAACAGGACAGTCTTTGCAGACTTGTTCGTTTTGCCTTTTTACTCTTTATCCTTCCCCTAGTCCTGTCTAAAGCATTGGCTTGCTGGTTGCCATCTTACAAGTATTAAAATGACGGCCATATGGTAAGATGGCAGAGCACCAATTTAGAGGCTGTAGTCCCTGATGGTATGCGTAGGTTCCCTCATAGGTACTCTCACTGAACTGCCGCCTCTGGACTTCTCATTATTTGAGTAAAACAAAAAATCCCATAACTTGTTGAGGCTACCCTGTGGGTTTTCTGTTACATGCAGCAAAACTCAGCCCCTAACTAAAGTACAACATCAAGTTTTTGACCCCCTTGCAGAAGTGAAGAACAGAGTATCTGTTCAAACAAAAACCAGTTATGACCAAGGTGGGACTTGGTGCAGTGGTTAGGACACCACTTGGGATGCCTGTATCCTATACCAGAGTGCCTGTGTTTGAGTTCCAGCTCTGCTTCCCATTCCACCTTCCTATTAACATGTACCCTGGGAGGCAGCACATGATAGCCCATGTATTTGGGTCCCTGCCATCCACAGGGCAGACCCAACTTCAGCCTGGCTTAGCCCTGGTTGTTGAAGGCATTTGTGGGATGAAACTAACGGATCATAGCTTGCTTGCTCTCTCTCTCTCTCTCTCTCTCTCTCTCCTTCCTTCTCCTTCTTTCTCTGTCTCCCTCTGCCTTTAGATAAACAAAACGGAGACTATTCTAAGAAGCAGCAAGCATCTAACCATGAGTTCATTGACGGAATTTTGTGGACTGAACCAAGGCAGGGAGTAGAGGCAGTAAGTGGTGGTGCTTTACAGGCTTGTACCTCCCTAACTTTTTGCTTTCTCCATGTGACCTGGAGTCTCCTGCGTCTCTAAACCCGACCTCCTCTATCACCATGTCCCACCCACCATCCATCCCTGTGTGAATGTGAGAGGATAAGAAGAGATGACTCCACAGGGCCAGCGCTGTGGCGTAGTGGGTAAAGCTGCCACCTGAGTGCTGGCATCCCATGTGGGCACCGGTTTGAGGCCCAGCTGTTCCACTTCCTATCCAGCTCTCTGCTATGGCCTGGGAAAGCAGTAGAAGATGGTCCAAGTCCTTGAGCCCCTGCACCCATGTGGGAGACCAGGAAGAAACTCCTAGCTTCTGGCTCCTGGCTTCAGATAGGCACAGCTCCAACTGCTGCAGCCATCTAGGGAGTGAACTAGTTGATGGAAGACCTTTCTCTCTCTCTCTCTGCCTCTCTGTAACTCTGCCTTTCAAATAAATAAATAAATCTTTAAAAAAAGAGAGATGACTCTGCCTCTCAGTCTGTTATCTGTCTAAACTATTGTTATGTCCTATACCCTTTTAAACAAGGCAAATCTAATTTTTTAGAAAATTGAAATCACAAAAATACTAAAATTGTGCTATAGCTGAAAATGTATGTATTAATAATATTAGGGGTCAAAAAATTTGATAATTGTGAAAACAAAATGCAAATCGCATGAAAGAAAAAAATTAAGTTCACCTGCTTTTTGAACTGTTGAAACAAATAAAATAGAGGGTTTTTTTTTTTAACTAGAAAAACATTTATAACAAATATAACGTTAAAATTTGACTATCTTCGGACAAGTGTTTGGCACAGTGGGGAAGATATCACTTGGGATGTTTGGATCCCACATCTGAGGGCCTGGGTTCAAGTCCCAACCCCGTTCCTGATTCAAGTTTCTGTAAATGCACACCTTGCAAAGCAGTGGGTGATGATGCCTCAAGTAATCGAGCCCCTCCTGCCCACAGGGGAGACCTGAATTGAAGACCTGACTCCTGGCTTTGGCCTGTCCCAGCCCCAGCTATTGCAGGCATCTGGGGAGTGCACCAGTGGATGAGAGATCTCTCTCAAAAAATATTTCTGTCTTTTAAATAGGTAAGGTTTTTACAAAGTAACTCTTTTAAAGATTTATTTATTTGAAAGGCAGAGTAACAGAGCTAAGGGGGGGAGGGATATCTTCCATCTGCTGGCTCACTCCCCAAATGGCTGCAATGTCCAAGGCTGGGCCTGCCTGAAGCCACGAGCCTGAAACTCCATCTGGGTCTCCTACATGGGTTGCAAGGCCCCAAACACTTGGGCCATCTTCTGCTGCTTTCCTAGGTGCATTAGCAGGGAGCTGGATTGGAAGTGGAACAGCTGGGACTCAAACTGGAGCCCATATGAGATGGTGGGCATGGCAGGCACAGCTTAACCTGCTGCACCACAATGCTTGCTCCACACAAAGTAATTTTAAAGAACATGTATTCCAACAAACAAATAAACAAAGGTTGTGACCAGTTAATAAACATACACACACAGACACCAAAAGTGCTAAGTTCATTTGTTTCTCATTCAAATAAATACTAATTAAGTCAATGTTTTTTTAATCTAGAAAATAATCATAAAATTGGTGACATTGGGGATGATGAAAAAATAGTAATGCAGGAACTATCAACACTTAGTAAAAGTGTAAATTGGAGCACTTACATTGAATGAAATATTGGAAAAAATATCTATTGTGGTAAACTTAAAATTCTGCAAATTTATATGGAGAAAACCATCATGAATGTGCCAAAGATTTACTTCTCAAGGTTATCTTAGGTTTATTTAAAATAGCCAAAAAATGTGGAAATGACCTCAGGCCCAGCAATAGAGAATTGGTTTACTAAATTGCATATCCATACAAAAAGAGATTATAAAATCACAATGAGGTTGAAAATAATATCTAGGAAGATAGAAATATACTCAGGTTATGTTGTGGGCAAAGTTTACAAGAGCTTATACAACATGAGTCATTGAGTTTCTAAGTAAGAATATGAGTGGAAAGAAGGAAAAAATATGAAGTAAAATAGTGATTATTTCTGACTGATGATATTGCTGTGATTCTTGTTTTCTCTACTCCTTATCTAATTACATAAATCTTCTACAACAAACATTGATTACTTTCAAAAATATTATTATTTTAAAATACTAAAATGAATGGTAACTAATTGGTTAAGCAAGTAGTCAAGCAGTGAATTTTGATGTAATATGAGAAAGTAGGTTGAGAAACTAGAGAAGGCTATTTAAAGTATTTGAAAAACATAAATGGGGATAGTCAAAATATTTAAATTTGGAATAAGACAAGCAATCATGTAATGGAAAGGATGAAATCAAGCAAAACAAGTGTGTAGGGGAAGACAAGCTGAGTCAAAAAAGGTCATAATCTGACCATCAAGTCAGGGGAAAAGGAAAAGAGCAAACTTCTATAGGGCTTGAATACTATCAGTGAACTTCCCATCATGCAAAATAATAATGTGTTTTTATTTAGCGCCACTGTGATCCTGGCCAAATTACTCTAAAATGCAAACATCTTAAAGGGGAGCTAGCAGAGCGCTAGGAGCCCTTAATTGGTCTCCAGCATGACTGGGATTTTCAGGCTGGTGTTAAGTTTAACAATCTTGAAAGGTGTTTTGGAGTTCAAATGCAAAATAAGTCCCTCCCTTGGAGGGAATTCTGTGAATTAGTTTGGAGACACAGGCATTTACAGCTCACAGGTTTCCTCATTTGCTGGAGGGTATCGTTATCTTTATAGTTCCATATATAAAATAGGCAAGTGTCCCAGGTCATGCCTCCTCCCATGAAAAATTGATCATGTGTGAGGGGAAGCCCAGAAAAGTCTGCAAATGGACAGAAATGCACAACATATAAATGAACACAAAGACACATCAGTTTGGGTAACTGACTCCCTACACCCATGCGTAAAGAAATTCTCCTCTTAGGGGGAAAATTGGTATTTCTGAAAACGACTCATGAACAAGCTTAGAATTTTCCTATGATCCAGGAAAACCACTACAGAGAAATTTCCAGCACATTGGTGTGCATCTTTTCCAGCACACAGATGCAGAGGATGCTGCAGTGGAAAGCTATAAACTAGACAGGAGGTTCTAGTTAGTGAAACCAAGTTACGTGGAGAAGCAGGTAAATACTACTGAGCTCATTTTCTTTATGAGAAACATTGAGATAACAATACCTAAGTCAAAAGGTTGCCTAGAAGATAAAAGTAAATAACATGTATAAATGTCTAGTTCATAATAAACAGTAGCTATCATTAAGACACATGAAGACATACTTTTTTAGGACAAAGTTGGGGAAGGTTTGTTGTAAATGTACAAGACAAGAAACCTGTAACTTGAGCTGAAATACATCACTATAATAGCAATAGTTCTCATTTACAACTTCTTATCTGAACTGACACAAAAATTTAGAAGCAAAAGTCAAACAATGATTTTCATAACGAAGTTTGAAATTCATTCCAATTCCATACATTCATCAGATGCGCACAGTATTTTCACAATTGTTTTCTTGATGCACTCACATTTTAAAAAAAGATTTTATTTATTTTATTTGAAAAGCAGAGCTACAGAGTGGAGGGAGAGAGAGAGAGAGAGAGAGAGAGAGAGAGAGACATCTTCCATCTGCTGGTTCACTCCCCAAAAGGCCAAAACAGCCAGGGATGGGCCAGCCAAAGCCAGGAGCCAGGAGCCTCATCTGGGTCTCCCACATGGGTACATAGGTCCAAGCACTTGGGCCATCTTCTGCTGCTTTCCCAGGCACATTAGCAGGGAGCTGAATCAGAAGTGGAGTAGCAATGGGCACCCATATGGGATGCCAGAATTGCAGACCTCAGCTTAACCTGTTAAGCCACAACTCTGGCCCCTGCATTCACATTTTCAGCTGCAAGTACATTTTATATTTGTAGTCAAAATGCTTAAATTGATGCCAAAAGACTCGAGATTGTTTTTCTGCCCACAATAAGTAAAAATATTTCTATAGATCTGGACCGTATATCAGTGAAGAATAAGGCAATTATTAAGACACCGTTACACTAATCTTAGTTTGTGGATTTTTCTTCTTTTTTGTTTCTTGCCTCAAAGGGTAGGCTTTGGGGCCAGCCTTGTGGCATAGAGAGTTAAGCCATTGCCTGCAATGCCAGCAACACATATGGATGCCAGTTTGTGTCTCGGCTACTCCACTTCCAACCCAGCTCCCTACTAATGGCTTGGGGGAAGCAAAGAAACATGGCGCACATGTTTGGGACCCTGACACCCATGTGGGAGACCCAGATGAACTCCTGGTTCCCAGCGTTGGCCTGGCCCCGCTCTGGCCATTGCAGTTATCTCGAGAGAGAATCCAACAGATGGAGGATCTTTCTGTCTCTCCCTCCCTTTCTCTGTGACTCTAACTTTCAAATAATTTTTTTGAAATTGTTTTTTAAAAAAGTAAAGATTTTTGTGTCATTTGTATAAGATATTTTAGAGAAAACGGGCATTGTGGCACAGCTGGTTAAGCTGCCCCCTAGGTTAAACTGCTTCCTAAGAGAGCTGTTTCCCATATCAGAGTGCTGGTTTGAGTCCCAGCTATTCTGCTTCCAATTCCAGCTCCCTGCTAATGCATCCTAGGAAGCAGCAAATGATCACTCAAATGCTTGGACCCCTACCATCCACGTGGAAGATCCAGAAGAAGTTCTGGACTCCTGGCTTCAACTTGGCCTAGCCCTCACTACTGGGGCATTTGGAGAGCGAACCAGCAGACAGAAGTCCTCTCTCTTTCTCCCTGCCTTTCAAATATATGGGGAAAAATAATAACCACTTTAAAAATAGATCTCCCTGGGGCTGGCTGCATCATATGGGTGCAAGGTTGAGTCCTGGCTGCTCCACTTCCAATCCAGCTCTGTGCCAATGTGCCTGGGAAAGCAGTGGAAGATGGCCCAAGCCCTTGGGCCCCTGCACCCACATGGGAGACCTGGAAGAAGCTGCTGGCTCTTGGCTCTTGGCTCCTGGTTCCTGGCTCCTGACATCTGCCTGGCCCAGCCCTAGTCATTGCAGCCATTTGGAGAGTGAGCCATTAGATGGATGATTCTCTCTCTCTCTCTCTCTCTGTAACTCTGCCTTTCAAATAAATAAATAAATCTTTAAAAAAGTAAATCTCTGATTTTAAAAAGATAATATTTTCCATATATAATAATTGTCTAAGGAAATATTAAGGAAAGTTTATTTTAGCTTTTCCTTATAGAATGAAACTCTTTGAGTCATTGACTTTATCTTGTAACCACACTATGTTTCTAAATTTGTATTTTGAAATGCATTAAGTTTGTATACCTTAAATAAAAGGTTTCTGGGGCAAAAAAACATGATGACATGATCAATCAATCAGTAATACGTAATTTAGCTTAACAAAATCTGAATCAAATGCTTTGATCTAGAAAAAGACTTCAACTTCCTCCTTTCAGAGAGAACAAGCTGGTTGATTAAGGATTCAAAGCTACTTAACAACAGAAGCTGATGTAGAACTCAAGTACTCAGCTCCAAGGTGGAAGGTGAAATATTGAATAGATTTTGACAGTTAGCTTTTAAGCACAATATTGCAAAACATGCCACATTCATGATACTTCTCTTAGCTATTTTTATTTTAGTTGTGAGTAAAATGGAATTTTAGAGTAAGTTGGTTAAGGGTTTCAGTCTCTGTTCCACCATTCCATCATGAATTTCGCTTCCTTTAAAATATGGATGATGACATCAAGGTGGCATGTACCAATGCCATCTCACTAGTCCAAGTGATCAATTTCAGTTCACAATTGATCATAATGAAAGGACTAAGAGTCAAAGGGAGCACATAAACAAGTCTAGTACCTGCTAACACTAACCGATAGAATAAATAAAGGGGAGAGTGATCCAACATGGGAAGTGAGATACTCAGCAGACTCATAGAATGGCAGATGTCCTAAATAGCACTCTGGCCTCAGAATCAGCCCTAAAGGCATTCAGATCTGGCTGAAAAGCCCATGAGAGTATTTCAGGTATGGAAAGCCAAGACACTCTGGCAAAAGATCTCTGTGAGTGAGATCCCAGTGGAAAGAACAGGTCTTCAAAGAAGGAGGTACCTTTCTCTGAAGGGAGGAGAGAACCTCCACTTTGACTACGACCTTGTCTAAACAAGATAAGAGTCGGAGAACTCTGAGGGCTTCCATAGCCTTGGAAACTCATGACTGGAGCATAGGGAGATTACTGATGCCATAGACAGGAGTGTCAATTGGTAAAGTCAACAACAGGAGTCACTGTGCACTTACTCCTCATGTAGGATCTCTGTCCTTAATGTGCTGTGCATTGAGATTTAATGCTATAACGAGTACTCAAACAATATATTTCACTTTGTGTTTCTATGGGGGTGCAAACTGTTGAAATCTTTACTTAATGCATACTAAACTGATCTTCTGTAAAAAAAAAAAAAAAAAAAGAAAAAAAAAGAAATTATCAATTCCCAACTTGACTCTCACTGGGATTAAACATGACAATAGGTCTGATCTGATTTCATCATCATTTAAAAAAAATCATCTATTATTTTTCACTTTATGTTTCTGTGTGGGAGCAAACTGTTGAAATCCTTACTTAATGTATACTAAGCTGATCTTCTGTATATAAAGAGAATCGAAAATGAATCTTGATGTGAATGGAAGGGGAGAGGGAGTGGGAAAGGGGAGGGTTGTGGGTGGGAGGGACGGTATGGGGGGGAAGCCATTGTAATCCATAAGTCGTACTTTGGAAATTTATATTCATTAAATAAATGTTAAAAAAAATATGGATGATGATACCTATCTCACAGGAGTGTTAAGAGAACAAAACAACAGTAGTCAAAAAGTAAAATCAATTTATGAGCTCCAAAAGTGTAAAACTGAAAGGCAGTGATACTATTACTACCCAGCTTACAAAAATCCTGTCTCTTTTATTACGAATGAACTTGATTTCTGGCTCTCTTGGTTTATTCCAGAAATATTGTTCTCAGATTTAAGATATCAAGGCTTTTTAACAGTGAGACATTTGCTATGCAATAAGAAAATATAAGTAATTATCTAAAACAAGGCCATCTAATTATATCAAGGGGTTCTGATAACAGCATAAACCATGAAAGTGGAACCTGAATGCTTTATTATCAGAATCATAAAACAGAAATACAATCTGCTATTGCACAATCACGTATTCTTTATTTTCATAATACAGAGTTGAAAGTGCTTCCAAATTGTCATTTTATACTCAATATATTCCTGTTAATTTTTCATATTGATATTAAACTTATTTCATAATTTCATGCCCATTTTACTAATGGACATTTTTGTAAATATACTATAATTTTTACATTTAAAATGATAGAGTTGAGATCTCCATGACACTCATTAATTCTCCCATGTTATACACCAATTAGGCATGTATCATATCTGCAAAAATATACATAGGACCGTATGTACATAATTCATATCCATACCTAATGATACTCTCATAAACTATTTTCCCACCACTGAAGCACACATATGTTTTACTTTGAAATGCATTGCCAGAAGAATGCCTTTGAAAAAAAATCCCACTGCAGAGGAAGTCTCATCAATTGCTGCTTTTTTTCTACTGTATACTTTATGAATTGCCTCATCATAATTAACTCCAACCACTGGAATTAATTACTCCAGATAATTTGGAAATCGGTCTTCTCAATTCCTCTGAAATTCATTGAGGTCATCCCACAAAGCGGGGGAAGGGGTGTGAATAGAACAAAATTGTCTTTGAAACACTGAACATGTCTGAATGTTTTGTTTTGAGAATTAGTATAGGAGGATGAATGCAGGCATATTTTATTTCTTTTTAGTTTCATGAAAGAAAAGACATTCAGAGTTGAAGGGGATCACAAAAAATAGCTGGTACAAGGCCCCCATTTCCAACAGCTAGACAGGGAGACCTTAAAACCTTGAGAGAACTGTCAGTGCCACACATAGAGCTACAGTTGACCCACAGTAAGAAACAATGTCTCTGCCTCCATAGTGCAGTGTTCTCCATACTTGACCTGTCTCTGTCAATGTCACGGGTTCAAGATCCTAAACACAGAGTTCTGTTCAGCAATAAACTAGGAAACCCTCTCAGATAATAAACCATTTACCCTTAGGTGTGTCTCACATCTCAAATACCATTTAAAATACAAACTGGGAGTACCTCTGTGTTTAGGAAGCAACTAATTTTGAAAATTTCCCTTCTTATTCAGGAAAATATATTCTCTCCCTTGAGTATCCACAGGACATTTACTCAACCTTGATTCTTCTCACTGATTTTGTCTCCCCACAGAAAAGGAACTTCATTTTTTGTCCTGCTGATTTCTTTTAATCAAATTGTTCAGTGATATAAAACACAATATAAAGGAAGATACGTTTTGCTTGTTTAATCCGGATATATTCTGGAGCAGTTTTGATTTCTGCTTCTCTCCACACTCGGGTCCCTGTGTGTCACATTCATGACTGTGGCCTCTCTGTTCCCTCACTGGAAAATGCCACGCAGGACAATGTATGGAGCTGGTATTTCTCCAGGTCTCTGCCTCCTAATCACTTCAGGGTACCTGCTGTTTAAGGCAAACAAACCCAGAAGAGACACTTCTCATCTTGGTCAGAGATAACAATCCATGTTATTTTCCACAGTTATTGTCAAGCTATGTATGCAATGTTCACCTAACAATGCCCAAATTTAATCTGAAACCCTAAGCTCTCCCCCAAATTCCCTAAGTATATATTCAACTATCTACTCAAGATTTTCATTTGATGGATGATGAATTGGAAAAGGAAATTCAGACTTGACAGAACTCATGATTCTCCCTCTCCCAAACCTGCTTCTCCTGCCCCGCATAGCAAATCTAGTCTCTGGATGCTGTGGCTAAAAGCCTTGGACATACCCTTAATTCCTCTGTTTCCCACCTTTGCATTGTGTCCAGGAATGAGCCAGCTTTCCTTTCTTGAGCGCATTTCCAACCATGTCCATCCACTGTCACCACTGTCCTCCAGATCATTGCATCCCATTATGTCACCTGCTTTATGTTCATGGCCTCCTAACCTGGCTCCCTGCTGCTACTTTTTCCTCTGTGGTCTGTTTTCCATTGAGTTGCCAGACTGATCCTTTTAAGGTATGAGACACATAAACTAATTCCTTATCAAAACCCTCTAAATCCTTGTCTTCAAATACGAAGTCCTTGCTATGGGTTAGGGGGCTTAACAGGATCTGTCGGGGGTCACTGCTCTGACCACATCTCAGGCCATGGCACATTTTCCACACTCTGCTCCTCTTTGCTCTTCTCTGACTCCTTGCTCTTTTTTCAATAAGCCAAGCACGCTCCCACCTCACGGCTTTGTGTTTAAGATTCCTTTTGCCTGGAAAAATCTTTACTCTGGGGGCCTCATGACAAGGACCACTTTGGCAAGACTATGAAGGAGAATTAGAGGTAAGTTGGGAGCTCAGAGCCAGGAGTGACCTAGGATGCACAGATAAGATGGAAAGTAGATTTGGGCCTTGAATCATTTTTCCTTTGCCTCAAAGCACAGAAGGCCAGCTGGCAGCTGGGCTATCCTAAAAATTAGTCAACAAATCTTGCACTCTCTGCCTCATGAACCAAACGTTTACTGCCAGCTACCATAAACCAAGTGCTTGATCCATGTCATTCCCAGAAATTCCTACAGCTCTATGGATTATAGGTGATTACCATCACCGCCCTTGTACATATGAAGAAAAGAAGGGTCTATTCCACAGCCAGGGAGTAAAGATAGAGCAAAGATCCAACCATAGGTCAGGCTGACTCCAAGGCTCATGTTTATTCTTGTGCATCATGCAAGCTCTGATGAAACAAGACACAGGCTTACTGTGTGTCAGACCAGTTCATCAGACTCTGAGCCATCCCACAACTCACCACCTCCCCCTTCAGCTTGTTCAATCAGAATATCCCATCACTGTGTCAGTTGTCTTTTAAATTCTGATTTATATCTATGCACTAGCTCAAATAATTACTTGGCTTTTTGCTGCCCACCACCACCCTTCCCACCTTGAGTATGAATCAGAGACGCCTTCCTTCCTACCCTCATGTTTGTGGACATGAGTTAGAGCTCTCTTTCAGTACTTTCATGCTCTCCATTTCAACTACTCTTAGCCCTAACCATGTCTAACTCCATCCCATCAATTCTAAGCCCCTTGAGGTCAGAACCATATTTTATCATACTTATCCCTCAACACATAAGACAGTGTCTTAACATGTTGCGTACTCAATAATACTCTTCCAGTTGAATTGAATTGAATGGAGTGCTGGTTTGTGAGCAATGGCTGATAAGAGCTAACTTTGGTTACTTACTAAGAGCTGAGTGCTTGCAAATTCATTCCATATTAAACTTCAATTTATTCCTCAAATACCTTATGACCTGTTATAATCTATATTTAACACTGAATGAAATTTAGAGGTTAATTAACTATCCCAGAGCCTTCAGAGGTAGGAAATGACAGAGTCAGGATTTGAACCCAGGCAGTCTGAATTGAGAGCCCATGGCTAAATGGCAGCACTCTCCAGAATTGAATTTTGTGACCTCAGTAACTATTCTAATGATCGCCTTTTTATTTCCATCCCACCTGCAGCTGCGCCACATCATGCTATATTGTCTGTGCACTTGCCTGTTTTAAGTTGTGCCTCAGGTCAGGGCCCAGGGGCCAGAGATACACTTTTGTTGGGAGGTGGATATCATATCTGTGCAGAGTGGTTAGATGGGCTGCATCCAAGGCAAGTTCCAGAATTTGAAATTCTCCCTTGAGGTCTTCAATGAGACAAAATAATACCCTTGTCTACTAGAAATCATTCTAGCCAGACTTACTCATCCCCAAAATAAATAATCCTTCTTTTTTTTAATGCTGAAGAGGTGTGGAGACACGGGAGACCACTTAATGTCTTGTAGTGATCATGGTTTTGACCTGCAGTAATCATCAAGCCTGACAAAAATGATGGACACAGCTATTAAACCACGGACATAGGACCAACACCAGGGTGCATGCTGGCCACTCAGGCTTCAAATCACCGCCTGGACAACAGAATTCACTGCTGCTTGAGATGGTAGGGCCTCTGAGTGCACTTGTAAAAACTCCAAATGGCAGAGAATATTAAAATTTTCCAAGATTTTCTAGGATAATTGCTAAGAAGTATACTAAACTTTGAGATTGGTTTTAACACATCTAAAATTATCTTTTTTTTCATTTTATTTGTTTTTCCTTATGTCTTATAAAAGGAAGTACTTATTCTCAATAATAAAAATCTAAAAGTCCTAGAGATAGATAACTGCTTAACTCACAGGGTGAATATTAATTTCTTCACCTCAGATATAATGAGACAGATTTCTAGTGATTCTAGAACATGTTATACAATCTCTGATAACATCTTCACCGTGTCTCACACCTTCAACTCAGTGACAGTGCTGAACATTTGTCATTAACAGAGGAAACTGGATTTGTAAACAGAAGCACACACACCCCTAATGAAGAAACTGGGAGGAGGGAAGCCAATGATTTGTTTGTCATTTGAGAAGGAGCAAAGGGGAGAATTGATATTGTTTAATTTGAGTCAAGTAGCAGAAAGTCCGAATTTCAGTGCAGCTCATTTGATTTTACTATCAAGTATACTGGGGAATTATTAGGTCTCCTTTTGCCCGTGCCTACTGCCCTGCTTTCGGTGGTTCGATTATTTGATTTGACACTCACCACACAAAAAGGTTGTTCCTTCTGCTCTATCAGGGCTGGGATGAGGAACAGAGGAAGAAAAATCGCACAGCTGGTAGTACAGTGAACCTAAAAATATACAGAAATGTACCAGAGGGACTAGTCATCAACACGAAGTGAACAAGCACCCAGACTATTGATTGCATGCTGCTCACAGAACACCAGGCGTTTCTGCCAACTCCTCTCCACTCATACACTGAACTGCAGACAGCATGTTGTACCTTGCATCATCAGTTTTGATGAATAATGCACTGATAAGCACTGCAGCCAGTATTCCGGGGAAGCTGGGAAGCCAGATGTCATCTGGACCTCCACTAGTTTGAACCCTGGGTCTCTGACAGACTGATAAAAATATGACACAAACACTGCTGAATGGGCAAGGCCAGTACTAGATTCGGGTGAATTTTAGGCTATTCTGGAAAGTGAATAGGAATCAGCTTTGTCATAGCAGGAGTAAGAGGACTATCGATGCTTAAATAGCCCTTGTCACTAAAATCCTAAGTGGGAAGCTTGGCTAGGTGAACTTTATGAGACTTGCTGGGAAAGCTCTCTCTCTCTCTCTCTCACACACACACACACACACACACACACATGCATGCACGCACACACACAAAGAAAGGGCTTTTGAGGGGAAACCATTGTTAAGGGGCTCAAATCCACATGGCTCCAAATGAGGATTGTGACAAACAGACGGAACGAGCTCTCTCCACAATGGAATTCAGAGGGTGATTACAACAGATTAGAGTGTTGCTTTAGTGGGAAGGTGCAGCGATCTGATTGTCTGCCCCTCCTCCATGCACTCCACGCTTCAAGCATTTCAGCAGGAGCACAGCACAGATCATGTTTTAATTCCATCATTACAGGTAATGTTCAGAAGGATCAATTAGACACGAGGCTTCCGCCACTCCGTAACTGCAGACCTACCCCACGTTGTTTTATGAGTGAAACCTGGAGTTGGAGCAACAATTGTCTTTGCTCTATTTAATTCTTCATCTAGACAACAGATTTTTCTGACCCTAAATTCAACAATGGTCCCTGACTCCATCCTCAATGGCAATCGCCTTTCTTTCTCCATTCTCTCCTAGCCCTTCCTCCCCTCTGCCATCCTACTTCACCCACTGTTGGACCTCCCCCAATACTTCTCTGCCACACTCTTTCCTGTGGGCTGGCTTCTTCCGCTGTATACTCAGCCTCTCCAACCCAAGATGTCAGTGTCAAACACTGAACTACAAACCTTGCAAAACTCAACCCACTACTGACAGACTGTATCACTCGGGGAAAGATGGATTATGACAATTGCACAAAGTGAAGGCTGCCCTTTCTCCCACATCCTAACCCAGTGTGTTCAATGAGATCATTTGGGCAGACGGGGAACCACAGGGAACCCTCTGCCATTGCCTGGAATGTACAAACAGAAAACAAGCCCCCTTTGGGTGGCATTCCTAAATACTACCTCACTGTAGTCATGGGTTGAACAGCACCACAATAGGTGGAACTGGAGACATCAGAATAGGTTCAAAATCTCTGAAATAGCCCATAACGTACAATATAAATCATTTTCTATATACAAACAGCTAGCAAATAGCCCATAAACAAGCATGCACTTGGAGTACAGGCAGACTCACTGGCACTGCTTTGTGTGTTTTGTGTGTGCATGTTTGGTTTTTTGACATGTTATCATAAAATATCAAGCATGGAAGAATACAAAAGTATTTTATTTAGCATTCATATAACCTTTACCAAATTTTAACTTATGTCAATTTTGACATATTTTTCCTCCCCTATTGGAGGTGGGGCACTGAAATTTCAAAATAAATTATAGATATTATATTTCACCCCTCAAGAGGTCAGTAATTATCCCTTTCAGAAGGGGAGATTTTTCTTTCATGTCCCAATATTATTATCACATCTAAAAGAATTTATAACCTTTGAACATCATCTAATATGCAGCTTCTATTCAAATTTCCCACAGCACTCCTTAAAGTGTCATTTATCACTGGTTAATTTAAATTTAAATACAGTTAAGCACCGTGTGTTGTATTTAATTTCCCTGCATTGTTTGAATAGGTATTATTTCTGTGTCACCCACATACAATATATAAATGCATTAACAGTAAACTTCACTAAGTTAAAATGTGTAATATGTACATTGTCTTAACAAATAGTATAGAAGCACATGGTATATGCCTGAAAATATAGTATAAGAACTTCAAAAAGTAATAATGACTAGAAAAATCTATTTTTGCTGCCCTAAACAATAGGTCCACAGAGATGGATGTTTATAAGATAAGAAGCCTTTCCAGGGACTGGTGTTGTGGTGCAGTTAGTTAAGCCACAAATTGTGATGTCGGCATCCCATATGAATGCTGGTTCAAGTCCCTGCTGCTCCACTTCTGATCCAGCTCCCTGCAATGTGCCTAGGAAAGCATCAAAAGCTGGCCCAAGTCCTTGGACCCTTACCCCTATGTGGGAGACCCAGATAAAGTTCCTGGCTCCTGGCTTCAGCCTGGCCCAATCCCAGCCAATGGGGCCATTTGGGGAGTGAAATAACAAATGGAAGATTGTCTCTCACGCATGAGCTCTCTCTCTCCCCCATCTCTATAATTCTGCCTTTCAAATAAATAAATAAATCTTTAAAAAAAAGAGTGAGACATTTTAGATGCCCACATCCTGTATCAGAATCCTGACTCCAGGTTCCTGCTAATATAGACCCTAAAGCCAGAGGGGAGAGCTCAGGAAATTAGGTTCCTATTTCTCTATTTCTCACATGGGATAAGTTCTCAGCTCCTGGTTTCAGCCCAGCCCAATCTGCACTTGCAGACATTTGGGGGAATGAACCAGTGAATGGAAGATATCTCTCCCCCTACCCACCCCTCTCCTCCCTCTTAAACAAATAAATGGATATTTTTAAACTATAGCCACAAATTCTTTATGCTAACTCGTAGAAGATGGGGCTAAATTCCCTTCTTCCTGAAGTGTGGGCTGGATTAGTCATGTGTTTCTAACGAAAAGAATATGACAAATAAGGCAGGATGTACTTTTTTTTAATTTTTTTTTTTTTGACAGGCAGAGTGGACAGTGAGAGAGAGAGAGAGAAAGGTCTTCCTTTTGCCGTTGGTTCACCCTCCAATGGCCGCTGCAGCCAGCGCACTGTGGCTGGCGCACCCCGCTGATCCGAAGGCAGGAGCCAGGTGCTCATCCTGGTCTCCCAATGGGTGCAGGGCCCAAGTACTTGGGCCATCCTCCACTGCACTCCCTGGCCACAGCAGAAAGCTGGCCTGTAAGAGGGGCAACCAGGACAGAATCCGGCGCCCCGACCGGGACTAGAACCCGGTGTGCTGGCACCGCAAGGCGGAGGATTAGCCTAGTGAGCCGCGGCGCCGGCCCAGGATGTACTTCTAACTTCTACTTTCATGTTACTTGTGAAAATGCTCTCTCTCTTTCCCCCTCGCTTGCTCTTGCTCTCACTCTGTCCCATGTCTTTCTCAGAAGACATGTCCAGCGAGCAGGCCTGTGGAATTTGGTACTACTCTACCTCAACTATATAGACCAACCTATAGCCTAAAAAACATTCTTTTTTTTAAAGCTAATTTCCTATTTATCTGTTCCAACTCCTTTTCTATTTGCAATGTTTTGGGATTTATTTCCAACTGGTTCTCTTTTCAAATTAATAAATAGAAAAAAAATAAAAAAAGAAAAAACAAAATTCACTCAATTGCTTGCCAAAAGGGAAGAGGTAACACAAGATTTGAGGAATGCATGTTATCAAATTCCTAAATCAAGAGAGAACAAAGAAACAGCAGCTATCATAAGTCCTATATGGTATATCAGAAGGCACTTCGTCAAAGAAGTTCGGGGTGGGGGGTCTTTCCTACTTCCAATAAATTATCATTAATGCTTGTTAATTTGGATAATACAACTGTACTTGTTAAGTCTCCAAGGAGATATAAACCATAGGTAAAGGGTTGCTCTTGCTTACTTTTCATTCATTCAATATTTATTTATAATATTTATCCCACCAAGTCTCAGGCCATCTGCCAGAGATTGGAGATGCATTGTGATCAAGGCACACACATTATTTTATTTGAGGGGAATGGAGGGAACCACAACCACAGTACATTCTCTAGAGCTAGACAATTCTCCCTGGTGTCAGATGTATGAAGCAGTCTGGATGTGAAGGTGCAGCAACAAGAACAGTCCCTGGCCACCAGGCCATAGCCTGGGAGAGCAAGGCCAACCACACTTAAGTTTATCAGAGGGTATGTATGGGCCTAGGGACCAGATATCGTATCTTCCACATTACATCCATTCCTTTATGTACAAATCTTCAGTAAAACCTCATTAAATTTACAACACAATGTTTGAACACAGCAGTGAGACATGCATTAGAGAACACACTTCCAAAAGCTCACAGAAAATGGTGCTAAAAGATTTTTGTCTCAGTGGAAAAAAATTTTGAAATCCATACCTACAAAGTATCTTCAAAAAAGTTCATAGAAATGCATATTTTGGAAAAACTATGCATGGATTTCATTTTTCATTGAAATTAACACGTCAACAATGCCATTTTCCATAAGCTTTTCAAAGCACCATTATAGAAGCAGCCTAGGACGTTCCCTCACATGCCAGAAAGGTCTCCTCCAAATGAACACGTCATTCCCCGTGTACCAGGGTTCCAGCGTGACTCAGACAGGGAGGTCTCCTTTCCTTTACTGCCCAGTTCTTTGATGCACTTTATTCTTTTGCCATGCATTCAGAATTAGAAGTCCATATAATTAAATATGATCTATTTGGAGCCCTTCTGCCATTATAGTGATCAAGATACAGAGAATTTACAGAAATGTTCCATGGTCATCTCTCTTTCTCTGTCCTTCTCTCCTCCTTACTTTCTCTGTCGTGTTTCCCCACAGCCTCCACGACTCCATCTGCAGCGCCGAAGGAGAGCACTATTTCATCCTCAGGGAGGGCCCGTCTCTGCCATACGCACCACAGCAGCAATAATTCCAGCAGGACTTGTTTAAAACAACAGTATGTCATTGCAAGACAGGACTTTCTCTGAGGTTCTTTTAGGTACAAAAGGCCCCTCCCGTGTTTTCTCTTTCCGATTTTCTCTCTGCAATGACTTTTGTTGATGTACTATAGTGTCTCAAAAAGCTCCCACTTGTTCTAGAAGTATACTGTTGAAGTGAGATTTTTTTAATTTGTACAACAGTTTTGAAAACCCAAAGTGAGCCTATGGACAACTAACGCAGACCCTATCGGCAGTCACTTCTGCTGCCCCAAAGTTTAGGAAAAAGTATAGAATTTAATTTGAGCATAGCATACATATTGGCTAGTAGCTTTTTTAAATTTTGAAATGATAGATTCTCTTAAGCAGCAAGTTTCCTTAGTGAATGTGAAATGTGTATGAACATATGGGAAATTACATGACTATTTTGCAAAAGAAGGAAACAACTCAGTATTAGCTATCAGTTAACAGGGTATGGCTTTAGCTGCAAATTCACTTTGCGAAGGTCATTTAGACATGTGTTGAGATATGACTAACACACCAAGTCAGCAGACACTCTCCGCCCTGGCAGTAATCTAGTCTTAGGCTTTCTGTAATAGCTGAGAGATGTTATGATATACTCCCAGACAATGGGTGTGTGCCTTCACTTACCACTCACGTGTGTGACCCCCAGGCCGTGTCCCCATTCTGCCAACAGTGCTGTCAGGAAGACAATACTGGTGAAGACAAGTGAGATCTCTCAAGATTAAGGTTCTGACAGCTCACACTCAGCCCTTTGAGCAGGTGCAATAACTTGAGAAAGAGGAAAATGAGAAAGTTTGTCTAATGCAGGGACACCTGGTAAGAAACAAACACCTAATACTTTATACCAACTTATTTTAGAAGGGACTCTGAGAAACCTTACTATAATTCTCTAGTATTTGGGGCAGGAAACTGGGATCACAAATGTTTATCTTGGACATCTAAGAGATAACAGGTATTTTGAAAAGTATATTTTGTTTATTTCCATGCCAAATTTTCACTATACCCTATCCTTTTTAAAAAAGATTTATTCATTTGAAAGGCAGAATTACAGAGAGGCAAAGGCAGAAGCAGAGAGAGAGAGGTCTTCCATCTGCTGGTTCACTCCCCAACTGGCTACGACACCTGGAGCTGTGCCCATCGGAAGCCAGGAGCCAGGAGCTTCTTCTGGGTCTCCCATGTGGGTGCAGGAGCCCAAAGACTTGGGCCATCTTCTACTGCTTTCCCAGGCCATAGAAGAAAGCTGGATTGGAAGTGGAGCAGCCAGGACTCGAACCAGCACCCATATGGGAGGCCAGCACTGCAGTTTGTGGCTTTACCTATTTCACCACAGTGCCAGCCACACCCCATTCTTTTTAAAATAACCACTTTTGTTAATATACATATAAAGTATATAAATAATAAATATGTAGCTCAATGAATTTTCACATAATGAACACACCTGCACAACCACCATCTAGATCAAGGAATAGACCATGGTTTGTTCATTTTCTGTGCCATGAGAATTCCATTATGTAACTATACTAGAAGTTATTGATTATATTATTGAATGACATCCAAGTGGTCAACAGGTTTGAAATATTATGAATAATGGTATTACAAATAGGTAAATGTGGCCAGCGCCGCGGCTCACTAGGCTAATCCTCCGCCTTGCGGCACCAGCACACTGGGTTCTAGTACTGGTTGGGGTGCTGGATTCTGTCCCGGTTGCCCCTCTTCCAGGCCAGGGGGCTCTCTGCTGTGGCCAGGGAGTGCAGTGGAGGATGGCCCAAGTACTTGGGCCCCGCACCCCATGGGAGACCAGGAGAAGTACCTGGCTCCTGCCATCGGATCAGCGCGGTGCGCCGGCCATGGCGGCCATTGGAGGGTGAACCAACGGCAAAAGAAAGACCTTTCTCTCTGTCTCTCTCTCTCTCACTGTCCACTCTGCCTGTCAAAAAGAAAAGGAAAAAAAAACAAATAGGTAAATGTAGATATTTGTATGTACAAATAAATAATATATAATTATATAAATGATAGAAGAGATACATTTGTGGGGTACACATATGTGTGCATTCCTGTTGGACTGATATTTCTAAGTCACAGGAATATGTATATGTCCAGTTTTTGTAGATACAAATGGTTTTCCAAAAAATTTGTCTCAATATTCAATACCATAAGCAACACAATAGAAGTCTAGTTGCTCCATAGTCTAATCAACACTAGTCTCTTAAATTTTCGCCATTCTGGTCAGAGGGTAATAGAGTTATTTCATAGCAGTTTTAGTTTTCATTTCCTTAATGACTAATGATATGGAGCCCTTCTCACACATTAATTGGCAAAATGGATTCTTTTGTCCATTGTTCTATTTGAACATCTACTTGATCTTTTATTGATTTGTAGGCATCATTTATATAAGGGGTGCTCAAAAAATTCACAGGAATGTATTCTTTGTAAAAACTATCTTTGCACAAAAATAAACTTATCTTTCAATTTCATTTTTCCAGGAACTTTTTGCAGTAGACTTGTATTTTGGATACAAGTACTTACTTGGTTAGGGGTGTGTGTGTGTGTATATATATATATATATATTTATATACACACACATATATATATATTACAAACATTATCTCCTTTATGGCTTAATATTTTATGAGTGTTGGTGATGCATTTTCAATATTACTACTTTTTTGTGTCATGTTTAAAAAATCTTTACCAACCACAAGATCATGAATATATTCTTTCCTATTATCTTCCAGAAACAATATTCTTTATTTCCCATTAAAGCCTACAATTTAGGTGAATTTTTGTTTATGGCAGTGTTTCTCAGTCTTAGCATTATTCACAGGTTGGACAGAATAATTCTTTCTGGTGCAAGGACTATCTTGTGCGTTGCAGGATTCTTAGCAGTATTCCTGCCCTATACCCACTAGATGCCAATACAGCTCCCCATTTTCACTCATGACAATCAATAATGTCCACAGATGTTGCTGAAGTCCATGGGAGCAGGTGGGACAAAACTGTTCCCATTGAGAGCCAATGATTTATGATATTAAGTGGGAATCAAGATTATATTCCTTTGACCCTACACTATTATTGGAATGCCATTCTTTCTCCACACTACAATGTCACAAATGTCACAAATCAAGAGACCATATGTGGTCAAGGCACTGTAAAATGTCCTTTTCAGACTCTTTGTTCTATTCCACTGGGTTAAAAATCAATCCTTATGTCAATAAGACACTTTCATATTATAAAGATGTGGTGTTTGAGATTTACATCTAGTAGCATACATATTCTAATTTTTTTCTTAGCAATATTTTTTAGGATTCCTGTATCTGCATTTTCATTTTAGAATCAGCTAGTCAATTTCCAGCCACTACCCTGCCCCCCCCCAAAAAAAAAAAAAAACCTACTGAAATTACATTAAACTTACAAACCAACTTGGAGAAAATTGACCATTTAGTAATACCAGGTCTTCTAATTCTTTTTTTTTTTTTTTAAGATTTATATATTTATTAGAAAGGCAGAGTCACAGAGAGGGAAAGAAATCTTCCATCCCTAGCTCATTCTCCAAATGGCCACAATGCTTGGAGCTACACAAATCCAAAACCAGGAGCCAGAAGCTTCTTCCAGGTCCCCAACTTGGGTGCAGGGACCATCTTCCACTGCTTTCCCAGGCCATAGCAGAGAGCTAGATCAGAAATGGAGCAGCCAGGTCTCAAACTGGTGCCCATATGGGATGCCAACACTGCAGGCAATGGCTTTGCCTGCCACACCACAGTACTGGCCTCATCCATCTACCCATTGGATTCATTCTTTACTTCCTCTGAGCAATGTTTTATAATTTACAGTCATAGTATAGATTTTATAGTAGTATAGTATAGTATAGTATAGTATAGTATAGAAGTATAGACTTCTCTACTTCAATTTATTTCAAGATACTCGACTCTGTTGATGCTATTGTAAATAGCTTTTCTTTAAAATTTCTTTTTAATAGTCTTATGTAAATAAGAACGTGCCTCCTTTTTATATTGAGCTTGTATTAGTCACCTAGCTAAATTTATTTGCTTTTTTAATATTTCATACATACTAACATTGTCCCATAAATAATGACAGTTATGTCATTTCTTCAACAATTATATTATTTATTTTTTTCATAATTGCCTTGGCTAAATTCCAGTACAAGTTAGACAGGTAGTACGAGAATGCATTTTATTGTCTTATTCTTGATCTTAGCAAGGAAAGGATTTAATCCCTAATTATAATATTTAATGCAGATTTTCATAGACATATTTATTAAAATAAGGAAATTTTCTTTTGTTCTTGGTTTGATGTATATTTTTATCATACATGGTATTGAATTCTATGATTATTATCTGCATTCATTGTGATAATATAATTTTATTTTGCTACTTTTAATATTTAAAAATATAAATCAATCTTACATGCTATGAATACAATAATTTTCTGTTGATGCACTATTATTTTGAGTGTTATATAACTTAAATTGTTAATCTTTTTCAGGATTTTTACATTTGTGATCATGAAAGATGACTCTTGGCGGGTGCCACGGCTCACTTGGCTAATCCTCCACCTGCACTGCCAGCACCCCAGGTTCTACTCCCGGTTGGGGTGCCAGATTCTGTCTGGTTGCTCCTCTTGCAGTCCAGTTCTTTGCTGTAGCCCAGGAAGACAGTAGAGGATGGCCCAGGTGCTTGGGCCCTGCACCTGCATGGGAGACCAGGAAGAAGCACCTGGCTCCTGGCTTCGGATCGGCGCAGTGCGCCGGCCATAGCGACTATTTGGAGGGTGAACCAATGGAAGAAAGACCTTTTTCTTTGTCTCTCTCTCTAACTCTACCTGTCAAAAATAAATAAATTAATTAATTAATTAATTAAAAAAATAAAAAATGAAAGATGACTAAATTTTCTTTGGTATCAAGGTTTTCCTGTCCTATAACAGAGACAGTTTCGAGTTCTGGATGTTATCTTTCTCCAAAGAAGGTTTATTTTGCATCTGGCAGGTGGAGATGAGTGTTTCAGCAAAAAAGATAACAGAGTAAAAAAATAGTAAAAGAAAACACAGGAGGAATTCTTGTTCCTGAAAAAAGCTTTTAGTAAATTCCTGTTTCACAAAGATATAATGTTTTAAATGGTACTTGCTCGAATTATTGCTGTTACAATAAAAACAAATTGAAAAAGTTTAATTTCTAAATATTTTGAATAGAATTACTTATTCTATAAATGTTTAAAACTATCTGACAAAATCATCTTGTTCTGATATTTCATTATGGAAATATTTATTGTAGAATTAACAGCTTTAATAGGACTGTTTAGCTTCTCTGTTTCTTCTTGTGTCAGATTTATGATGTATTTCTCACAAGGATTTTTAAAAATTTATCTGAATCTTCAAATTGATACAAGCATTTCTCTTGATATATTTTTATATTTTAATGTCTGGGGATGTGGAGTTTATATCTGCATTGACACATTGATTCTTTTTTTTTTTTTTTTTTTGACAGGCAGAGTGGACAGTGAGAGAGAGAGACAGAGAGAAAGGTCTTCCTTTTGCCGTCGGTTCACCCTCCAATGGCCGCCATGGCTGGCATGCTGCAGCCTGCACACCGCGCTGATCCGAAGGCAGGAGCCAGGTGCTTCTCCTGGTCTCCCATGGGGTGCAGGGCCCAAGCACTTGGGCCATCCTCCACTGCCTTCCCTGGCCACAGCAGAGAGCTGGCCTGGAAGAGGGGCAACCAGGAAAGAATCCAGCGCCCCGGGACTAGAACCCGTTGTGCCGGCGCCGCTAGGTGGAGGATTAGCCTATTGAGCTGCGGTGCCGACCCACATTGATTCTTTATATAAGTATTTCTTCTCTCTCTGTCCATGTTGCTAGTTTTATCAATTTTATGACTCTTTCAAACACCCAACTTTTTACTTATCTGATCTTCTCTATTTGCATATTGGTTTTCTGTCCTATAAACATTATCCTTTCCTCATTATTTCTCTGTGTTTTATTTCTCAATGTTTTCTTAATCTTCTTGAAATAACTGCTTAGATAATTGAATTATAATCTTTATTTTTTTCCCAATATACTTGTATGCATTTAAGATACAGTTCAGCACATGCTTACTTGGTCTTACCCCTAATGGTAGAGCTAGAAACATGCCACGGGACTCCAAGTCCCATTAAGGTGGCATGCACTAACACCATCTTACTAAAGTGATCAGTTTAAGTTCATAATTGATCATAAAGATAGGATTAAGTGTCATAAGCAAGACCAGTGTCTGCTAATAATAATTGATAGAATTAAAAAGCAGAGAACGATCCAACATGGGAAGCAGGATACACAGCAGACTCATAAACAAGTGCCCTAAACAGCACTCTGGCCTCAGAATTAGCCCTTAAGGCACTTGGATCTGGCTAAAAAGCCCATGAGAGTTTCTCAGGCATGGAAAGCCAAGACATTTTTATGACCTAAATGAAAGATCTCTGTGAGTGAGATCCCAGTGGAAAGAATGGGCCATCAAAGAAGAAGATACCTTTCTCTGAAGGGAGGAGAGAACTTCCACTTTGATTATGGCCTTGTCTAAATGAGGTCAGAGTTTGTGAACTCAAGAGGCTTCCATAGCCTTGGCAGATCATGACAAGAGCCTCGGGTGATTACTGATGTCATAAATAAGACTGTCAATTGCTAAATCAACAGCGGGAGTCACTGTGCACTTACTCCCCATGTAGAATCTCTGTCCTTAATCTGTTGTACTATGTGAATTAACGATATAACTAGTACTCAAACAGTACGCTCTACTTTGTGTGTCTGTGTGGGTGCAAACTGTTGAAATCTTTACTTAGTATATACTAAATTGATCTTCTGGATATAAAGATATTTAAAAACGAAACTTAATGAAGAATTGGATGGGAGACGGAGTAGGAGATGGGACGGTTTGAGGGTGGGAGGGTGGTTATGGGGGAAAAACTGCTATAATACAAAAGCTGTACTTTGGAAATTTATATTTATTAAATGAAAGTAAAAATTTTTTTAAAAAGTTTCTCTCTTGGGGCCAGTGCTGTGGCGTAGTAGGTAAAGCTGCCGCCTGCAGTGCCAGTATCCCATATGGGCAACAGTTTGAGTCCCGGTTGCTCCACTTCCGATCCAGCTCTCTGCTATGGCCTGGGAAAGCAGTAGAAGATGGCCCAAGTACTTGGGCCCCTGCACCCATGTGGGAGACCCAGAAGAAGCTCCTGGCTCCTGGCTTCGGATCGGCATAGCTCCGGCCATTGCAGCCAATTGGGGAGTGAACCATCAGATGGAAGACCTCTCTCTCTCTGCCTTTCCTCCTTTCTCTAACTCTGATATTCAAATAAATAAATCTTTTAAAAAAAAAAAAGTTTCTCTCACAGTGCAGATGTAGATGCAACCTAGAAGTGGTTTTTTTTTGTTTGTTTGTTTGTTTTGGGAGGGGGGGTTGGTTTTTTTTTTTTTTTTACAGACAGAGTCAACAGTGAGAGAGAGACAGAGAGAAAGGTCTTCCTTTTGCCGTTGGTTCACCCTCCAATGGCCACCGCGGCCCGTGCTGCGGCCGGCACACCGTGCTGGTCTGAAGGCAGGAGCCAGGTGCTTCTCCTGGTCTCCCATGGGGTGCAGGGCCCAAGCACTTGGGCCATCCTCCACTGCACTTCCGAGCCATAGCAGAGAGCTGGCCTGGAAGAGGGGCAACAGGGACAGAATCTGCTGCCCTGACCGGGACTAGAACCCGGTGTGCCAGTGCCGCTAGGTGGAGGATTAGCCTATTGAGCCGCAGCGCCGGCTGCAACCTAGAAGTTTTAATACATTATTTTATTATCAGCAAGTTAAAATATCTTCTAATTTCCACTTTTAATAATCTACTTGTAGATTATGGAAGGGAATTTCTTAATTTTTAAATAATTATAAATGTTATCTTTTTACTACTGATTTTAATCTTAAAATCACTGTTGTCAAATGATATATTCTATATTTTTTCAAGTTTCTCAATTTAATTGAGGCATGTATTAGGGTCCAAAATTTGTTTTGGTAAATGTTCTACATGCACTTAAAAAAAAAAAAAAAACACTCAATTAAGTTAAGAACCGTTAACTGTGTTGTTCAAGCTTTCCATACTTTTTATTTCCGTAGCTTTTTCCATGCATACTCTCCGAGTTACTTCAAGAATTATGCTTGAATCTATCACTACTAGTATAGATTGGCAATTTCTCCTTTTAATTCTGTCAAATTGGCTTTACATAGTTTGAGGTTTTGCAATCTGATGCATGCAAATTTGAAAATGCTACATCTTACTTGTGAGCTGATCTTCTGATCATGAAATCTCCCTGCTATATTTACCATAAAATCTACTTTGATAGTAGTTTAACTTCTCCAGCTGTTTTTCTTTTTTGGTTAACATTGGCACAATGTTATAATCATGGTTATTTTAGGGTTCATGTCTTATGTTTCTATTATCAGAGACATCTGTTGGTCTCTGTATTGTTCACTGTTTTCTCTTGGTTTTCTGGAACTTGCTATTTTCTCCTGGTAGATTTCTTCCTGGTAATCTTCTGTAGTTCTTGAATGCCAGACATTATGTCCAGTAATTTGAGACTCTGAATGATGTCATCTTCATGCATAGATTATTTACTTTTGCTTCTAGCAAACAGAAATGAAGTGGCTATTTACACTAATCCAGTCTGGATGGAGGTGAAATGAAGCTGATTCTTAGTTTTTGTAAAAGTTATATTTTCGTCCCCTACTAAGAAGGGGAGGTGCACAGCTGAAAGTCTGCCATGTTCTCTGTGGTGGTCCTGAACCTTAATTCGTGGGCCTAAGAACACAAGACTGCTGAAAACTTTACTTGGCTTCCCACTCTCTTCACTAAAGATTTCTACTTGGCTTTCTCAACATCTTAGTCATTGCTTACAAATTGGAAAATATCACTTTGAATTCTTCAAATTCTGGGTTCCTTAGCAGCCCCAAAATTCCAATTGTCACCTCCTCAGCATTGAAAATCTGCCAAAAAAAAAAAAAAAAAAAGAAAGAAAGAAAGAAACTGCTGATCTTCCCGGCTCTCAAACCCACTTCACATACAATCAGCAGACGAATTGAAAGGAAATGTGGAACAGAACATTGGGATAACCTGGAAGTACTTTCTTTTCTTGGAACTCATGATCCCTCAAATACTGGCAACCCTGACCTTGACCTTCAAAAACTGGCACCCCCATTTGTGATTTTTAATGCACTTTCTTTTTCATTTGTTCTTGGCAGGAATGGATTTTCTATTGCAAGTCAATCTGTCATAATCAGAAGCAGAATCCCATTTACACATTTTTAAAGTAACTTTCTAAAGAAAACTACAGTTTCTCTTACCTGTGCTACAGTGCCTGGAAAATAGAAAATGGCTATTTCTTTTTTGTAAATGATATCACAGCACACTCCCAAGTCTAGCTGAGATGAAAAAAAATTTGGTTCAAATGACAAAACCCTAAAAGAAAAACTTAACAGAAACTCAAATGTCAATGTCAGAGCTATCTCTTACCACCTCTTCCTTCTAGAACATAGTGAATCTTAGAAAACATGTTACTAGCACATAATAGCTCTAATTTTACAGGTTTTGTTTCTGAGAACTGAAATAGGAAATGTAATAATCCACTGAAGGCAGATCTCATAAATTCGATTCATAGTGATTGGATGGTATACAGATTTGGCATTATGGAGGAAGCACACAAGAATACTGTGCACAAACAAAAGTCATGTGATTCCAAGAATGATTCTGCAACCTGCCTTTTTTCTTTGCCTGGAATACTCCTTTCACTTCAATATGCCCTCCTATCCTATCTGCCCCACGGTAGATAAAGCTGTGATGTAAATACTAGGGCTTCTTAACCCCACGGAACACCTAAGTCATATTTCCGTGCTGCTTTTATGGAACTTACAACACCTATCTTACTAACGTTATTTATTAGTGACATTTTCTCCTGTTCAGTACTAAAATTCACTGAAGGCTCACATTGAAATGTTTTCATCTGTACTTTTCCTGAAGAATTTTGTATTCATAAATAGCTATTGGCAAAATAATTAAGTTGAAAAGCCTCTCTATAATGAAGGGCTATATAGTTTCCTATGTAAATCAAAGTGCAGGCAAAATTCTCCCTACTTGTAGCTGTGGATACTTCATTATACCACAGGGTAAAAGATACATAATAAAATAATGGTAAGGTATAATTGCATCACAATTGTGGCTTGTGGGCTTGTGTGTGTGTGCGTTTGTGTGCGTGTGTGTGTGTGTGTGTGTGTGTGTTTTGGTATAAACATTATCCTCTTTCAGCTAATGATGGACAGCCAATTGTTAATCATTAATTCCAACAAATGCATGCTTCGTTTGTAATTAGCTGTGTTTATTTGCATAAAAGCAATTCAAGTAAAATCAACAAACATTGTTTGAGTTCCTACAATCCAAGCACTGTGTTATGTGTTCTGAGAACCATAAAGAAGTATAATATGCCAACCCCACCCTTAAGAGGGGGACATCCTGAAGTGTTCAGAGGGTGACCCATTAAAAATAAAAATATTGAAAAGAATTTTGAAAACCACAGCTAAAGAAATATAACCAAAGAATCCATTATTAATTGCCTGATTAATTTTAGAGGCGATCATTCCTTTGGAATCTGGCATAGTGAGAACATATCACCAGGAGGCAGTTAAGAATGCAGGGTTCCCACCTGTAGAACATTAGTGTTCCACAGGGGTGAGGACCTGTGGAGGCAACAGCTGAAATCTAGCCCCAGTTCCACTTACCAGGATCTCTGCCTCAATGCAGGTTTCCTTTAGACCCATAGAGGAGAGATCCTTTTATAATTAACACACAGACATCATATGTACCAGGCATTTTGGTTGAGTGGAATTTTATAGCAGGTGTAGGATTTTAATAAGGTCTTAGAGAACTGGTGTAGTTTCCTATAATCCCACAGATTAGGAATCTCAAATGTATGTTTAGGGGCCACTTTTGTGGCCACTCATGCAAAGGGTGATAATTGTGAGATAAAGTAATGTATCAGGAAGATTTTACATGAATGTCTACATACATTAATGTGTTAAGCCCTAGAATAAACATTGTAGAATTTATTGTATAGGTATTTAGAGAGAGTAAATGTTTTTGAGAAAGTTACAAGTGATTAATGTTTTAGTAACATTTGCCTAATGGAATCTAATAAATGAATTGGAGAAATGAGATACAATAGTCACAGTATCTCCCTGGGGTGCCACAGTAATTGTCCAGTAATAATGTATAAGGTCTGGTCTAGGGCAATGACAATTGGAATAGAAAGAAAAATGCAGGAAAAATGCCAGGAAAAAAAGTACAAGATCACTGGAAGACTAATAGGAAAATCTGGGAAATAGTATTATTTTATAATAAACATGTTTTAATTATTAAAAGCAGTTTTATAGCAGGTGTAGATATAACCTCCAAGTTAGTCTAATATTCTTTTTCCAATGTTGAATTTATTTTTTATTCTTAACAGAAGAAAGACAAATTTCATCAGCCTTTGGAAAAGTTCTTCAAAATATGGCATTTACTTGAGCCTAAAGGAAAAAAGTTTCACAGTATCACATGCTGGTTAAGCGTATGATCCCTGGAGCCAGGCTTCCTAAGCTTACATCATAGTTCATCACTTCTAGTCACATGACCTTGGATGAGTTACTTGATTTTTCCCTGTACCTAAAATTACATGATCTACAAAATCAGGGCAGCATTAATGCCACTGCATAGAATTATTGTAAGGAATGAAATGGTCCTGTAACATAGTGTTAATTATTATTCTTATGATTTCTTGTGCTTCTCAAGCTATATGACCCTAGGCCTAAGAAAAATTGTCTTAAATGCTACAAAATGTGGGGCAACTGCTGTGGACAGCAAGTTGATCTGACACTTGGTATACCTGCAACCCATTTCAGAGTACTTGGGATTGAGTCCCCTCTCCACTTCAAATCTAGCTTCCTGCGAATGCACACCCTAGGAAGCAGCAGATGATGGCCCAACTATTGGGGTCCATGCTACCCACATGGGAGACTGGATGGAGTTCCTAGCTCCTGGCTTCAGTCTCTCTCCCTTTCGATTAAAAAAAAAAAGACAAGTACAACTCTTCTTTTAAAAAGCTATGAAATAGCATTTTTCTGACACCACCAATCTTCAGAAACTTTAACCTCCTTCCTCAAGTTGCAAAATAATTTTGGAAATCGTAGGTCACATCTCACTGGACTGCCAGAATGTTCAACCCACTCCATTATCCGAGTCTTATGCTAGCCTTATCTCCACTGGCATCACTGCTGCCCACCGGAAACTCTGCCACCAGGGCCAGTGCTGCCCATATCCATGACAGTATTTCCAATGCCCAATTTGGAAGCTCTAAAAGGACACCATGTACAAAGTGCCACCACCAGCAGCCCTACTTGTATTATCATCTCTGGCATTGCTTCCACTGAGGCAGCACAAGTCTGCACTCATACGGCAGACACCATGGCCATTGATATCAATAGTGCTAATACTTTGTATTCTTAGTACCCCTAGGGATATGAAAAATTTACTAGTTTTACTGGTCTTCTTGTCCCATGTTCCTCATCCTTAGACCACTGACCCCTGTGTGTGGCAAGCACCATGCCATACTTAGACTATCCTCTACCAAACTGAAATTTACCTTTTCCCTTGAACCTCCTTAGAAAGAGGTGTTTCCTAATAGGTTGTTTTATCTTAGATGGCAATAGCCTGGATTCTGGCAACTCTACTTCCACAAGCATGTCAGCATGTTGATCATAGTAATGGGGACTCAAGTTGAGACTCTGTGTGTGTGTGTGTGTGTGCGTGTTTCAAGCCAAGCCACGCCAAGCCACCCAGAAAGCTTTTACTTCTAAAACATCAAATCAAATTCATAAAAGCAAATATTAATGTGAGAAGCTATAGTTGCCTATACCATAAAGGTAGGCAACGAACAGGAAAAAAAAAGCGGAGGCATTAGAGAAATAAAAGTAGTCAATGTGATGCAATTTCAATCCCTGACAATGACTGATAGATCAGAGTAACAGAATGAGATGGATGCCTGTCTCTGCGTGCACTACAACAATGTTCCCTCATACCGCTTGGGAAGCAATCAACAGGACCAGGGGCTATTCTGGACTTAGTCCAGGGAAATGAAAGTAGGTGAAATGAATACTGTAACATGGAAGCTAATAAAGCCCTAGGGGAAAGTTATCATAATATCACCAGATTGGAACACACTTCTGAGAATATTTGTGAATGATAATAGAAGTATAAAAATATTGGAAATGTGGAATGAGTTTTTAAAAAGTTGATTGGAATCAACTCTTGTGTGCTATAATGGAAAGGTATACAGTGCTGAGTGAGAACATATGATATTCACTATCCTGAAATTCAATTCTAATAACAGAAGTCAATGTAGGCTCATAAAAATGTAGTAAAAGAAATCAAAAACAATTTCCTTATTTAAAAATACTATCAGCTTTGATATGAAATTAGATTCTGAAGATTAAAAAGAATATGAGAAGTCACAAGCAAGCTTCAAAGATGTATTTAAAATGTAGTTTGAAAGGAAGCTGTATGAACTGCAGAAAGAACATGGGTTTTAGAGTCTGACTGGCCTAGACTCATGGTATGAAGTGAGTCACTTCTCTCACTGACTATTCTATACAAATGGCACAGGAGTGCCTATTGTTCATAGTCTGTTAGATCAGTCATGTGAAGGCATTGCATAGAGTGTGGCCCAGGGTAGATGCTCAGTAAACCTCACCTCCAATCCATTGATTCCCAGTGGAGGAATATGGGAGAGTAGAAACAGCCTTGAGAGATTTTGCAATAAGGAAACATAAGTAAATCACATAGTAGAAAACGCATTTCACCAGCCTGTGAACACTGGCCCAGCATGGGGCAGCTCTAAGACACAAAAGAAGCACGGGCCGGCGCCCTGGCTTAATAGGCTAATCCTCTGCCTTGCGGAGCCGGCACACCGGGTTCTAGTTCCGGTCCGGGCGCCGGATTCTGTTCTGGTTGCCCCTCTTCCAGGCCAGCTCTCTGCTATGGCCCGGGAGTGCAGTGGAGGATGGCCCAAGTCCTTGGGCCCTGCACCCCATGGGAAACTAGGAGAAGCACCTGGCTCCTGCCTTCGGATCAGTGTGGTGCACCGGCCGCAGCGCGCTGGCCGCAGTGGCCATTGGAGGGTGAACCAACGGCAAAAGGAAGACATTATAAAAAATAAAAATAAAAAATAGAAGCATGGAAGATTCATAACGGCATAAATGCAGACATCAAACAGGTAATATCAAATGACTTCTGAGTCTTTCAGTCTCTTCCTTCTGATTCCTATGCTCTTATTAATCTGGCTCCTAAGTAGGAGAGCCTGGGGAATTCTGGCAGACTTCTCAGATTAGAACCTCCTTGAAGACAGGCAACACATCCACAGATACACAGAGGTGGCACACAGGGGAGATCTCAAAAACTACTAAAATTGTGCATTTTTAATGCATGAGCTCTGTCCAGGCTTACAAAAGGACAGACACACTGACAGCAAGAGAACTGTAACCCTGCTACTTTGAACAAGCTCAGCTTACAAGGTAGAATCAAAGTGTAATTTCATTTTGATCTTCCTTCCCCTGCCATTAACCACCTTCTTCAGCAGGTGCCTTTACTTCTATTTTTGTTGTTTGCTAATAGATCGTTCCAGATTCACTTCAGGTTCCAAACAGGCTCAAAGAGATAGATGTCCTTTGCGAGTCATAATGAAAATTCTGGACTTGATTTGGTGTTAAGCCCTCTCCCATCCATCAGTGGGGCCAGTTTCAGTAGAGCTGTTGCCCCTGAAGGGCAATATAATTGGCCTCTTTGTCCAGTCTAGCTCTTCTACTCCTTTTTCTCCACTCACTAACTACAATTTCTAATGCTCTGGGTTGTAGCACAGGGAGGCAGAAACAGAAAGGTGGACAAGGCAGCTCCCTGCTTGTGTTCGTTTCCTTACAAGTGCATTGTATGTTCTCTGGGCCTGTCCCTATCTTTGCTGAGGCCCTGCAACTCCTACCCAACCGCGTTTCTAACTTCCACTACTTCTTGACCTGGCTTACCTCCCACTCTCAGTTCCTGCTTTATCTCTTGGTTCACAGATGGTTCATTCTACAAATTTTTCCCCCCTCCTGGAGTACCCTCACCTTTACCATGGCCTCTTCCAGGCTACTTCTTTTCCAGGATGTAAAATGGCTTTAAGGCTATATTCCTCCATGAGATTCCTCTATGGTCCCTGGAGTTTTGCCTCTTTGAACTTCTGGCAAGGGGAGAGCAGTTACTTTCCGGATGCAGCAGAGACTCACCTCTGCTCAGCTGCCAAACCAGCTCTTCCACACATCTCTCTCTCCTTCTCTGTGATTTTCTGGGCTGAAATCAGCCTCATTCCACTCTGGCACAAATCCAGGGGAGGCACAACAAGCTCTTCAAGCGGTCTTTGAAGTCCTCCCCTATACTGCTTGAGCCTCTCTGTTCTCTGGGAAAGAGGAAGCTCTTGATGCAGCCTTCCCAGAGAAATGGTCCTCAAAATTGCCCTCCATTCCCACTCTCTTAACGCTCTTAAACTCTCCGTTTTTAGCATTGTTCTAGCGTCAGCCCCAAAGTTGTTAAAAAAAAAAAAGCTCCTCCTTTATTTTTTATAAAGATTTTTTTTATTTATTTGAAAGACAGAGTTAGAGAGAGGCAGAGGCAGAGAGAGAAGTCCTTCATCTGCTGGTTCACTCCCTAAGTGGCTGCATCGACTGGAGCTGGGCCAAACCAAAGCCAGGAGCTTTTCCTGGGGTCTCCCGTGCAGCTGCAGGGGCCTATGGAATTGAGTCATCCTCCACTGCCCTACCAGGCCATAGCAGAGAGCTGGAGCAGAAGTGGAGCAGCCATATAGGATGCTGGCACCACGTGCAATGGCTTTACCCACTATGCCACAGTGCTGGCCTCACAAGCTCCTCCTTTAAACAATGTGCATTTTAATGTAGAATCCCACTTTGTTGTCCAACATCTGTTGTGTCATGAAATCTACACATTTACAAGGGCACTTCGGAAAATTGGTGGAAAAATGGAAGTAGAGATTGGAGTTGCGGTGCAGAGGGTTAAGTTGCAGCCTGTGAAGCCGGTATCCCAGTCCCAGCTGCTCCACTTGTGATCTGGCTCCCTACTAATGTGCTTGGGAAAGTAGCAGCAGATGGCCCAAGGACTTGGGCCATGTCACCTGCATGTTACAGAGGGATGGAACTGCAAGCTCCTGGCATCTGCCTGGCCCAGCCCCAACTATTGTAACCATTTGGGAAGTGTCAGTGGATGGAAGGTCTCTTTCTGTCTCTCCCTCTCTATGTCACTCTGCCTTTCAAGTATATAAAATAAATCTTAAGAAAAAAAAGTGTAAGTAAAAGATAAGTTTATTTTGACAAAAAATGTGAAATTCATGAATAATCTCTTTTCACAAGATGCTTTTTCCACTAAGTTTTTGAAGTTGTACATATATCTAAAGAAAAATCAAACGCTGGATGAAGAAAAACATCTACCATTTAGCATGAGAATATTGCAACAAGACATGGGAAGTTATTCCACTACCTCTGCATTGTTGAGGCTACCATGTTTTCATTCATTCACTCATTCATTCATTCATTCATCAAGGGCAGGCAGGTGTTAGGCTCTGAGACCACAAGAGTGAATACAGAGTTCATGTACCCTGACAATGGACTATATAATCCACAAGGAAAGATTTTGTTCTCATTTTCCTTCACTCTCCTTGTTTTTCAGATAGAGACTTCATTAAGCTCTTGTACTCTTGGTTCAATGTTGAAAACACACCATTTTCTTCAATGTCAGCCTGTACAAGGCAATTAAGTCAACATATATATGAGATAGCCAGTCCTTGCCAAAAAGTAACAGGCGTATATGATATTAGATTGTTACCTAAAGTCCTTGCCAAGGTTTTGTGTTATTGAAACCTGAAAGTTCACTTAATCAGAAGTACTTCTTGGTAGAGCAACATGGGTCAGTAGGTGAAGCAATGGTACGGAAAGGACTCTGGGAACATGAATTTTAATTTGGTTCTGCCACTGACTGTGACCTTGATCAAGTCCCCAGACTTGTATCTCAGTTTCCCTGCTGGAAAAGCAAGAGGGTGCTTATATTAAAATTGATTGAATGTTGTGCTCTGTTTTCTTTATTCCTAGAGAAGATAAATTAGCACAACATTATCTGTTCTGTGGGTATTGAAATTGAGCTACCAAAAAAAAAAAAAAAAAGAAAGAAAAGGAAAACCTCAAAAGGTCTTTCTAGATTCACATAGTGAATGTGAAGATATTCAAAAGTTGGAGCTGAAGGTCTGTAACTTCCTAATCTCTTGTTTTAGGAGAATGTTGGCAATACAACATATATATTCAGGTGTACTGCTTCAACTCCTATCTCCCTCCCACTCTTTTATAGAATGGCTTTATTTCATTCCTTCCCATCTAAAGTTGCATATATATATATAAAATATATACATACAATGTATATAATTATATATGCATGCACATACATACATATATGAATTTAGGTGAAGGCTGGGTATATTTGCACAAGCTAGTGAGGGCTATGCTAAGTCACAGTGAGCATCTTAGGACCCTGTGGCTTAGTCTTTAGCTAGGCTGGGTCAAAGTGCAACACAGAACACATATGTATGTATGTATATATGACTTTTGAAGGAATACTTTAAAACTTTTTTTATTTAATTTATTTGAAAGAGTTAAAAAAAAAGATTGTCTATCTGCCAGTTCACTACCATAATGGCTGCAATAGCCTGGGATATGCCAGGCCGAAATCAGGAGCTTGGAACTCCCTTTAGGTCTCCTATGTGGGCACAGAGGCCCAAGCACTTGGGCAATTTTTTGCTGCTTTCACAGGTATGTTAGCAGGGAGCTGGATTGGAAGCAGAAGAGCCAAGACTTGAACCCTGTGTGCATTTGAGGTGTCAATATACGCTGTACTCATATGGGATACAAGTAGCAGGTTAACCTGCTGAGCTACAATGCTTGTCCCTTGAAGGCATGTTTTTTCCCATGTTATTTAAGGATGGCACAGCTAAGTGGAACAAAACGTGGACTGAAGTCCTACTAGAGCCAGACATTGTGCTAGGCACAAAGAATACAATATAAGATAATCAATAAAGCCTCACAGTGGTTGAAGATTTACTATGTGCCAAGTGAACTATGTAGATTTTTCTTTTAATTTTCAAAGCAACCTCTTTGGGTTAGCAAGCAATCATTTGGCAGATGATAAAACTGCTCAGAGTGTTTAAACATCTTTTCCAAGATGACACAGCTAATAAGTGGAAGAAAAGGGAATTTTACCCAGACTTTCTAACTGCACAGTCCATATTCTTAGCTCTAACTTACTCTGCCTTCCAAAGATGAATAAGATTAGATAGAACCTGCTGTGAAGAGGTTCACGGATGAATGGAGGAGAAAGATTCATAAATAACTACCATGGAAGTACAGAGAAATGTGCAATGAAATTTATGCAGAGCTGGAGCAAATGGGTATGTGAGAAAGGATTACAAAGAAGACAATATATGAGCTTGAAGGAGAGAAATGAGGATTAGAGATAGGTGTCCCAGAGGCAACAGCACAAACGTAGTGTAAGTCTGTAAGATGTGGCAGGGGAGGAACTTGAATAGCTGAGTGCAACCTGAGCACAGTGCAGTTGATCCCTTCGTTCCTAGGCCTTTCAGGGGCTGTCCAGAACCTGAATGCAGACATCAGACTTTGCACCCCTGTGCCTGTCTGCCTAAAGCCCATGAGAATCTACAAGTGAAAAGGGATCGCCAGCTCCATGTCAACCGCTGAGAAACTGCTCACATGACTGGTTCATTCTAGCTCCATTGTCCCACAGCTTAAAGCATATGATTCTGAGATAACCTTAGTTAATCGATAAATGAAGGAATTTTATCTAATTGTGGAGCCAGCTACATACTGATGGTGGCTTTTACGATAAAGGGTTCATTGCCCCTCAGCATTGATGTTGATCCCATGTGTCACTAGCAAAGGCAACACAAATGAATTAGAGTTCAGAAATGGGCATGAAGAGTACTGTGGGAGATCAGGCAATGGGAGTAAGTAGCAAGAATCAGGATGCAAGCATATATGCCTGTTATGATCTACAAGGGCCTATAAAAATTCAGGCTTAAGTCTAAGCTAGAAAGCAAGAATTTCCCTCTTGATCTTATTTTAGTTTTTTTTTTTTTTTTTTTTTTTTTTTTTTTTTTTTTTTTTTTTTTTTGACAGGCAGAGTTAGACAGTGAGAGAGAGAGAGACAGAGAGAAAGGTCTTCCTTCCGTTGGTTCACCCACCAAATGGCCGCTACGGCTGGCGCGCTGCTTCAATCCGAAGCCAGGAGCCAGCTGCTTCCTCCTGGTCTCCCATGCGGGTGCAGGGCCCAAGCACTTGGGCCATCCTCCACTGCCCTCCTGGGCCACAGCAGAGAGCTGGACTGGAAGAGGAGCAACTGGGACAAAATCTGGTGCCCCAACTGGGACTAGAACCTGGGGTGTTGGCACCGCAGGCAGAGGATTAGCCAAGTGAGCCATTGCACTGGCATTATTCCAATATTTTAAATAAAGTTTTATGGAAGCCCAATGTGAATAACAAAGCAAACTTTTTTTTTTCTTTTTAATGGTGTTCATCAGTTTCTGCTTCAATCTTCCCAGTGCTACTTTTTAACAGAAACTCATAGTGTAGCTGAAATAAGAATTCAGTTAAAATCCATTCTGAACTATTCCAGAGTTGAGTTTCCATTTGGTTTAAGTCCTGACCACATGCACAAAGAAAATATTAGCTAGATATCTACATACGAAATCCAAAGGGTCATATTTTAAATAATTTTCACATAGTTTGAAGGTAGTGACAAAATCTAAAATGTTTACACCATAATGAATTACACTTAGAACAAGAGACAGAATTTTAATTTCCCATTTCTAGACATTCAACCTGCTAATGTTTCAATCCATGTTACTAGATAGACATTGCTGAATATAAACTTAAAAATATTTTCTATAGGGTTTATTGTATCTTCTCAAAAATTTTTCTATAGGACAAGCTGTTCATTTTGTGGAACATGTTGTCTACATTCTAAAAGGGAAAAGTTCTTGGATAAACTTCCTGAAAAAATAATGTAGATTTATGATGATGAGGAGGAATATATCTACAACTAGTAATTTTTACATCTATTATTTTAAAATATTGAGTATTTTGCACTCTGATATGGGTATTATCTTTGTCACTTTACATGGGAGAAACCATCTCTTTGAGAGAAGTTAAGTACTTTACACAAGTTTGTACAGCTATTAAGTACCATAACGTGAACTCAAACTCAAATCTAAAAATGCTAAAGACTGGGCTCCAGTATTTTATGTTACTTCCTAAAGACAAAGAGACAGACTTAATCCCCATAGAACATGAGGATACTTCAAAAAAAAAAAAACCATGGGAAAAATAGAATTAAAAGATGTTTATTTTGGAAAACATTGAAATCCATGCAGTTTTTCATTATGTGCATTTTCTACAAACTTTTTGAAGACTGTCCTGTATAAACTCAGAAACCCAGGTTCCAAACACTGTATTCTAATACATATGTGAAATGCCTAATTCCCTGTCCTATCTGTCACCTGATTAAAAAAACTGTCTACTTGTGGATGCAGACAGACATACCCATCCCTGCCAGCAGCTCGGGTGTTATTTCAGAGCCGTGTGGAAGAATGAGGGCTCCAGGACCACTAAGCATCAGACTCGTGCTTTCTGTTTACACCCTATACTTGCTATTGAGATCTTTTCAATGGCTACTTTTTGTTGAGGGTTTCTGACCTGGATTCACTTCACGGCCTCATGTTTAAAAAAACCTGTTTTTCACCCCCTGACCTCGTGTGTTCCGGAATCCTAACCTCAGTATCTGATCCATGATGCCTATTTCCTTGGATGCTGGATCCCTTGCTTGCTAATCTCTTCCTCAGATGACCTCACTGGAATTAATCAATGGTCCACCTGCCAGTACCTTTTGTGCCTAACCAACAAACTCCCAGTCCCGGCCCCTCTGGCTTTATCTCTGATCCATTGTCTCCTAGAACTACATGCTTTGAAGAAATGGTCTGATTTTCAAAGACACAAAATCAGTTTGAAGCTTTATAACACATTGCCTCTGAAAATCAGTATAGGTACAAAACCCCAAAACTGAAGATAGCAGCTTGCTGATTATATGTCCATAGACTATAGCACCAAGCACAATTCAGAAGAGGAAGGGGAGCAGGAAGAAGCAGAGATATCAAAGAACTGCTTGGGTAGTATGTATTTTCAAAGGCATGCTTATCTAGCTGTAGTTTCTCTCTTCTACTAATTTATAATCTCTTTGAAAGCAGATTTGAATACATTCCATTTTAAATCCCACACAATGTCTAGTAGAGTACCCGATACTAGTTAATCCTTGTCGATATTTATTGAATTAATAAATTGCCAGATGTTTCATGAATTGGCTACAGACAATTTTAGAACTCCTGGTCCTCTAGGACTATCTTTAGAGATTCCATAAACAAGTAAATAATGCACACCTTTAACCCTCTTTAAGAGCTCACTGTCTCCATGGTGTCAGATTATAGAAGCCAAGAAAGGACTAAAAGCATCAGCCAAGCAGTCTGTTGTTCATCTGCACTTTCTGCTGAAAAAGAGAAGAGAAGAGAAGAGAAGAGAAGAGAAGAGAAGAGAAGAGAAGAGAAGAGAAGAGAAGAGAAGAGAAGAGAAGAGAAGAGAAGAGAGGCAAAGAGAAGAATACTAGCCCATGTTGGTCAGAACTGTTTACACACAGACACACACACACACAAATCTTTCAAGATGTATCTGCATGGATTAAAGTGAATTACAACTCAGTGGCAAATCAAAAGAGAACTAAACATTCTACTGCTAAAATACATTCAGGAACAAGTGGAAAATAACACTGGGACTTTGAAGATGATGAAGGTGGCAGTGAGGATTTTAAAGTGGACTGCCTCCCCTCTGCTTGAACAAGCAGCACCCTACCACTAAACAAAGAGAAAGGGGCCACACTCTATCCTGAGAGCCCCCTGCATGTTTGCATTAGTGAGGTAGACAGCTCAGAGGAGGGACTTAAAAGAAGACTTGTATTGTTCATGGAGTCTTTCAAGCGTAGTAAGGGTGGAATTCCATCTGTTCAGTTCAGCTCGGTTCAGTGAGCCGGTTCACTTTTAATGGTTCACTGAGTTGTGACACCTAGTAGAAATTACAACCAATGTTTTAAAAAACCTTTATGTTACCATTTATGAAACTGTGTGGCTTGATCACTTTAAAGTTTTCAGCTCCTTTTGTTTCTGATCTGTTTCCAGGGCGTCTCTCTCCTGATTTAAAAAAGAAAAATGTGGGGAAAAAATAGCATTAAAATATCTGACTACAAACGAAGAATATATTTGTTGGGCTCTAGTTTGCACACTAGCTTAATTTGTGCACGATCTCAGACAAACACAGGAAGTTGCAAAGCTTTCACTCAGAGTTTGCATTCACCTTGTTCTCCTAACCATGAGTTCTTTCCACACAGAAAGAGCTATAAATGCCTAACAGTCTCTGAAGCAGCTTAGTAGATACTCTACCTTGAGGAACAGGTAGAATTCCACTCTGTTCGCTTGAATGACTCACTGAACAATACCAAGTTATTAAGTTTTTCAGTACTGAGATGGGGATGGGGGAGGGCACTCCATCTGATACCTGCTTAGTGGCATCTTAGAAAAAGCCTGTGTGCTTGCATGGACCTTAGCAGGAGGCCAAGAATTAGCCCATGAAGCTAACGATCTCAGCCAGATCATCACTTTCCTAGAGGAAAAGGAACAACGCGGTACAATGGGACAATAATGCAAAGTGATGGATGCTTATTGGCAGTGCATTTTGCAAGCCATGCATTGGGCATGATAAAGGAGGACCTTGGTATGAAGTTCAGCAAATATCAGAGGGCACTCCCATTCTGTTTTGAATAACTCATTTCAAAGATGCCAAACTTACCTCTCACAGTGTAAAAGCAGCATGCAACCCATCAACAGGGAAAAAAAACAGAGAGAGTGAAAGGCTTAAGGAGGATTTCCGCTGCATGTACCAGAGATCTGAAAAGAATGAAAGTAAATCTTGAAGGCAGAAGTCTAAGGGTGAAAGACATGCAAAATGGCTGACCACATCAGGCACCAAGTCCAGTTGGTTACGCCTTCGTCACTGAACACCACTGATGCTTTTGTTTGATCTCATACCCTATGTTTCAGTTTGCTCCAAAAAGTAGCTCCAATATTTTCATCACATCATTGTTCAGGAAAGGAGGAATGGGTAATATAAAACAAACAAGCTATCCTGTTTTCAGCAGTGAAGAACATCCTGTTGGAAATATTTTATCAAATAAGAGGATCTTGATTTATTTGTCAACAGAGGTACGAAAACAAATGAAAGTAGAGAGCTCACTGAAGTGAGGCTTCTGCCATTCTTTCCTTCCTATGCATTTCTGCGATCACTTTATTCTGCAGTTCACTGTGACATAAAACTGATCCCAGACCATTCCTAGGAAAGGTATGCTAGACTTTTCTTCAGTATCATCCCAAGTATCATCATTACCACATCAAAGCAGGTAAGATAAGCAATGTTCATTTCAAAAAAATATATACACAGTGTAATGTGTCATTTGCTTTTCTAAGGTCTTCTTGTATTTCTGGTGAAATTCTTTCTCTGAACTTTTTGGTTGTTGAATGTCAGATGTTTTTATCTTTGCCATATCTATTTACATTTGTCTCAGATTCTAACCCTCTTAACTATCCCCATCTTCCCTCAGAGTGACTTAATGACTACTTTTCAGCATGTAGTAAGATGGGTCAACAGTGTGATCTCTATTATAGTTCGAGCATTACTACTTTTGCTTTTAACTTCTTTTAGTGTATTTTTGTCCTTCACTAAAAGATTCTAATTTCAAGTACTAAACTCTGTTGTTCAAGTTAGTGTTTGTAAGATGGGAACTAGATGACCTGCAAAGAAACTAATAGACTGTCTTTTTTACAGATCTACATTTTTCTTTTAAAAATAATATTTTGCATGTTAAAATGCTTTGCATGTTAATCACTCCATAGATAGTAAGTACGAGAAAATACTGTAATTAGGGCTGCATTTTTGTTTACACTGATAACAAAAGGAAATTCTTCTCCCTAGAAATGATTATGGAAATAAAAGGAGAAAACCCATTGATGTACTTTCAAAGTGACAACAAGTGTATAAGGCCTCTCAGGAAAGTACAGACCACATATTTATGTGTCTATAGGTTAAATCTTTGACTTTTCAGAAGCTAACCTGGGTGGCATTTAGAAAACCACAGTCGGCTTAAAGATTGTTGGCATGCCTTACAAAAAGAAAAGAAAAGAAAAAAGAGAGAGAGAGGAAGGTCAAGCCTCACTAACTTTTTGGAATTTCTGGGAGACACAGTTGACTGTAAGAGCCAGGAAAATATAATGAACACTCTATTCTTGAATATTTTTTAAGAAAGCCTTTGATAGTGGTTTGTTAAATACTACAAAAAATTTAGAACAGGTGAATTCATTAAGATATAGAGAAGAGGTTAGAAAATGATGATTTGTTTTCTGAAGAAAGGGTCTCTTGACCCATTCAAAAGGTAACCAATGTCAAAATGTGTGTGAAAACTTACACAATAGAAAAAGGAAATAGGCACTTATTGGACACCTACTGTGTTCTAGGCATGTCACACGCTCTCACTGCATCTTCACTCAGCCCTGGAAGGTAGATATGATTGTCCTCATTTGCTACATGAAGAGGCTGATGCTCAATGAGATTAAGTAGATCACCTGAAGTCATCCAGCTGGCAAGGGAGTAGGGGAACAGGGATTCAAACTCGGGTCTAACTGACAAACCCTTGCACTCCTGCGACCCGGCCACTCGGGCTCCTGGAGAAATTAACATTGGTGTCTCTGGCCCTGGCATCCCCCAGTTGACCTTCCATTCTGGAGCTTCTACCTCTGAACCACCTTGAAATCATCTTCCAGCCTCTCCTTCCAGATACTAAACAGATCCCAGATTTTTTCCTTCACAGCAAGGTGCAAATGCTCTTTACCATTTTGCAATGACCTTGAATCCCCGCGAATTTTCTGGCTTGAGCTGAGGAATCTGGTTCTCAGAGGACATTCCAGCACCTACAGGGCATGAAAGGGAAAGAGGCATTCCTACTTCCGTGACCTACTCCTCACTCTGCACAAGTCCACCCTTGCACATGTGTACCTTTAAATATGCATATGCCATGAACCATGCAGAGTTCAGCAACATCTTTTGGCTAACTAGCTGACATTTTGGTGCTTAATAAAAATGGACAGAGCCTGGGGGAGTCAATTACAATAAGGGTACTGAGCTAAGAACCTCGCTGGGAAGCCAGAGGAAAAACAAAAGAATAAAGTGGTTAGAGTGGAAGGAAAAGCATCACAGGTGAGCTTCAGTAATGATTATGTTAGTTCCTTTTAGAGCCATTGTCATTGCAGCCATGAGATTCTGTTTAAAGTTGTAATGTCCATACTTCTCAGTGTGTACATTTGGATGCCATCTAGTATACAAGATGGAATTAAAAAGATGAGTTTATTTTGCTGCAAATTTTTTCATAATGTATGGAAAATATGCATTATGAAAAACCTAGCATGGATTTTTTAAAAATTATTTTCAGCAAAAGAAATTTACCCTTTTTAATTACATTTTTCCACAACCCTGTTTTGAAGTAACCCTCATATATATCATACATACATACACACCTCTAAAAAGCAACCTCAAGGTCAATGTCTGTAAACCTTTTAAAACTTTAAAGCAAATTATAATTAACACTGAGCTTTTTAAATCATCCTTTGAAATTTTTTTTACATCCCAGGGTATCACAAAATCAAAGTACCTTATGCTCCAGTGCTAGAAGTATTTTGGCCTTCAGAGAATAAATGGCCTGAGGAGTTTACCAGAGGGACTTGCTTATAAGGGAGAGTCACTGCTTGTGGATCTGCAGGAAATCCATTAGTCATCTCCACCACTGCCCCAGAGGGATCCCTGATGATATCCAACACAGCAACCTTAACCTTGTTCCATCATGATCAAACTTAACATTTGTCCAAGATTGTTGATGTCTTCCCAAGAGGGTGTGATTGACAATCAAAATGTTACCGATGAGGGCAGGCACCGTGGCATAGTGGGTAAAGCTGCCGCCTGCGGTGCTGGCATCCCATATGGGTGCAGGTTCTAGTCTTGGCTGCTCCACTTCCCATCCAGTTCTCTGCTATGGTCTAGGAAAGCAATAGAAGATGGCCAAAGTCCTTGGGCCCCTGCACCCACGTGGGAGACCCAGAAGAAGCTCCTGGCCCCTTGCTTTGGATAGGCACAGTTCCGGCCAGTGTAACCAATTGGGGTGTGAACCAGCAGATGAAAGACCTCTCTCTCTCTCTCTCTCTCTGCCTCTCCTTCTCTCTCTGTGTAACTCTGACTTTCAAATAAACAAATAAATCTTTTTTAAAAAATGTTACCAATGGTCATTTAAATAAAAGATTCATTTATTTATTTGAAAGTCAGAAAAAAAAGAAAAGACACAGAGAAAACAAAATCATCCATTCACTGGTTTACGCCTCAAATGGCTGCCAAAGCCAGGAGCCTGGAACCAATACTCATATGGGATGCAAGAGTTGCAGGTGGCACCTTAACCCACTGCATTGCAATGCCAGTCCTAACCAGTAGGTATTTTTTTATACTTCAATCACTTATATTAATGATTACCATAACTTTTGCTTCAGGAAACTTTTGTGCTCTTAAAAATTTACTGGGTATTCCAATGGATAATACTTATTTATACTTACCCTATCAGAAATGAAAAACATATTTAATTCATTTAACAATAAAAACATGACATGGTAAAATAAATCACTATCTTATGAAAAGTAGTTATATTATCCAAAACAAATGAAAATTAATGAGAACTGTGCCATTGTTTTGTATGTTTGCAAATCATTTTAATGTCTGGCTTAGACGGCAACTGAATTTTTATGCCAGCTTCTACATTCAATTTAGTATAATATATTGCTCTATTACAAGTATATGAAGCAAACCAGAATTACACAGATAATTTAAAAAAAGGAAGGACCATTTTAATAGGCATTTCAGATAATTTTGGATGTGTTTTTTGTTATTACACCAAAACTCCATAAGTGGTAGCTTCTAATAGACCGGTTGCAGTATGGAATCTGAAATCATATTAATTAATATTTTATACCTTGTTGCATTAAAATTGCTTAGTCTGTCATGTATTTATCATGAACTTTTTAATATTTTATGATTTTGTGTCATCAAACATCAGAGTTTGGAAAGTATTAGTTCATGCCATGCTTCTAAATACTGGTGCATATAATTTTGCAATATCAAGAAAAATTATCTTATTCATTAATAACATATTTATGTTAAGTTCATGATAGTGAATATGGATTTTTCAAAATTCCATTTTTTACCGGAAAATTCAGATTTCATCATTAGCAATAAACAGCCAGTTGTTTTCCTTGAAGTAGCAGGTCAGATTGTTCATTGTTGAGAAAATTTCGATCATATTTCCAAATGTGAATGACAAGTATCAGTCATTCTGTAAAGTAAAATCATGTTCTGTGAAAAAGTGGCTAGTTTAGCTTGCAACTCAAACAACTGCACAAAGGTTTTTTCCTACACTTTGGTATATAGAACTTCAAAGTTTGTCAAACAAAATATTAAAAATATGCATTCAAAGGTTAAGGTTTAATAAGATTAATACTCTTATTGTTTAATCAGACATTCTTACATGAAACTGATAATTGAATTTAACTTGAAGTGTACCAAATTTAGGAATACAATAATTGTTAGTTCAATTTGGCATTACTATCTTGATTTTTACTAAGGCACCAACAATTTTACCCACCATTGCTTTTCCAAAATCAATACAAATGTCAGCACAATAAAAAAAAAAGAAAAGAAAATGTTTTTATTATAAAAATAGTTTTGATCTTATGAATTTTCTGAAAGAATTTCAATCATCTCCAGAGGTCTACATATCATATGTTAAGAACTGTAACACTACATAATTTATTCCTAGTGCCTGTAAAAGAATCTTTGGGACCTCATCACTATTAGAAGCTCTGAATCTTTGCCCATAAACCTTCTCTGACTGGTTTACCTGTGGTAAGATGTACATACCACATGTAAGTGTTATGAGGGTCCCTCAAAGTGAATGTACTTTAGCCCTTTTTCTTTTTATTTATTTATTTATTTGAAAGTCAGAAGTACAGAGAGAGAGAAGGAGAAGCAGAAAGAGAGAGAGAGAGAGAGAGAGAGAGTCTTCCATCCACTGGTTCACTTCCCAACTGGCCACAACAGCTGGAGTGTGCCGATCCAAAGGCAGGAGCCAGGAGTTTCCTCCAGGTCTCCCCGGTGGGTGCAGGGGCCCAAGGACTTGAGCCATCTTCTGCTGCTTTGCCAGGTGATAGCAGAGAGCTGGATTGGAATTGGAGCAGCCGGGACTAGAACTGGTGTCCATATGGGATGCCAGTACTGCAGGCAGGGGCTTTACCCACTATGACACAGCTCCAGCCCCCATTTTAGTCCTTTTTCTCCTGGCTGTTTTCACTTGTCTGATTTTAGCTCTGCATTCAACAATTACTTGAGCTCTTGTAAATGCCGGTCATTCTCTAATGTACTGTATATCTTCCAGAGCTGATATTTTATCTTATTCATCCTCAAAATCCCAGCACATGACATCCAGGAAAGGTTAGATTTCAGTGGGGTAAAGGTTAATAGGATAGTTTTCTTCTAAGATAATTATAGTTCATCTTTATTTTATAATATTGCTCTTTGATACAAAGTAGTAGTTGTAATTTGGCATTTATGTAAGAGCCTAAGATAGGATTATCTGTGGGCACCATCAGTTACTTACTTTTTCAACTCCATTTATGTCTTTAGGAATCTCATTGCCATGCTCTTGTGACCAAATGACACACAGGCCGTTGAAATGTGCCTGTCTGGTCCCTTGTCTTTTAGTACCCTAGAATTCAAGAGCAAGCTGTTTTGATTTGCTGGGGAACTATACACATGCCTCACTCATACAAATTGGTAGAGAATCTTAGTATTTTCTCAGATTTTGGACATCTTTAGCTACACTAACTAAAGAAAGGTAATCAAACGTTGAATTTGTCTGAATATGTGCTTAGAGAGTGATACTGCAATTACAATTATATCTCACTTTGTTTCTAGCAAAATTAATGTATCAACTAGTATTTATGCATCCTTTCATATTCTACAAATAATTTCATGTGTCTTCTCATTTTTATAATAATAAAGCTGCTGTGTGTGAAGAACTATTTTCCACTCACTAGGCTAGAAAATCAACACATATTGTTCTGATAGATGTTAAGAGAAACTTTATGAGGCAGGGATGAGTCTCATTCCCAATTTACAGATGAGGAAGCTGAGGTTTAGAGTGATAAATAACTTAGCCTTATATCTAGTATATTACAGATGTGAAATTTGAGCCTGATTTTCTGACTCTAAGGCTTGAATCTTTTCCACTAAAGCACTCTCGGAAATTTAATTTTATGTTTATCTTACTGAAAATATTCCAAATTCTTTATCAGAAGTTTGCTTGAAATACTGTGTCTTGGGATTTGCTGTTTTTGGAAAGCTCACGAAAAGATTAAGAGTCTTAGGATTGATGTTATTTTTTAAGAGTCTCAGAGCTAAGAGAGAATATTATCAAACTCTAAAATATTTGGTTAGGATGACAATCCTGGAAAAATACTTGGTTAATTCCTTTCATAAATTTGGCATTTAGCTAAGAGCTAGGATTTGTTAGAGATTCTTTTCTTTGTTTTATTCCTCCCTATAAGACTATTTTAATTTTTACTTCTATCATTTTTTTTCAAATACTGTTTAAGCCATATTTAATAAACTAATGGAACATAATATCCCAATTCATATTATAGGTACAATAAAAATGCATTTATAGATCCTTTAAATCAATTTCTAAATGTTATATTTGTGCTCTTGAAAAATTATACTCTTCCATTCTTTAGTATTTAATAATAACACAGAAAGAATATTGGCCTCATGAGTGTGACCTAGTAGCTATCTGGGTTCATGTTTTCTATTAAAATGAAGACAATATGTTAATCCTTGCAGTGCCCCTGTAAGTCAGTGAGTATTAACCTTTGTCAAATACCTTACTGTCAAATTTATAGTCAGAAAATTGAAACATTTTTCATAAACTTCCTTCTCTGTTCAAGTGGAATTATACCAAAATTTTCATAGATATTCCCCCTACCTCATTAGCAAATCACATTAAGTATTATTCATCTAGTTGTTCATTTACTAATAACATTTATTTTACCATCTATAGTATTTAACACCATAGAAGCGGAGAGATAGACACAAAGAATAAGACACTAACCTTCAGAGGTTTATTTTTTCCCTGAAATTGAATTGTGTTGACTCAGATGGTATATTTGAATCCACTGCAAAATTAAATAAAATTTTGTATGTGTCAGCACTTCAAAGACTAAAAAGAATCCTATACAATTTAAGGTATTGTTATTATTGTACTATTTTAGCACAAAATGAATCCTCTGCCTACTCTATTATTTGTAGGCTGAAGATGGATGAGATAAAAGTACTATCATTAAATGCTCAACAGCAACATCTGGAAATCTCTCCAGGATTTCACTTGAGTGGAAACATTAAGGAATACTAACTTTCTGAACTTAGTGTATCGATGAAGATATTGCTAGAGCCACTCTAGAACACTGGTTCTCAAACTTAAGCAGGAAACAATCACTGAGAAGGCTTGTGAAAACAAATTGCTGACCCTCACACCGTGTTTCTGATTCAGCAGGTCTGCAGTGGGGTCCAAACATTTGCATTTCTAAGAAGTTATCAGGTGAAGCTATACCGATGGTCCAGAAAACAAACTTTGAGAATCACTGCTCTAATATAACTAGGCCCACCCTAGGTGTTGGAATGTAAAGCTTAATACAAATGATTTATGCAAATAACTCTGTTTTCATCTCATTAATCAAAGCATCAGTAGTAGTAATTGTGTTAAAGGTTATAACTGCATTAAAGCAGAATGAAGAAGGAAAGAAAAAATGAGAAATCCTCTAATAAATGAGTTCAATTATTGAGCAAACATGAGTGAGGGAAATAGAGAATCTTGCTTTGCTTGCTGTACTTGCACATCATCTTAAAAAGTCATGATGGGAAAGGTTAGAAGTGCTAACCCTACACAAAGGCGATGACTTGATCATACCAGATATGAACACATAAATAAAAATATTAATGGGAGTAAAGAAACACAATCATTTCTCCCTCAAGGCAAGAGGAATACTTTAAGTTTCAAACATCTTTAAGTCACTGCAATTCATCCATATGTAACAGTCCAAGTCTTAAGTCTTATAAAGGTTAAGTTCATGAAGCATGGAGGGCATCAGTAAATTATCAATTGCTTTAACAGGCAATCTAGATTATTGTATGCACAGCTGTCCCTGGGGATGCAGCCCTCTTTAGAACCCCTTTGGCCCACTAGCCACTGTCAACCAACCTCCTTTCTGTGGACAACAGCCAGAGGCACACACACCTCCTTGAAATTATAAGCAAAGAGAAGCTGTCCCTCTGATTTCTGAACCTATGGAAACCCCACCAAATCAATCCTGGTATTCAGAAACAACTCTCACTCTCACTTGGTAGAAGTTGGAGTACTCCGTAGTGAAGGACTTAGCCTAAAGTGAATTCAAAATCCCAAATGGATTTGTGCCAGTTAGTAATCGCATTCAGTTATGAATTACAATGCCACCTGCCCTTCCCAACAAGGCGTAAACAGGCAAGTTAATTCTCTGATGTGAAAGAGGTCCAGTCATAGATAGTCCCATGGCTTTGCTAAGTCATGTCAAACTCAGGTTCTTTTCAGTTTGTGACACACCAATCCCAGGTACCAGCCTTGTCCTCCAGGTTCAGGACATGCTTCTCTGGCCTCAGCTGATACATTCTAGGCAGCAACTTGAGAAAAATAGTCATATTCTCATCCTTTTCAAGGGAGACTTTGTATGTCCCCCACAAAATCTCCTCTTATATATAGCTGACAGGAAGCTTGGAAAACATTTACTGGGCTCCAAGGAACCCACAAAAATTTTAGGTTTCATTACTGAAGAAAAAGAGAAATATGGACATTGAGTAGACAAATAATAATTCCTGCCATCATGTCCAAGAAAAAGTAAAATTCTCATATTCTCCCATAGAAATGGTAAAAGGAGCCGGCACCGCGGCTCAATAGGCTAATCCTCCGCCTTGCAGCGCCGGAATACCGGGTTCTAGTCCCGCTCGGGGCACTGGATTCTGTCCCGGTTGCCCCTCTTCCAGGCCAGCTCTCTGCTATGGCCCGGGAGTGCAGTGGAGGATGGCCCAAGTCCTTGGGCCCTGCATCCGCACCGGGGACCAGGAGAAGCACCTGGCTCCTGGCTTTGGATCAGCACGATGCGCCAGCCGCAGCGGCCATTGGAGGGTGAACCAACGGCAAAAGGAAGACCAGATTTCTCTCTGTCTCTCTCTCTCACTGTCCACTCTGTCTGTCAAAAAATAAAAAAAATTTTAAAAAAGAAAATGGTAAAAGGAGCAGCAGCTCAAAACAAACTATGTTGCATGGGGAAATCTCACACTTTGAGGAGCATCGGAGCTACTTGGAGCACTTGCTGAAGTTCAGAGCCCTAGTGCCCCTGCGGGTTCTAATTCAGTACTCCTGGTTGTTACTGTGACCCAGAAGGTATCAAGGACCACACTTTGAGAAACACTGTTTTACAGCTTCATTACCACTTGTCAGCCATCTGTCTCCTACTGCCTATCACATTATTGGTCATCCTTGATTAAAAACAAAACAAACCAACTCTGTTCTGTTCCTTTTAACTCTTTTATTCTCTACAATTAGATCTTGCAAATGGGTTGGCCATGCTCCCCTAACGTTTTGCAAAATTACAACAGTGACAGGTAGATTTTAGCAATGCAGTCCCTCCTTGTAGGCAGGGGGTGATAGAAAGCTTCCATAGGAGGAGCCAACCTGGGTTCCAGCTTAGAGCAGCAAAGCTGTGCTTTCTGGTGACTCCAGTGGCCAAAAGCAGCTAGGGTCAGGCACAACATTCAATCTAACAGTGAGTGATTAACAGTCAAGTGGCATCTCTGGAGTTTTATTCCCTAGTCCCTGTTCCACCTCCTCTTTAACACTCAGGTAAATGTCAAAAATGGACCTAGGGATTATAGCTGACAAGGGGCAAAAGCCTTCATGTTGTCCTCCAAAGGTTAAGGTTTTCCAGACTCAGTTGGAAGCCCCAATCTCCAATAACCATTAATCCACTCTCCACTGGTAGGAGTGAGCATATTTATGACTGTAGTCACTAAAGGGTGAAATAAAGATTAGTTTTTAGTTAGGAACGCAAAGCTTTTGAGATCAATACAAACTCACTGCTGAAATCAATCTAAAGTTTGGAATTTTTAAGTAAAGATTTACTAGGCTTCCTTGTACAGTTAATTTTCCGAAGGGAAAATAAGCCCCGAAATGTAACATAGCAATCAAATTGAATAAACACTAGTCAGTTTGCAAACTGACCTTGGTTGTGCACATATCAAATAAGTGTGTAAAGTAATAAAAATGCCCATAATGTGGATTGTAAATTTGCCAATAAATAGGAAAAAATCAAGATATACATATAGATTTACATGATAAGAATACTAGCAGCTATATTTGCCTATTTGAAAACATAAATAATCAATAGGCATTAATAATGAGGCTATTCATGCATTTCCCTATTACTATGCATATTAAGTGTTTCAATTATTTCTACTTAGTTTGATAGATAAATGTATAGCCTTTTGTGAAAGCCTTCATAAAGGGTATGGAATTGTTCTTGAAAACAAAAGCTACTGTTTGGATGAAAGAGCAAGTGGACTGGAAATACATAGCTTGTTATAGTCCTCTGCTGTTCATGTTTGATGCATGTATACAATTTATTATGCAATTTCTTGAGATTTGACAAAGTAATTGTCTGGCAAACCAAAGCTTTAATGATTTTTTTCTGTTTCATATGAAAAGACTGTAGGTATTTTAGGAAAATGACTTAATAGATCAGTGTCTATAAGCACTCTTTTGCTTGTTACATATCTGTAGGTTGTGAAGGCCCAGAGATATTTTCAGAGAAGTGCAATTCCATGTAGTAAATTCATTTTCTTCAGTAGAGTAAGTGCATGAAAGCTTACAGAAAGCTATAACTTCAGAAATTATTTAAGCTACCCTTGGGTCCTTATAATGGAACTGTGTATCTTCTCAGTAGGACATGGAGGAGGAGAGAACACAAGAGCATCTGCACCATGAAGAGGAGGCTGGAAGACACGCACAGCCTCCAGTCAATCTCTGATTAGGCCATTGTGACAACAAGTTAGTGTTAACTGCAGTTGTTAAAGGGCAGGTTTATCAACTACACCTGAGCTAACTCTGCAGGTAACATTCATTTGCTCTCATTTGCTGCCTAGATGCCAGGGATGAGCTCAAAGTCCATTTACCTAAAACATATTCCTTCCATGCACTAACTGCTTTGAGGCAAGGTTGTATAGGAATTTGTTTCTGGAGATGAATGCTGCCCTCTTTGAAATATTTTGAAAGCACAGTGAAATTTTTTAGTGGCTTAATGTTGGCATCTGCTGCCTGGTGCCATACTCTTGAGAAATATACAAAGCCATGGAGAAAATACGTGCATATATTCTTAGATAATAGAATTCATATGGGTCCAAGAGACAGTAATTTTACTTTACTAAAGCCATTACATAGATCTCAAAACAATATTTTAAGACAACACTCTCCAAGAATTGGTTAAGTAGTTTTTAAATTTTACAGGTTTCACATATATGGCAATTATACATACTACCTATGTGTTGTATAAATATACAGTTATATAACATGTGTATTGTGTAAATATATACAATTTTGTGTGCATGTACATACAAATGTGTATAGACACATATACGCACATACACACACAAAAAAACCACAATGTCTACACCAGGGTAGAGAACTGGACCACCCAAATAGTCCAGATGTTTTCATGAATCTTACATTATTTTTCAAAATAATTTGGCAGATTTTAAATTATTTTGGTAAATTAAATTTTTATTATGAGATTCATGAGTGCAGATGATATGTGACTATTAGAGTTAAGCAATTTGGAGTAGGGATAGCTAGGTTGCCATCATGAGTCTCTATGATTTCAAGAAAAGTGAGATTAGGAGTTACAATGCTGAAATAATCTCCAAGCTTCTGTAGATTTCAGAGCCATCCTGTTGAATGACAGAGTGCTTAAATGATCAAATTTTCTAGCAGTGCCAGCTGTTTCACTGTATAATCCACAAAGCATTTGTTCTAAGAATCAACACATGAGCATAAGTCATCTTACACACAACACTGTTTTGTTGAATGAATGCATAATATAATCTATCTAATTTCAGCATAACTGAAACAACCAAGAACAAGTCTCCTACACCTAGTGGTAACAATCAAATTACCTATGTGGCTCCAAGTAATAAGTTGCCTCCTTTGGAGCCTTGGAATTCTTCTATACCACTAGAGAAAGGGTTGTACAAATAGAAGACAGCTCTAATGGCTCAGAACCCTCCAGGAGGGGGAGAACTCTGAAAGTACAACCTAGCAGTTTCAAATCCTCATGTCACAAGAGAAGATGTCCTAAAATTCCAAAAAAATCTATATTCAGTAGTGTATCTTTGTGCATCAGAGATATCCATCTTCTTCCATGGTTGCTTGTTATAGACTTGGCAGGATTCTCAAAGAAGCAAATATGGGGTAGATACAGAAATGATAACACATTCTCTGATGCCTAACATTACAAATTCTGCAAATCCAGCAATACCACCACCATCACAAAATTCAGGAAAATAGCATACTGTTAACTACTTAACTGCCTGGCACAGTTCTATAATACTCTTTTCCCAGATATTTTGACTATATAATCTCCAACTGCACAGTGACAAGGATTTTATAATACAATTTCTAGAGTCTTTCACATGTATTACCTATCCTACTATCAAACCCTCACTATATACTTATGAGATAAATAAACTTCTTTTTACATATAAGAAAACTCAATCTCAGAGAAATTGTCTTACCTAATTTCATTAAATTTGTCAATTATGCAATTGGGATTTTAATACAAGCAATCCCTTTCTAGAGTTCACATTCCTGACCACTGTGCTATACCACCGTCAATTATACCTGCACAGGTGTGATCTATTCCCTCTAAAGATAATATAATAATGCTTTTAGCATTGTCACCAGTTCATAAATCACTTTCATATTATACAATGTTCTTAATCATTATACTGCTCCTGAAAAAGAAATATTGTAGGAATTGCAATCACTCCATTTACTAGTGAGAAAACTAAGGTTGAGAGATACTCATATGCTTATGTTACTAAAAAATGATTGAGGTAACCCTCACATATATTTTCTATTATAGTTATTATGTTTTTTCCTCCTGTTTTCACTAGACATTGAACTATTAGGTGAACTGTAGGTCTGACCACCCTTTTAATAGGAACCTACAATGGTCATTGGAAGCAATGGCCTATAGAAATAAGATCAGGCTAGTCTAGGCCCATGTTGTGGTATATATCAACATCAGCATCCCATATGGGCACCAGTTCAAGTCCTGGCTGTTCCACTTTGTTCCAGCTTTCTACTAATGTGTCTTGGAAAAGCAGCAGAGGATGGTCCAAGTGCTTGGGTCCCTGAGCCCACGTGGGAGACCTGGATGAAGCTCCTGGATCCTTGCTTCAGACTGGCCCAACCCTAGCCAATGTGGCCATTTGGGGTATGATCTATAGGATGGAAGATCTCTCTCGTTCGCTCGCTCTCCCTTCTTCCCTCCCTCCTATCCTCCCTCCCTCCCTCCCCCCTCCTTCTCTGACTCCCAAATAAATAAATCTTTAAAAAATAAAAAAAATTAAATTTAAAGACTATTAAAAAAGACCAGGCTAGTCTAAGATTATTTTTCTTGTAGCTTTCTGTGTTTGAGGTCTCCCTCTAAGGCTACAGAATCTTGACATCTCTCTTATCCTATTGAAGACATTTGACTTCAGCTGTAAAATATTCATTTATTTCATATCACACTAAAATTGTTTGAAGTGTAACTTTTGTAAATAGTAAATCTGAACATGTTACTAAAGGATGCTATTTATTCCTCCACTAGTTCACTTGTTTATATCCTATGAGAGCTCACTGTAGTCTACAGGTAGTCTCATCAATACAAACATAGGGGCACTATTTAGCCTGTTCTTCCTTCCCCTCATGTTTTTACCATACAAAACTGTTGAGTTAAAATAAACTCAGCTGGCCATTCATTAAAGACATAAGTAAACTCATGTATTGCTTAATAGTTCTATACATGGTTACATACATAATCAGGAGATTTCAGTACAAACAGCTATTTCACTGTTCTTTGAGTTCAAAGGGTCTAAAAGAAGCCACACCCTAATAGCAGTGAACACACCTAATGACAGACATTCATTTCTAATATCATTCTCTGATAAACATGAAGAAGCAGTGCTCTTTGAAGAAATGGTTAATTCTAAGACAGGGGCACAAAATAAACAGGATGAACCTATAGAATTGCACTGTGCCAACTGGCAGGAAGGCAAACAGGAGAGAGAGAGTGAGAGAGAGAGAGAGAGAGAAAGGAATCAAATTAAACATTACTCAGTAGCCAAAGCTGGACTAGTTTGAGCTGGAAGATTAATATAGTAGTACTAGTCTAGAACTCACATGAATCCATCTTGCTCCAAATGAATGATTAAATTAATATGGACAAAGAGACAAAGCGGCCTTGCAGGTGAATCCCAAATAATTTACGTAGATCCTGCACCCCTTAGATCTGGGCAGTTCATAGGGAATTCCTTCCAAGAAGTACAGTATGAAGAGATGAGTGAGGAAAATTAAAGAGTAACCTTGCTATGAAGAAACCTGAAAACACTTCCTCAGCCAGGAGACGCAATTTAACATCAACAACAGCAAGTGATATTGACCACGTGTACCCTTGACATTATGTGAAAAAAAGGGGGGATCTTACTATTGCGGTCCCCACAATATCACCCAAAAAACGCATAACCCCAGCTGAATGTATGAAAAAAAATCAGACAATTCCTCGCTGAGGGACATTGTACAAATTACCTAACACATACTCTTCAAGATCAGCCAGGTCATCCAAAAAAAAAAAAAGTCTGAGAAACAATACAGCTGAGAGAAACCTCAGGAGATATAGCAATTGAAGGTAATGTGTTGATTGTGGAGTCCTTGAATAAGGAATTTATGGTATATATACATTATGGAACACTACATAACAGGAAAAAATATATGAAACCCTGTCTTTTGCAACAAAATATATTTAACTGGAAACCGTTATACTTAGTGAAATAAGCCAGTCCAAAAAAGACAAATACAATATGTTCTCTCTGATCTATAGTAAATAATAGAGTACCTAAAAGGTAATTTATAGGAGTGAAATTGACACTTTGAGATGCCATGATTTTGAACAGCCTTTGTCTCAACTGCTGAGGAAAATGTTTTTTTTTTTCTTTTTCATACTATTTGTTGAACTCTTTACTTAGTGTAGGGTTACTCTTATGAGTATCAAGTTAACTGAAAATAGATCTTTGTGAAAAATAAGGATGGGAATAGGAGAGGAAGGAGGAAGAAATTTGGGAGTGTGGGCAGGAGGCAGGGTAGGTTGGGAAGAATCACTATGTTCCTAAATTTGTAAATATGAAAAGCCTGAAGTTTGAACCCCTTAAATAAAATTTTTAAAAAAGTATAGTCTTGGGCCAGGACAGTGACATTTCAAAAAATTGGGGGCATCTGAATAGTCTATGTGCTTAATCTAGTAATGATTCATAAATATTATTCATTAACAGTAACACATTCACCAAATTAATGCCAGATGTTAATAGTGCTATTTTCCTATAAATCTAAAGAAATAAATAAAATGTTATCTTAATGATAGTTTAAACAAAAAGAAAACAAAGTTGGCACATATTGAGAAATACTCACTTTAGGGAACAATAAGTACAATGCACATATACATATATAAATGTTTCACTTCAAAGTTAAATATTATACATAATATCTAAAATGTTTACCCATGCTCATTAAACAAATATTGATATATATGTGATATATATTGATATATATGTGATATATATGATACATATATAACAAATTTTATATATATATATATATGTTATATATATACCTGGTTCAACAGATGTTATTCACTTTAGACATGCCAGGAAATTTGGTGTCTACAGTATATACATTTCAGGTTTATGAAGACAGTTATAATTGAAAGCTTGTCTTAAAATTAAGATCTCTAAGACCTACATCTTACATAGTAAGAGTGTTTATGACTTTCTGAAAGAATTTGGTTTGTTTTGGCTTCTATTTAAAAGCCAAGGAAATTAATGTAGATTTAAAATAAGATTTTTAAAAAGGACCAAATATCATTATGTTCTTAGAATTGTATCTACAAATCACTGAATCTGTTAAAAAACTAATTAAAATAAAAATAAAAATTTAAAAAAGGACCAAATATTCTTGCAGGTGGAATTTGAATCTCTCCATATGATTTCAATCAGCCCTTACCTTCTTTTATTTTTTTTTTAATCTTGACATATAATCTTGACATATAAAAATTGTACATGTTTATGGGGTACCATGTGATATTTTAATATATGTATACATTGTGTAATGTTTAATCACAATATATCTGTCTCTAAAAACACTTTTCTTTATGATGAGAGCATCTGAAATCCTATCTTCTACTTTTAATTTTTAGAACAAAGTATCCAGTATGTTAACATTATCTGTAGTTACCTTCCAAGCAGTAGAACCCAAGAATGCTTAACTAGCTAGTCCTTATCTTGCTATCATTGAGCTCAGTAAAATGTAAAGACAACATGAAAAGATTGCAATTCAAATTTATCACTTTATATTAGTTGCAGATGCAAGTTAATATTAGATTTTGAGCAACTTTTTTCTAGAATTTGTGAGCTGCCTTAAAAAATGAAACACCCAACAGAATTATTTAATTGTCACCTCAGACAACTGAAAATACTTCAACAGGATATTAATTCATGGTATTTGAATGCTATTCTGAAATACTATGAAATATGGGTTTATAAAGCAAATAATAAAAGTAGTATAGGCTGTACTTTGTGGGATGGAGGCCTAGGAAGGAGATCATGAAGGAAGTAGGACAGCAGTGGATAAAGATCACTCTGAAAATAGGAATACAATGAAGGAAGCTAAGAGCAGTGGTATAAGCATGTCACCTGCGAAGGTTATTCACAGTTGTAACGATAAAATATTTGATTTATCCTTGATTATTAGGCACATGGGCATTCGACTAATAAACAGATAATTTCTTTCCATCAGCTATACTCTTTTTCAGTGAACCAGTAGATATTAAAAACACAGTAATACATATTTCCATTTTTTAAGAAGTAGTAGGAGGGCCGGCGCCGTGGCTCACGGCTAATCATCTACCTGCGGCGCCCGCACACGGAGTTCTAGTCCCAGTCAGGGTGCCGGATTCTGTCCCGGTTGCTCCTCTTCCAATCCAGCTCTCTGCTGTGGCCCGGGAGTGCAGTGGAGGATGGCCCAAGTCCTCAGGCCCTGTACCCACATGGGAGACCAGGAGAAGCACCTGGCTCCTGGCTTCGGATCAGCGGGGTGTGCTGGCCACAGCAGCCATAGGGAGATGAACCAACGGAAAAAAGGAAGACCTTTCTTTCTGTCTCTCACTGTCCACTCTGCCTGTCAAAAAAATAAACTTTGATTCTTGAAAACTTTTGATGCATATAAAATAATTTGTAGATATACATACTATAATTTTTGTCAATGCATTCAAATTACTTGCATAGTTTTGACTTGCTGACCATTTCCATGAAGATGAATGGGTAAATATTCATGGTCTAATTATCAGAGGAACAAGAATGCTTTTTTTTTCTTGTTGTTTAAATCTTCAGCTTATCCACAGCAACTAGGAAAGTTCCCAAGTGTACTTTAGGGAGCATTCATTCTGGTCACTTCTCTTCAATGCAGTCCTATACACTAAATGAAGGAAATGCTACCTGTCTCCAAATCTGGAAACAATGGACCCAAAAAAATAAGCGATTTGTCCACAGTCACTGGTAATGTCAGAGAAAGAAGCCAAAGCACACCGCCATCCTCTCTCATCCCAGTCCCTGATGTGAAGGCTTGTTGCCAAGAAGTCACTTTTCAAAGTCAGAAACACATTCTGTAATCTATCACCAGACTAACATTAGTAATAAGTACCTGGGCCAGCTTGCGGTGCAGTGGATTAAGTTGCTGATACAGCGCCGGCACACCACATGAGAGACACAGTGTAAGCACCAGCTGCTCCACTCCTGATCCAGCTCCCAGCTAGTGTGCAGGAAAACAGCAAAGGATGGCCCTAGTGCTGGGCCCCTGCCACCTATGGAGGGCGGCCTGGTGGTGTTCCGGCTCCTGAGTGAACCAGCAGATGGAAAATCTTCTCTTCCTCTCTCCTTTTCCCTCTCCTTCTATCACTCTGCCTTTCCAATAAATAAATAATTTTAAAAGATTTTGAAAATTCACCTTTAATTACCAATCAGTATATTTATTCAACAACTACTGTGGCTGAGGTATATAACTATGCACCACGGGAGGCTTTTACCAGGCAGAAGGCTTGTTCCCCTCTAGAAGCTCATATTCTGGTTGAGGTCAATAAAATAGATTTCCCTAAATAAGTAACTAACAAAGCAGCAAATAATAAGTGCCAAAAGACTATTGCAAATAATAGTACCATGAGGAAGTTACGGGCCTGCTTCTTTCTGCTCCAGTAGTTCCTTATATGCACCCTTATTAGAGCTATTATAAATTGTAATTATTCACTTGCTGTGTCTAATTTATCTGCCTGTCTTCTCCACTAGAATGTTAGCCCCTTGAGGGCAAGGATGCAGTTTTATTCATCATTGTATCCTCAGCATTGAACACGTTGTTTTGCTGGATGATAAATACTTAATATACTTAATGAGTGAAGGAAAATACATAGAACATGGGTATCTATTTTGTGGCTCTCTGGAGTGAAGCAGCTTTGGTTTGAACCTCACCTCTACCTCTGAGAAGCTGTGTGAACCTAAAAAATTCACGTGCATTCTTTGCATTTCATGGGTATAACAATAATAATAGTACCTTTCTTTATCAGCTACTTTTACTATGGAACAAATCACCCCAAAAACTAAAGACTTAGCACAGTGGCCACTTATTTAGTTTAGGGTTCTGGAGCTCAATAATTGGAAACGGGCCGGTTCTCTTGTCTTTGCCAGACTCATGCATGCATCTGAATTCAGTTACCAGGTGAGCCAGAGAGAATCTCACCTTCTACCAGGCTAGCCTAGGCTTTCTACAAGGCCAGGTCAGTTTCCAGGAGGGGGGAAATAAATTCCACTCTGGATGGTAAGAGCAGCAAAGTCACAATAAAACAGGGTGCATACACCAGGAAGTGTGGAGAGGTGCCGTCATGTTTGCTATTGGCCATACTCTCTCATAAGATTAGCAAGGGGATTAAGACAACAAAACATCTTAAGGATCTGGAAGAGTGTCCACCATGCAAGTAAGGAGCTCAGTATATAATAGCAATAATTATTGTTTGAGGCTTCCAGGGAAAGAAACCTGAGTTTAATCTTGAGCAATGTATGGGATTTCTATTGTGTAGCGAACCAAGGCCTGTCACAAGAACACAACCAAAGCCAGGGGCTGGTACTACCATAGTGAGGGGAGTCTGGAGAACAGTTTACAAAAGCTGGGCTTGACACTGGAACACCAGTAAATAATAGCCAATAGCACCATTTCTTGCTTTTTATCGTTACTGCAGATTTTTTTCTCCTTCTTTGTGATAGCCCTGGCCATCTCTACTCAAAATTTAAAAACTAGAAACCTATGAGTTATATGCAGGTTTTGCTATTCCCTGCTTTGAGGGAGCTATGTGGTCCTTCTTTCCTCAATTTTATTCCATCTGTAAAACAGAATAATTCCTCTCTTTACCCGTCCATTTTGCAGTGATGGCAACCTCAATAGCCAGGCCACACAGAAGTAGCATTTACTAACTAAAAGAAATATAGGCCAGGACAGAACCTGATGTTTACATAATTTGGTGATAGCTCATACATCTAAAGCAGAAAAGTCAAGAGAGAGGAAAATAAAGTTTGACTGTGGTTACCCTTTCATGTTGGCTAGTGAAATGCTTCTAGAACTGCTCTAAAGATAATCTCAGTTCTTCCAGTCCAGTGAGATGATCCCGAGTAAGTGATCCACTGATACATTTGGATTTCTGCCACCTTGAAGGCCAACCAGATCACTCGGAGCTAACGGCAGCTCTCCTAGACTGCTCAGTGGTGATAGTTTCAGAATCTCTCTACTGTACATAGTTTAAAGGCAGATTCACTGATGAATAATTTTGATAATTCAGTCAAAGTATGATGACTGCTTGAATTAGAGGATTACATGATTGTATTTTTTTCAGAGACAATTCTGGCTTCTCCTCTGCCACGTGAAATCCATCCTGCTGAGTGCTCTTGACTAGTCACGTCTTTCCTGCCATTTTAAAAACAATAGTGGCAGAGATGCAAGCTGCTGATAGTGCTCAGCAGGACAGATCAAACACACAGATGCAATTTCTGTACGTTGAACAGCGAAGTAGGATAAAATTCAAATACTTACAATCGCTTAGTAGCTAGCATCTGATTGCTGCAAATTGAATCTTTCATAACGGAATTTATTGTAAATAGTCTCATATCATTTGTGAGTTCTGCAATAATTTCAGTCAAAGCCAGTGCAAGATATTGGAGGAGTGAGCTTTACACCATCTATATGCTAGTTTATGCGCAGATCACGAAGGATCTTTTTTATAGCAATATTCTTTTTTAAATGCTTACAAAATACAAATCGTTGTAATTTTTCTCTGAAATTTTAAACATTATCAGATAGGGTAACTTTGAAATACAGAAGAAAAAAAGATTTATTCACTTCAACAGCTGTTTTAGAATTAATTGTGAGCCCCAACCCTACTCTTCCCCTTCTACTTAGTTGCTAAATAGGCATTAAAATGAAAGGAAGTTAATATTTCTGAAATGTACTTTTTATATTCTTTGGAAGCAATAAAAAGCTTAGTAATCATCATTAGTGATCAACTTAAAAAGATAAAATTTGAAGCTAGGGTACTTTGAGACCCGTAGACATACTCACACTTTACTTCCTTCATGATAAAATGGGAAAATGGTAATAAGTCAAGTGATCAGTACTATCATTATTCACCTTTGGGTTTAGTTCCAAATACCACACTGGAAGCTTCTAGAAGACCAACACCCAAAGTCCAACAAACATAAAGGTAGCAATTTGTAAGTGTGAGAGTTTGATGACGCTCCACAAACTTGACAGATTTAATTGCTAATGACACACACAGACTCCCCAAAACGGTTCTGTCTTATAGTTGTACAATTTTCTTGTTAAAGACCCAAATAAAGAAAATTCAAAAAATGAAAAAAAAAAAAGCAGACCAATTAGTAAGACCAGGGGATTTAGGTAATCTGTTCTTCTTTCCCCTGCCCTAAACAACAACAACTCCTTTTCTATTATTTCACCAGCTATTGGCGCTTTGCTATTATAACTGTGAGTATGAGAGTGCAGCATCTCAGGGCTCAGAATAAGGTCTTACTCTCAGGTAACCTAGGACTTCGATAGAAAAGGACCTATGCGAGCAATAAATGCTTTGGTTCTATCCTTATTCATTTATTTAAGAGTAAGTATCCCATACACATGCTAATGTTTATCATTCTGAATGGGGAATTCCCAATTTTGGAACCTGAAAATTTTTCAGTTTCCCCCTCCCCTGAGCAGGTGTCTTTCCATCTCTCACAAGTCAAAGGGGGAGGTTAAAAGACAGACTTTCAGTGGTGCCCAGATGTGTATGTTAATTACTAATCGGAGCACAGAGAGATTAGAATAAACCATATTCATAGGCTTAATAGCAAACAGAACTCAGCTTAAATGATGTCCAGCTTTCATTCCTGTCCATTTTATTCAAGGGCATACCTTCCTTTTCCTACTTTTTTTTTCCCCCTGCCTTTGTGGGACACCTCCAGCCCCCATTGACAACTGAAATGCAGGGCTATAAATGTAAAGGTGCAATTCATCATGAGATAAGTCTGGAGAACATGTCCTCTACCAAAATGCGCATGAATCTCAGGCACAGCTAAAATCCAGAAACAGGAGGGGGGTCCGTGGTGCATGCTAACCAGGGGCATACACATGAGGCTGTAGTCGCCCTGACCTACCTGAAGAGCTCCAGAGTTGAAAGGCTACGTTTTGTGAAATTGCACCTGCTTTCCTAGCACTTAAGCCTAGCTCCTGCAAATCAAAGTGTCCTAATTGAAATACAAATCTGACAAGATGATAATCTTCCAATTAAAAAAAAAAAAGCAGCCTTCGGAACCCTTATCTGTTGAAGAGCTAGTAGGGAACTTCACAGGCAGTTGTTTAACCTGACAAAATGAGAGAGAAAATGTGTTTTCAAATAAGGTCATAAAGCCGGGACAGTGCAGAAAAACAAATGTTCAGCCAGGGGTTGGCCTCCATTCTCTCTACCAATGCTGCTTCCCCCACCTCAGGTGTGTGCACTCAGCCACTCACCCCCTGGGCAAGGGCCAAGGTTCTCCAAGACAGACCCAGCCCCCAAACACCAAGATACAATAAAGTGTCATTTGGCATACTTGGAGATCAGATGGCTTCCGCCTTTCATGGAGTATATGTGTTGGGGGGTGGCAGGGTGGGGGAATGGAGGGGGACAAGCTGCATACCAATGTAGTGAAATCTGGAAACAGCAGCATATATACAGACACACAAAAAGTTTGCATATTGCACAGAGCGCTTGAAGATCATAAATCTATGCATGAGAAAGATGTAGTGGAAATTTTGGGGGGGATTAGAGTTTATTTTTGTCATCTCTGTGAGACAGCTACTCATTCATCCAGATCACAGCTAAGAAAAAAGCTGGTCACAGAAATTAGCAGTTTCAGCTCAGCAGCGAAGTCGCCAGCCTGTGAAGGCAGAGAGAAATTGACTAATTAGCAATGCGCACTAAAACTTGACGGTTCTTTATAGAGAGAGAGAAGAGAGGGAGAGAGAGAGGGAGAGGGAGGAAGGGGGGGGCTCGCTTTTTCCCCTTCTTTCTTCCAAAGATGTTTGAAATCGCAGTCATTTACGCTCGACAATTTTTACAATAGCCTTGAGCCATAATTTTGCGAGTCTCTCCAGCATCCATCCCCCTGTATGGTCTCTCTCTACTGGCCAAGCACGACCGTTTCTCTCCCCAACCGTGGATTTCCTATTACTCTCGTTACGACTCACTGAGCCCCAGGCCCAAGGATAATGATGTGTTGTTTCTTGGTAGCATAATTTGTCACACGTACATTTTTTCTTCTTCTTCTCTTGCAGAAAGCTCTGCTCCCTCTCTCTCTCCCTCTCTCTCTCCTCTCTCTCTCCCTCTCTCTTTCTCTCTTTTCTCCCTCTCCTACATTTTCTTGCTGTTGCTAATTCATGGTGATCAAATGATGTACGACAAAATAAATTGTAAAGAGTGACTGCCTGGAGTTGGGAACCAGAAGGTGCTTTCCCCCCCTCCCAAGGAGAGAGCAAACCTTTAAAAAGGAACGACAATTGATTTTTTGGGGGGGAGCTCAAGTGAGCCTTGACTTTGCAGCTGGTTGAGAGCAGGTAAGTTTCTGGCCTTGTGTCTGCCTTGTGTGTATTTTTGTCATGTCTTTTGGGTTGTTGTGGGGGGGGGGGCGGGAAAGGAGCCGTTCAGAGGGGTGGGGGCAGGTGTGTGGCAAACGCTCATAAAGAATACAACTCATATTGCAAGAAATAAGCAGAGTGGGGGGAGGCACCCAAGAAGGAAGGGGAATAGGAAAAGATGGGGGGGGGGTTGGAGACAGTGAAGCGGGGAGAGCCGGAGAGAGGTATGACCGGGTCCACTTCCAGGCAGAGACTCTGAGATGTCTCAGGCAAACCAGAGCTCTGGAGGGCGGGGGCGGGGGTGCTGCCGGGGGCGGGAGCGCGAGCGAGGTGAGGGTCCACCTGCAATGGGATGGTAAAGTGAGTGGAGAGGAGCCCGGTCTGGTATAAATAGGAAGCGGGCGATCCAGGACTGGCGCCAGGCAGGGCAGAGTGAGCCGCAGTGGAAGGGGCAGGTCCGGCGGGATCCCTCGGAGCCGGGCGGCGGCGGCGGCTCTGGCGGCCGGCGGGCGTGCGGGCCGGATGTGGGCAGAGAGGGTCCCTTTCGGCTTAGCCCTGCAAGGTGCAATTACAGGTTAAGGACCGGGCGTGCGGATTTCGCCTCGCCTCCCCCACCCTACCCTCCGCCACCTACATTCGGGCGGCTCAGACTTTTTGGAGTAGTAGTTCCAGGGCCGGGGGAGTGGGGGGTGCCCGCGTGGTGGTGGTGGTTGGGGGGGGGGGGGGGTCGCTGGGGGCTGCACCTAGGAATTCGTAAGGAAGCAGCGGCTGCCGGCTACGAGGCTGGGGGTGGGTGGGCGGGGGGGGGTAGCAGGAACCCGGCACCGGACCGCCCCACCACCCACCCTCCCGCAAAAAGGAAACCCCCACCCCTCCCCCAACACCTGCTTTCTAACTTGAACTTCTGGTAGTTAACTGGAGTTAAAGCGACTGTGCCTGGGGCCCGGGAGGAAGAGCCGTCCGCGGGAATCCCTCCCGGCCTCCCGGCTCTTGCTGGAAACCCACCCTTGTGGCCCCACTCTCTACCCCCACCTTCCCTGATGCCGCCCGGCGCTGCGGGGAGGGGACGTGGTGGGGGGGTGGCACGGGCATCTGAACTTCCGAGCCCTGACCTGCGGGAGGCGGGGAGAGGGGCCAGGGTCGGGAGCACACTGGTGCAAGGGCTCTCCTGCCAGGTTCAAAGGCGCCTCTGGAAAATTAGCAAAACTGAGTGGTGACGGGGAAACCAACAGTTTGCGAAGCAGGGAAGCGGGCAGGGCCGGGGTGAGGGAAATGAGCTAGAATTGATAAGGACAGCTCCCGCCTCTGCCGAGTCCACCGAGCTGCTCCTCGCCGCGCTCCGCTGCACTTTCCCGGGAGAAGAAAGGGCTTTATCTCCTCCCTCAGACTATTAGCCCAGGAGTTTGTCGGGGCAGCAAGGATAATCGAAGGGGTGCCCAGCTCTGGGGGAGCCGACAGTCGCCCACCCGCACGCTTATGTGGCCCCCTTTCCGGCCTCCCCCAAACTGGGCCAACTGCGAGCGGCAAAGCTTCGGGCACAAGTTGACCTGGAACCACCGCCGTCCGTCGCCTCTGCGCTCCCGGGGCAACCCCCGGCTCCCCACTTCGCGGCCTTTCCCTGCAACCGGCCCGGCATGGACACGAGCCCACGAGGTGTCTCGGCCTCAGCCGCCACTTTGCCGTCGCTGCTGCCACCGCTCTCGCTGCCCGGAGCCGAGCCCGGGTGGTTTTAAGAAAGTGAGGGACAAAGTGCGCAGGAGGTGGCGAGAGGAGTAGCGGGGGAGCAGAGCGGGCGCCCGGACCCCAGGCAGGGCCCTTCGGGTGGCGCTCACGGATCCAGCGCCTTCAGACCTTCCTGCAAGCGTCGGGGTCCTGAGCGCGCCGGGTGGGAGCTAGGCTGAGCCTTGATTGTTGTTCTTCGCCCTCCCCTCCCCTCCACACCCTTCCCCACCCCGACCACACCCCACCCCCTCCACCACCCCGCTCCCCTCCCTCCCATCCCCCACCCCTGTCTGCCAGGTTGGAGGAGGGTTTAAAGCCAGGTGCGCCCAGCCAGCTCGCCATGTCCAGATCGGGGGACAGGACCTCCACCTTCGACCCCAGCCACAGCGACAACCTGCTGCACGGCCTCAACCTGCTGTGGAGGAAGCAGCTGTTTTGCGACGTGACCCTGACGGCCCAGGGCCAGCAGTTCCACTGCCACAAGGCCGTGCTGGCCTCCTGCTCGCAGTACTTCCGATCGCTCTTCTCCAGCCACCCGCCTCTCGGGGGAGGAGGGGTCGGCGGCCAGGACGGCCTGGGGGCCCCCAAGGACCAACAGCAGCCGCCGCCGCAGCAGCAGCAGCCACAGCAGCAGCCGCCGCCGCCGCAGGAGGAGCCCGGGACTCCTTCCTCCTCCCCCGACGACAAGCTGCTGACCAGCCCCCGGGCCATCAACAACCTGGTGCTGCAAGGCTGCTCGTCCATCGGGCTGCGCCTGGTGCTCGAGTACCTCTACACGGCCAACGTGACCCTGTCCCTGGACACGGTGGAGGAGGTGCTGTCGGTCAGCAAGATCCTGCACATCCCCCAGGTCACCAAGCTCTGCGTGCAGTTCCTCAACGACCAGATCTCGGTGCAGAACTACAAGCAGGTGTGCAAGATCGCCGCGCTGCACGGCCTGGAGGAGACCAAGAAGCTGGCCAACAAGTACCTGGTGGAGGATGTGCTGCTGCTCAACTTCGAGGAGATGCGCGCCCTGCTGGACTCGCTGCCGCCCCCCGTGGAGTCAGAGCTGGCGCTCTTCCAGATGTCCGTGCTGTGGCTGGAGCACGACCGCGAGACCCGCATGCAGTACGCGCCCGACCTCATGAAGCGCCTCCGCTTCGCGCTCATCCCGGCCCCGGAGCTGGTGGAGCGGGTCCAGTCCGTGGATTTCATGCGCACCGACCCGGTCTGCCAGAAGCTGCTACTGGACGCCATGAACTACCACCTGATGCCCTTCAGGCAGCACTGCAGGCAGAGCCTGGCCAGCAGGTAGGAGACAACAAAGAGAAGGGGGGGGGCGCAACGGGGGGGGGGGGGGGACGAGAGGCCGGAGGGAGGGGAGGGGGCAGGGAAGAGTGGGGAGAGGGGTGGGCTGTGCGGGAGGCTCTGGCAAGATGGAAAGAAGCGCAAACACTTCCGACTGTGTGTGGGAAAGTTGATTTCAGAGGCCCTCAAAGGTCAGCGGGGAACTGGCCTGATAGCATCCCTGAGCGGACACAGGCCTTGAATCTCGAGAGCCCCCGAGCGAGAACCCTGGAGTCCCAGCCTGAAGTTGGCAGGCGGCTGGGGCCGAAGGCTGGGCCATTAGACGTACAGCTTTGCAAGCCCGTCTGAGCCAGCCCTCCCTCCACATCTCAAGGTGGACTTGCTCACCAGAGCAAGGGAGTCTGTGATGGGAAGTCGTCGCCAACCCCTCCTCTTCCTGCCTTGGGCAGCAGAAGCGCCGAGGCGTCACTGTCAGAGGAGGGCTGTACTAGTCTTTCTGTCCTGCACACAAGTTATTTTGGGTTTACTCGCGCCTGGGGTCTTCTGACTTTGGAGGTTAAGCTCCACAAAGCTTTGTCTATCAGGGTCGCTACCGAAAATGCTGGCATCGGGTGCTCAGGCAAACTTTCCTATTGGGGCAAAGCCTTTGCTTTCCACTTTTGAAGGAAAGCAAAGCAAGAGATGTCAGGGTGGCAGAGTGAATCTTGCCTGGGGACGCCTATCTGCAAAAGCAATCCATTTGAGAATCGGAAGCTGGGGGGATCGGAAGGGGGGGGGGGTTGCAGCCTCCCAGCTCCACTTGGTCTGTGTGCCTGCTCAGGAGTCACAAAGAAGTTGGTTTTGTTGTTGCCATTTAGAATGTCTGCGTGTGTGTTGCCAGCAGAGCTTCATGTCCAAAGGGAGAGAGAAATGATGCCTCTTTAAAATGCTGCTGAGAGAAAAAGGCTGGAGGAATTGACAGTAGTGTTTTATTGGCTCCAATTTTAAAACCCTTTTTAATGAGCCCTGGAAGAGGGTTTCTTTCTCCTTTTAGAAAAGAGACACAGTATCCCTCTTGGTTTCTCACCATAAAGCATGATTCCACATGCCAGGCAGATCCAGCCTAAACTGCAAAGTGTTACATGAGGAAAGTGCTTGGTTTGAAAATTTATCATGGCATTTTCTATTCAAAATGCTGTCTGAAAGACGGAGTCCAACCTATATGCAGTGTCATGGAGTTAAAGGTTTGGTTGGGGCTGGGGATTGTTTTCATCATACTTCTACCACACCTGGGTAGCTAAAGGTCTAAGAAATAGAAGATATTCTCTACAGTTGTTTAGGTAACACTAGGCCAATGGGAGACGTGAGACATCTCGAACTTGTCAGAAATCCTTTAACTAAATTGTCCTAGTATCTGCACGAGATGGGTTAATGACTGTGGTGTCAAAAGATGACAGGAAGACAGTAACAGGGGCAAGAGTCCCAACCTGTGTTCCCCAGCAGTGAGCACAGGAGTCCAAGTGAAAACAAGAACATGAATGAGTTTTTGTTTTGTAAGAGTTTTTCATTGATGTGAAGATCAAAATGGCAAGTTCAGAGTGAAGGGCAAACGTCACTACTCCAGTGGGTGTTGGTGATTACTACTGTTATTTTCCTTCTTATCACTTTTAAAAGACTTATAAATATACTTCATTTAGCATATGTCATACATATTCAAGGATTCAGACAAAACAGAGTCTTGAACAACATTTAATCAAAATTTAAAAAACATATAATCTAGTGTAAATTCAAAAACACAGAAGGTTCATAAAATTAAGATTTAATTGTTCTAGAGTAATTTTGGAAAATGAGCTTTATAAATTTGAACCAATAATTTCTGAAGCCCTCAATGCACTTTAATAGGTATGTCCAAAGATTTAATGTTAGGCGAGTTTACTTTCAAAATGCAAATTCCATTTCCCACCTTACTCTGGATTCAACACACCAGCTGGGGCCTGCTGGCTCTGTCCTGGTGGATGACTGAGATACCAGGCTTCCGGCTTCACTGGGCCATATCATTTGAAGGATATGTAGTGGTGTCTGACCACTGAATGCTTACAAGTGTCATGGATGCTGCAAGAATCTGATACTTCTGCAGCAGAGGAAAAACTGCATTTTCCTTTAAAAAAGGAAGATACAGAAAAGAAAATTGTTCATGCGAACCTACGGTTGATCCCAAAGTAATACAATTTAGACTTTGTTCCACTATTAGTAACTATAGTGTGCTAAATTATAGGGAGTAGTGGCATTATTCCAACTTTAATTCACAGAACGAATGCAAAAATAACCACCAATATTTTAACTTTAATGTGGATGAAAATACTGTAAGTTGCAACCAACAGTATTAAATCAGCCCATTGACTATACCAACAGCATGATGTAAGGACATTCTTTCAGCCTTCTGTGTAGTTTAACAAAGGGATAAATTCTTTCAATAATTGTTTTTGAGATCATTTTTATTGAAGATAATTGAATGGAAAGGTATTCTCTCTATATTTTTTCCACCTGTAGTTTTTAAAGTCTGAATAAGAAAGACTTCAAATTTGGAGAGAGTGATGGGAAATTAAAAGTGACCAATATGTTGGAATAAGTACAAGATAGAAGCAAATAGAATAACTTCAAAAGAGAATTTACTTGTTTAAGAATATATTTAATCTATAGAAAGTAGGAATAATTTAATAACAGTAACTTTAAAATGATTTTTTTTGTTTTCTTTCTTTTCCTTTTTAAAATGATTTTAAACATAATTTTGAATTTTATTTGGTCTAAAAATGTAAAGCAATCCAAGTAAGTCTTTAAATAAATACTAAATTTAAAATTTTTGCTCTAGTTGCCTAGTTTTCCTGAGTATGCCAATTGCAGTCAGAATTGATTTCTATTCTAACAAACTAAACAGTAGGATAGTGCATAAAAGAGCCAACCTGTTCCACACATACATAAGTGATTTAAAATGACAGGACTTGACAAAAGATATAACGTGTCAAACGGGAGGAAGAAGTTCCGGTGACTGTTGTGCAGCTCCATGACCACGGTTAATAATGCTTGTGTGCTTCAACATTTCTAAGAGTGGATTTTAAACATTCTCACCGCAGAAGAGCTATAAGTAGGTAATGGACTTATTAACGAGTTTGATTAAAATTTTTCACCATATTTACTTACATCAAAATGTCAAGTTGTATTTCCAAAATGTATACAACTTTTATTTGCCAATTAAAATTTTTAAAAGATGACAATTTTTCAATAGCCAGAAATTAAAATATCTTGAAGTCTTATTTGTTATTTTTTGTTTTATAGGAAAAATGAAATATAAGATAGAAGTTCTTGAAACTTTTTTTGAAAAATTAAACACGATAGTGTTCTAAAGCATGTAAATTTCATAAAAATAACATGACATGCAATGTTTTCTACATTAAAAAGTATCAGAAGACTTAGTCTAAATTTAGCTTCAGCAACCCAAAAAAAGATCTTTTTTATTTGTACTTTTAAATTTCAGTGTATGATTCAGTAACTAACCCAAATAAAGTTGAGCTGGAGTAATTGGCATCTACATTTTCATTGTACCTAATACAATGTTATTAGTATTATTATAATATTGTTAATGTATTAGTTAAATGAATGCTTGAAATTTGAATGAATTAAGATCATGAAATAAGGAAGGCTTAGCTTTGCACTTCATCAATACATGACTCAATCTGTTGCTATTGCACGTAACAAAACTTCATCTAACCTTGTCCAGGAAAACATTTGTAACAGAAAATATTCATGAAAACAATTACACTTTTAAAAAACATTGAACCACAAGCTATTAACGATCCTTATAGAGTCCCATACTGAAGTGTAGTTTTCAAGAAATTATACTTTAAAGATGACAGGAGGCTACCTTACAAAGATTTCACTCTCCACAAAACATAGTCTATTAAAAGATTTCACATAAATTAAGGTAAAAATCTATTCAAACATCAGGAGTACTAATTAGCCTCTAAAATAACTTGCAATGATTAAAAAGCCATTAGATTTCCTAATATGCAGGTTTAATTCCTGACTTTGGTGCTTAGAAAGGGATTCTTTAAATGTGGACAACATTTTTGTATTGGTTCTCCTTCCTAAGATTAAAGAAAAGGCTTAATAAAGCAAATTAATCTTGTATCCATACATTCTCTAAATTGTTACTTTTTTATATCAATTTGATACCTTCAGATTAGAAATTGTCAGTAGCTAGATTTTGTATCAAGAGTTACTCAACCATTCAGGTACAATTTGTTTATTATCTGTAACAGGACCACTGATTACAAAATTATATCGTAGGTATGGCAGCCAAATAGTTATGTCCTACAATCAAAAGGAAATTAGGGTAGATATTAATGCATTGTATTGGCAGAGAGGACCTACTAACAAAATTGGACATTTTCAAATTTCATTTTGAACTTATACTTTTACCCACTTTTATAAATATATTGAGATCTACTACCTGAGCTAATGTGTAAGATTCTCACCTTTCTTAAGTTAAAAACACTGCGGAAAATGTGTTACCTTATTTACAATAGCTACTACGTGTCACAGGTAATATTCTAAGCACTTTCTAAACAGAGGTGCAGTAACTGCCCTAAAGAGTGAGTACCCCGGTTCCGCGGCTCACTAGGCTAATCCTCCGCTTTGCGGCGCCGGCACACTGGTTTCTAGTCCCGGTCGGGGCGCTGGATTCTGTCCCGGTTGCCCCTCTTCCAGGCCAGCCCTCTGCTATGGCCAGGGAGTGCAGTGGAGGATGGCCCAAGTGCTTGGGCCCTGCACCCCATGGGAGACGAGGAGAAGCACCTGGCTCCTGCCTTCGGATCAGCGGCGGCCATTGGAGGGTGAACCAACAGCAAAGGAAGACCTTTCTCTCTGTCTCTCTCTCTCATTGTCCACTCTGCCTGTCAAAAAAATAAAAAATAATAAATAAATAAATAAATAAATAAAAAGAGTGAGTACCATCACTAGCTTCATTTTGTAGACAGAAAAATGAGTTCCTACACAAGTGAAGCCCTGTACTCAGAATTGCACAGCAGAGCCCATGTAGTGGGCCACTTGGGTCTGGTTCTCACTCACTGGGTGCCACATCTCACTGGGACCACTTCTATGCAAGGCTGTCATGCAATGATTGACCTTAGAGTTGTAGGCAGATATAAGACTTTTGGAAGGAAAAGTGTGAAAATTAAACATTAATGTGTTTGATTTTTAATGAGATAAAGAAAGGTTGTTTTAGGTCAGGGGTCAGTAGTTTTTTCTAGGGGTGGGTGTTTGTGCCCGAGTTTGATACCTAGATCCAGTTCCTGACTTCAGCTTCTTGCTAACACAGACCTTGGGAGGCAGCGTTTAAGGCTGAAGTAACTGAATACTTGTCATCCACATGAGAGATCTAGCTCTCAACCTTGGTCAGTTATAAGAGGTGTTTGGGGCGTGAACCAGCAGATATGAGCTCTCTCTGCCTGCCTGCCTCTCTCCCTCTCAGAGAAGTGCCAAGTAATAATCCTTTTTTGGCCGGCGCTGTGGCTCAAAAGGCTAATCCTCTGCCTAGTAGCGCCGGCACACCGGGTTCTAGTCCCGCTCGGGGCACCAGATTCTGTCCTGGTTGCCCCTCTTCCAGGCCAGGGGGCTCTCTGCTGTGGCCAGGGAGTGCAGTGGAGGATGGCCCAAGTGCTTGGGCCCTGCACCCACATGGGAGACCCGGAGAAGCACCTGGCTCCTGGCTCCTGCCTTCGGATAGGCGCGATGCGCCGGCCGCAGCACGCCGGCCGCGGCGGCCATTGGAGGGTGAACCAACGGCAAAAGGAAGACCTTTCTCTCTCTCTCTCTCTCTCTCTCTCTCTCTCCCCCTCTGTTCACTATGCCGGAAAAAAAAAATAATAATAATCCTTTTTTGCTTGGGGTCACTGGGTCTCTGTTGCAGCTAGTCAATCTTCCCTGATAGTGCCACCAATGCCATAGACAATATGCAAATCAATGAGCATGGCTATGGCACAATAAAACATCATTTATGGTTAATGAAATTTCATGCAATTTTCATGTCATAATATATTCCTTTTAAAATATTTTCAATAATTTAAAAACATTTAAAAAGTATTCTTAGTGTTGGTTTATACTAAAATAGGAGGGGGCTGGATTTGTTTTAGGAGCCATGATTTGTCAATCCCTGTTCATGGCTCTTGGGATTTGTCAGTGAAGAAAGCAGACAAAAGTTTGACCTTGTTCTTATGGAAAAAATTCTCACTATTCCTCTTCTTCCTCTCATTGGAAAGAATTCAGTTTGCAATCATTGTTCTGTGCCAAGTTAGTTTCAGATTTCCAAAATAAGACCTAAGGATTTTAATAGTGATCCCAGGAAGCCAAATAGTGGCTAATTAAAACTGTAAATGAGTTACTTTTCTTTTTCAAGCATACTGGATATAGAATCTCCTAAAGCATGGTGGAATAACCTCCTGACTAGGTTTGAATAATATTTATGTGCTATTTTAAAAGAAATTGGATATTTTAATGCACTGCTTTCTCAGAGATTGACAGGCAAGTATCAAGCTTTCTAATCTAGGCGTATAAATGAAAATAGTTAATTTTTTAACTTCCATCCTCTATCTCCAGCAGTTTTGATTAAAGGGCATGTGTTGTCAGGATTCCTGACCTCTGAATGAATCAACTGGATTGGGTATGTCTGCAGACCCTCTCTGCTTTCTCTGGAGAACATCTATCCCATGTAAATTTGTCTTCTGTGTTTATCTCCCGACAAGTCACTTTTCTGAATATTTGTAACTAGAGCATTTAACTCAGTGCCTGACCTTGATCCAAAAATGTGAGTTTGATGTGAATTGCTATTGACCTTAAATATAATTGAGACAAACACTTAAGATTTGGTTCATCTCAGTGTGAATTAAACAAGCCAATGTGAAATAAAATGGAAGTAATTTTAAAGATGATTACACACACACACACACACACATACACACACCCCAGTTATTTGCCAATGATAATGCTATTATTATTGGACACCTCCTAAGACCTTGAGTTATTGATTACATTGTTTTAATTCTTACAACCCTGTTTCAGCCCTTTCTAAAGATTAGAAAAATGAGACTCAGAGAAGGTAAAAAGTCTGAGTTGAAAGTTCTTATCATCACCTGGAAAATACTTTGTTGTTTTTACACATGGCTTCTACAAAAAAGTAAATTCTAATACACACCTTCCACATATTTGTTTTCTCTCACCTCAGAGTAATTCTAAGTCCTACCTTCTAACACTTGTTGAAGCCACCCAACCAATGAAGATGAGTGGGTAGGATCTATTAGGGAGCCAGAATTCTATCCTATTGGTCTACCATACTTAACTATTCTGAGATTAAGGGGCTAAATAATTAGATGGCTGAGATTAGTGATTATGGTCTTGACTAATGCAAGATAGACTGAACCTGGGGATGGGCATTTAGCCTGATGGTTAATACCCATGTCTTACACTAGAGTACCTAGTGTTGATTTCTGGCTCTGGCTCCTGACTCCAATTTCCTGCAAATGCAAACCCTAGGAGGCAGTAGTGATGGCTCAAATAATTGAGCCCCTGCCACCCATGTGGGAGACCTGGACTGCACTCTTCTGTCTCCAGCCCTAGCCCAACATGGGTATTGCAAGCATTTGAAGAGTCAACCACCAAACAGGAAAATGCTTGCTTACTCTCTTTATCTGTATCTCCACCTCCCAAATAAAAATTAAAATAAATTAAAAATAGAATATATTTTTAAATAAAAAGAACAGTTTAACTATGAAAATTAATTATGAAACAAAACAAAACATAACCTTGGTGCTTGAATTTAAATAGTTGTTTTCCCTAGATTACCAGAGTGGTATCAGCTTTGTTTCTGTGATAATAGAATACTATTCATATTGGTGATACTTTCAGGTGATGAACACAAAGGTAGAAACCAGCATTCTAAAAATGTCCACATATTTTAATAACATAAACTAAAACTACTCTAATGTAAATTCCTTGTTTACATTTTTGTTCCAGAAAATCATTTCAGCAATTGTTATCCCATAAATGTTTATGGCTCCTGTCATTCATTTAGAATTTTAGAAAATGTATTCATTTCTCCTGTTCTATTACCCTCCAAGATACTTCATAACAAATAATTCTTAAGGGAAAACAAAACCACACTGTTTTGATATAGGCAGAGGGGTAAGTTAACCAGAGGAAGCAATGTAAGTTGTAATGCAGATGATATACAGAGTGTGCCAATTTTACTGTAAATATCAAAGGCGATTATCGATTCACAAATCATATTAATGGAAGTAAGGTTAGAACTTTTTGCAGTATTGGAAGTAAAGCAGAAAGCACTAGGGAAAGCTGACAGCAATGGGGAAATAAGAGAAAATAAAGCATAGGAAAGTGAAAAAGAAAGAAAAACAAGTAGTAAGGAACATACAAGAAAATATAGGGAATCCAAGAAATCACTAAGAGGTAAACTATCTGAAAAGGGATACAACCAAGAGCTAGCAGTGGAAGAAGATGGGCCAGGACATCTTAGAAGTTGGAGATAAGGTCTTCTGTACTTACTGTCGAAGTTCAAATCAAGCAGCATTTAGACTGCTATGTTCAAGATGTTACAAAATGTACAGTTATCCACAGAGTTCCATCAAAAAGAAAAAAAGACATTCCTTTACCCCCATGATTTAATTCAGTTCAATTATTATATCTCTATAATCTAAACTAATAAGGTGTTTTATTTTTTAAGTTTTTGTTCTTAATGCTATAGGTAACATGGTAGTTTCAGTTGGGTCAGAGCTCAATGCTCTAACCATTTGTTGAGCTAAAAGCAGATGAAAAATATATTTGCCTTCCTTGTAAAAATTATCTTAATGCCCATTGGAATTTCAGCTGTCAGCAGACTTAAGGAACAAGCAGGCCTGCAAAACCTGGGGCACTTTTACTAAACCCATGCCCAAGCCCATGTCACACCCCCAGTGAGAACTTGAAATGGTGTCTTGTAATTTAGCACTAACGAAAAGTTGTGCTGTGAAATAGCCTGCAGATTTGGAGGAAATGTATATAATTTACTAGATTTTGAGCTACAGAGAGGAATGAGATCATTTTCTTGACATGAAGTTTACAGTAAAGACAGAGAATAAATTATGACACAAATCAATTGCACTAACAGTACCTACTATAGATTACAAAAGTGCCTTTAGCAGGGACCCCATCAAACAGACTGCTAGACCCTTACCTTAATGACCCAAGAAGACTTTGTCTGCAGAAAAGCTTGAAGATGAGCCTTGAAACATAAGATAGCTAGACATGGGTCTGGGGGAAAGGCAGAGTGTGCAACTGAGTGAGGCAAAGCTGAGCGAGCACATGCAAAAGCCCCCAGTCAGGAAAGAGTTTGGTGCTTTCCCTGAAGAAAGGGGTGTGTGTGTGGCTGGAGATGCTGCTGACTGGGTTGTCCACACTAACAGGGTGGTAGGCCCTGCTAGGATGAGCTGCTACATAGATAAATTATGGGAAAGTCAACATATTTTTAGTTGAATCAAGAAAAGATCCAATACTATGGAAACACTGCTGCTTTTGAAATAAAAAATCTAAATAATTGTCTCAGCACCGCCTTACTGCACCACCACATAAGTAAAATACGTTCATGACTGCAGTTGTGTCACAGGGTTTGGCTAAGGATCAGCTGAGATAGTGAAAAGCTGAAACATAAAATACTATTTAAAATTCATTTATCATAACTTTAAATAACATTAAGCAAATTTTACCTAAATGTACTTCTGCCATTCAAAAAAAAAAAAAAAAACTCTAGGACATACATATTTGTAATTTCACTGATAACACAGAAACAGAGCAGAGGCTTTTAAGACTACAAGAATGAAGTTGAAGGGACCCAAAGGTGAAAGCAAGGGCATGAGAAGAAGTGAGAAAAATCTGACTGTGATGGCTCTCAGCAATTTCTATTTAATTCTTCAAAGGGAAATTGATGACCTTTTTAGATGTCAAAGTCTTTCATTTCTTCCTTTCAGAGAAAAGACTCCTTATTCTTTTTAATCTCATGCATTCAAGTTTAGAGGCTTGCTTTGCTGCTGCTCCCAGACCCTCTCACACACGTGTCTGGCTTCTTTGCTCCCCAAGCGCCTGTGAGTGGGTTGGTGAATTGCACCTGCACAGGGACTCTGAACTTCCTCTGAGCTCAGCTGGGCCACCGTATGGAGAGGCTCACTGGAGGCTGCAGAGAAGTGAACTGAAGAATTACAGGCGGTTTCACTTCCCTGCCTTATGTGCCTTCAGGTGCCTCTGAAGACATGCGAGGCCAGTGAAATGGAGAGGAGGAGGAAAAGAGAAAGCATCAATATCCCACAAGACAGAAGCTCTGCAAATGTAGAGGCATTGTGGGAAAATGTGGAGAGCTGGCAATGTGTGTACAAAGTGCATATTGTTGGGTGCCATCTTCTAATCTTCAGTACAGTGATTTCTGAGATGTGTTGGTATCAGATAAATGCCTATTGTGTAAGTGGGGTGAGGGTAAGATGATCAGCAATTCAGCCTGGCACTGAATGAGGAATTATTGGGTTGGGAGGCTCTATTTGTTGCCAAAAAGAAGAAAACAGTCACATTTGTAAATCCTGCAAAGAACAAAGCAGCAGACAGCTGTTCAGCACCCCTTAAACCCAGCCACACCAGAGCATCTTGGGCAAAAGCAAGGGTTTAGAGGTGGGAGTGTATAATCTGTCAGAGAGAACTTTGAAGGGAACATTTGAATGCTGTAAGATATGCACCAGGCCCTCAGCACTTTCTACTCATGTGGGATACTCTGAGGATCCCTGACAAGACGGGAATATCTCAGAGGCAGGAGTGTGTGTGGAACAGACCAAGTTGGTGGATTGGTTACTGTGGCAATTGGACCACCACTGACAATTACAATTCCTAATTTTCTTTAAAGTTTTCATAAGTGTTCACTCCAAAATGAGGAAGGGGAGAAAGAGACCTAATAGATTAAGATATTTGCATTATAACCTGAAACTTTTAAACAGCTAAATTGCATAATTAGTACCCAAAGGTCAGACAGATGTGGGTTCCAATCCCACACCAACCACTTACAAGCTTCCTATCCTTGGGTAATTTTCTTAACCTGTTTTCAGACTCCTTACCTATAGAGTGCCCATAATAATACCCACCTCATTAGGGCAAATGTGAACATTGAAATAATTTGTGTACAATAATTAGGATAGTATGTGGCTGTGAATACTTAATAGTTGACAGCTTTTATTTTCATAGAAGTGCAAGATTTGTGGATATTTGATTTGCCTCTCTGTTCACTTGTTAATTAGGACTCCTAATTTCACAAAACCTACCTATTCTAGAGTGAGAGTCCCGCAGCCTGAGGCATCATGGATTTTGTCCACCACGTTGTGTTTTAGGTTTGTGTTCATTTTATCCACCTTTGAGTGACCTCCAGAGCACAGGCTGTCCTGGTGTCTGTTTCATTTTTTTGATCTATTTATGTCAGTAATTAGAAAATTTAGAAAAACAATGGCAAATTCATAATGAACAGCTTTATTGGATGGTGATTTACATATTATACAATTCACCCACTTAAAGTATATAATTCAGTGGGTTTTACTGTATCCAGAGAGTTGTACAGCCATCATTATGATCAATTTTTGGATATTTTAATCTCTTTCCCCCAAAAAAATTCCTGTTAGAAATAAACCTCCCTCCCCTACTTCTCCTTTCCCCTACACTAGCTCTAGATAATCACTAATCTACTTTCTGTCCACTGTCTGTCCCATAGATTTACCTATTGTGGAATCATGCAATGACTGATTTCTCTTATGTAGTACAGTATTTTCAAGGTCAAAACATGTTGTAGCATGTAACTGTACTCCAATCCTTTGTATGGCTGAATATTTATTGTATGAATTTGTCATGTTGGGTTGATCCAACAGTTGATGACACTTGGGTCTTTTCCACATTTTGATATTATGAATTATGCAGCTGACATTCAGGTCGAAGTTGTGTGTGTGAACCTATATTTTCTGTTCTTTTAGGCATATATCTAGGAGTGGAAATGTTAGCTCATTTGGTAATTCAGTTAACAGTAAGCAAATGTTTAACCTTTTGAGGAACTACCAAATAGATTTTTTTTCAAAGCAGCTGCACCATTTTGCATTCTCCCCAGCTGTGTAGTGCTTCCAATTTAATAGCATCTTTACTCACACTTATTGTATGTCTTTTTCATGTAACTATCTTAGTGTGTGTGAAGTGCTCTCTCAATGTGTTTGCATTTCCCTAATGCTAATCATAGCATATTCTCATGTGCTTGTTGGTCACTTAAATGTGTGTGTGTGTGTGTGTGTGTGTGTGTGTAGAAATATCTGTTCAAATGCTTTTGGCCATTTTTTAGTTGCATTATTTATTTACCATTGAGTCTTTTAAGCATTTTAGTAAGTTTTCTTAAGGTTCCTAGAGTACATCTAGGCTACATTGTACAGAATTTGTGTGTTCTATTTAACAAAAATGAAAATAAAATGCATGCAGAGATACAATGGAAACTTTTCTAAAAATTTTTACATGAGTATGATTATCATTTAAAAATCTTGGTGTTTGATGTGGCAGAGAAAAATACCTGTGATTGATTTTGGTGTTGTCTGTTTTCTTCTTTGTGTGATTATTTTGGCTTTATGGACTTAGGCATTGTATTTCTCAAATGGTAGTCTGGACTTGCTTTAGCAAATCTTTTATTCAGAGAAAAAAAGATTCATTATTCAAGTTATTTACTTAAATGTTCTTAAAGGCACATCAATATTTATTCCAACGATGTTTATGCAATAATTATTTTAGGGAAATGAGGTGGAATTCTTTGACTGCCAAGACAGTGATAACTCATAAGAAGAAGAAATATGTCAAAAGAAAACAAAACTAAAAAAACCGAAGCTCTCAGTTTAATGGTGATGCAAAAGCTTTCTTTGTGTGAATCTGCAGGAAACAGTGAAGCACACATTTTCAGTCATGGCTGGGATCCAACTGAGGGCTTCACTACAAATATCACCAGGGCAGGTCCTGACTTGGAAAAACTAAATTCATCATGAGAATTATTTGACCAGTTTCCTCTTTCCTTTGATACAGTCTCCTTGTAATTTTTCTTAGGGACAAAAATATCTGCAGCTCTTGATAATAAATTACTCTTACTACTGTCAGTAAGTTAGGTACAGTTTCTTTCCTCACTGTTGCTTTGAGGGTGTGTATATGAAGAAATGGTCAGCACATTGTTTCCTGGGCTTAGTGGTTCTGCTTCTGGATGGTACAGCTCTATTTTGATTATGAATCTTTATGAAAAATAAAATTTCTGCTTTCTATGAAGAGAGTTATATCACTATCACATAGCAAAGACAACTCTGGGCTATCATCATTACTTAGAGTGCAAGGCCATAAGAATTTTAATGTGAATACTTTTTTTTACCTGGAATTTAGGGAGATAAAGTATCATCAAAATACATGATCTCTTTAGAGTTTCTTTTAATAGATTACCAACAGATACCAAAAAGCAGATAATCTCTCCCAATTAGCCACTTTTTTTGTTGTTTTGTTTTGCCTTTTCTAGAAGGCATTGTCTTTCCTTGGCAGAAGGCTCAGTCCCATAGAAAAGGTATTTCATTTCAGGTAGTCACTTCAGATCATCCAGAACCCTGACAAACTTAACTATTGCTTGGGTGTGGTCATCCTCAAAATTTTGTAAGGGAAAAAAAAATGTAAAAAGGAAGCATTTAAACACCATATTTAAATCACTTAAATAAATGTAAGGCTTGGGATTTCTCAGGAGTTCAGAAGCAGTAAACTAAACCAGCAGCAAGTAGTCTAGGTAAAAATCCTTCCCAGGGAAGGGACATCCCCTGTGTAGGAAACAGCTACCCCCATGCACACACATATACACACAGCATATACACCCAAGCCTTTTGTCAGAGTTGTCAAATAGTCCAACTTTCAGAAAAAAATACTCTAAGATTTAGAAAGAATATTCACCTCAGAAATATTCTTTATGGAGAGTGATCTACATTTATTTTGTGTGTGTGTATGTATGTATGTGTGTGTGTGTAGGAAATGCTATAGTCTCGTAGCATGAGAAACATATTAAATTTCTAAACCACCCCCCAAAATTCACATCTATAGCTTTAAACAGGGGTAAGAGTCTGCCTTCTTAGCTTGTAGGAATCACTTCTGTGCAAAATTATCTTTGTTTTTGTCCTTCCTTGTTGCCCCTTCCTCCATTGCAACATTGCTTTCCATTAATATGCATTGCATAAGTATAGCACCCAAAGCTTCAAATAGAGGAGTAAGTAGGAAGCCTGTCTCTGCATACTTCTAATTCTCTGGAGTGTGGCTGATGGGCTGCTACAAAGAATAGCTACTGTGTGATACAATTAGGAAGATCTTTCCTCAAGGCAGTCCTACAAGTTTGGCCATAAGGGCTCCTTCTCCAGTGTCAGTTCCCAAAGCTGAGAGTGAGATTCCTTAATCTTTTTCAGTCCTAAATTCCTGTTGACTGAACAGTTCCGTTAATGTCATTAAAATTATTCTATCAGTCTGCTTGGCCTGCCATGACAGAGTATCAGACATGGTAGCCTAACAGAAATTTATTTTCTCACATTTGTGGAGGCTGGAATTTTAAGACCAAGGTACCAGCAGAGTTGATTTCTGATGGGGCCTCTCTTCCTGGCTTGCAGGTAGCCAACTTCCCTTTGCACTCATTCATGTGGTGGGTGTGGAAGATCAGGTGGGTGCCTTCCTATTCTTAAAAGGACACTAGTCCTATTGGCTTAGTACTTGCCTCTATGACCTCATTGAGCCTGTTGCCTCCTTAATGGTCTACAAATATATTCACAAGTAGGAAAGGGGCACAATTCAGTCCTAACAAAAGCCAAGAAGAACAAAGAATTAGAAAACAGGTTAGGGAAACTGAAATGTCACTTTTCAACCAGATCTATATGATAAAATTATATAGGCAATGAGAATCTAGAAGAGGAAGAAAATGCAACTCCTCTTTCCTCAGTCCCATAAAACCTTGCCTAGACCAGTAATTCTCTTAAGAATCAACCAGAGAGCTTTTTAATAAAATGTATCTTCCTCCAACTTACCCTAGAGGTGCTAAATAAATTCATTAGAAACATGGTTCCAGGAACATAGGTACTTAGCAAACATCACAAGTGGTTTTGTGACAGGTAGATTTTGAGCGACACTTTGAAAATCATGGGGCTAAAATAATTGCTTTGGTTTTATATTTTGCTGCCTATCTATAGAAGATCAGAGAAAAATGTTGATAGTAACTTATTGAGACAGTTTGGAGGAAGTTTGTCACAAAATTAAAAGAAATATGCTTAACTGACATGAGATAGAAGGAAACAGTTCAGAGGGAAGAGTTGGAATGACCAGACAGACTCCAGGGGACATGTTTTCTGGGGATGAAGATTAGGTACCCACTGCTCTAGAGAATTTACAGAATAGTTAAAGCTACGCAGTGCAGTGTTTACAATTCAGCCTTTGAGAATGTGAGAAACTTTCTCAGAATCATTTGAGTCTACATGTCAAAGATCTAATGATTGAAAAGGATATTTACCCAGACTGGCTGATTGTGGGCTCTCTGAGATTTTGCAAATACCCTTCTGAGAGGGGGACATTGGAAGGCTGCCTACTTGCCACAGAGCTCTCTAGCTAGGGTTAACCTTGGCACCATGGCCCTCTGGGATTGGCAAAACAAAGAACAGAAAGAGCTGGTTCCCTATGGGCAGGGAGAGGAAAAGAAGAAGAAGATAAGAGATTCCTATTTCACCCACAGCAGCAGGGTGCCTCTAAGCTGGATCCTACAAGCCACACCTCATTGTCTCCACAGCACACACCCCCTGTGCCTGTCTCACTCCCTGGCTGCAGATTTTCCCCAACATAAAGATAACCTCCTTCCTTTAGCTTAACCTCAGGGTGATTTCATAGACTTCTTCCCTGAGAAATAAATTCGAAGACTTTTTAGAAGGCTTCCGTTGAAACTCCCTTTCTTGAACTTGGATACCTAGTTATTGCCTTGAATATTCCAGAAAAAGCCCAGAGTAATACATCCGATTACTAACTTTTCTGTCTCCCTGCCTGGCCGTTTCTACAGTGACTCTCCAGCTGTAAAGAGTCTGCTTGGCCAGAGGCTGGCTCCACTTCCTCTGAGAATGAGCTTCCTACTTGCCCCTGGAGGAACCCCTCCCAGGAGTTAAAGAGTAGTGGAAGAAACTGGGCTCTAGATCTAGAGATGGGACCTGGCATGGCTCCCCTCAGCATCATCTTGAATGACCAACTACTTCCTTCATTTTTACCACTATGTCTCCGACTTTGAGAGAGAAGTTTCATGAGATAAGTCACATCCTTCTGAACCAGAATTTTCATTGTTCCTGTGATCTTACATCTCTCTGTATTTTCCCTGTGCAGCAAGTACCAAGGTTACCTCAGGCTGGGAGGTCACTCTTAGCACCTCCAAAAACCAGCCAGATGGGAGAAACAGAAAGGAAGAAATTCTAGAAATGAATTTGTTTCTCAGGAGGCAGGTTGTTTAATAATTGGGTGTAATTGGGAGCGTAAATGCAGACATCACTTAGGAGTCTGTCACTAGTGTGAGAGATGCTTTATCACCATGTCACCAGACTAGACAGAACTTTTGATTGGCTCCTTGGTAAAAGGCTGCATAGGATCACTCCCTTCCTTGGACGAAAGATCTTTATTCTACCACACAAATAGTGGTGGTCCTTGCTGGTGCTTTGCCAGCCACCATCTGTGTTAGCAAACTGAACACCCCTTGAAGGCAGGAGGATTAGTACAGGGACAGGGCGAGGGTGGGAGGTGTGAAGGGTGCTGTTATTTCTACAGCAATGTATGCTCTTCAGAAGAAAGGCACTAAGTACTAGGTATTGTAATTAGGGGTTGATAAGTAATCAAGCAAAGATGTTCAACTGTTTCTGATTACTAAAGGAAGCTTTAATCTGGGAGGTGGAGAAAGAGGGGGAACGCAGTGAATATAAAGTTGGCTGGAAACCATTGTCCCTCATAAAGCAAAAGGCCAAGAATGGAGTGTGAAGAGTTATGTCCCACACCAAGACAGACTTAGCCCTAGCCCTGAAGGGTTATGATCTAAGGGCTGGGAGCTGTATGTCATGGATTCTGATGAGGACCTTAAGGTCTTTTGTTTGTTTGTCTTGTCTGCCCCTGCCATCATTAGCTAGGTTTGGTGCTCAGAGGAATTTGGCAAAACATGAGTAAACTACCCAATCCACATGCTGGAGGGCACTGTTAACTTCTGAAATTAGCATATATCATGGAGGAACTGTAGAGGATCCCTGGGAGCTACAGGGGCTGGGATGAGGAGTTAAGGAGAGGGAAGATGGCTAATCCCAAACACAAGGTATAAAGCTGCAGCCAATACAGGTGTTGCTCTCCATGGTCAAGGAAGCTGCAGAGTTTGGACGTAACACAGGTTTTCTTTATTATTATTATTTATTCATTTGAAAGGCAGAAATACAGAGAGAAGGATAGACAAAGAGAGGTCTTTCACTCCCCAAATGGCTGTAACGGCCAAGACAAAGCCAGGAGCTTCCTCCAGGTCTCCCACATGGGTGCAGGGGCCCGAGCACTTGAGCCATCTTCTGCTGCTTTCTCAGATGTATTAGCAAGGAGCCGGATCAGAAATGGAGCAGTATAGTGTAGAATTGGCACCCATATGGGATGCCAGTACTACAGGCAGAGACTTAACCTCTGCTTAACCTCACACCACGGTGCTGATCCCAACACAGGTTTTCTAAAGTCCTGATTTCTTCTCTTTATTATAGCATCTCTGAATATGATTTATCTACCACTGGCAGTGTGAGAGACCATTTCAGGTGGTAATGAGAAATACTTTAAAATTTAATAGCTAGATTAGGAATTACTATATTTAATATGTTAGAAATAAAAATTAACTCACAAAACCCATGGTTTCATAAACATTAATTCATAAACATTAATTTCATAAATTTCATTAATTTCATAAACATTAATTCTTGGAACAATTGTTCTAAATATTGGTTATACATTGAAATTATTCAGAAAGGTTTAAAACGCATACACATACACACATACGCACCCCAATGTTGAGTCCGCTCTGGATCTTGACTTAAGAGCTCTGAGAGGCTCCCCAACCCTAGATTTCCTTTTTTAAAGCTTTCTCATCTTGTATTGGGAACCACTGGGCCAGACTGGGATTTTTAAAAAATCTTTTTCAAGTGAGCAGTTTTAAATGAAAATTAAGTAAATTATATCATAGTATATGGATACAGTAAAAATCATGACAGTCACAATGACTTCACCAATGACTGAAGTTGGGTAAACATTGCACTCTTGTTATGGCTAGCTCCCTTTCTGTGAGACAATCCTGATTCTAAAGAACAAGAGAAAAGCAGAAATGTTCAATAAAAATGATGAACAGGGTGGTAGTATCGCAAGAAAAAGCCAAGGTCAGATAGGGCTGAAAGACTGAAGGTGTGGGAGCATTGTAAAGGGAACAGGTTACTCAGGGGTTAGTCAATAGGAGTCTCTTCTGTTCAACGTATGGTCCTCTGGCTCTTCCACCATTTGCCTTTGATATACCACCATCACTCCCACTGACTCAGCCTTAACACAGGCAGAGAAAAAAAAGACATGAAGAATCTACAGCATATCCTGGATAGGACAATTACAGGTGACTTTAGTCTTCATTCGTTTGTTCCTTTATTTGTGATGGCTCCATCCATACAAGCCTATACTAAGCAGTGACTGCACAAAGTTGTCTTTGCTTTTTAGTCAAAATCAGTATATTTTGTCTGTTTGATATGACCAAACAAATCTTCAAGTTATTTCTATCTTAGAAAAACTAGATAATGAATATGACATCATTCTCCAGTCAGCACAGAGCTGGACTCATGGTAGAGAAAGTGGGGTGACTCCAAAGTCCCAAGATGGGAAGCTGAAGCATTTTCAACTATACCTGCGAGTCTCCCAAGAGCAGTGTGAGGAAACTCTAGAGACATTTCCTGTGTGAAACGGAGACAATAAAAGCCATCCTGAGGCACTGGAAGAGGTGCCCAAGCCCCCTTTCCTCTATTCTTTCATCTGTTAAATGGGGATAATGATACTTCGTGTTTACCTACCTCAGAGAGGCATTATCAGGTCTATTTAAAGGCTCTTCCCATGAAAGCTGCTGTGTAATTACCAAGCACAGCTATGATAAAGAAACCTAAATACAACAGCAAATCAGCTGGAACAAATTCTCAAGGGAGTTTGCTTCTTTGGAAAATTTTAAGAAAAAGGTAGCAACTCTCCTTTGTGGAGTTTGGGGCCCACTCTTGCTGGAAGTATAGGAAGGTGGGCTGACTTTCCAAGCCTCTTTCTGGCCAGTGACTTGGGATCTTCCTCTGCTTGCCTTTTCCCCCATGATCTAAGCAATTTCCATCTGAAATTCCTCTTTCAAGTTTTTCCAACTCAGAAACCCCTTTATCCCGGAAATGAATTTCAAGCCAGGTATTTGCCTATGAAAGAGAAAAGAGAAGTTATAATGTGGGGGAAAGGTGCCTTTTATAGATAATAGGTAAGAGGATTGAAATAATTGATCACTAATGTCAGGCTTTGCTAAAATTCATCAACAAAATATGTAGGATGGGTTAGATGGGAGCAGAGACACCACCGTTCCTTGCTCAAAAGAGAACCAAACTCAGCTGAAACAGGCTGACAGGGAACTGGCTGGAATGAAGAGACAGATTCATTACAGCTATGGAAGTTCTAAAATACATCTAGAAAATAAGAGGTCAAGAATTTGGTGACTTGAATGTCATAAGTCTAACTGCCTTTACAGAGAGATTTGATAGTCAACATAATGAGTAGATTGAATTTATGAATGAGATCTGGATCCATACTGTTGTAGGAATCCCAGTGGTTTTATATTTTTGTTAAACTTGCTTATGCTGTAAATATTCTGGCTATTTATAAACAATGTAACATATGGTATCTGAACGGCTTCTAAGCCAAAATTCCAAAGCTTAATTTTCAAATGAGTGCTTTATAAAGTTAATAATTATGCATAATAACTGATTTATCAACTACTATAAAAACTATATAAATATTTTTGTATGTAATGCCGATGTTAACTGGGGGGCTTCTCAGATCTTGTAAAATTGCTACAAATCCCTACGTGACTGCAGAAATCCAAAGCCATTGCTATGGACCAAATGTTTATGTCCTCCTCCCCTCAAAAGTCATACGTTAAAACCCTAATCCCCAGGGGCTGGTGGTCTGGTGCAGTGGGTAAAAAGCCAATGCCTGCAGTGCAGCATCCCATATGGGGGCCGGTTAGAGTCCCAGCTGCTCCACTTCCAATCCAGCTCTCTGCTAATGTGCCTGGGAAAGTAGGAGAAGATGGCCCAAGTCCTTGGGCCCCTGCACCCACGTGGGAGACCCGGAAGAAGCTCCTGGCTCCTGACTTCAGATTGGCACAGCTGCAGCTGTTGCAGCCAACTGGGGAGTGAACCAGCGGATGGAAGACCTCTCTCTCTGCATAACTCTGACTTTCAAATAAATAAATATTTTTTAAGCCTTCCTTTTCCATTGGTTCACCCCCCGCAATGGCCACTGCAGTCGGCGCGCTGCAGCCAGTGCATCGCGCTGATCTGAAGCCAGGAGCCAGGTGCTTCTCCTGGTCTCCCATGTGGGTGCAGGGCCCAAGGACCTGGACCATCCTTCACTGCACTCCCAGGCCAGAGCAGAGAGCTAGACTGGAAGAGGAGCAACTGGGACAGAATCTGGCGCCCCGACTGGGACTAGAACCTGGTGTGCTGGCGCCGCAGGCAGAGGATTAGCCTATTGAGCTGCGGTGCCAGCCAGGATTAGTGACCTTTTAAGAGGAGACAGAGAGAGCTTACTTCTTTTCCCCCTCTCCCCTCTACTCCACCCTCCATAATGCTAGAACATAAAGAAGATGCCCACCCTAACTAGGAACCAAATCTGATGGCACCCTAATCTTCTACTTCTCAGCTTCCAAACGGTGTGAATTATATTTCTGTTGCTCCTATTGCTACCCCATTGGAGGCACCCATCCCCTTGTCTATGAACCCCTGGAGGCTTCCTGCTTTTCTAGTCACTCCCACACGTGGCTGCTGCACTGCCACGCATGTAATGGCACATTTACTACTGCTTTTATAAAGTACTAGGCCATAATGGCTTTAGTCAAGTCTGCCGAAATGGGAAGGGCATGGGAGAGAGTGGTAACGTCCCTCAGTCTTTCCCAGTGCCTCCCTACTAGATTACATTCAAAGCATCAACCTTTCTGTCCCCTCATTTTGCAGAAATATTCATCTTTCAATATGAGAGGTGCACAAAAAGCCTTTGCTGGAGGGACTGGCTCTAGAAGGTGGCGTTAGTTATAGGAGCAACCATATCTTTCACATTGTACTTAGAAGACTTCATTCAACCCTACAGCATTCTTTTAAGAAGATACAATCATTCCCATTGTACAGATGAGGCAATGGAGGCTTAGAATTGGCTCAAGGCCAAAAATATAAGAAATGATAGAAAGAGGATTTAAGTTCAATTGTGGCTGATTCTTTACTTGAAATTAACTTGGGAGGTGCAATAATGATGAGCTACTTTGGTTTACTTCGCCACCTCAAAACTGCATAATTCTTTCATCAGACCTCTTTTTTTTTTTTTTAATATTGCTAAAGATCATATCCAGGAAATTCCAGTAAAAAATCCTAGTGATTTAGTTTCACTTTAGAGAGAATAAGTTGGGATAAATAAGACATCCTAATCAATGTAAATACAACTCGTTATTTTTAAGTAATAAATCTTGGATGGATACTTATGGCACCTGCTTGTCACACCTGCAAATCTCACAAAAGAATAGCTAACACTGGTGAGGCTGATAACGATGGTGGGGTGGGGGTAGTGATACAGGTGATGATGCTAATTTGCTTTTATTTAGCACTATTTTAAAGGCTCTACATATATTTCCTGTAATTCTGGAAACTGACAACTATACCAAAGGTTTATTTTTATCCCTGTTATACAAATAAGATTTTAAAAGGGCAAAGAAGCTAGCCCAACCTGTTCATCTCAGAAGAACTGAAACCAAGCACATCACTTTAGCTATGAAGCCTATGCCTTTATTTATTTGGCTGTTTTGTTGTAAGAACCATGATGGTTTCATTAGAAGTCCCCACAAAGATGGAATTAAACACCATGAGGAAAAGAGAATCTATGACTCTTGTTTCTACTATTACGTTCAGCCCTTCAAACAGCACTCAGAACATAGTTGGAACTCAGCTAACAATGGCTAAATAATAAATGAAGTAATGCTTAAATCAGTAGCAACATAAAAATGTAAAAAAGTCATATATAGCTATTTAAAGTATTTTAATGGGAAGAAATATAAGCTAAGAAAACTTGGCTTGATAATACTTGCTATTTTTTTAAATCTATATTTGTAGTAAGCTAGAAGCTGAAAAGGACCTGGTATTATATTGTGACCGCTAAAAGACTATTGTGACTTTGGAAAGCCTTAAAAGAAAAATAGTATTTTTATCATGTCACGTATCACCTTTATTACACAGTGAACAATTCCGACCTTCATATTTTAAAAAGAGCAATGACAGTCTAAGTACTCAGAGGCATCACCAGGATGATAAGGAAAATGGAAACATTTTCAGAAAAAAATAGGGATTTCCAACATGCAGAAGCTAAGACCTGTAGCATCTCTTCCAGTATTTGAAGTGTGGCTACACGGTACTTGCTTTTTCTCTCGAAGACCTACCTAGGTTTTTCAGCTCAGCATAAAGAGAAAAATATATATGTTTCACAATTGTCCAGCAATTTTCAACAACTACAGAGCATATTTTAAAAACTAACTTCCGTTTCTTATCAATTCCTAAATAGATAAGAATACTTAAATTACTTAAAACTGAAAACCATTTCTACATATGTAGAGAAATGCACCATGTTGGTGGTCCCAAATCTGGTTGGTGTTAGAAACAACTGGGAGCTTGTGGAACAGTATTGATCTTCAAGGATTCATACCATTGCCTCATAATCTGTAGGAGTTGGGAACTAAAAATCTCTATCCAGAACCTAAAATTTTTATCCTCTCAGATGATCCTGATAACTTACTAGGTTTGGGAATCATTGAACGAGATTATCTCAGAGGTTTCTGCTACTTGTGATTTAATGATTCTTAGAACACTGAAGAATGACTTCTTTCACAACTTAGAATTATTTGTAATCTAAAATGAACACGGTCTAAATGCACAGTGGTAACTCTAAAGTGCTAACGAACCAACTGATTTTTTTTAATAGGTTAAAACACGCCCTGTAACCTAGTTAATGAAAACTTTTTTCATGTATCATGGAAAGGATAACTTTATCTGGCCTGTTTCCCAATTATTAAAGTTCCAAATCACTGAAATATAAATAAATGAGACTTTTCCATATTTAGAACACCAGTATGATGAAAAATTTGTTTACACCAAGAGGTTTTAGGTCATCCTTCAATCATTCATCCCCGGAACCAAAGTAGATATGTACGCAAGCACACACACGCACACGCACACGCCCGAATGTGACACATGGTAAATGTTGGGCAATTACTGAGATGGAACCAAGGAGACCTTCAAATTCTATTGCCTTTTTAACCTTATGTTTTCTATGTGAGAATCTAGGAACTCAAACACATCCAAACAGTGTTATTAATCATGACATACTCAACTTTTTGTTTGAATTTTGCTAATTTCTAATTTTTAAATACATTAATTTGCTCTAGGTAATGCTAAGATGAGAAATGAAAAAGAATATTTAAAAAGATAATTTAAGATGTGAAGAGAACATAAGAATTGAGCTAAATTAATTCTCTATGTAAAGAGCCTCTACAAGGTACATCCTGGCCATATGAAGGAGCTCTGATTATTATAATAAGGCTACATTTGTAAATTTTGCCTAATCTAACAATCCAACCTGTAAAGCTCTGCTGTAATTTTTCATAAAAAGAGTAATTGAAATCCCTTTCAGCACAGATAGTTCAGATTATTCTAATTTTGATTTTCTAGTTCACAGGGTACCTTCCCTCCTGCCCCCAGGATGTTTTCAGATTGAAATTCACCCATATCAAATAAATAGCATGATAATCTGGGGTCCAATATCCAATACACATTTGTCATTATCTGTCATTATTGTCATTGTACCATTATAATTGTACATTGTAAAAAGAATGAAAGCTTTTCCACAGGAATTATTCACATGTATTACTTTCTAGGAGTAATTGAATAGTTGACATTGCATTTACATCAAAGTAAAATATGTTATGGTTTTTCTCATTTGTATTATTCTTAAGAAATAAGAAATGTAGAGTAATCTCAATTAGGCCCCTTTGAACCTGGATCCAGGTTCATATGTAATATCAAATATATATTTTCTTACAGTAACTATGGGAACTTTTGCATCTTAGTAAAATGGAAAGTTATATCTAGCACATTGGGCTGTTCAGAGAGCCAATGGAAAAAAATGGTGAGAAAACTATTCAGATGTGTTCTGTTACTTTATGTGTTCTGCTATACCATGCAACTTCTCACCTGCATTATCTTATTTTTGATTTCTGTGCAGTTCACCTTTCTAAAGTGGAACTGTTATGTATTCATTCATTTAGAATGAATACTACTCCTTTTGATGCTGGATTGCAAAAATAACACAAGTTTTATAGACAAAATAGTCCATATAAAACACCATAACAGAATGAATGAGTGAAGATACAAATAGAACAATGCAGAAAAATGGGACTGTGTCTTTACTCACATAGGACTCAGGCACTGCCTCTACATAGGAAACATACAATCAATGAGGGTAGGTGGGATTTCTTTACTTCCAGGTAATTCTTCCTCACATCACCTGCTGAGGCTGTGTGTGCAGTGTCTTTCTTTGCTGCTATGCTAGCTAGACCTTGAATCGTGTCATTATTGATAGGGGGTGGAAGTTGTTAGCAACTGTCATCTGTTTTATGGCTTAGGTGTTGGTAGCCTGACTTCCTGTTGTCACAGGACAGATGGAAATGGCTGGTTCTTTGTACTGAGAAGACAAAGACTTTAGATCCTCTTTTCATCCGTAGAGATGGTCAACTCAAGTCAGTGTGGAAAATCTCCAGTGGGAATAATCCAGGGAAGCTGACCATATCAATGAATGAAATGACCGAACAAACATATTGGAGCCATGTAATTATCACCTTTGTTATTAATCAGATTTTTAAAACAGTACTCTTACTTATATATTAAAATAAATTATATGCATTTGCCACAATCACCCCTTCAATGAGTCTTTCCTCTATGTCTACCCTATTGATATTGATCTGTCTGCCCTCACTGATTGTCTGGCAGCATGCAGATATGTGATGATTTCATAACAGCCACAGAATCATGACTTCCAATTCATCAGATCTGTCTACACATGGTAACTCACAGCAACCAAAAAAAGATTGTCTGCCTTCATCTTGACTTCTTTTCTACACACAAAGCAGCTGATTATCTGGACTAAGAACAATAGTGAAAAGAATGGCTGGCTGGCTGGCTGTTCTGTGACTATGCATTTTGGAAGTGAGATGGCACATAAATTAGGTGTTATTTCTAAATAAAGGAGTACTTACCATACATACTCACTTACCTTATCTCCCTTCACAAAATCACTGCAGTCCTTAAAGTATGGATTCTGCTGTTGTGATCTGTTTTTGTTTGCCAACCAGTGGCCTATGAGGCACATGGGTGGAGTTCAAAAGTATATTAAATGCAAAGAAGTTGGGTTTTTTTTTCTCTCATCTATATTCACACAGTGGCAAGATGAACATTCGTCATCTGTCTACATGTCCAGCTCCCCCTATCGATAATTCTCTAACACAGGAATTTCTTTAAAAGTATTTTTCCTACTGAGGTTTATACAATGGACTCAATGGCATCAGTTTCATTAAAGGAATTCTCTTGTTCCTACCTTCAATGCCATTAACTGTATTAAGTAAACTCTCCAAACGCTAGGTTCTTCTCCAACAAACAATGCTTCTCCACCAGGGCATATTTTGTCAAGCATCCTTGAATCAGAACGGGCTGTGTATGCAATAATAGATCCAGAGCTACACTGTGGGCTGTGTTCATATTTAAGAAGAACACTTTTGTATTTATGGACTTTTCCCTTCAATCATGGTTGTTCCATTTCTTCTACCACCACCTTGAGCCTTTCAGGTAAATGAAAAGTTCAATTATATGTAAAGCGACTGTTAAAGCAGCAGGCCCCTCGTAGGGGTCTGGGCCTCCGCTCCCTGCTTCAACAGCAAGTGTGCTCAATCCATTACTGTTCCCGAGGATTGTATATCCATCAGGTCGAGTATGCCGGCCAGGGTGCATCTTATAGCTTTTACTGCATATGAGACGTTGCAGGCCTCTTCTCAGGAACTGCCAGGCAGACTGGGAATCACGGTCACGGTTAATAGCAGCGAATTGCCAGCTCTTGATGGGTGGGTAGTCACTCCTTTCAGTGGGTGCCCCCTGGGGGAGAAGGTAGAAAAACAGAGGGAGGGAATTAGAGTGACTTTGCACAGTTGAGCAGGTTCATGCCGCTGGATCAGTGGCAAGCATTGGCAGGGCTCCACTCTGGGGAGGCTCACAACAACATCACAGTCTCATTTTTACCAATTGGTGCTGCTATATCGCCAGTGGTGCACAGGGGGAGAGCAGAGGGGAGGGCGAGCTGGGAGTAGGGAAAGGGGATGAAGGCAGAAGTCTAAGCTAAATTAAACAGACAAAAAAAATTCATGTTCAAACTGGTTAACCCACCCCAGTTAGCCCTGTGCTACTAATTGTACCAAACTGGTATTTGAAGTTCCCTGGGTGATTAAAGAGTTGGCTCACAAACTCTCTGCATAACCTTAATTTTTTCAAGGTTCTTTGAGTGGAGAATGGCTTATAATAATGATTTTGACTAATACGATTTTTGACATGCAACTTTAATGCTTAACCTTAGTACAACTCCAGAGCATTTCATGTGTACTCAGCTGTAAAGAGTGATGATTTAAAGGGATAATATAAGAAAAAGGTCGTTCTAGAATGAACCTCTAACAAATTGCATAAAGGGAGCTTATTATTCCATGGGTATGGGGATATGCAGCTCTTCTGATCATTTTTCTGCTTCGTTCAAAAAAAAATTGTTGAGACATGAATGGGAGAAGAAACAGGAAAAAATGAAATAGAAATCTGCAAGCAAAGAACATTCTTTTGATGGTTATGATTTCGTTGCCACTAAAAAAGACTCTACAATAATGTGGTTATTCATCTCCTCTTTTGTTTTGGGTGAAGAATTCGTTCTAACAAGAAAATGCTGTTGTTGGTTGGAGGGTTGCCTCCTGGACCGGACCGGCTCCCCAGCAATTTGGTTCAGTATTACGACGATGAAAAGAAGACATGGAAAATACTCACAAGTGAGTGCACTTTTTATTTACTTCAGGTTAGAGCTGTCTTGATGGATTCGAAAACATGGTTAATCAAATTAGACATTTTATTGATTTGTTACCCTTGGAGGTTTGTTTATGTATCACAGGGGATTTAGAGTAAAGGACTAAATTAACATTGCAGAGGTGGCCAATTTGGTAGTCGAATAGGCCTAAATTAAAATTGGCCTAAAATCACTGTACTGGTTTACGTCACTACGTGTGCTGCAATTGGAGTTGGAGGTGTGTGCAGGAGGAGCAGAGATTCCCCTACCCCCACTTCAAATTCTTGTTTATCGTTGATTGAAAATTGAAGGATTAGTTAAGAGTACTGATACATTTTTCTCACACTAAAATAGTTAATTAGCACATTGTCTCTGTAACTAACATCCATTCTGCTTTTTAGGCATTTTTTCTCATGGCTCTTTGGTCTGTGGTAGCCAGTCCTTGGAGAAGTGCCCCCATATGTTGCTCTGGCACAGTTTGGATGGACAGCTAGATGAGTGTTGCCTATTCCAGTTGTATTAAACTGTGCTTGCAAACTTCCCAAGATTCTCCCCTCCCTTCCTTAAAGGGTGATTGTGTTTTACAGCAAACCTCTTGCCTTGGGCACTGAGATTTGGAACTTATTGTTATATCGGTTATGATTCCCAATCTGATGCAGTCGTGGAATCAAAAATCATCGTTTCTTGAGTGCAGCAGGCTGTGTGCACTAGTCCCCTCGTGGGCACAGTGGCTGCACTGGTCAATAAAACTAAATTTTAACTGTCAAAATCGCCCAGAGCTGTAAAGATAAAATAATAAATGAGCAATTTTGATCCACAAATCAAAGCCATACATTTACAACTGACAAATGTGAAAGTTAAATGTTCTTATTGTGTGTCTTTTAAGCAGTTTTTTTAAAAATCAGATTAAAAACAAAAATAATTTTCTATGCTCTTCCAGAAAGCCCTTTAGAGTAATAGAAACTGAACAACAGTTTGCCCATAAGAGCAGAAGAGGAGTAAAGACATGTGAGGTGGTGCTTGAAATAATAGGTTTCTGAGCTGGCTTACCCCAGCGAAACCTGCAGTAGCATTGTCCAGGAACTGCAACCAGAAAGCTCCCTGGGCACCACTAACACCATGGTTGTAGTAAAGCAGTGGTGGAGTAGCAACAGTGAGATTAAGGAGAGGGAAGAAAGAAGAATAAGTTAGAGATGCCTGTAAATGACTTTTATTCTCCTTTTGACAAATTAACCATCTGACTGAAAGACCAAGCTGTATGTTAAAAGTTTATCTGAGTCTAAAGGTAAAGTAAAGCCAAACAATCAACTTTTGGACACTTGATCGATGAAGACACCTACACTGATGACACATGGAGACTAGGAGGAGGAGAGAGAAAAGAGGAAGGACTAAAGATTCTCAAAGGGAGGCAGCAGCAAAACAGAACATAAAAGACAAGGAGACATTAGACCTGACCAGGAAATGGTATTCGTTCCCAAATCTATTTGTTCCCCAAACATACCAAACTCGGTCCAATTTGCCACTTACTTGAAGCCCTGATTCAGTAGATGCTAAAAGATGAATAAAACATTGCAAACATTACCTAAGTCTTTTATTCATTTTCTAAAAGATTTATTGACTTATTTGAAAGGCGGAGGGTGGGGGAGAGGGCGAAGGTGAGGGAGAGGATCCTCTGCCTACCACTTCAGTGCCCAAATGACCACAACAGCCAGATCTGGGCCAGGCTGAAGCCAGGAGCCAGAAATCCATCCTAGCCTCCCATGAGGAAGGGTGCAAAGGCTAGGGCCATCATATAATACATTCCAAAGTACATTTGCAGGGAGCTGGACTGGAAGAGGAGCACCCAGGATTTGAACCAGCAATCTAATACGGGATGCTGGCATCACAAGCAGTGGCTTAACCCACTGCACCACCATGTTGACTCCTCTTATATTCATTTTAGACACTGCTCACAGATAAGTTGATCGTCAAATATATTGTCCAAACAGAATTTTGAGCATGAAAGAGATCTATTAATTATGCTGGGACAATAATTAGACTAGAACATATGGTAATCCTACTTAAAATTTCCTCACTGCCTGATTTAACTGTTTTCTTGGACAGATGTAATAAGAATGCATGAGCTTTGAGTCAGACAGACCTTGGTTCCAACCTAGACCTATAACCTGGAGGAAGTCATTTAAGTATTCTGACTCATAGTGTATTTTGTCAGATCATTTGAGTATATTTTTAATAAATAGTGTTTATAAATCATCTAGCACATAGCATTCACCCAGTAAATTGCAGGAATAATTTATATTACTATATCACCACCGGCAATATAAGCTCAAGGACTGTATCTTTGTATCCTAAAAGCATCAGTCAATAAAAGTTCTTCATGCAAATAGGGAGACAAGTAACATTGTAATGGATACTTTAGTCCACTTCCCCAGAGTAGAGTCTATTTCCCATAGTTTTCCTATGTTAGATGTAATAATCAATAGACCAACAAGTAAGGATCAATGAGTACCTATTAACTAAATTTACTTGATGTGAAAGGAAATAAAAAGTATATTTGTGTATATATATGACAAATTTCTATACTATTTGGGCCATGTTAGTAATAAATGAAGAAATGTTTCTCCTAGGAATAATATCCAAATTCTCTCAAAGTTGAACAAAACATCAAAGATGGCAGAACTTCTACTGCCTTTCTTTTGCTCCAGATTAAATGCTAAGCTGATTTGTCAGGGAAGCGAGTATGAAAGTTAATGAGGGAAGACAGTGTCCTGGGTTGAGTTCTGCTTAGGTATTGAGTGACTGTCTCTATATAAACAAAGTAACTCACAACCACCTTAAACTTGAGATCAGCCACAGCTTCTGAATCAGCATACTTGGCCCTCTTGATTCAAGCACACAGTTCTCAGCGCATCTCCAGGCTCCTTTTAGAAAGATGCCTTCCAACAGATACAAGCAGAGATAGCTACCCATGGGAGCCACAATATTCACACACATTGTGTAACAAAGAAGAGTTAAAGGTCCTTCACCATTCTCTTTAGATCTTATCCTGTTATGCTGTTTATATTTAGTAACCACTATACATCTGAGTAATTGAGTGAGGATGAATAGGAGTGAAAAACTGGGTCTACTTAACATAAGGAAACAAAATTCAAATCATCAGGCAGCCAGTGGCCTGGTATACCCTATCAGCAGAGAGCACCTATTCCCACAGAAAAGACTGTTGCTGGCGCAGAAGGCATTTTGATCATCTTTGGAAAATCATTCAATCTGATATTATAAATGCATGTTAAGAATGCTGACAGACCACCCAATCCCCTATCAGAAAACTATTGAGAAACAACATGAAAAAGTGTCTATAAGGCCCTTTTGTAAAGGTGAAGCATTAAGTAATAACAATAAAATTCACATTGTTGTTCTCTTACCTGTTAATAAGAAAAAGGAAGTGGAGATGCACTTTCATTCATTTTTATTTTACAGTACTGCTTTTCTTGCATTTCTCACTCCTGCACGCAGTCTCCCGTTTCATTCTTAACTTATTAGAAAGCAGTACAGGAGACATGAATACTAAAATGGCCAATGCGAAAAACATGCCTCCCAGTTTGCAGGCCCTAAATCCTCAGTGAAAAGATCAAACAAAGCAATCCCCATGGCTGCTGTGGACTTTTTGTTACAGATTTCTCACATACCAAAGTTTCCATGAAGTCCACGTGTGGAAACACCTTCCATTTCTCCCCATGGTATAGCACTGAAGAGCTCAACATTCCATTTGTATTCCCCATTGGCCAATTTCTTTACTGATGGATAAAGGTATTTATTTCCCAGAAACTGCCTTCCCTTCTGCCTCCATTTCAGATAAGAGATTCAGTTCACCAAGTGCTTCTTTGTTGCCTTCTGTGAGCAATGACAGGAAAAAGGACTTCAAAATATAGATTTATGCTTCCATGTGCCAATAATGACCTCCCTTTAATAACATGAGAATGAAAATTACGGAGCTAAGTTAGAAAGTCTTGTTGCTGCTTTTGACTTCCCTGTTCCCCCTGTGAAAGCTGGGGGAAATCGTTTTGTTCCTCTTCCCTGCCATTGATTTACAACTCTTTTTGCTACTGTGCAGTGCAAGGATGTGGGGCCTTCTTTTTTTTTTTTTTTTTTTCCCATAGAAAAGAAAGGAAACTGATGAGTTGTGGTTTCCTAGGTTGTCTCCTCTGGCCCAAGATAACACTGAACTTGATCCCATCCACACAGGAAGGGCCCTCTGAGTGGCTGCCATCAATATCACAATTAGAAAATTGTTACTGGCCAGCGCTGCAGCTCAATAGGCTAATCCTCCACCTGCAGCGCCGGCACGCCGAGTTCTAGTCCTGGTCAGGGTGCCGGATTCTGTCCCGGTTGCCCCTCTTCCAGGCCAGCTCTCTGCTGTGGCCAGGGAGTGCAGTGGAGGATGGCCCAAGTGCTTGGGTCCTGTACCCCATGGGAGACCAGGAGAAGCACCTGGCTCCTGCCTTCGGATCAGCGCGGTGCACCGGCCGCAGCACGCTGGCCACAGCGGCCATTGGAGGGTGAACCAATGGCAAAGGAAGACCTTTCTCTCTCTCTCTTTCTGTCTCTCTCTCTCTCACTGTCTTCTCTGCCTGTAAAAAAAAAAAAAAAAAAAAAAAAGATTGGTACTCTTCATATTTTAAAAAATATGTATTTCCACCACTATTGAAGGAACAGTAATGAGAAAAGAAACCTTATATAAGACATTTAAGCTCAGTTCTAAGAGACAAATGTAGGTTTGACCATATTCAATATTCAGGTAATGCAGAATTGTTTAACTGCTGATTATTTAGGAAACAATGAACCTGCAGGTTGCTACGTTCCCTAGGACTTCTTTCCTTGGCCCTTCTATCTCTTGATTTCAGCCCATTTCTGTTTTTTGAAAATCTATAGATAAAAAAGTCAAGTTAGTCAAAAGCTACTAATTTTTTCTTATGATTTCTTATTTTGAAGGAAATAAAAAGTGAAGGTTTTGTACCTGTAGGTTTCCTTCATATTAGTTTTATGACCAAGAACCCAAACCCATAAATGACTTAATTTTACACAGGTAGATGGAGTTTATTTTATTTTTTTTAACTTTTATTTAATGAATATAGATTTCCAAAGTACAGCTTATGGACTACATTGGCTTCCCCCACTCCCTCATGACTTCCCTCCCACCTGCAACCCTCCCCTTTCCCGCTCTCTCTCCCCTTTATGGAGTTTATTGATAGAGTACTTCTCATCACAGAAGAACCTCAGAAAGCAGGGAGATGCTTGTGGAATAGCTCTGAAAATGCCTGATAAGAATTTAGACTTATTTCCAGCATTCCGTTTCCTCACATAGCAAGCAGTTATTGAATATCCATTCAATGTTGGGTCGTAGGATAAAATGTCTCTCTTCTCAATAACCTAAGGACACAATTATAATACCTTATTCTAAGGGCTAGATAGGGAAATCCTAGGGTACTATGGCAGCATAAAAAGGGGCCTGGATTCTAAACATGAGAGGTGATGAGAAAGTGAGGAGGGATTATCTAGGCAAAGAGGTGACTGGGAAAATGTAGCCTGATGTCAGGGATGCCTAAAAGGAAAGACACAGTATAGCACCTTCCAGAATCTGAACATGTGTGTGTCTGTAGGAGAGTCTGAGGCTGCGATAGTATAAATTATAAAACTGGGGCATCAACCAAGAACCAAATCATAGGGGTGGGGATTTGGCTCAGAGGTTAAGACACATACATCCCATAACTCAGTGCCTGCGTTCAAGGCCGGGCTCCACTCTTGTTTTCAGCTTCTTGCTAATGCACACCCTGGGAAGCAGCAGATAATGGTATAAATACTTGGGTCCCTGCCATCCACGTGGGAGATTCAGACTGAGTACCAAGCTCCTATCTTTAAACTGGTCCAGCCCCAGCTGTTGTGGATATTTTGGGAGTAAACCAGCAGATGAAAGTGCTTTATGTGTTTTTATTTTTACAGAAAACACCATGTCATACGATGATTATTTCAAGGAATTTTCAAGTTTAAAAATTGAGAGTAAGCATACTCCCATAATTTTTGTTTCCAATGTTAAAAAAAACACAGTGACATAAAGATTTGATACAATAGCATAGCAGTTGATTTATCTTAGCTTGGAACTTTTTATTTCAGCTCATGGAACAATTGTTTCCATGACTTTGGACAAAGAGGAAGGAAAGAAAGAGAATTGTGTTTGGACTTTTTAAATATGTTAGCATCTAATTTTACCTTCAATGAGCTCAATTCTAATTTGAGATACATGGCTGCACATTGCTATATATCTTGAATTATTTGCTACTGTGTATTCATGCACCAGTGCATTAGTGGATTTTTCATAGATTTTTAAAAAATATGTGTGATGGTCACTCTGAATTCTGTATTTTAAGTCAGTTGGGTCCCTAGTAAAACCAGTTGAGTTTATTTGCAAATCTCTTGTTTATTTCTGGTTCATACTGCCTTGAATATAGCAATTACTTTTTCTCTAGAGAATAACAGTATGTGTAAAAATGCCTTCTCTACATACAAGCTGTGGTATTTGGTCCTGAGTCTGGCATGGAGAAGGAATGAGTTATATGGGCTGCTTAAATTTGCTCTGTGTGATTAGACAAACTGTAGACCAAGTGTAGCAAACCTCTAAATGTGAGTACTAAAAGATTTTAAATGAATCTCCCTGACCAACCCTCTCACTTCACACACTCATATCATCCAGTCAACGAATACAATTGACATCTCCTGTGTAACAGAGACTGCTAAGCATAGAAGATGCAATGTTAAGCCAAAACAAGTTTCACCATGGCCTCACTGAGTTTAGAATGGGACACAGCATTAATAAATAATCCCAGAGAGCAGTATATAATAACAAAACATGGTAGTGCTGTGAAGGAAAGGAATTAAATATACAAGAGCTTGCAGTGGAAAGACCCAATCTAGTTTAAGAGTTAGGGACTATCACCAAATAAGTGGTACTTAAGCTGAGAACCTAAGGGTGAGAAAAGTTAGGCAGCAATCCAGGTGAAAGTCTGAGAAAAGATAGCTCTGAGTTAGTTAGCAGTGAATGCAAACACCCTGGAGAGAAGGTGCATGGCTGAACTCAGAGTGAGACAGAGCAGGCGTTTTGTGCAGTAGTTGCAATGTCATTCCCACATTCTGTTGGAGAGCCTGGGCTCAACTCCTCAGCTCTGCTTCTGATTCCAACTTCTTGCTAATGTACCCTCTAGGAGGTAGCATGTGATGGTTCAAGTAGTTGAGTCCATGTCACCCATGTGGGACATGGGGTTCCCAGCTCCTGGTTTCAGCCTGACTCAGCCCCAGCTACTGTGGGCATTTGGGGAGTGAACCAGATGGAAGATATCTTTCTCTCTACCTTTTTCTTCTTTTTCAGTTGTTTATATGATTTAACAATTTTTAACATTTTGCTGTATTCACTTCATATATGGGTATTATATAAAATGCACATCACATAATGTGGGATTCATGAAAATGATCATAAAGTAGGGATCTCTCTGCTTTTCAAATAAAAGTATAAAGTGAGACAGAGAAAGACACAAAATGTGGCTAAAGATGTCAGCAAACCAGGCCATATAGGAACTTCTATGGCAGATTCAGTCTTGGTTGTCACTTTAAGTGATGAAAAGAGAGAGAGGTGCTACACCAAGAGTCCCAGGATGACTTAATGGCAGAGGGAGACGGAGAACACTGGTCTCTGTAGTATTCGCATGAAAGTGTGCTGCCTCAGATACCACATGCATCAGCCTCACCAAATGTCACCTTTCCACCCCATCAGTTTCTTTGTCAGTCACTGGACCTTCTTAGTACCAACGTCTACATCAGTTAGGCCATTATAACGCAACAATCGCTAACTGTGAACAACTTAAATAGGTAAAGATTTCTTTCTTTTTGTGTCTCATGTCTATGGCTTTGTTCCACTTCTCATTCTGGGATTCAGCTTAATAGAAACTCTGCTATTTGACTTATCTCCATTGCCGTGGTTGGGGAGAGAGAAATTTCACACTTTTAACCTAAATGCATACATTGTGTGGACAAAAACAAATCACTGGTCCATTCCTAACTTCAAAGTGGAGAAGTGCAATCATTTTAAAGTCTCTGAAGAATGATAACCAAAATATTTAATAGTCCTAAGATGAAAGCAAGGTACCCTTATGTACAGCAAATATTTGATTTGTTCTTATTACATGCAAAGTGTTTTCATTCCTACAAAAAAGTTATTGGAATAGATAGCCACTCCACTCATTTTAAACATTTATTATTTATTTGAAAGGCAGAACTATAGAGAGAGAAGGAGAGCCAGAGATCTTCCACCCACTGGTTCACTCCCCCAAATAGCCCCCAAAAGCCATGTCTAGGCCAGGCCAAAGCAGGAACCAAGAATTCTGGTCTCCCACATTGGTAGCAGGGACCCAAGCACTTCTTTTGTACATTAGCAGCAGCCTGAATCAGAAGCAGAGTAGTAGCCAAAAAAACAAACAAACAAACTAGCATCTAATGCAGGCATCACAAGTGGAGGCTTAACCCACTGCACCAAAACATGGGCTCCTTCACGTTTCAGTCTTACACCTGCTTCATCAGTGCAGCTTTATTGTCAGGATTCATATTTATTGAAGATATGTTTCCATATTAAAGGAAAAACTTGGAATTATATTCCCAATATTATTATTATGCTTTTTAAAATTTTTTTCAAAAGCTGACTCCCCTCAAATAATTTAAATGTGTTTGAGTGACTGCTTCTATTTATGATATGGAAACCATTTTCCATCTATAATACAGTTATACAAATACCTATATAACCACGGATATAAATTATAGACATACATAATTCTCATGGAACAGAATAGTTTTTATCCGAGGGATAGCATTTAAGAAAGAGCTGAAATGATTTTCAAAATGACAACAAAAAATGAGAATTTTGGTTAGTGACTATTATATGCAAATATCATCATCAAAACAAAGGAGTAATTAAGGCAAATTGCAAATAAGTGAGTGTTTCTTTTCAAATCCATGAGATGACTCTGTGGTGATGTTATTAACCAAACCTCTATTTGAGGAATATCCATTCAGAATTTGGGGTTTTGTGTATTATACACAAAATGACTCTATTCCTGGGGAATGTCTGATCACCACCATCACACCTTTATATTCATTAAGGGCTGTGCTTTCCAGAAGATGCCTTCAGGGCCTGACGTGGCCTGGGGATGCCTTTGTGGAAGGGGAGAGCCACGCAGACACTCTCTCAGCCCTGTGTCTGGATGTCACTGCTCCTTACAGTGTGTTCTAATTATTAATCCTACTGACATGCCTCATTTGGCCATTAAGTCTTAATTTACTTTTAAAAAAATTAAGATTGAATTCCAGTGATTTAGCTAGAACAATCATCATTGTGAGTTTCAAAGACCAAAATGTTCCCACATTTTTATGTTGAGAACTGCTTAGCTCTTTCAGAAAACCCTACTGCTAAGGCAATGATGTATCACTTTCACTTTCATTATATGTTTTTAATCAGAGCGTGACTTCACACTAGACAAAGCGATGCTTTATGCATGATCTCACTTGTTTTTGCTAAAATCTTTTGACATGATTAATTTTACTTTAATGCTTTTGTCTTGTTGTAATGGTAAGGATGATGGGTATAAACCAGGCAAAAATACATGCTTTTCCATTATAATGCCACTGAGCATTAAAAATATATTTTCGATGAAAGGGAAAAAAAAATCACAGGAGACTGGACCGACTGGAATTAAATTTCTTGCTACCTGAACACAGAGTACATGAGATTTTCTGAAAAATTATTTAGTCGTTGTCTTTAGTTTTATTTTTTGGTATTTTTATAGCAATTTATTCATCTGTATGATTAGATCTGAAGAGGAACGAAGAGATTGTAGCCCATGGATTTCTTGATCTTTTCTCATTTGTTGCTTTACAGTATTTACCTCCTTCACAGTGCCAAAGGACTGAAATATTAACCACTTGTATACAAAGTACATCTCCACCAGATCAAAGGCAAGCAGGCCACAGCTTTTCTATATTGTAGCCTGTCATTGGATGTAGGCTAGTTTTCAGCCATACTGATTTTTAGTCCAAAAGAACTGAATACAACAAATAGCCTTTTTCTGAATTACAGAAAAGCAGTGATGTGGATGACTTTAAAAAGAAAACAATAGACTATTCAACAAGTGAGACCTGCTTTGTCAGCTGCTGTTCAGTACCAGTTCTTGCATATTCATTTTTTCTTCACTAATAAATTGTGGTGTTGCTTATCCATATTACAAGAATATGACACCTCCCTTCCTGTATACAACCTGTCTGCTTGCTTTCCTTGACTCTGAAATAAAACCTGTCCAATAACCTTACCTAGCCCTGTTCCTTCTGTACCTGCATGTCTATCACAGTGATGTTGGCTTCTTGTAGCTGCTGAGCACTTTGAATGAGGCTAATGTGACTGAGAAACTCAATTTCCAATTTTATTTCATGATATCAAATTTAGATTTTGATAACCTTCTGTGTCAGTAGCACAACTCTAGGAGGAGGAAGCTGTGTGATGTGCTCACACTCAAGCAGGGGCACTGTCTTCCATCCTCACCTTGCTAGGCCACACCCATTCACTTAATAGGCAAGGGGAAAAATAGGTGACCTTCATGAAACAAAAGTATATTCCAAGAGTAGCCAATGAACCACATGTCACCCTTGTTCTACATACGAGGGCTTCATGTTTTAGTTTCTCAGTATTTCCTTCCACAAACGCCCATTTTTTTTTTTTCATGTAGGTGTATTCATTTTCCAGGACTGCTGTACCAAACTACCACAAATGAGCAGCTTAAAACAATGTTTTTCTCTTGCAGGAGTCCAAAACCAAGGGTTCAGCAGGGCCATGTCTGCTGTGAAGGTTGTAGGGGAGAGGCTTCCCTTACCTCTTCTCAGCTTCTTATGGACACCAGCAGTCTTCAGGCTGCTCGGCTGATAGGTTCCTCATTGCAGGCTCTGTCTTCACATGGGCTTCTTCTCTGTGTCACTTGCCTGTGTCTCTGTATCTAGTCCTCCTCTCCTTTCTCATAAAAACAACTATCATTGGTTTTAAAGCTCACCCAATCTAGTAGGAACTCATTCTACCTTGTCTTTATCTATCAAGACTCTTTTTCCAAATAAGATCAGGCTCACAGATACTAGCAGTAAGGACTTCACAAATGTTTTCCTGGGAATGCAATTCCATTCATGACATCTAGAGAATTGCACACATAAGAAAAAAATATAGTGAAATTCCTGGCACCTCACTTGCATGTATTCATTTAATTCTCACAACAGCCCTCTACGATGGTAGGCACTGTAATTGTTTCTACTTGAGATGAAGCAATGGAAGCACGGAGACATGAAATAGTTTGCTCAAGGTCACACAGATGGTAAATGGCAGAGCCAAAATGTGTACCAAATAAAGCTCCAAAGCTGTGCTTTTCGCTGCTTCTCATTACTGTGACAATAGTAGAGGGCAAGTTGTTGAAAGAGTCAAAGGTGAAGCAAGATGAGACTCTTGCATTTATGCAGAATAACACTGAATATCTTCTGTGCAAATAGACTATATTAATATCCTAAATACGCATGTTCATTTGTTGAATCTTTCACTGTGCCCTTTATGTTTGAAAAATGAATACGTATTGGATTATTTTCCAGGTGAGAATTATTTTAGAATGAGGTGATCTTTGTTCATGTCCTGAGGACTTGCAGTTCCTACCACCACTTTCTGTGTGTACTTGTTCACTTGCAAAAATTATAATTTTTAAAGTCTTTGTGCTGAGATAGGATTTCTAAAGAGGGAAGAGCTGAGCATTTATGCTCCCAGTTGCTCATTTCATTTCATACTAAAATGACTCTGAGGAACTCCCCTGTCTGTGATATCCTCAGAAATCTCAGATCTTTGTTTCCTGTACATTCATAAATTTGTTTGAAGTTTTTCATTACCATAAGCATTAACTGGACCAAATATCAGTAGCTGCTCTTATGTGTGCATAAACGTTTTGTAGAATTTTTACTTTTGCCAATATAGAGCTCTCATATTTTAAAAACTGATGGCCGGCGCCGCGGCTCAATAGGCTAATCCTCCGCCTTGTGGCACCGGCACACCAGGTTCTAGTCCTGGTTGGGGCGCCGAATTCTGTCCCGGTTGCCCCTCTTCCAGGCCAGCTCTCTGCTGTGGCCAGGGGGTGCAGTGGAGGATGGCCCAAGTACTTGGGCCCTGCACCCGCATGGAAGACCAGGAGAAGTACCTGGCTCCTGCCTTCAGATAGGCACGGTGCACCGGCTGCAGCGCGCCAGCTGCGACGACCGTTGGAAAGTGAACCAAAGGCAAAGGAAAACCTTTTTGTTTCTCTCACTGTCCACTCTGCCTGTCAAAAAAAAAAAAAAAAAAAAAAACAAACCTGATAAAGCACCCCTTTCTGTCTTTATTCTTTCAAAAACCCATCAGCATGGGCATCTGGCCTTGCAGTTAAGGCACTAGTGACGATGCTCGGGTCCCACAGCTGAATGCCTGAGTTCAAGTCTCCAGTTTTGCTCCTGAGTGCAGCTTTGAGAGACAGCAGTGCTGGCTTGAGTGGTTGGGTTGCCTGCCATTCGTGTGGAGACCTAGAGAATTGCACACATAGTGAAATGAATTCCTGGCAATCCTAGGCTTTGGCCCAACCTAGTCTCTGCTATTGCAGGCATTTGAAGAGTGAACCAGTAAGATCTTTAATTCTCTCTGCTTCTCAAAAGATGTAGGTGCAGATGATTTAAAGGAAAGTGTAATGGTTATTTACTTTGAGTGTTGCCATTAAATTCACAGAGCTTTGGTATACTCTACTGCATTTGACACAAATACATGTACATAGGTTTCCATGTTCAGTCCAGAAAACAAACCATGATGGTTCCTGTCATTTCTTTGTATTGCTAGTGCCCAGTTCATTTGCTGGTGTTAGCACTGGAAGACCTGAATCCAGAAACTAAAAATTTGAGTAGACATGGGCACAATCTTAAATCAAGAAGTTGGCTGTACCATGCACCTTCACTAGACAGAATAACCCTTCTTGACCTTTGGAAAAATTCTTCAATTTCCCATACTCTGCATTCTCTTGAGACAGCTTTTGTTCTTTTACAAAAGAAAAGTTAGTAATTTACAAATATGATAACTGATGCCTGGTTATATGATGGCCTGTGTAAAGCCAAGGATGGGACTTGAACTGCCTTTACAGCTCAGCTAGCTTTGCAGAGAGGAAAATTCTTTTTCCAAGTCACAGATTGTACCCCATCCTACTCCTTCTAAGCATATGTGACTGTTGATAACAGAAGTCCATTGAAAGAGAGGCAGGAACAGCACAAATCCATTAACACTACTGCAATATAATAGGACATTTATCCGGCTGAAAGTAGGTTAGCAGCTTCAGCCTCATGCATGTTGTTTTCTTAAGCAGAACTGATGGGGGCAAAGAGAGCACAGAGCAGTGCCATCAGAGGTCTTCTCAGTCTCACTTGTTTGCAGGGGATAATATGTTACATGAAAGGTTGCAAATGCATGAACATAAACACATTTCCCAGAATAAATCATTTCTTTTTTTTTTAACTTTTATTTAATGAATATAAATTTCCAAAGTACAGCTTATGGATTACAATGGCTTCCCCCCCCATAACGTCCCTCCCACCCGCTACCCTCCCCTTTCCCACTCCCTCTCCCTTTCCATTCACATCAAGATTCATTTTTGATTCTCTTTATATACAGAAGATCAGTTCAGCATACATTAAGTAAAGATTTCAACAGTTTGCTCCCACACAGAAACATAAAGTGAAAAATACTGTTCGAGTACTAGTTATAGCATTAAATCTCAATGTACAGCACACTAAGGACAGAAATCCTACATGAGGAATAAGTGCACAGTGACTCCTGTTGTTGACTTAACAAATTGACACTCTTGTTTATGGCATCAGTAATCACCCTAGGCTCTCGTCATGAGCTGCCAAGGCTATGGAAGCCCCCTGAGTTCACCGACTCTGATCATATTTAGACAAGGCCATGGTCAAAGTGGAAGTTCTCTCCTCCCTTCAGAGAAAGGTACCTCCTTCTTTGATGACCCGTTCTTTCCACTAGGATCTCACTCACAGAGATCTTTCATTTAGGTTTTTTTTCCCCAGAGTGTCTTGGCTTTCCATGCCTGAAATACTCTCATGACTGGTGCATAGGGAGATTACTGATGCCATAAACAGGAGCGTCAACTTGTAAAGTCAACAACAGGAGTCACTGTGCACTTACTCTTCATGTAGGATCTCTGTCCTTAATGTGCTGTACATTGAGACTTAATGCTATAATGAGTACTCAAACAGTATTTTGTGTTTCTATGGGGGTGCAAACTGTTGAAATCTTTACTTAATGTATACTAAACTGATCTTCTGTAAAAAAAAAAAAAAAAAAGAAGAAATTATCAATTCCCAACTTGACTCCCACTGGGATTAAACATGACAATAGGTCTGATCTGATTTCATCATCATTTAAAAAATCATCTATTATTTTTCACTTTATGTTTGTGTGGGAGCAAACTGTTGAAATCTTTACTTAATGTATGCTAAACTGATCTTCTGTATATAAAGAGAATCGAAAATGAATCTTGATGTGAATGGAAGGGGAGAGGGAGTGGGAAAGGGGAGGGATGCGGGTGGGAGAGACGATATGGGGGGGAAGCCATTGTAATCCATAAGCTGTACTTTGGAAATTTATATTCATTAAATAAAAGTTAAAAAAAAAAAAAAAAGAAATACTCTCATGGGCTTTTTAGCCAGATCCGCATGCCTTAAGGGCTGATTCTGAGGCCAGAGTGCTGTTTAGGACATCTGCCATTCTATGGGTCTGCTGTGTATCTCACTTCCCATGATGGATCGTTCTCTCCCTTTTTTATTCTATCAGCTATTATTTGCAGACACTATTCTTGTTTATGTGCTCGCTTTGGCTCTTAGTCCTATCATTATGATCAATTGTGAACAGAAATTGATCACTGGGACTAGTGAGATGGCATTGGTACATGCCACCTTGATGGGATTGAATTGGAATCCTCTGGTATGTTTCTAACTCTACCGTTTGAGGTAAGTCAGCTTGAGCATGTCCTGAATTGCACATCTCTTCCCTCTCTTATTCCCACTCTTATATTTAACAGTGATCACTTTTCAGTTAAGTTTCAGCACTTAAGAAGAGTTGTGTATTGATTACAGTATTCAACCAAAAGTATTAAGTAGAACAAACAAACAAAAAATACTAAGAGGGATAACATATTAAGTTGCTCATCAACAGTCAGGGTGAGGGCTGATCAAGTCACCATTTCTCATAGTGTTCATTTCACTTTAACAGGTTTCCTTTTTGGTGCTCAGTTAGTTGTCACCTATCAGGGAGAACATATGGTATTTGTCCCTTTGGGATTGGCTTATTTCACTCAGCATAATGTTTTCCAAATTCCTAACAGGGATCACTTTTCAGTTAAAATTTAAACACCTAAGAATAATTGTGTGTTAATTACAGAGTTCAACCAATGGTACTAGAACAAAAAGATTGTTTGAGATTTATTTATTTATTTGAAAGTTCCAGGGGGAGGGGGAGAAAAGAAGAGGAGAGACAGAGACAGAGATCTTCCATCCTCTGGTTCACTGAAGTCAGGAGCTTCTTCTGTGTCTCCCACACACAAGTGTGGTGCAGGGGCTCAAGCTCTTGGGCCATCTTCTACTGTTTTCCCAGGTACAGTAGTAGGGAGCTGGATTAGAAGTGGAGCAGCTGAGACTCGAACTGGTGCCCATGTGGGATGACAACACCACATGCAGTGGCTTTACCCACTATGCCACAGCCCCTGAATAAATCATTTCTATGCCAACTTTTCCTTTTGAGAGAAATGTGTTAGTAACAGTTGTCTATCCAAGGGTCAGCAAACTTTTCTGAGAAAGGCCAGACAGTACATATTATTTGGTTTTATAGCCATGGAGTCTCTGTCGCAACTATTCAACTCTACCATTGTAGTGCCAAAGCAGCCATAAATACAGAACTGAAAAAGCATGGCTGGGTGCCAACAAAATTAATTTATAAAACAGATGGAAGGTTAGATGTGGCCAGTAGGCCATAGTTTGCCAGCCTTTGTACTCTAAGGACATACTATTTTTTCACAAATCATATTACTTGGTAGTGAAATAATACTTGTGGCAATATGGTAATAAGCAGCATTTATTAGACTAAGCCCTTCGTATGTATTAATTCAATTAAGTCTCACTCCAGAGATCCTACACTTAAATCAAAAATGATACCATATCATTTGCCACCTTCATCTCTAACTTGAGAAGCAGATGCTGTTCTAAATATCAATGAAACACTTACCCTGACAGCAAAATGAGGATAGATATTATATATGCCTTCTTGACTAAATTAATTCCCCTACAGGACATACTGCATAGACACTGGACAATGCCATATCAGAGATCAACACATGTGCTACAGCTCTAGGCAAAAACCAAATGAACCAAATATTGACTTAACAGCCATGGAGACTTCTAGTATGGCACAGGTAGCAGTAGGCTTCCAAAGATATATGTTCAGCTCTTAAATGTGTAGACTTAGACTTTTCAGCTTATCTTAAGTCTATGTTTGGAGCTGGTATTGTGATATAGCCCATTTAGCCATAACCTGCGACACTGGTGTCCCATGTAGGCACTGGTTCAAGACCCAGCTGCTTGACTTCCAATCCAGCTCCCTGCTTATGTGCCTAGGAAAGCAGTGGAGGATGACCCATGTGATTGGGTCCCTGAACCCACTTGGGAGACCAGGAAGAGGCTCCTGATTCCTGGCTTCCACTTGGCCCAGCCCCAGCTGTTATGGCCATTTGGGGAGTGAACCAGCAGATGGAAGCTCTGTCTGTAACTCTGAATTTCAAATAAATAAATCTTTAAAAATGAAAAAATTAACTAGACATTAATTCATTAGCCAGTAGGGCACAAACAGGTTGTTTTGAGACAGCAGTAGCCTTCCAGAGGTATATCCAGCTCTTAAATGTGTATATAGAGATTTTTCAGCTCCTCTTAATTTTACATTTGAACTTAAAGTTATCTGTTATATAAACTGAGCCTATCTGAAGAGTACAGATACCAAAAAATTATGGAATAGAAAAGTTAGGGAGGAAAATTTTTATCTCAGCAACCTGAAAATGATAGTATATAAACACTTAGGATGTGTCTAACATTGTGTTAAATGCATGATAAACATATTTAGTGTTTATAAGGCAGATATAACTACCATGGTGAGAATGAAAAAAAGTTTAGACTCAATAACTTTACCTAACTTTCACAGGTAGTAAATATGAGTCACTATTCCAAGACAGGATTTTTTTTTTTTTTTTTTTTACTTTCTTAAGGTGTTCTCTCTCTGCCTCCCATGGCATGAAGCTAAAAATAGATGAAGAACTTCTTTGGGCAAGACAATGTGCTCTGTTCTTACACAGATTCTCTCAGTGTGATCATGTGAGGTTGATATCATACTGTCTCCATTTCAGTGCTGAAGAAATCAAAGTCAAGGAATATACCCAAGCCAGTTCATGGTGGAGCCAGAAGCTGGCTTTAGAGCCTGCTCTTCAACTCAGCACTACACTGCTTTTATCCTGTTACATTGTTAAGGATAGTGAACGTTTATTGAGGCTTTTCTAGGATAATAGATGTTTACATATTTATTGGACTCATTTTATCCTCATGACCACTCTTGGAGATTTCCCTGTGTAATCCCTGTAGTTGGAAAGCACTTTCAAGGCTATCATTCATTGGATACCCCCTAGTAACCCAGTGAGATAAACAGGTCACCGTTTGTTATCATTATTTGACATATGAGGAAACTAAAGTTCAGAGTGGTTAAGTGACTTGTCAAGGTCACACAATAATTGATGAATTTGTGACTCAAACCCTTGGCTTCCGACCTAATTTAGTTCAGTGTTCTTTCTATTAAGCCATGTTCTATGAAACCTTATTAGGAGTCCCTTGACCTGTAACTGACATTATTTGATCTCTTTCTAACATGATATTTTTTTCCCAACTGGGTTATTTATAAAAGTATTTATACATCAGAAGCTTTCTGAATCATGCTAGCCATTTTTAAATGAAGAATAATTAACTCTTGGTTTGCAAATAAGGCAGAGGTGACAAGGCACACAGTGCCATATTAAAATTTGCAACAGAAAACACATAGCAGTCTTTAAAGACAAGAGAACTACATAGACCGATGTGGGCAAGAGGAAGGAACACCTCAAGGAACAGTGTATCTCTCTACCTGTGCCTCTCTGTGATGTTTACAGTGGGCCCTGTTACCACCACAGACTAGGTGGCAAGGTTAGAAGAAGTTACCAGAAACAGATACAGAGAGGGCTGTGTTTGAAAGGCCCAACCAATAGGACCTTTGTTCAAATGAGAAAGGCACCCACAATGACCTAGAAAAGGAAAGCCGGGGAGTAAGTACATACCCTGACTTCCCTTTTCAGTTTTCTGAAAGCAAATCTAACCCGAAGCCAGGGGGCAAGGTAGTCCCTCAATGCAGGCAGCAGCATCAGCACCTGGGAGAGCAGAGCAGCATCACAAGCTGCAGAGTGGGTCTGCCGGGGCAGTCAGAAGATGCCCAGCATATCTGGAGTACTATGTGTGAACACTACCTTTCCTTAGAGACCTAAAGCAACAATTGAAAATGATATAATATGAGGTTGCTTTAAAGAGTTCATGGATGCAATCTGTATTCCTTAAATAAAAGGTTTCTTTGAGGAAAAAAAAATGTTCATGGAGAATGCTTAGTATGAAAAAAAAAAAAAGAAACCTGTGCATAGATTTCAACATTTTTCACTAGAATAAGCTTACCTTTTAATGCTATTCTCTAAGAACTTTTTGAAGTACCCTCATGCAGATACATTTTTCAGGTCTTCTGGGGACCATAATATCAATTTGGCTTAGCTAAACTCCCTAAAACTTAAACTGTTTTATATTTCCACTGGGTTCCCCTGACCCAACACCAGGTAAACAAATCAGTGGAAGCAAGTTGTAATGGAGGGACAGCATAAGTACCACCACGCTAGCTGGCCTGCAGGTGTAGAACATTCAGTGTGATCCTAGGCCCATCCTCCATGTTACATTCATACACCTTGAACGCTCATGTGATGTTTTAAAACACGAATTACTTATTTTCTCCTCTCCCGGATTTCTTTGCCCATTGAAGACAATTGGACAGGATGTGGTTTGCATTGTTAATGGTTATTGAGTGAAAAGGAGTGCTTTATTTGTGTTTATCATAATGTCCAAATGGTGTTTGTAGTAAGAACTGAGACCTCTGTGCCTTCAGTAGAGTAGGTCCTTCTGGGTGTCTGACATTCTTTCTCTTTCTTTTTTCACTTGGTCATTGTTACTCTGCAGACTGAACTTGTGAGTTTCTGATCATGAAATGTCACTGCATATGTGAGTAATGGCATAGGTTTTCGGTGGGACCTCCTGGTAGTCACAAATGCTGAAAGAAGAGCCATAGTTGGGAAGGTTTTCAGTGGGTGAGCCACAAGTCTGTTTTTACATCAGATGGGGCTGTGTGCATTGCAGCAGATGAGCCAGGAGAGCAGGTTCACTGTGGTTTTGAAGAGAAAACATAGCCTTAAAGAAGGAGTCCCCAAGCTTGGCTCATACTGGAGAATTAGTAGCACCAACCTTTTTCACTACATGAAGATATTCAGATTGGCAACTGAGGAAAGCCAGCCATGTGCCGAAGACGACTATGAAGAACAGTTTGATTAGTTAATCCTTTACGAGACTGTATCAAAGCTGAGAGAAGAGAATCCTTTCCTCAAGGGAACAGAAAACAGGTAGAAATGTAAATTTCCTGTTAATCAAGCCTGAACAAATGCTCAGCGAGTGTAGATGTGAATAATGAATAATTTTAATGAGACATTGTTAACTTTAATTTAAAAATCTGGTTTGTAAGTAGTACTTTTATCCCTCCAATGGATGGCTCCTGTTAGGAGGAGCTCACCTCTTCCCTCCTCTCTCTCTACATTGCTCTGTTGTGAGGCACCAGGAATCTTGGATGGAAGACAAACATTGCCCACCCCCAGCCTCTTCAAAACCACAAACATTTGAACATCCTCTGCAGGATTCTGACAAATGCACAGGAATTCAGACATGGACTTTTGCCCTCTTGTTGAACCCTGCTCGTTGAGGTTATCCAAGTGCACAGAGGCATGGGATTGTGGGTATAATTGTGAGGGTGCTCAAAAATGGTCATCCTCCAACTACTAGCACATTCCCAGCCCTCGTGGCAGGTAAGGCCTTTTGTGTAGGGAACATGTATTGTTTGTTATTTCACTTGGCATCTTGCCATGTTGCCATCTCACCATTCTCCTGTATTCCGTCTCATAAGCTCATTGGGAAAAGGATAACCTTAAAATAGCTGTGCTACCGAGGGACAAGAGTAAGAACTGGAGGCAGAGGGGAGAAATGGCTGTTTGTAACCTGTGTGAGGAAGCTTGGTGGGCCTGGCAGTGCAATCACAAACAAGGTACAGTGTTGTATTTGGCAATGACTTCTGGTCTAGAGAAGATCCATTTTGTCCTTGTAGTCTGGTAGGATAGCCTTCACTTCAGGGAAAGTCCTATCTATCTGGCTGTCACTCTCTTTCTCAGAAAATGCAGCTTTGTGAAAAGTGATCTTCCCTGGGTAGCTTCCTGAATGTTTCATGTTTAGTTGTCCTTAAAGTACTAGTGGTTGGAAAAGTGTCCTCCTGAGCCTTTTCTCTTCCTGAACAATCTTCTTAGGCCACTGGGTCCATAACAATTCACTACAATGTAATCAGATAGTAGTTGGTGGCTTATCTGTGTTGCCTTCCCACATCTCTCTCTTAAGACAGACTTCTGTATTTCTGACTACCTCTTGAACATCTCCTCTTTGCCTTAAAATCGTTACCTTGCCTTCAAACCTGTTCTTTGTTATCAACTGGATAAAAGATATCTTCTTCTCTCTGACCTGAAAACCAAAGTATTTCCTTCAACCCTTTCCTCAGCCCATCAGCAATGCTGCCACGATTACTTTCTGTATCCCTTCTCCTCCATTTCCTCATCTCCACTCACATGCTAAGATCTGGCATAAAATCGCCCAGCAAATTCCCAGGACACACAAGAGAAAATCCATCTACTTAATATGGCCTCTGACACATACATGCCTTCTCAGATTCAGTTTCTGACCTTCCTCCCACTCCATACATTTTCTAAACCACAGGCTTATCCCTAGAATCTAGTCATTCTGATACCTAGGCCTGTTCTCTTGCCCTTGATTTTGTGTAGTTCCACACATAATCATGCTTCGTGCGAGGAATTTGGGGGGAAAAAAAAAGAGATGACCCATATTATTAAGCTCTTAATGGACAAAGGAAACATAAATGAATTCATTCTATATAATGCCATAACCAAGATAAAAAGAAGTGAAGGGTGCTCACAGAGCACGAAACACCTGCCCATGCATATTCTTCTGGCCAAACAGAGGCTAACTCCTGCCCCACCCACTGCTGTGCCACTTCCTCATTGCTATCACAGTACCCTGTGCATACATATCTAAGGAGCTTACTGTTTTATGTTGTAATTGTTTTAATGTCTGCCTCCTAGACTGAAAACAAGGATATGCGTCTTTCTCTTTTAAGTCTTTACAGCCACTGTGTTAATCACATGTAGTAATTATTGAAGAAATGAATGAATGGTCCTTAAACGATAAGAGCAGATTAAGCAACCCTAGCAATCGATAAACTGACAGACATTCAAGTTAGTTTATCTTCACATCTTATTTATACAGGAATCAATTGGGGTGATTGCTACATCAAATTGTTGGATATGTAAAATGTTAGGGGGTGGCTCCTCAAAAATGCTTTGAGTTGTTAATAATGAGAGAAATATCCATTTATCAGTTCATACTTATCTTGAGTCATCAGTGGACTTAAGAGCTAAACATACTTATAGTTCAAATTAAAAATTGTGGGCATACTTTAAAATTTATTCTTCCCTTTGGACTGTTTATTAAGTGCCTACCATGATGGCACAAAACAGGTATTGGCTAAATATCTATTGAAAGCAACAAATTACAGGGCAGAGTAGTATGAATTTTGATGGAATTAGCAGGTGCTATTTTTATAAAATGTTCACAAAAGCCAGACTATGCCAATTTTGTATGTCTACATCACTGTAAAGACAAAGATTAAAAAGAGGGTAGAACTTATCATAGAAGCCCTAAAGTGTTATTTTTAAAAATGTTGATTAATGTTATAAATCAAAAGCCTTAAAATTGGATTTCTATGTAAAAGAATACATTAGATTAAAATATGTGATACCACATATTAATGCAAACATATATTCCAAATCTTTTTTTATTCAGTTAGTATCTACACTTCATCCTGATCTATTTTTTGGTACTGCTTCCCAGTGACATTTGGTATCTGGGCTCTCTTGCTAATCATAAGCAAGACCAGCTAGCTCAGTCTGAACATTCACATGTTCAGAGCCTTGGTTCTTTCTGTTTTAAATTGGGGGTGGGGAAAGACTCCTGGTTATCTTGCAGAAAGTGCAAGGAAAAGTTCCCTATAAACAAGAAAGTGTCATCCAAATGCGATGCATTCTGATTGTGCTGGGCAGAGAGAGAACGTGAGCACAGGCAGAATGTGATATTGCATTTTAAATTTAGGGAATTGCAGAGTTAGGAACTTCCAAAAGGAGAGTTAAGATCCAGGTGTAAAGGATTATGTGAAAACCATTGGGATCTTATTCTATAGCCAGTGGGGAGTCACCAAAAATCTTTAAGCAGGGAAATAGCATAATTAAACCTGTGTTTTAAAAGCTAATTTGGGATGAACTGGAAAACGAGAGATTGGAAGCCAGGTAAAGTTTGTTGCATAACCCAGGCAGGGGATAATAAGGGTCTGATTAACAGCAATGTCTATGAAAATGATGAAAGGATGGCAAATTTTAAACTCATTTCATGAATAGAGTTAAACATTCCTTGTAACCGCTGGAAGTGAGAGGCGAGAGACAGTCTGGTTTGCTTGGCTAAATTGAGTTGATGCCTTTGGCCAAAGGAGAAAATCAAGAAGACACACATTTAGAGGAGAGTGGAATGAATGTAGCCTTGGACAGGACTCAAATTGCCTATATCATATATAGTCTTGTGCCTGGCACATTTGTAGGTATTCAGTAAACAGTTCAGCATATTGACAAAGGAGGGAACAATTCAAGACTGAGAGAGTGAAGTTATCCAGAAAGGACTGAAAAGGCCATAAACACATATTCATAGTCAGCACTTAAGCAAAAAGCATCACTGAGATCTGTAAGGGAGAAGAGAGGACTAATGACTCAGCTCTAAGGAAACGAGATTATGAATGTCCAATGCCTGGCATAGAGCAGGGTTCAACAAATGATTATTCCTTGAATACCTGAATGAAAGAACGAACACACTCCAGCTTTTCAGGGGCAGGTGAATAAGAACAACTGGAAGTCTTGTGGTAGCCCTTGGTGTTTTCTGAAGTGTTTTGCCTGAATCATAAACTAATTTTACAGTTCAATATCTGGCTCCTATGAGGAAATATTAATGATTTAGTCTAAATTTCAGGCAACCTAGGAGGGATTGTTTCCCTTCTCTCACTTCCACACGCTTTCCTTCTAGGTCAATTTATTGACTTAAATCTATCATCAAATTGACTTGCAACAAATGATTCTTTCCTTCAGAATGCCTGTACGAAAGCAATGACAGGAACTTAAAACACTTGCTCATATACTAAAAATGAGCCCAAGAGAACCAAAACATTCAGCCAAATCACCTCATGTCCCAGAATCTGTATATACAATGATGTAGATGACAGGTTTTGCAGGTGTTGGCCCAAGACTTCACCCGTCACTGGAAAAGTACTGCTTTTCAGTGTCTGAATTGACCTTGCTCTTATGTGTCAAGATGGAATAAAATTAAGAATATATAATAATAATAAATTGAAAGTAAACTAAAGCTCTTAGGAATCATTTGTAGAAGGCATTTATCTACAAATGTATGACTTGAAAAAAATTAAAATATGAACGAGATACAAAATACAATGTGAAAAACAACCAATTTGAAAATATGAATTATATGAAGAGAAGGGATAAAATTGTCAAAAGTCAAACAAATTTCAAATCTCACAATTGTAATAATATTAACTTATCCATTTCATTCCCTCATCCCCCCCCCCCACACACACACAGACATACACAAACTCTAAGTTCCCTCATAGCTGAAATATAATCAATTTGTTTGCCTTTGGCATTCTATTTTGGTTTTGTCCACCTTCCAAAAAATAATCAAAGGACAAACTGAAAGGAGATGACAGAAGAAACAATAGTATTGGAGGAATACACAAACCAGACCACTGGTCCTTGAATAATCATGAGTCGACTACACTTTTAAACGACAGTCATCCTTTATCATTATAGTCCGAGAAATCTGGGTTCTCAGTTAATAAAAATGTCTCCCTTACAATTACTTCTAAATGTCAAATGAACGTAACTCAAAGAATGAGAACATAAAATTACTGTCTGTTTTCAGAAGCACCATTAAGCCTTTTTAGTAATTTTACTGACTTTTTAGATTTTCCAATTGAAGATGCACCTATAGGCATTGGTGTCATCTCATTATTGTGCAGTGGAAATGGACTTCAAGCAGCTCTTGTCAGCTCATAGCCACTCTGAGTGGCTTGAGTACTATTTTCCCCCACAAAGGATGAGCATATTGATTTGCTACAGTCCTCTTTGCCAATTAAGGATTCAGAAAGTGAACTGCCACTTGAGATGAGAACTATAATTCATAAAGGATCTATGCTAAAATGACAAGAAAGAGTAGAAGATATGTTGAAATTACTTAATCAAAAAAGATCATCTATATTTAAATATATGTGTGTTTGCAAAAAAAAATTTGAGGGCACTTCAAAGCAAGAAAGATGTCACTTTCATCTTTTCGATTTTGTCATTAAAATGTTTCTCAACAAGGCAATTTACTATATAAAAGTGAATGAAAAAATAAATGATACATTGAAGCTACTGCAAACCTTCTTGAGTAAATTCAGATGTGTTTCTGAAAACCTGGGACATCACTTTCAGGTGTGGAAAAGGACTTTACTCTTTCTTTTCTAAAGTACTTACTTTTTATCTTCGTGCAATTTACCATTTTGACAAGTGCATTTAATTATGTTTGACTCTTGTATGGAATTATTCCCTAAAAAGCAAAGAAAACCACATATTTCCCAGACACATATACCTCCATACTATATATAGAAATGTAAGTTTATACTGAAACATGGATCAGAGTAGCTTATGCACTAAAGGACAATACATCTGCCACATAAAATTGCAGGATTTATTTGTAAATCTCAAGATATTAAACAACTTGACCTATTTTTAAAATTTTATCTTTAACAATATTAGTACAGGATTTACTATTGTACATATGAATTTATAAAAGAAAAAATAAACTGTCTTATGCTACCTATAGGACTAAAGTATTAAGTTCAAAAGTATGTTGCAGTGAACAGAGAATCAGAGGTTTCAGTGCAATTCAATTATTTGTTAGTACTTAGGGAAAGTGGAGTAAAGAAAAATAATATTGACATTATTCCACAACTCAGTGTAATCTGCATTTAACAGATAAACACCTGAGTTTTCAAAGCGACCCTCCTCATTTTTACCTTTCCACTGTAGCTTTCCTCTTTGTTTTTGTTGGCCTTGGAAAGCCCCATGTCTGAGCACAGTTCTTGATGCTTTTCTGGGGGGTGAGTAAAGAACAGTGTGCACCATCTAGTGGCTGAGTTCAAAATTGCAGCAGTTACAGAGGCGGGTTTGAACAGGAGGCAGCAATGGGCATCCTACACAGTTAACAGACTTGGTTCTTCCTTCAGCGTTTTTCCACATGCTGGAGAAACGCTGAAGTAGTTGCCACAGATATCAGGGGTATATGCTCACAGTCCATAAAAGATTCAGTCTAGGAGGTTCATTTAAGTAGCCCACAGTTAAAATCCTACTTTATTTGTTATGTATTTATAATTGCTTTGATAAGAATTTTTTTTTACTTGCCTGCTCAGTATCAGGACTGATGTTATGACTGTTACACTTTGCTATGTTATGAAGTAAGCCGCTTGGAGGAAAAAGAAGAAATAGGTTCCACCTGTGGTCAGATGCTTAGGTGACTTCCTTCTGTAGCATATCATCACTAAAGCTGTGGTTGCAGTCTACACAATCCTGGGGGGAGCATGGAGCCCAAGGGGTCCGTGGGTCCACAGTCACAGGGCACATTCCCTACACACTGAATGTGTGCATCCTTCAGCTGTGCTGGATTCATCACTGCTGTTCAAGTATAACTAGTAAAATAGCATTACTAACTCATCAATAACTTGTTATATAATTTTCCTCAGTAAGTATTAGTATAAAATGTTCAAGAATCTGCAAAAGAATCTATATGTATGTAAATTTTTAAAGCATTATAATGGTCTTGATTTCTACAATCACATTTCTAGGAATTTGTTCCAAGGAAACAATCATTTACATGTTCAAAAATAATTATTTCAGTGTTGATTATAATAACAAAAAATTAGAACTGAAGTTTGACAGTTGGACATTGTTTGGTATTAGTTTAGCCATACCAAAAAAAAAAAAACCACTATAAAAAACTATTAATGAAGATCCAACTTTATTAGAATGAAAATCTCACCACATATTTCAAATGAAAAGACATTATAAAAGTATGTATACTATAATCCTTTTCTATATATCTGTGGGTAACGAAGAAAACATCTAAGGGGATATTTTATTCTAAGCAGAATAATAATTTATTTTACCAAACAAAATATAAAAGAGAAAAGGACTTTTCCTGAGCAAGCTAAACAATAAAATTGACATTCTCTCAGGTAGACAGGTGAATATTTGGAGAAGAAAGTCAAATGTTTTGAGACATGGTAAATTGGAGAGCCCTGGATAGATATTTTTTAAGCATTGTGGCTGGAAGATCACCCAAGTATTAAGTGTAGATGGAAGTAAGAAAGATATAAGGTACAAGCTCTTGGGACCTGGCAAATTAACAGACGAAGATGAGCAACCCACCAGGAAGGAAGGAGAATGCAGAGGGAATGGTCTCCTGGAAGGACACGTTGGGAGGAGTGATTTGCCATGTCAGTGTGCCAGACAGATCGTGTGAGATGAGCAGCAAGAAGCGACAGTAGAGTTAGCAACCTGGAGGTTAATTTAACAACAGCTGTTTCAAGAGACTGAATAAGCTAAAACCCTAATTGGAAAGGGTTGCAGTGAAAATGGAAGCACGAAAATTGGAAACTTTGAGTAAAGACAACTTTTGGGGGGATTATTTATATAAAGGGAAAATTAGGAATAGGAGAGGTAGGAAGAAGAGGGTACTGAATCAAGAAATGTCCCTTTTTAAGGTGAGCAGTGTAACATCGTGTTTCTTTGATAGAAGAGATCTGATAAAGAGGGGAAAGTTAATGATGCAGGACATGATAAAATTGCTGGGAAAAATATCCTTGAGTAGTTGAGAAAGAATGGGACCCAGTACACAAATAGAGGGCTTGACTTTGGAAATAAGCGTGGAGAGTCCATCCATAATAACGAAAGGAAAGGAAGAATGTATGCATACTGACACAGGTAATTGGTAGGTCCCAGGCTGGAAGCCTGTGGGAGTTCTTTTCTAAGTGTTTCTATTAGTGAAATCAAAAACAAGGTTATCAGCTAAAAGTAAGTTAGAGAACAGATGTTAGAGAGTTGAGAGAGAACAAGGTATGAAGCAGTCATTTAGGACAGAAGTGAGCAGACTTTTTCTGTAAAGATGAAGATAGCAATATTTCAGCCTTTCAGGCTAGTAAGTCTGTTGCAACTATTCAGCTCCGCTATTGTAGCACAAAAGCAACCATAGGCTATCCATAAGCTGTTGGGTATGGCTGTGTATCAATAAAAAATAACTTACATGAAACAGTTGCTGGGATAGATTTGACCCATAAGCCCTAGTTTGTTAGCCTTTGACCTGGGAGAATAGGATAGTAAATGACCAAGGAAACACTCAGTAGCAAGTTCAGGCAAGAATAACATTAATGTTAGATAAGGTCTATTTACATAGTAGTGTAGATTTCTCCAGCCACATTCAGCTGAGTGAGTGCTGGGATAGGGTGGAGTATAAGCAAGATTTGGTTTTGCTATGCCACTGTGAAGAATAGAGGAAGAAGCAAGAAAGTGGAGCGTGTGTACCAGGGAATTATTACAAAGAGGAGCTATGGAATCCAAGCAAGGTCAGGAGAAAGATGATAATAAGGGGTCTCAGGTATGGGGAACAATTCCTCACTTTGCACAGCAGGTAGGTTTAATGGATTTAGACCTGGTGACAGCTTTCAATGCTCCAATACCTTTCCTGAGGAAAGAGCATGATTCATTTGCTATTTGATTGAAGAATAAGAAGTAAGCAGTGATGGAAACTCTGTAATAGGGCCTCTTTCTGTGGGGTAGATACAATGTTACTCCCCTTTTATAACATGAAGGGAAGCAGAATCCAAGTCAAGTGCAAAGTGGGATTGAATGAGAGTCTTGTTTACAGTGATGCCTAGTTTGTTAGTGGTTAGCACTATTCCTTGTCTTCCTTTTATTGTATAAGTTCTTGTCTCCTCCCTCTCCGCAAATCCTGCAGATATCTGTTGGTATGTGTGTGTTAATGGTCTTCTATTTATTTTCCCTATCCAAGCAGTCCATTTTCTTTGCCTCTTGGCATTCACATGTGGCTGGCTGTGTTTTTCTTTTTCTGGGCCAACACCTGAAGATGTTTATACTCTTCATATTTTCCTCCTAGAGGTGCTTCTCTCTCTCTTTTCTTGAAATTCTACACTTTAATGTGGTGGCTTTCTTATATTTTATCAGAGAGTACCATGGTGATAAAAGAATGTTAGCAAGAGAGGACTTACCCCGGTTCAGGTTCACAGGGTTCAGACATTCCTCCTCTCCCTAAAGCCTTCCAGGTCTGTCTAATGAAAGCAGCTAAGTCTCCATTATTCATGGACCTCAACCACCTTGTCCCTTGCTACTTTTCCACTTTATGTTCCATTGTTCCCCAAGCTTCCTTTTGTACTCCAGCCATGAAAAGCTGCCTAAAACAGCTCCCCATTCACCACCCTTTGACAGGTGACATTCATTGGAACCCTCTGAGCCCCTCTCCATTTCCACCTTTCTCTAACAGCCCAACACAAATCCAGTGATAACTAATGTTTTCCAAGACAACTAAAAACACCACCCTTCTCATGCTCTTTCCCTGCATGTGGACCACTGTCACATCTTTAACTACAGTCTGCTTTGTGTTAAATTTGTATGTGCATGTAAAATTTTCCTCCAGTGGATGTAAGCACCCGATTGTCAGGCATCGTAGTCTTTTCATTTCATGTCAAGCACTTAAGTGTCTGATACATGAAGGTACTTTAAAAAGCCCATGGAAAAACAGAATTAAAAGTTAAGTTTGTTGTGGTACAAAAGTTTTTGAAAGTTACAAATTATAATATTCATTTTCCATGAACTTTTAAAAACATTTACTTATTTGAAAGGCAGAGTGACGGGGGCAGGGTAGAGGGAGGGAAAGAGAGAGTGGAAGATGGAGGGAGAGAGGGGGAAGAGAGAATCTTTCATCCCCTAGTTCACTCCCTAAATGGTTGCAACAGCCAGGGCTGGCCAAGTCGAAGCCAGGAACTCCATCCAGATCTTCCACATTGAGTGGAGGGGCCCAGATACCTAGGCCATCTTCTGCTGCTTTCCCAGGCTCACTAGCAGGGAGCATCCGAATATGCGTTTCCATCAAAGATGTCCTCTCAACCCCCAGTGACACAACACTGACTCCTCCATGAACTTTTTGAAAATTTTCCATTTATATGATTTTAAAATGTTTTGCACCAAAAATAAACTTATCTTAAAATTCCCTTTTCCTTGAACTTTTTGAAGTACTGTCATATGTTACCAATTATATGACATCTCTTATCCCCATCTAACACATGTTCTTGGGAAGTGAGTTTAAGCCACCTTGACCATCATCAGTATAACTCTTGACAGTTTGGGGGCCTGTGACCTTTTAGCCTGTGCACGTATATGGATGTAACTGTCTTCTGGGAGCCACACATTCCTGCCCCAATAAGCCAAAACTGTATTTCAATTCAGTTCTATACACATCTGTGCTTGAACAATTGTGTACTTTTATAAAGTAGTGGGTTGCTTAAGTGAAAAATCTTTTTTGGTTGGAGATGTTTTGTCCTTTGTACAACTAAACACAACAAGAATATTTGGTGAAAAAACTATAGAAAGGGGACTCTAAGAAAAGTACTTTTTGTAGTTAGTAGTGAATCTTTTGCTTTACATAATATATACCATCTAATTAAATCCTCACAATAACCCCATGAGGTAGATATTATTATCAACATCTTGAAGAAAATCAAAACCCTTAAACTCACATAGTTGAATGATATCAAATAAGGTCCATGTGACAATATACTCTACCATTTTGAAAAGCAAAAATGCTCATAAATGTCTGATATTGAACCAAGTAGCTAAAGTTACATATTAAACACTATTTTTCTTCAACCAAATCACTTTCTCTTTGAAATTTAAAAGCATTGCTTGGAGAGGGAAAATAAAGAGAGGATGGATAATGGGTATGGGGTGCAGCTAGGTAGAAGGACCAACTCTGAGGCCAGCGTTGTGGCGTAATAGGTTAAACATCTGCCTGTGGTGCTGGCAACCCATACGGGCACCAGTTCTAGTCCCGGCTGCCCCTCTTCCAATCCAGCTCTCTTCTTTGGCCTGGGAAAGCAGTAGAAGATGGCCCAAGTCCTTAGGCCCCTGCACCCAAATGGGAGACTTGGAAGAAACTCCTGGTTCCTGGCTTTGGATCGTCCCAGCTTCAGCTGATGTGGCCATTTGGGGAGTGAACCAACAGATGGAAGATCTTTCTGTCTCTCCCTCTCACTGTCTGTGACTCTGTGTCTCAAGTAAATAAAAAAAAATCTTGAAAAAGAGAGAGAGACTATGGGAAAGAAAAAGGAAGAACTCCTAAAGGTCATATCACAGTAGGATAACTGTGGTTGCCAACAATTAATTGAATAGCTCACAGTAGCTAATAGAATTTTGAATGACCCCAACACAAAGAAATTATATAATCCTGATCTGATCATTACACACGGTATATGTATATTGGATTATCACAATGTGTCCCATAAATATGTCTCATCACTGTGTTATTATAGATTAAGGGGCCAGTGCTATGGTGTAGTGGGTTAATGCCCTGGCCTGAAGCACCGACATCTCATATGGGCACCGGTTCAAGACCTGGCTGCTCCACTTCCAATCCAGTGCTCTGCTGTGGCCTGGGAAGGCAGAAGATGGCCCAAGTCCTTGGCCCCTGCACCCACGTGGGAGACCCGGAAGAAGCTCCTGGCTCATGGCTTTGGATTGGTGCAGCTCTGGCCCTTGCGGCCATCTGGGGAGTGAACCAGTGGATGGAAGACCTCTCTCTCTCTCTCTCCTCTGACTTTTAAATAAATAAATAAATAAATCTTTTAAAAATATAGATTAAGAAAATAGCAACATGCTAAAAAAAGTGCTGCTGCAAATAACAGAATTCCAACTCAGTAAAACTTAAATTGTCTTAAATTTAACAAATCCTTTTGAGCACCTGCTGTATGCAGAGCAATTTTCTAGGCTCAAGGGATTCAGTAGTGAGCAAAACAATCCTTGTCCTGCCTATGCAGTTAGTATACTGGTAGAGAAACAGATTATAGGCAAACAAAAACTGTACAAGGCTGCTTCCAAAAATTTGCAGAAAATGGAATTAAAAGATGTTTATCACTTGTGCTGGCATTGTAGCATAGCAGGTTAAGCCACACACCTGCAACACCAGCATTCCATAATGGGCACCAGTTCATATCCTGGCTGCTCCACTGCCAACAGAGCTTCCTGCTAATGCACCCAGGAAAGCAGCAGAGGATGGCCCAAGTGTTTGAGCCCCTGCACCCATGTTGAAGACCTGGATGGAACTCCTGGCTCCTGGCTTTGGCCTGGTTCAACGCTGGCCATTGCAGCCATCTCAGGTAGTGAAACAGTAGATGGAAGATTTCTTTCTCTCTCTCTCTCTGTAATTCTTTCAAATTAAGTTAAGAAATTTTTTTAAAAAAATATTTATTTGAAAGGCAGAGTTACAGAGAGGCAGAGAGAGAGAGAGAGAGAGAGAGAGAGGTGTTCTATTCACTGTTTCCCTCCCCAAATGGCTGCAATGGCTGGAGCTGTGCTTATCTGAAGCCAGGATCTCCTTCTTGCAGGGGCCCAAGGACTTAGGCCATCTACTGCTTTCCCAAGCCATAGCAGGGAGCTGGATGGGAAATAGAGCCATCAGGTCTCAAACTGGTGCCCATATGAGATGCTGGCACTTCAGGCAGCAGCTATACCTGTACACCACAGGGCCAGGCCCCAGAAATCTTCTTCAAAAATGTTTATTGTCATATAAACTTTTTGGAAAGCCACACAGTTTTTTCATAATGCATATTTCCCTGAACTTTTTGAAGACTCTTCATGTGAATGAATTTCAAAAATTTCTGAAGGAAAATAAACTTCTTTTAATTCAGTTTTCTAGGTGTTGTTTTGAAGCACCCTCAAATAAATGATAGGCATTATCAAGTGCTATTAAGAACACTGAGTTGGGGTAAGAGCGTAGAGAATGATTGCAGGAGGGAGCCTTTTTAAATGGGATGGTCAAGGAAGGTTTCTCTTTCTAGCAGACACCTGAGTGACACAGTAGGGCAAACCCTGAGAATATAGGAAGGGAGAACATGTAAGGCAGAGAGAGTCAATGCTGAGACCTTAGGAGAGGGCTGCATTTGGAGTGCGGGGAAAACGCAAAGAGGCCAACATGGGTGGAGCATCATGGCCAGGGCAGGGTAGCTGGAAAGGAACTGGCAAGGTAGCCAGGAGCCAAGTCATCCGATCCTTGCTGGCCATCCCGAAGACTTTAATATTTAGTGCCAGGGTAATGAGAATTACAGAAAGGACTGAATACATATGAATGTCATCCTGTGACTCAGGTTGGAAGAACCATTTGGAGCACTTTGTGAAAAATAATCCCAAATGGGGCAAGAATGAAAGCAAGGAGACCTACTAGGAGGCTACTGCACAAGTCCAGGGAGAAAGGGTGCTTACTGGGCCACAGAACCAGGACGTCAGGGCCACCTCCGGAGGAACAATCGAAACCTCAGAATCCTGCCGGAATTCCTTTTGTGTAGGTGTCATTTCTGATCACAGCCTGAACTCCCGCACGGCTCAGATGGGCTTCCTCATGGCCGCCTCTGTGTTGGAGGAGAAAGAGGTCTCCTTGCAGCTCTTCTATGGAAACCCCTCAGAAGAGCCTGGCTGGGTCACAGGACCATCACTGGACCAGTCACTCACTGTATGCACTGCTGGGCATAAGGACTGAGTTTTGTGGCCCAGGTAATGGGGTGCTCTAATCATAGTTAAGAGGGGCAGCAACATGAAAGAGGTTTGTGCTTTCTTTTGTTTTTGGAAGATATGGCAAAGGACCCCGGGAAGACAGCAGAGCATAATGGCTGGGGAGAAGCTCAAGATGACGCATTGCTACCCAACTAAGCCAATCCCCAATGATTTCTCCTTTCTCTTGATTGCTGTGACACAGGGTTCCCATACCATTGATTATTCCTTCCAAATGGTCTCATGTGTATTTATTGTAGTGGTCCAGTAAGTTTACAAATTTCTCTAGGAAATCAAAAGGGCTGTAGTGTCCATTGTTTGGACAAATCCTCTTACACCCCAGGTGAGATGGTGTTAAGCTGTGTTGGAATCTGAGGAGAGATATGCACATTGCTTCTAAACAAAGCAAATTGAGAGACCTGATTCTACAAATGAAAGTATTCATGGGGTGTTCAGGAGCAACTTTGTTAGAGATACACACATCTAAGAATGGGTATGTGGCACAGCATTTAAGTCTCTGCATCCCAAAGCAGAGTACCTGGTTTGAGCTTCAGCTCCTCTCCTTGGGGCCCAGCTTCCCACTAATGCACACCCTGGGAGGCAGCAGGGATGACTCAGATACCTGGGTCCCTGTCACCCATGTGGAAAACCTAGACTAAATTCTGGACACCAGGCTTTGGCCTGGCGCAGACCTGGCTGTTGGAGGCATTTGGAGAATGAATCAGCTGAAGGAAAATCTTACTCTCCCTAACTCTCTCTCTTTCTACCTTTCAAATAAAGTGAACATAAATAAATAATTTTTAAAGTAAGTCCACACATCTATAACCAATTTATCCAGTGAACTTCAGATATGAGGTCAATAGAAACAACTTGATTTTTCCAACCAGTAGCTTTCAAACCCTCTCTGATGGGCATCTCATTCCCCAAGGAAGTTCTCACTGCAGCCCAGTCATTTGGGGTGTTACACCACAACCTTATTCTCTAAATACATTTGAAATTTCTCTTTTCCCTATTGTGTTGGGGATCACCAGGGGCACCCCAGGTTCAGTGGTTGGCTAGGAGGACAAACAGAATAATCACGCAGTTCTCCTCGCAGCTATGGTTTGTGACAGTGAAAGGGTACAAAGCAAAATCAGCAAAAAGGTACATCTGGCAAAGTCCAGAGGAAGCCCAGGCAAGCTTCCAAGAGTGCAGTTCCGATAGAGTCACACAGGACACACTTCACTTCCTTCCGCGTGGAGTTGTGACAAACACATGCCAAACGCCATCTACCAGGGCAGTACACTAGAAACTCATGCCCACTGTTTTACTGGTGGGCTGGTTATGGACACATCTTCTAGGACATGTCCCAATTCCAGACTCCCAGAGGAAAAGCAGGTACTCAGCATCCATCACGGTGTTTGTGTAAACAGTTCGGATACTGAGAACTACTTTTATCAGTTAAGTTAGGAGAAACACTCTTGAAAGCTACGTTCTCAGAACCTAACCAAAGCCCAGCTTTGCAAGCAGACTGCTCTGTAGTTGCAGTCTCAGTTAACTGTTTCCCACACACTTGTATTGACATGAACAGCAGCAAGGCTGGCCTGCCCTGGAGGAGATCAGCCATCCTGAATAACATGGCTTCAAGTGGCATCAGGCCAGGAAGAAGGCAAAGGGAGAGAGCTCTTCTTGGCTTAGTGTTTTCAGAACCTGGTTTTCCTGCTCTTCCGTACTCACTTGCTATAAACCCGACTTTGTTTTGCGAGGAGCTGCCATGATGGGTTCTGTTGTGATCCTCTTTAGGAAGGCTTCCCACTGCACCTTGGGTTACTCCCCATAAAGACTCCATACAGATCACTTTGAATGGGCAATTCATGTTCTTGAGTGGGAGTCAAGACAACTCCAGCCAAGCAAGCCTTCAGAGCACAAGTTTAGGTTATAGGGAAGTCTTGGATACCATCACCCCACCAAATCCAACTCCAGAAGTTTAGGCCACTTTTTATTTTTTTAATATTTATTTACTTACGTATTTGAAAGTCAGAGTTTTAGAGAGGGAGAGAGATCTTCCATCTGCTGGTTCACTCCTCAAATGGCTACAATGGCCAGAGCTAGGCCCATCTGAAGCCAGAAGCTTCTTCTGGGTCTCCCACATGGGTACAGGGGGCCATCCTCTGCTGCTTTCCCAGGCCATCAGCAGGGAGCCATATTGAAAGTGGAGTAGCTGGGACTTGAACTGGTCCCCACATGGGATGCTGGCAGTGCAGACAGCTGCTTGTCCCCCAACTCTTTCTTCACACTCCCATCAGACAGTTCCCCAAGCCTCTTGCTTTCAGACATCTGCCTATGTCTGCCAAGCTCTGGGGGGCTAGGAACCATCAACTCAAGAATGCCTCCACCACTGTGTTTGTCTTTAGTGGGGAGGCAGGAGAAGCATTCCAACAACTGACTCTCTAATTGTCTTCTATCTTATTGTATATATGTGAACGCACACAGAAACAGAACCAGTTTCAGAGCAACTCTAGAAATCTCTGGATAAACATGGGATGTATCTTTAGAGTAGATCCAGTATTAGGGTCTCAGCCTAAATTTTAAGACAAGTGCCAAGTATTCATATACATTCATAAATATTCACAAATATTACTTAATATTCAGTGAATGTCTAGTTTTGCCAGTAACAAAAAGAATGCCAAAAAAGAGCAATTTATCATATTGCAATAAATGTTTCTTCTGACCTGCATACCTTTGGTTCCTCACCTTTTTCCCCACAATATAATTACAGAATATCTTCAAAAGGTGACTCTTAATGGTTGTGACCACCTTGAGCTCATCTCCAAGGATCGTAGACTACATTTTAATTTCCCTTGTGTGTTGATGCCATATAACCTTGACCACCCAGTCCAGCTGCTGTAGTACTAACTGGACACAACACATACAACATGGACATAACACATGCATGTGTATACTCCATGAAACGGCTATTGAAGGACATGTAGTAAACCCTCTGAATCTTTACAATGTACTATCAGTGAGAGCAAATGTGATGAAAAGAACAAAGGTATTGCTTACAGTTCTGATGATGCTTACAGAGTGATTGGATGGCTCCACATGCCCAGGAGATTGACCAGGAGTAGAGTTTGGGAACACTGGATTGTCCAAGAGTGGTCCAGAAGAGAAGTAAAAAGTAAAAGAAAAGCAAAAGTATGATATAGATAAAAGTCCATTCTTTTCCATGGCCCAATTTGCCCCAACACATTTTCTTGGCCTTCAATAAAAGCATTGCTATTGGCCGGCGCCACGGCTCAATAGGCTAATCCTACACCTAGTGGCGCCGGCACACCGGGTTCTAGTCCCGGTCGGGGCGCCGGATTCTGTCCCGGTTGCCCCTCTTCCAGGCCAGCTCTCTGCTATGGCCTGGGAGTGCAGTGGAGGATGGCCCAAGTGCTTGGGCCCTGCACCCCATGGGAGACCAGGATAAGTACCTGACTCCTGCCATCGGATCAGCACGGTGCGCCGGCTGCAGCGCGCTGGCCGCGGCGGCCATTGGAGGGTGAACCAATGGCAAAAAGGAAGACCTTTCTCTCTGTCTTTCTCTCTCTCACTGTCCACTCTGCCTGTAAAAAAAAAAAAAAAAAAAAAAAAAAAAAAAAAAAAAAAGCATTGCTATTATAATAATATCATCATAGGAGAAGATTTTAGAAATGAATGATCCATTTTTAGAAAATAATTAAAATAAAATACAGGGCCTAGCCCAACCTAGCACACAGTTAGGAACTCAATAAATATTTGTGAGATCAGTCATTTTACTGATAATGGCTTTTGCTTCTGTGACTGTCTGGGACAGACAATCTCTTTCCAGTCTTGTGATTTAGCCTAAATTGTACCTTCTCCCTGAATTTTAATCATTTCCTCCATGGTGCATCTATGGCTCTTCTTCTAGACCATTATGCTCCTATGTTCCCGTTCTCAATCTCTCTCTCTCTCTCTCTCTCTCTCTCTCTCTCTCTCGTTAGCTCTGGTTCATAGGATTAATCACCAGTGCTCAGAGTTTAGCATAACAGTTATTCAATACATATTTTTAATTAAATGAATAAATGAATAGACTGATTAACAAGTGATTCTTAAATAGACCCTTTACTACGTCATGGGTTTTAAAAGTTAACCACTAGCACTCACTTTGCAATATTACATGTGATCTATATCAACAAACATTTCTTATATATTCTTATTTTATATCCCATTCCCATTTCTTTCCTTCCAACCTCAATAATATGGGTCAACCAGGGGGCCGTCATCTGAGAGAAATTAAACTATCTAAGAATCACTTGGGGAAGACCTATCATCTAAGCACTACCACATTTCTTCAAATGTGTCTCTGAAAATACCTACAAGAAATAGATAACTCTAGTAGCCATTGTGACATCTCGGGTAAAGCTGCTGCCTGCAGCTCTGGCATTCCATATGGGCACTGGTTTGTATCCCAGCTGTTCCATTTCTGAACCAGCTCCCTGCTAATGGCCTGAGAGGCAGCAGAAGATGACCCAAGTGTTTGGGCCCCTGCCACCCACCTGGGAGACCAGGATGCAGCTCTTGGCCTCAGCCTGGCCCATTGCTGATCATTGTAGCCACCTGGGGAGTAAACCAGTGGATGGAAGATCTCTCTCGCTCTCTCTCTCTCTGCAACTCTTTCAAAATAAATATTCTTTTTAAAATATATATAACCTGGCCGGCGCCGTGGCTCACTAGGCTAATCCTCCACCTTGCGGCGCCGGCACACCGGGTTCTAGTCCCAGTCGGGGCGCAGGATTCTGTTCCGGTTGCCCCTCTTCCAGGCCAGCTCTCTGCTTTGGCCTGGGAGTGCACTGGAGGATGGCCCAAGTCCTTGGGCCCTGCACCCCATGGGAGACCAGGAGAAGCACCTGGCTCCTGCCTTCGGATCAGCGCAATGCGCCGGCCGCAGCGTGCCAGCCGCGGTGGCCATTGGAGGGTGAACCAATGGCAAAAGGAAGACCTTTCTCTCTGTCTCTCTCTCTCACTGTCTACTCTGACTGTCAAAAAAAAAAAATATATATATATATAACCCTTTATAAGACAGAAAAAAATAAAACTAATATTTGAAAGAGATTGAAGATTTCATTCTGAAAGGCATTTTTACTTTCCAAGGAGGAAAATAAAATTATCTTTACATTTCGGCATGCCAGAATGTATTCAAGATAAAATAGTTAATATTGTAATAATGCAATTGTAATTGAGAATGCAATAGAGAAAACATTCTAATTCAAATTAAAATATGATTTGGAAAGTCAATTCTGCTTAAAAAGTCAACAGGAGTCCTGTTTTAAATCACTTTAGTCTCCTTGGTTATTTAGCACTTCCCCAGGTTAAGTGTTCAGAGCTAAAACTGTAAATCAACAATGATTTATTGGAAACTTTTGACCTTGGCATGACTGGGTGCTATGAAAGTTCCTGAGAAGAGCACGTGTCTTTTAAGAGCTTGCAGGGTCCTTTATTGGAAACTGGCTGGCATGTGTGTTGCCCAAGATCACATCTCTCCCAGAAGCCACAGAATACTGATCCATGGCACACCCCACCCCCTTCTCTTTTCTTCCCTCACATCTTCTGGTATCTGACATCTTTCCTATCTTCCAAAGACACAAATTTCACAGCCTCTTTCAGCTAACATTCACTTATCCATGCCACTGACATTTATTGATTAATATTTCTAATAACTGGGCTAGGCATAAAAGTTATGAAGATGCTAAAGTCTAGTCCAGTACTATGTGCTGGGTTTTATACTCAGCATAAAACCACAGAGGTAGCACAGTCTGGCCTCCAGGAACTCATAGATACTCTGGGGTTGACAAACAAGACAGGCAGTTTTGATATACTGCACCACTGCCTGGTAAGCGATTAAAGACATGCATTTATCCCAACAACTGCATAGAGGAGAGTGGCAACACAATATCATTGTCTGGAAAACTCTCCCTCAGCTACAACATTGAACTACAAGAGAAATAAGCTCTCCTTGTTCTTGTACAGCTTCCAAAAGTGTGTGTGTGTGTGTGTGTGTGTGTGTGTAGATTTATACATCTTGAATTCACTTAAATAACTTTAGGGGCTATGATAGCCTAGCTCGCTGTGTAAAGAACAAGTTAGGAGTGAGAAAGTGATTCAGAACCTCCATCACCTTCTCATTGCTTCAGATCACACATATCTCTTTGTGGGCTTCACCTCCCACACTATGTCCATAACAATCTAACCAACCTCAAATACACACAGTTCTTTCATCTATTTGTAGCTTTGCAGGTATACTACAGCCCAAATGTAGCAGAAAGAAAAGTTACAGAGCCTTTCTATGGATTATATATTCAGTAGGCTCTCTCAAACCCCAACTAAGGTGTGAGATGTTTTACTTTGTCTCTGTCTTCAAAAATGCATTCGCCAAGTAGCTAGATCTTTACAAAAAGACTAGTAGAACTAAACTAGGAAACCTTTAAACATTTATGTTTCTCAAATGTATTTACTATGAAATTGTTTTTTAAAAAAATCCAGGACCTCATAACAAGAAATATTCATTCAATAGTACTAAAGTGGGGCTTCTCTCTTTTAGGTTACATTTGTTTTCAACAGCATGTAATTGCTATTTGAATTTGCTTCAATGAGTATTTCACAAATATATATTCTAGCAATACTACGCTTCCAAAATGTCATTTATTTTGCCTGTTTAGATAACTCCCTAGAAAAGCATACTTTAAAAGCAGAAATCATGTAATTATAGGTAACATAAATTATATCAGGAAATCAAAACACAACAGAAAAATGTGTAGAATACAAATGCAAATGGATTTTAAATGTATGAAAAGACACTCAACCTCTGTTACAATTTTTAAAATAGTTAATCTTTAACTAGATACAAATTGTTCACCTACACAATGGGCAAAGATGCAAATGAAAAAGCGGTACAAAGTGATGATGTCCACCAAAATTTAAAATGTACTCGTTCTCTTGTCCAGAAATATCACTTGGAGGAATTCATTCCATAGACAAACTCCTGTGTGGACGTATGTATCCACAAGGACACTTGATACAAAATCATTTGGAATAGCGGGAACCTTTGACACATGTCCCTTTTCTCTCACTAGAGCACCCTCATGGTCAAACCTCCAATATCTCTTATCTGGACCTGGAAAGAGCCTCCTTCCACTCTCCCTGTGTTCCCTCTCTTACTCCTACAATATCAATGGCAGCCAAAGTAGAGTGTTGTTTGTTTGGTTGATCTATTGAATTTAAAAGGCAGAGAGAGAGAGAGAATCTTCCATCCATTGGTTCATTCTCCAAATACCTGCAATAGCCAAGGATACAACAGGCCGAAGCCAGAAGCCCACTCCAGGTCTCCCATGTGGACAGCAGGAGCCCAAGCACTTGAGCCATCACCTGCTGCCTTCCAAGATACACATTAGCAGGAAGCCAAAAATGGGAGCAAAGCCTGGACTCAGACCCAGGCATTCTGATATGGAATGTGGACATCTTAACTGTTAGACTAAACACCTGCACCCAGAATATTTTAAATCATAAAAGATAAGATGTCATACTCCTGCTTATACCCCTCCATTGCCTGTCCAGGTTGCTTATAATAAAATCCACACCAATTATCCCAGCTCAGAAGGATCCACACACCAGCCTCTGCCTGCTTCCTGAATTCATCCCTTACCTCTCTGACCCTTTCCCTTGGTGTTCCTATTACAGTGTCTCTCTCCCTCCTTCTCAGACACAACCAAAACATTCCCCCTTCTGGACATCTGCATGGATTCTTTTATTTTGTAAGGGATGACTTATTTTGTAATGGATGACTTCTTTTCACCTTTCAAATTGTATTTAAATGTCCCTCCATGGAGAGGCCTTCCCCAGCCACTCCAGTTAAGAGTGATAACTGGCCAGTCACTCTCTAGGATATCATATTTTTGACTTTTTCTTTATATCATCTATCATTATCTGGCTGTATTCCTCTTTGCTATTTAGGTTCCATGTTATATAAATCCTGTGAGAGCAGGGACATTGTCTGCTTCATTCTCTGCTATATTATCAGCAAACAGAAAAGTATTTAAATGTTTATCCAATTAATAACCATCAAAATGTAAAGTGATAAATTATAGGACACACATTAGTTGCAACACTGTGTAGCCATTTCAAACAATGCAACTGGACAATGCCAGTGTTATCTTCTGACCACACCCTGCAACATTGCTCTGGTCTGCCTTCAGCCTCCCTCCTAGGCCTCCTCTCAGATCCATCTGTCCCCAGTCTTCTTGCTGAGCTGAAGTTGACCCAAGGCTGTGCCTCAAGGCTTTTGCACTTTTTACTCCTGTACCTAACACCTGGGTGGCTCCCTTGTTCACTTCAGTCACTTCCTACTCACAAAAGCTTCACTGTTATCATTCCTTCTCCCCCAAGCATCTTAAAATCCTAGTTGGAATGGATTTCTGATTCACTTTTCTTCATTGCACTTGTCATTTGAGAGAACAGGGTCTATTTATTTGTGCATGTGTTTATGATATGCATCCTCAGATGAGGCTGTCCCTGGGTTTTGTTCACCTCAGCAAGTTCAACATCGCCTGGCATGGAGTAGCTGCAGAAGAAATATGTGATTGCAAGGGAATGAAAAAATAAATGAATGAATTATTTAGTACAAAAAAGCAGGACACCAAGTAGTGTGTGTGTGTGGTGTGCTGCTGCCATTTGCATTATACAAAATGTCTCAAAAATCCAGTTTCTCAGGAGGAAAACACAAGAACACAGCAGCAGTGACAGCTTTGGGATAGAAAACTTGAAAGGTAGAATGGACATTTGACTCAGCTATTAAGACACTGACTGCAATGCCTGCATTCCTTCTCAGTGCCTGGATTTGAGTCCTAGCTCCTCTTAGGATATCAAACTTCTGCTAATGTGCATCCTGGGAGGCAGCAGGTGATGACTTAAGACTGGGATCCCTACCACCCAGTGGAGTTCTGCATTCCTGGCTTCAACCGGGTACAGGACCTGGCTGTTATAAGCATTTGGGAATGAACCAGCAGATGGAAAATCTCCTTTCTTTCTATTTCTGTCTGCCTTTCAAATAAAATGAAAAAAAAATTAATTTTTAAAAAGAAAACTGAATGGGATGGGAGAGGGAGTGGGAGACGGGATGATTGCGGGTGGGACGGAGGTTATGGGGGGAAAAAGCCACTATAATCCAAAAGTTGTACTTTGGAAATTTACATTTATTAAATAAAAGTTAAAAAAAATAAAAAAGAGAGAAAACTGAAAGCCTGGTGGTCAGGGCACGAAGAGAGACTTTTATGGATACATTTTTTTCCAAAACAATTTAAGAAGGTTGTCATATTGGGCAGTTTTAGAAGGTCCTCCTCAATGTTCCATCTAGATGATAAACACTCAATAACCATTATTTAGCAATCCTGGATTCTTGGCATAGCCCTATGTACTCTCTTGCTCGAATGTTCATGAAAATTTGTGACTTGTGAAAGATTCCTATACTTTCTGCATGAAGAGATATAAAATCTAGGAGGAGACAGAGCAGGGTGGACCTCTAGTCGAACTAAGGCCTTCATAAATACAAACAAGTCCCTCAGGAAAAGGACCTCCTCGCCCAAAATACTTTGAATCTGCTTTCAAGGTTGAAGTCTTTCCTCCTCGTTTAAAAATTATAATAAAAACCCTGTGCCAATAGACTACCCACCCTTAACTGACTGCTTTGCTCAGTGTTTTTCTGACTCCATCAAACAAATGTCCACTTTATGAAAGCCAACTACATTCCCTGAATATCCAGATTTATAGGGAAAAAAAAGGGGCATCTACTTGCTTTACTTAAGAATTCTTTTTAAATATCAAGCTAAGAAACACATGTAGAAGATGGTTCAATATAAAAAATTATAAACAAATTTCAAAAGCACCATCACTGAACACTCAGGTGCTCAGTAATGACTTGCTGGTTGGATGAACATACCTATTGAAAATCAGCAGAGTGAAATGGATAAAAGCATGGGTTGGGGTCCAGATATCCCCGTGTTTGGATTCTGCTTCTGCCATTCATTGGCTGAGTATGACCTTCAACAAGTGACTTAATCTCTCAAGGCCTCAGTATTACTTGTATAAATAAAATGGAGGGACATTGCCCCTTTGTAGTTGGTCATATTAAATGAAAGATGTTATGTTATGTAAGTAGAAGTAAATAGAGAATCATCATAGTCTATATTTTGTCAGATAATATCATGTATTATTAGCTTCACTTAATCTATGCTCACCTGAAGAGAAGCAAATGTACAACATGAACAAAATTCAAGAGCTATAATATTTCCAAGGCTATAATGTAGGTAAATATATAACTATATGATTAATTTACATATATATGGCACCTAGTAAATGCTTGGTAGATGGTAGTTATTGTGAAAAATAACATAACAACATTTGACTTTCATTTTCATATCCACAAAGAACAATTTTGTCATAATATTCCAAGACATTTTATTGCACTGGTTCAGGAAGGGGTAAAAGGCTTTTTGTAACTGAAATTTATGGCCTTAAAATTATGAGAAAACAATTAACAGGCATATAATTGTGGCAGAGAATCAGCTTACAACTGTTGCTAACATCAATTGCATGTGTGATGATTAATCATTCTGCAGAGTGAATATTGTGATTTAATATCCCCCCCCTTTTGCTCCTAGCACTGCTAGTTTGTTTGATAAAGTTGAGAATTCCCACAAAGGGCCTTATAAACACGTGTTATTAGATTTTAAATCTGATTTGAAAGTGCCTCTCTCCTACTCCCTCTGAGTAAAGTGACCTTTTTAAATGGAGGGAAGTGGGTTTAGATGACAGTCATGATAAATGCGGTCATGTTCACTCAATAAAATAAGGCCCAGTGCATTTGAGGATAAATCAGTGAAATGTACAGCCCCACCTGTCTGTCTCCATCATTCATTTCCACTGTCACTTTCACAGTGGCTGATGGATCACAGTTGCTGTAAAATTAGACAGCCTTTAATCTCATTTCATCCTGATTAGCTTCTTTCCCCTTTCCCTCTAACTCACTGACTGACACGCTAAAAACTCACACTGGGCTGTAGATGGACCCGATTACAAACCTCCTCCACTACCTGCTTGTGAGGTAGGGTCCACCTCTGGAGACATCTGGAAAGGAGCAGGTAAGCATTCGATGTTACTTAAGAGAGAACCAATCAGCACAGTACCCAGCGCCATTTTAAACACATTGTTTGCTCTTGCTCAGTGCCCTAGTTATTTTGCTTCTCTTCAGGTTTAATCAGAAGTCAAAGCAATTTGGTATTTTACAAAATTTCAGACATTGGTTTAATATAGATTTTTACCCTGATAAACTTGGGAGCATTTTACATGCAAAACAATTTCAGGGAGTTAATTGTGGATATTTGTGGCCTCCCAATTTGCAGTAATAATTCAGAAAAGACACGAATTCAGGAATGAGAAAACCTAAATGCTCAGACAAGAATTATAGCATGCAGGTTTTAGAATGAAAATTAAAATATATAGATAAATGAGAATACCTTCAAGTAGATTTTATATTAAGACTTCAAAGACCTTCTTTTCTCTTATTTTGAAGAGTTCAGTAGTTAGCTTAGTGCAATCATGTCATTTGTTTGCAGAAAGCATAACAATAGGGGTAATCAAATGAGAAAGAAGCTTAAAAATAAATCATGTATTATTTCCTTCACTTAATTTCTGCTTGCCTGAGTGGGAACAAATGAATGGCAAGAACAAAATACAAGTGTAAAATTTTCAGAGCTTGTGCTTTATGATGAAGCTGGACTTGTGGCTAAAGAGAAGAGAATGCAGTTTTTCATTATTTATAAGATTTAGGTGTTGGACTGACCAGAAGTTTAAAATAAATGCCTGAAGTACAGTGTCCACCAGAATAAGCTGATTACATTAATGGCCTATATCCTTGTACTACATCCCCTGTGACTTGATGCATACAGATGACAGTAAATGCTGTCAAGGCTTTCACTGACCAAAGGACATCCCTGGGAAACTGTAGTAGCACCAGGCTGCTCCCAAAAGTACATGGGGCAGCCTGGTTTTGTGTTTCATATATCGGAACCAACATCATAATCCAAACGATGATGAGTTAATTTTTGAAAATGACCTCTGAAGCACATTCAACCTTAGTCACTCAATGAGCCCAATAAATACTGTTACCCCACAATGAATTCTGAGTCATGAGTCTATAAAGTTAAAAACATTTTCCAAATAAACTGAGGATTGAGGAGCTCAAGGACATTCCTCAGCTCTAAGTCCATCAACCAAAATTGTGAGCCACATAGTCCACTGCATACCCACTTCCTATCTTATCACCAAATCAGGGGTATACATACCAATAGGCATTCCCTGGTGGATGTAAGTTCAAAAGTAATGAATATTCATGGTAAAGATAAATAGTTAACATTAAATAATCAAAACTTCTAAAACCTTGGATCAGAAGCCTAACGTCTCACTTGCTGTTTCAGAAATCATGCTATGGGTCTCAAAGCTGTACCTGTTTTTATTATTTATATATCTTCAACAGCATAAACACTTTGAGAAAAATAAAATAAAAACAAAATGAAATGAGATATATATCAGCCAAAATAAGTCAGGTGTGAGATAGGCGCTCACTCTCTCTGCATTGGCAAAAGAGCACACAGTAAGAGTTGGCTGGGACTCATATTGATTTCCCACTGCACTGGTTTCTTAAGTGCTCTGTTGATCCGTGTCAAGCAATAAGTTCCCTGCCTGAACATGCACATCACCTCCCCATTTGTCCTCACCTAGATTTAAGGTGCCCATATGATGAGCTGAGCAAGGACATCATTTTTCCTACTGGTGTCACTGGGCCTAAACCACTGCATGTGATGTGATAACTAATGCTGCGAACATTTACATTCACCATATGATATTACCACAGCCAACAGTAACCGAGGCAGCACAGAGAGTGTAAGGGGTGTCCTAAGCTGTACCCTGGGACTCCCCAGATGAGATGCCAAGTGCGAATACACAGAGAGAAACTCAGATTCCTTGTATAACGCCCCCACCCCCTCACAGCTGCCACATTTGGGCAGGGAGAAGGGAAAGAGATGAGGAGAAAGGATATTTGTGATGTTCCTGACAGTTTTCATCTTTGTTACAGAAGAGCTCCTAAGCAGATAGATGGAAAATGTGTGATTGTGCTGCTAATGACATTGTACAGGAAATTAAGCGTATACATTTGGTGGAGGCATTAAATCAGCAGGACCTTAATTTAAAAACTTAAAACTGTATGGAAATTCAGCTTGCTCATTGCTGTGGAATAGAAAGCTACCAAGCACCCTGAGTCTGTTTATGGGAAGATTGCCAGCAAACCAAGTCTGGGCAGAGCATCTGAGTGACTCTGAGCAGATTCAGGGTGACTTCTTCCAAGCAGTAGCCTGCAGTTCTGACCGGCAGGGGTGTCAGTCACTGGTTCAGAGTGCCATCCCCATGGGTAGGCAGGTGAGAACTTAGAAATGGAAAGCAGCGTAACAGGCTGTTCCTGACTAATTCGTGGAATAACATCATGTAAAATTCATCAGAAGGGGTTGGGTTTGAAACTACTGGAACACACCACTGAGCCACTGCGTGAGGATGGCTGGGTGGGTGGAGGGCTGCTCTGCTGCCTGTACTGTCTTCTTCCTTCTGACTGAGTCAATTTTTATACTTGCTGGTGAAGCACACAACTAGTGAGCCACGGCCTCCAGTCCTCAGATGGAACATTTCATACATCTTTTTTTGTTTTCTTAATTCCAGTTATGCCATACAACAGTGCCCACCACTGCGTCGTGGAGGTGGAAAACTTCTTGTTCGTGTTGGGCGGAGAGGACCAATGGAATCCAAATGGTAACTGTTGAACAGCTTCGTTGTAGGTGCTTAAGACGTTTGTGTGGACTACAGAGCCTTAGGAGCAGTCCGTGCTATGATTCGTATGGAAAACATCCATTTCTGTGCAGCTGGGACAAATGCAATAGTCAGGAAATTGGGCTGACAGTTGGAGGGTGGGTCAGTGTGAGCTGAGGATGGATGTAGCAGAGCATTCACTCATCGACTCTCTGGGGATTTGGCTTCACAGAGGTGCCCCGACCCTCTCTTTATCCATCCCTTGAGGAATGCCACAAGCACAGGCACCAATTCCCTAGAGGAAGGTAGCCAGCTGCAGCTGTTAAGAATTCTCACCACCTTCTCCACTGCTTTCCTCCCATTTTATCCGTAGGCAAACCAGTGGCAATAAATAAGCATCGTCTCCAGTTGCACTGTCTGTAACTTTAGCTGGCATCATTACACATCAGGGGTGACTTGAGGGCCATGCTACTTGTTGTACCTTCTACAAGTGCCTCTTCTATAGGTTAGCCACCACCTTCCCCAATCAAGCCTTTTCATATACCTCTCAAGCCAAATGCAAGGAGAACACTTGTGCCTCACAGGCGATGCAAAATAATCAAGATATTTTTGGAAAGCTTGCACACGAAGGAGGAGTTGCAGTTGTAGCCTTCTGTGTTACAGAGATAATTATGACTGAGAAACCATAAAACAGCTTGCAGGTACACATTTTTACTTTAAAACCCCAGAACATCCAGCCAAAATTACATATATTGCATATATTTTATTGTGAATGCTCTCTTTCAGCATCTGCACCAAGGCAAATTATAGAAAATTGTTACATCTGTTCACTCTAGAAAACCTTAAAGGAAAACAGTCCAAGCCACCCCTCAAGAACATTTAAGAAAGACGGACTTTGTTTGTCAAGGCCTGGAGCTTTGTTGTGTCACATCTTCCAGGGCTGGAAAGGAAACAGTCGCTGGACTTTGTGAATAGGAGAAAAATGACATTTAATCTCTCTCCTCTCACTGAGCTTTGTAATGAGTGGTCAGTTCCCAGAAAACTCTGCTGTACATGCTGTCCACTGTGAACTCCTCATTTACTATTCAATTTATCCTTCTGCGGAGTGATTTAAACTGCACACAGTGCACAGTCATTGGGTTTGTCTAAGCAAAGGACCTGCAGAATGTTCTTGACAAAACCACAACAGAAAACTCTGGAAAGTCCTGTCTCAGACCACAGTGTGCTCTCGCCCTGCTTCTTCCCAGGTGGCCTAGGCCTCCATTAAAAGACCAGTGGTGGCACAACTCAGCTCCTCACTATGAAACCACCATTCCTGAGCCTCACGGTAATCAACAACACAGAAAACCTGCTCCTTAGGCTTATGTCAAAAAAAAAGAAAAAGAAAAAGAAAAAGAAAAAAGAAAAACCTTGTCCCTACTTTTTGTTCAACTCCTAATCAAAAATCCATCTAGGAGAATAGGCACTGGTGGGAAAGGGAGTTTAAAGGATGTATTCCTGCCTCTAGGTCAAGACTGGGGAGACTTTCCTCTGCCAATGGCTGTCTGGATATTTATAACATCATCTGTAGGCCATACAAAGTGATCAACTTAAAAATTAGCCTGCTAGAGACTTATTGAATTTCAAGTCCTATCTTTGGTTGCCTTGGCAGGACCAGATCACACGATCTCATGGGCTTTATATAGCCCATCCCTTCTCTAGACAATCAAGAATTTATCTTTGAACTAATTCAAATTCTTGATCAAATTGTGCCATTGAAGCAGGCTGATTCTGCCTGCACAGAAAACACACAATTGCATTTAGAGTAGGGCTGTCTCACTTTTTTAAAAAATAAATATTTATTTATTTATTTGAATGGCAGAGTTACAGAGAGGCAGTGGCGGAGAGATAAAGAGGTAGTCTACCTGCTGATTCACTCCCCAGATGGCCACAATGGCCAGAGCTGGGCTGATCCAAAGCCAGAAGCCAGGAGCTTCTTCCAGGTCTCCCATGTGGATGCAGGAGCCCAAGGACTTGGGCCATCTTCCACTGCTTTCCCAGGCCATTGCAGAGAGCTGGATAGGAAGTGGAATGGCCAGGAGTTGAACCAGCACCCATATAGGATGCTGGCACTGCAGACCGGGGCTTTAACGCACTGCGCCACAGTACCAGCCTGTCTCTTACCACTCAATGTGCTCCATGTAAGGCATATTTGACAAATTCTTGCCAGACCCAACTGTTGAGGCATTGTGTGCTTTTAAACATTATTACTGGTACTAATCACACAACTGTGTCACTTCTCTCAGTTTTAGCTACTAGGAATCTCTGAGTAAAGTGTTAGTACAACTCTAGTTATACATTTTAGTATTTCTTTGAGTCTCAATATGGACCTGGCAGCCATCTCTCTCTATAGAACATCCCCCTTTATCATTTGGGAAGCTTCCATGTGGAAGGCTGAGTCATTCTGTCCCTGATGTTATTGGCATGTGGAGTCATTTTATATAAATCTGAGCAAAGGCTGATGAATCATTGGCTAGGTTCTCCTAAGAACTTAAGGTTATACCTTGAGGCAAGTAGTCCAGCCTTCTGTGCCCTGTGTCAGTGACACAGTTAGTGCACTAAAGCCTTCCCCCAGGTGAAGGATGAGGCAGGCAGTGAGGTGGCCTGTCCTCCCGAGGAGGCAGCTATGACCATGAACAGCCAGCACACACAGCAGCTAAGAAATGGGTACATTGGTCTAGTGAGGTGATTTGGGCAGGGTATCAAAGAGCATCCACTACAAACTTGCCAACATTTTCCATGTGGCCTCATATTCTGACCATCTGGTCAACCATCACTGACTTCTTTAGGATTAGTGGTAGTGTTTATAGAGTGTATATTATTTGCCAGGAACTTTACTGAGTACTCACCTGCATCACAATCATTATGTGAACCATGTGCTATGATGGCTCTGGTTTTACTAGGAGGAGACTAAGCCTGAAGAGGCTGAGTAATTTGTCAGGACACACAGCTTACAAGAAGCTGAGTTGAATCCAGCATAGGTCTATCTGACATCAGAACCTTAGTCTTTCACTGCTATCCTTCCCTCCATTTGGTTAGATGTTTAACAGAACTCACGTTTTTGCAGCAGATCTTGTGAAGTTAAATCAGGAATTATATGACAGTATGAACTAGCCCCCACTCATTCACCAAGAGCTCCTAGAAAATGATGAAAGGACTCAATCATCTAAAAAATATGGAGTCTTGGCCGGTGCCGCGGCTCACTAGGCTAATCCTCCACCTAGCGGCGCCAGCACACCGGGTTCTAGTTCCGGTCGGGGCACCGGATTCTGTCCCAGTTGCCCCTCTTCCAGGTCAGCTCTCTGCTGTGGCCCTGGAGTGCAGTGGAGGATGGCCCAAGTGCTTGGGCCCTGCACCCCATGGGAGACCAGGAGAAGCACCAGGCTCCTGCTTTCAGATCAGCGCGGTGCGCCGGCCGCAGCGTGCCGGCCGCAGCGGCCATTGGAGGGTGAACCAACGGCAAAAGGAAGACCTTTCTCTCTGTCTCTCTCTCACTGTCCACTCTGCCTGTCAAAAAAAAAATATATATATATATATATATATGGGGTCTTCATGTTATAATGCCTCATGCAATTAATACCAAAGCTTATCAAGAATAATAATCCTTGAACAATGTAGAGCACACTTGAATATCATTGGTGGCAGGAGAAAAAAAATGAAATCCATAGGCTCAAATGTTATGTTTGTGACAACTCTAAAGATGAAATCTTTTTTTAAGCTAAAATTTAATTCTCATTAAAATGATGCCTGAGGAGAGTGTAGCTGAATGAAACACAAACTTCTAAACACAAATTTCTAAATTTCACATGTTTGTGAAACAGAAACATGTAGTCATGGAACGTAAATGTAATTTTACTTATTGATGATCTTGAAGTCAGAAAATTTACTAGACACTGGAAGTATCACCAGGATATAAATGTTTGTCTTTATACTCAGATGTAAATATTAACTCCCTCAGCTCCCTTCATATCAACAGTGATAGCAATGAATTATGTATCCCCCATAGACATGCATATAGTCTGCCAGGGCTCCAACTTTTGAGAAGTAATGTATCACCTACTGATGACTGGCTCCCCAAACAACTGCTTGTGGTCATTTCCTTCCCACTTCCTTCTCGTTTACCCTGGGCTGAGAACTGCCATCTCTGGCTCCATCCTCCGTGTGCAGGTCAACAATGCTGCCTGGTGATGGGGCATCAGAGCAAAAAGAGAAGTAGAGGAAAAGTCAGGAAAAAATGAAAAGAATAAGAAAGAAAGAAAATATTTCAAAGGAAATCCAAAATTCTATCACATACATCCACTACTCCTAAGCTGCTGGTAGAGTCTCACTGTGGTCACTCAAAGAAACAAGATCCCCATTTTTATCTCACCTTCCTCACCCCACCGCTTTCATTTCTTTCAGGGTTTCTTATTCCCTCTGCACCTTTTTTGCCATGTCTACAATACCTGCCTTCTTTTTATCTTCCTAGTCCTCATCCCAGTGCCTCCTAATCTTCCACTCCAGGCCCATTTTTTGTACCAATGACCCTACCTCTGTAAACTCTTTCATCCTCTCCTATCCACATCCTATCAGTCCCTGCTAAGCCTTTTCTCTGAGCCAAAGCCACTATCATTAACAACCAGCAGTGAACTTGCTCGCTTGTACTGCTACTGCTCTGCCTATGAAGGTACTCTCCCCCTTTGCTCAGAGATGGCAGATATCTTTTTTTCCAAATGGAAAATCTACACCACAGTTCAGACAGATGCATTCTTCTACATGGTAGGTAGCTTCTGCATTCCTATAAACATCATTAATCTTTTGATGCATTAGATAATTAACCTTGGAACTTGACTCCTCAAGGATGATTTTTTTTTCTGCAGGAAAATGATAGAAAATTCCACAAAAATTCCCTTACAAACCAACTCTAGAATCTGCCCTTGAGCTAGAACTTCTTTATGTGAAACAAGTCTTCTGGATCATTCTCACTTCCTGGGACTCTTAACTATTCCTTTATACCTCTAGATAAAACTGAACTATCTCCCATTCCGATCATCTGCACCCTTCCACATGATCTCTCACATCAGCAAAATCCCTATAATCCTCAAACTCTCCTCTGAGTGGCTCCTTCAACTTTCCTATTCAAAATATAGCTATCTTCTGAGAGTACTGTTTCCCTGCCAGCCTTCCTAATGAGGCTCACTTTCCCTTTTTCCTCTTCATTGTCATGTGCACACCCTTAAAACTCCAGGAAGTTTAAAGGATATCCTCAGGTTATACCACCTGATGCTGCTTTATGGGCACTGTTTTCCTGGCAACACCTCCTCCTTCACTTGACCATACCACTGTTTCACTGCCCATCATCCCTCTCCCCACTGCCCTGCCATGTGCTTCCTTCCCTCTGAGCTTCGACTGTACGGTCCATCACTATAATCAACTTCCTCCATGTTGCCAGATCCTACAGACAATTCTCAGTTGCTCACCCACTTCCTTTTGAAACACTATTTGACATGGTTTTCAATATACCTCACTTTTTGTGCTATCTTGACTCTTCTTTCATTTCCTTATTTTTCTTCTTTTAACACAGGGTTCATTCCAGAACCTATTATCTTCCATTTCCATATCTCTCCATAGATAGTTTCATATAGCTTCATTTTTTAAAATATTTATTTGAAAGGCAGTGTTACAGAGAGGGGAGAAAAAGAGGGAGAGATCTTCCATCTGCTAATTCACTCCTCAAATGGTTATAATGGGTGGGGCTGGACCAGACCAAAGCCAAGAGCCAGGAGCTTCTTCCAGGTCTCCCACTTGGGTGGCAGAGGCCCAACAACTTGGGCTATCTTCCTCTGCTTTCCCAGGTCATTAGCAGGGAGCTGGATAAGAAGTGGTGCAGCTGGAACTCAAACCAGCACTCGTATGGGATGCTGACATCACAGGAGGTGGCTTAAACTGCTGTGCAATAATGCCAGCCCATAGCTTCATGGTTTTAAAAAGTAACTCTGGACCAGTGATGTGAAAATTTGCGCCTACAGCCTCATTTATCCAGTGGCCTTCCAAAAAACTTTAATCTGAGAGCTTATGTGATTCTCAAAGCTCAAAACAGAGCTCACAGCTTCTCTCCCCAGCCCCCAATCTATTCCTTGGTCTTCCTCACCACAGCAAATTCCATGATCTTCCTTCCAATTGTTCAGCCTACAAACCTGGCAACCATTCATAATGACTTACTTTTTCTTAATACCAATATTCAGTTCCTTGGGAGATGTTTAGCTATACCTGTATAAAATAGTTCAAATATGATGTCTCACCGACTCCACATTCATTCATGCCAGTTACCCCTTGCCTTGACTACTGCAACAGCCTAACAGTTCCTCAGCTGCAGGCAACCTCTCTGCAATCTATTTTTCACATAACATCCAGAGTGATGAATTAGACCACGTTTATCACTTGCTCAAAAACCCTCCAGCAGCTTAGTTTTTCCTATCACAAACTAGAGGCCTGCACCAGTCCACACTGTGTTCTAGACCTCGACTAGATCACCCTGACTTCTGTCCAGTCACTCCAGCTTCCTTGCTGTTTTTAAACTCATTTCCAGTTCAGAGACTTTATATTTCCTGCACCACTGCCTGAGATATTTGTGTGGCTTCCGTGAGCAGCTGACCATCCTGCTTCAACTGGCCTTCCCTCTATCACCCCTGCTTTATTTTCCTTTGTATATAATATATTCTCTATTATATATTCATTAATCTAAGGTCTTGTCTTTCTTATATGTCAAAATATTCCCAGCACCTAGAATGCCTTAGACACATTAGGGGTGCCCAGTATACACTATCTGTGCAATTAATTGGGTCACAAGTACACACGTGTTCATACATGTGATGAAGTTGAACGCATACCTCAATGTCCAGTTTCACATACATGAATAACAGTAGACTTTAGGGTTAAGGCATTAGCTGCTTGAGGTGATTATCATACTAGGTGGTACACAGAAAATGGAATATACTCTGCTACTTGCATTTCTCGCTTTGATGTCAATATGATGGAAAATCAGATTCATTTTAATACCTTGAAGGCCTGACTGTGCTTCTTCATCTCAACAGAGGGCAGCTCAGAGGACTCATGCTTCCCATTTCAGCAGATGTACTTGTGTGTGTGTTACAGCACCTGTGCTCCCTCCCAAAACACACGCAGAGCCTACATCACTTGCAGGCAACAGAACTGATTTCCAAACTGAGACTCACTGCAGCAATTGCTTTTATTTCCATGGAAGACAGAAGATGCCACCACTGCTAGAGTCTTAGATCATTAGGAAAGGCTACAATAATGAGGGAGGCCGTGTATAGATGGAGAAAATCTCCATGCCTTCCTCTCAAATTTCCTAGGAACCTGAAACTTCTCTAAAATAATAGCCCTCAAAAAAGTGTTTCAGAAAGGAAAAGAAAGAAAATGTAAAAAAAAAAAAAAACACACACACACACAGCTCTGAATGGCTCTAGTCAGAGACATAATACAAGATAGTCTCTGGGACAGATAATTTGTAGAGAGTAATTTGTTTTTAAAACATAAAAGCACAAAATTTTACTTTAACACTGTAGTAAAAACTGGTTTGGTGAAATTACTCATTAATATGATGATTTCATTTTATTCCAACTCATTCCAAAAACAAGCTGAGGAATGAGAAGGGAAAGGGGAAAGACACTGGAGGTGGCCACTTGTTCTTCCCTGATCCATCACTTCTCATGCTGTGCTGGGGACACCCTCAACTTAACTCATCTGTTTGTTAACCCTGAGAATGAGAGAGGTCTCATAAAATACTACTAACACGCAAATCGACAAAGGAATCATGGTGTTAAGTGTCTCAAATGTATTTTTACAGGAAAACATAGCACAAATTTTGTCAGCCGATACGATCCTCGATTTAACAGCTGGATTCAACTTCCCCCTATGCAAGAAAGGTAAGCATTTATTCCTACTGTAGGCTGCTTCATTGGAAGGGTGAGTGTTAGATGGTTTCCCATGATAAAGAGTGCTACGCAGAGTCAATAAAGGACATGAGGCAAATTTAAAACTTGACCTGACCAATTCGGATTACCTGCCTCGTTAGTTCAATAGAGAAAAGTAATTAAATAAGTCAATTATTTGTCCTAATGTAGAAAAAAAATTGTGCAACTTGTCTCCCTTGACCACACTGATTGGCATTTTGCAAACACAGCTATAATTCCCCTGGCTCCCCTACTCTTCTCAGTGATAATATATTTAAGTCCTGAAATCTAAATATAAAATACCATTTTCACAATGATATGCATTTTGATGCAGAAATTTCAATCTTAATCACACTATTCAACATTAAATTTAAACATTTAATATTTAAATATTTAATATTTAATAGCAAATTTCATCTCTATTCAAATTGTTTATTTTGTGCTCCCCAAATATCTTCCCATAATACATTCAAGAACACATCATTCGTTAGATTTAAAAAAAAAAAGTCTTACAAAGTGTCATCTCACTTTTTACAAAGATGTTTATTTCATCTAAGTCTCCTGCTATCAAGGACAAGATGGCTACTATATTTACACATATTTTGTCTCACCTGGCTGTTACCCGAGCATGGTTCCATGTCTTTATATGCATATGCAAATTCACATGGTAGGTTGTGAGCACTTGGTCTTTCAAATCTAGACAACCTCTTGAGTAAATTCTCCAAAATGATGATGTAAGCTACAACCTATTTCCTCCTCTCCAGGAAGTTATTTAAGAATTTACTGGCTACATTCTTTCTCTTTCCTATTTCTATACAGTCCCTCACCTTATCATCTCTATTTTTTAATAATATATACTTTTAAAATATTAGTTTTCATTTTATTTAAAAGGCAGAGAGATACAGATACAGACACATTTTCCATCCACTTCCATTCACTCCATAATTGCCACAACAGCCAGGGCTGGACCAGGCTGAAGCCAGGAGCCCAGAACTCAACCTGAGCATCATCTGCTGTCTCCTAGGGTATATATCAGGAGGAAGCTGAAATTGGAGCAGAGGAGCTCGGGCTTAAACCAGGCCCTAGGATGTAGGCACCCCAAGTGGCATTTTACCCACTGTATACCACTGTATCTCAGTCTTTTAAAATTCAAGTAGAGTACACTGAGATCAAGTTAGATCCTTAATAATAAATTCCAAGTGAAAAGGAAAATTTGCAGCAATACCAATTATTCCAAGTTGTACATTACTTCAGCAAGACAGCACAAGTCTATATTCTAAATAAATTATCCATTTATCTATTTCATATAAATATATGGACACTTTCAGGGGACTAAAAGCTAAACACTGAAAATGGCAAAACACAGCACATCAAGGATCACAGCAGCACCTAGGAATGTCTAGTTGAAAGGTAGCTCAAGAACTAGTTTTAAGTCAACTAACGTCCTGACAAACTTCTCCTTAAGTCACGGTTTCCTGAAATCTTTTTCCTGAGCACCCTATTTCTCCTCATTTGAGGGTTATTTCCTGGTTGCTATCACTGCAGCTGCATCACGCACCCTTTCACCAAAACCATCCAAAAGAGCGTTTAAGAGATAACAATCGATACATGTTTGGAATGTCATCATCTCATCACTGCAGTCCCCTTTGCTGGGGGCTGTACACCATGATAATTAACCTTCATGCCTTCATCTTGGGAGGCATAACTCACGTCGTGGCCAATTATTTCTCAGCAGAGCCCCTAAGGATGGGAAGTATTGCTGCAAAACCTAATTAGTAATTTTTTTAAAGATGTGTATTGTTTACTTGATCGTCTATAATGACTTCCTCTGAGGCACTATGGCCTATCATGGCAGGGTCCTACTTAGACAATTTTTAGCAGCTCATTGACCTGATAAAAAGACCTGCCATGGTCTGTCGGCGCCCGGCAGCCACCGTTGACAGGATGGACTGTTTAACGTTTCTTTCTAAGTCATTATGGTATATCATGTCAGGTCCCTAGTAAAAGAAGGTTTTTTTTAGATTTAGAACAATCAACTCGATAGACCAAATAAAGAGCTCCTTACAGAGCTGAGTGGGAAAAGGCAGATCTCACAAATGCCCAGTCAATCTTCTAGCTCCATCTGTCCTGTGGGTTGGTTGACCCAGGCAGTAATCCTTAACTTCAAATGAAATTTTTCTGTCACTGCCAAGCTCCCATTTAAATAGCAAGTACCATCAGTTACCAGTGCAGATTAATTGGAGATTAAAAATGTAACAAAAGAATTCTAAAATATATGAGGCACTCTTAGGAAGTTTATGGAAACCTTTAATTTTACGTCGTAGAGATGGTGAATCAAGTCAGAAGTCCGTCTCCTACCCTTTCCAATTATGCTGAGAAGTCCATCACCAAACAGAATAAGAGAAACATACTGATGCCATCTCCACAGGAACTCCAGTTGGATGGATTCCTGGGATACTTTACCTAGTCAGATCTCAAAGGAGCACATATGCTGAGAACTGGACCCTCCCTGTTCAGCAGGAAGCTGGCCTCTGGCCTCTAGGCTTACTCAGCCATGGGTCAGTTCATGAACTGCATCCCTGCTAGCTGAATTTCCCGACAGAAATGATCAAACATATAAATTTAAATGTAATGCTGATGAATTGTTTAGGGCTCAGGATTTGATTCTTCAGTAAAGACAAGGTAAAAACAGAAAACCTGGATCATTAGAAATGCTTTGGTAACTTCATTTTTTAAAAATAGTAACAGATAATGGAAGTGCTATGTTATGGAGAGCATACCTCCTAGCCAGTCTAAAAGGTAGGGAAAGCAGTTTGGAGAGGCAAAAACAGCAAAGCCACTGTTTCACAAAATCAAAGGCCAAAAGCTAATACTATACAGCAAAAAGTTTTCTAAATTTGATACTCTTTCAAATACTCCTACAAAAAACAGCAACCACAAAATTTTCAAACAGAGTAATATGATGATGAAGGTCAAAAATTCAAATTGAGACAAAGTCATAATAATTCAAATCTCAAAAACTTGGCCATCCTAAGTGCCAGAAAGCACTTGTAAAGACCTATAAAATAAACAGGGTACAAAACATATCTGTAGAGATTCTTTTTTTTTTTTTAACTTAGCAACATTGAGTATTTCTTCTAGCAGTGTGGGGGTATAGGGAAAAGTGAACACTTTGAAATACACATAGTGTAATCTATAAAGCAAACTTAAATGGCCTCCAACTTACTTTTGTATAATCTCTATCTATCTATCTATCTATCTATCTATATTATGTATGTATGGCTTAAACCAAATGTGCTGTCCATGTGGTTGAGGCGGAGCAGGGAGCACTCCCAAGAGAGACCTAGAATGGGAAAATTTTAGCCTGGAACATTTAGTTGCTGACAAACCATTGTTAATCCCATGTTTCTGGACTGCATTTCAGGAATACTCACTTTGTACGTGCAAAGGAGTAAGTCAGGAGTCAGAATTCTCACTACTGGGGTGTCTACATAAAAAGGCACTTTTATACAGCAAATGAAATCTACTGAGTTTTTCCCATTTAGATCCTAACAGTGACACTGTGTGGATAAAGCCAGGAGTACACACAGAACATCACATTAAGGAGCTCTTGGCTGAAAAAGACAGCAAGTTCTGACAGCTGAGTGAGGGTCACAGTTAAAAAGGAGCTGATTAGGAAAAGCAAGACCACTGAAATTTAGGCTACATAAAAGGAGTTCACACAGCCAGAGGGAAATCTTTCTCTTGATTCATTACAATCTACAAGGAGATTTCAAAAGTTCATGGAAACTGGAACTAAAAGATAGGTTTATTTTGGTACAAAAAATTTTGAAATCCATGTATTACTTTCATGATACAAATTTTCTATGAAGCTTTTGAAGACTCCTTGTGAATTCAATTACATTTTTAAAAATTATTTATTTGAAAGGCAGAGTTAGAGAGAGAGAGAGAGAGAGATCTTCCATCCACTGATTCACACCCTTGATGGCAGCAATGGCTGGAGCTGGGACCATCCAAAGCCAGGAGCATCTTCCATGTCTCCCACGTGGGCGCAGGGTCCCAAGCACTTGGGACATCCTCTGCTGCTTTCCCAGGCACATTAGCCAGGAGCTGGATTGGAAGTGGAGCTGCCAGGACTTGAACTGGCACCCATATAGGATGCCGGCACTACAGGTGGCGGCTTTACCCACCAAGCCATAGTGCCAGCCCCTAAATAAGGTATTTTCATACTCGTCATGACCAGTTAGCATTGTCTCTCCTAGACTCGTGCTTACAGAGTGCCTTGTTACCACCTGACAATCCACAGAGTCCAAATTATTGGAGATGACCCATTAGTGAAATAAGTAAACTTACTTCAGATGTCCAGGACCTGTCATAAGATCACATCGAAGAGGTGCATTGAACTGTCCTTGTGACAGTGGTGCAAAGAAATGTGTTAACTGCAGCAAATTTTCTGTACACGAGTCAATCCTGTCAACAAAATAACTTGAGAAGGTAAAAGCACTTAAGACAGCTTTGGACTGTCATATTCAGTGAGACAGCAGTTGAAATCCGGTTAAAGGCAGAAGAAACCAAGGTTCTTTCTGTATCACTTAATGTTTCAACTGTTTTTAAACATAATTTTATGCTCAGATGAGTTTTTGTCCTCATCCCAGAAAATTCCAAATTTTTTAGATCAGAGATCCCTTTAAGGATCTCATTAAAATTTATGAAACAGCTTCCTCCAAAAAAATGTACATGTGCACAAACACCCGGTAGATGTAACATTTTACTACAATCTCAGAGCTTCCTGAACTCCTTAGAAGACACAGGCCAAAGTTAACAACCTTTATGAAATCTAACTCACATTCTCTTTATTATCCTTTCTAGTTTCTCATTTTCCCCTATTTCCACTATTGTTCACTATCTTTCTGAATTTTCTGTAGCATATATATCTTTCAAAACTCTCAAGAAAATCACAAAAAAAACCATAAGATATTACTTAAAAATTATCAATGATGACTACCAGGACAAATGCATGATCATTATTAAAAACTGAATACATCACTATCTCTAAAAAATGCAATATCTACAAGGGTATTTTACGAAGTTCATGAAAACTAGAATTAAAAGATATGTTTTCTTTGGTATAAAGCATTTTAAAATCTATGCCTAGGAAAATATGCATTTTCTAAGAACTTTTAGAAGATGCCTTTCACATGCATGGACTTTCATCTTTTTGCACCAAGAACTATATCTCTTAATTCCATTATACATGAATATTTAGAGTAAGCTTATTTTGGGCAATACATTTTCTAAACAAACATTGAAGAATTTAATTGTCAAATATATATATGAAAATATATATAGGAAAATTTTACATGTACATATCTTGATGGCCAATTTATAAAAACTTTTTATTCAGATAATATTAGTTAACAGTTCCTAAGCATGAGCAAAATTTGAAAATGCTGACAAATACTCATATCTATTCACAAATATCCTATGAGTAAGTTTCCTTATGGTCCCCCCATTATTGATGAGCAACCTAAAGCTGAGAGGGGTGAAGTAACATTTAGCAGGCAACACACCTAAAACCACATAGCCAGTCAGTGTGACTGCAGAAATGAAATTATTACTTAAGACACTATGTATTGCCTCCCACATGTTTTGGCATTTCGTAAACACAACCTGGGAAACCTCCAAGCAAAGTAGACTTGCCTAATAAAAAGCCTGCAGCACTCCTTGTCTTACAACTGACATTGCACAAGAATCTTTGTATCAATTTTTAGAAAGATCATTAACTCACAAAACATAAACTGTGTTCAGTGAGAGGCTAAGCACTTAACAATTCTATTTATTCCATATTAAGCTACATGTTGTCCTTGTGACATACATTATTCCAATAGCACCAATGGAAAAGAAAAAAGCAAAGGGTCAACTAAAGTTTCAACTTAGTCATGCTAATTTCACACTTTTGAGTCCTCCCAGTCTCATTACTGAAAATCCTTACTGCTTCTTCCTTAGGATATTTTTGCGCTTCTTTACTTTCCATTTCTTGTACTTAAATTCTAAGTCCTCAACATGTCACTAAATTGTGATCTGCTTCAAAATTGTCTTCCTGTCTTCAATCCTTTCAACACATCTTTTGCCTTTGACGATGTATCAGGATGATAGAGTCAGTAGCTTCTCTCGAAAAAGACTAAAAAATATCCTATGGCCACATAAAAATCAGCCCCCAAAGCCACTTAAATTCTTAAATTAGTTGTATAAGAGAAAAACTTTATATGAAGTTCACAGAAGTTTTTCTATTTGCAGTAGTACTAGGGGCAAAAAAGAAAAAATGATAATTGCAGAAAAATTTTGATGATGTAGTTCTCTTATAAATTGGGAACAATGACCCTTGAAGGACCATAAAGAAAGTGAATGTCAAGATAATTTATTATTGTTACATTATCTACCTCATTTTTCACTTTGTCTTACTGAGCTCTGATATCCTTACAAGGTACTAAACATCCCAAACATTAATGAACACTTTAACCATGTATAAAAAGCAATATTAAAAAAGCTAAAACAAGGAGTTGGTGAGGCTCTCCTCTACAGTTATTTTAATACAAAAATTGAGGATGAGAATGGGCAGTGCATGTGCTTCCTGAATAAGGTGTTAGATGTAGGTGTTATTTTTAAAGGTTTGTAACCCTGTTTGACCCAGGATGTACCTTCTTTCCTCACCTGGGAGATCTTAACCAGTTTCAAAAGGTAACATACTAGAGTGCCCATTCTAGCCCCAGCTACCCTGCTTCTGATTCACCTTCTTGCTAATGCATCCTGGGAGGGAGCAGATGATGGCCCAAGTATTGGATCCCTGCCTCTTTTGTGGGGGTGTGACTTGGACGGAGTTCTCATTCTGCCTTTCAAGTAGATGCAAATAAATAAGCTTTTTGGGGAGGGGAAAGGGAGAGGTTAGTATTTTGCAGTTCCTTCTCTGACTTACCAGGGATGTGGTTCTTATTACAGAAGAGCCAGTTTCTATGCCTGTCGGTTGGACAAACATTTATATGTAATTGGTGGAAGGAATGAAACTGGCTACCTGTCCAGCGTGGAGTGCTATAACTTAGAGACAAACGAATGGCGTTATGTGTCCTCCTTGCCACAGCCCCTGGCAGCTCACGCCGGAGCCGTGCACAATGGGAAGATATACATTTCAGGCAAGTCATTCCTTTGCTTTCTGTTTCCAAGTTCAGTTCCACAGCACTTTTTTGACTTGTATCTGTATGGTTAATTCACAGGGGGTGTACATAACGGAGAATATGTCCCATGGCTATATTGTTATGACCCTGTAATGGATGTCTGGGCTCGGAAACAAGATATGAACACAAAACGTGCAATCCACACTTTGGCTGTAATGAATGACCGCCTGTATGCAATTGGAGGAAACCATTTGAAAGGTCTTTTTTTTTTTTTTACTTTGTAATCACAATAACATTTGCATCTCATGTTCCTTGCTAAGGGGGTTTCTTGTTAGATAATCATAGTTAACCAAGTAAAAAACATGTTGACCAAATAAAATCTACTCTGTGTAAATTAGCAGTACCCTTGAGCAAGCATTTATTTTGGCTTTTCTGCAGATAGGATTATTTTTAAGTTACCATGCACATTAAAGAAATGAATAATGATGTCTCCAGAAAATAAGAAACGGGAGCATTAATAACTGAAAAGCACAAACAATTTGTTCTAACAATGAACTCAGTGAAGTAAATTATTCCTTACCACCAAAGTTACAGTAGTGATTTTTTTCCCACAAACTTGTTTTTTGCCATAAACAACTTTAGTCATAGTTGCACAAAATAACTATATTTTTTAAAAAGTGCAGTGGAATTTCATGTCTAAATTTCTAATTATTTCATTTAGGAACTGAATATCAAATCATCTATTATTCTCCAATTCTATTGTTTTAATTAAAAAATTTATAATATTTTTGAAGTCTTATTTAGACTCCTATTTCCCCCATTACATACATGACTGCAACTTTTTGTAGTTTGTGTGCATGCATATAACTTATGTTTTTTGTACCTAACACTGAATTTGACAAGAAAGCAGAAAAACCTTGATATTGAAAATGCTGTTGAGCTGCTTTGAGGTTCTGTTTCCTCATCTGAAAATAAAGAAATCAGTCTAGTTGGTCTCTACAAGCTCCTCCAGTTCTTGACATTCCTGACCCTTGAAATTGAACTAAACAGAAAACAGGCATCCCAGGTATGGAAGAACAGGCACATCTGTGCATTCACGAAGGTACTTCGAAAAATTCATAGGAAAATGGAATTAAAAGATAAGTTTATTTTGGCATAAAAGAGTCTTGAAATCCATGCACTTTTTTCAACATGTGCATCTTCCATGAACTTTTTGAAGACCCCTCCTATTTTATAATGATATATATACATTTTAAAAACTGAGTTAGGCATAGACTTTTTTTTTTTTTTTGACAGGCAGAGTGGATAGTGAGAGAGAGAGACAGAGAGAAAGGTCTTCCTTTTTGCCGTTGGTTCACCCTCCAAAGGCCACCATGGCTGGTGCGCTGTGGCCAGCGCACCGCGCTGATCTGAAGGCAGGAGCCAGGTGCTTCTCCTGGTCTCCCATGGGGTGCAGGGCCCAAGCACTTGGGCCATCCTCCACTGCCTTCCCGGGCCACAGCAGAGAGCTGGCCTGGAAGAGGGGCAACCGGGACAGAATCCGTCGCCCTGACTGGGACTAGAACCCGGTGTGCTGGCGCCGCTAGGTGGAGGATTAGCCTATAGGCATAGACTTTATATTTCTCCTGAATACATGTTTACCCCTAAATTTAATGAAGACCACACAAATGTTATTTTTTGTAGATATTTCCAAGTTCTTATACAGTCAGAAATGTAAGTTCAGCAGTGGATGTCTGCTGCACACCAGTGGAAAGGGATTGTCTTCACTTGTGCACCTCTTCCCTTCTTACTCTTTAGCTCCTTCTCTGGTGTGCCTTCATTTCAACCCATGACCCCTTTACCTCGATACAGTCTATATTAACTTAGTAGCTTTCTATATTAAAATTTGATTTCTTCTCAGTTCTTTTGCACAAGATATTGCCTAAGGGTTGCAGGAACTTTTGACAATTAACATTGCATCTGGACATAAAGAGTCAGGTTGACAACCCAAGTGGGAAATAGCACACCCATGGCAAAATTAGTTTATCACAAGGGGTCATCATGATGAGAAGGGCATGGACTTTGCACCTAAGCCTAGGTTTAAATCCAAGTGATGCACTTACTAGTTAATCAATACACTTAAACCTCATGTCTGTAAATGAAGGATAAGTATCCTTTCCTTGACAGTTTCTATGGTGATTACAATCAATGTATGCATTTATTTGACACAGAGAAGTCATACACCAATGCCTCTAAACTTCAGAGCCTGGGATTTTCCCAAGAGGCCGTTCTAAGTGTATATGCTTCAAAAATCATTATCAGTGATCTTAATGATTAAAAAAAGGAATACATAATACTGTTGCAGTGAGTACCTTACTCTACTGTTCTAACATCTATGAGATTTATTTTATATAGGAAGTTAGTAGTCTGAAGTAATCTGTTTGCCTCTTCAAGAATGAAAAGTATTCTACTTTTTAGTTCATCTTCCCAATTATTTTGGAGAGTCAGGCATGTCCATTAATTTAGTAGATGCACTATAACTGTCAGCTAGTACATATTCATAGCATACATTGAACTAGAAGAAAAAAAAATTTTGGTCTACACAGTGACCATGAAGTTCCCACTATGAGTTTCCCACTTACTAAATTAAAGGCAGGGTTCCAGTGGAGTACAAGAACCTAACTGTTCTCAGCAACTTAGTTCCTGCCCCAGCCACTAAGAAGGTAGTCATCCCCTACCCGAACCTTGACCTCTGCTAGATGTTGGAAAGCAGTCACATCATCAGAGCTGTTTATAAACACAGACTGTAAGAAAGATAAAAGATGCTGAACAGTGTATTTTCAATTAATTAAAATATTTAAGAAAATCAATATGGTTTAGTCTACAAGAGTCTGAGCTCTGAACCCTTATTGGCCTGGGTTCAAATCTCAGCATATCTACTTACTAGCTTGTAACTTATTCGAGTCATTGGCTGTCTTTGTTGCTCAGTTTCCCTGTTTATAAAATGAAAATAATGGTAGTATTGATCTCAGAGTGATGGATTAAACAAAACTAACATAAGCACTCTATTAAGTTTTCTTTATTATTAGTGTAAACCCTTTAAATAAGGCTTTCATAAACCATTTTAGTAAGATCTACCCCCCCACACACACCCCATATAACTAACCTTTACTAATGAATTCTGGTCAAACATTCTTGCTTTGAATTAATTCAAAACACCCAGAGGTGTGTCTTATTCCCCCTTAGGTCTTTCTGACATGTCACCCAATTAATTTCACTAGCGAATTTAAACATTTGTGTCTTCAAAGACGTCATTATCTACTTCTTGGCTCTAGACATGTTTTCTTAAACTGAGGCGCTGAGAGTTTATTCCTTGGTGTTCCATGTTGCTATATCTCTTAGGATTCTCCCACCTTGATGTCATGCTTGTGGAATGCTATGACCCCAAAGGTGATCAGTGGAATATTCTCCAAACTCCCATTTTGGAAGGTCGAAGTGGGCCTGGCTGTGCAGTGTTGGATGACAGTATTTACCTTGTGGGAGGCTACAGCTGGAGTATGGTACGTGTCTGTATTTACTTCATCCCCCTACTTTTTGTGTTTGTGCTTACTTTTCTGGTGTGTTCCTATCCGATAATATTATACATCTATACACCTATTAAGAGTATCATGCAAGGGTAGCATTTCATCCAGCAGTTAAGACACTGCATAAGATACCCATGTCCCACATCAGAGCATCTGGGTGCACTGCCTGCCTTCAGCTTCTGATTCCAGCTTTGTGCCAATACAGACTGAGAGGCAGCAGTGGGGACTCAAGTAATTGCATTCTTGTACCCACATGGAAGACCTGGATTGAGTTCCTGGCTTTGGCTCACCCCAGCCCCTGCAGGCTAAATTTCAGAAGTGTACTAGAGGGTACAAATCTCTCTCTCTCCGCCTCTCAAATAATTTTTTTAAAAGAACACATGCTAATATAGAAACAGCAAGTTACTTTAAATAGTGAAATAGAATCAGTATATTTGCCACTGAACTGACTTGCTGATCAGCTGTAAAAAGTTGAGGCAGGCCTCTGGTTTTCTCCTATCCCCGGGTTTGTTTCGTTTTTAATTTTGGCTTTCCAGCTAAAAGCCAAACCAAAGTGCTTTTTACTAATGATCTTCTAAAACTGAATAAGGGAGTCTGAAAAGTTGCTGACAGGTGAAACATGAAATATGGAATTAACTCTTCAATATCCATAAATTCTCTTCAGGTACATAATTTGCCATTTTTTTTTTTTCACTTTTCTCCATCATGAGAATTTCCAAATGTACATCAAAATAGGGATTATATGTGATCTCACTAATCCATCATCCAGCTTCAATATCCACTGACATTTTTGTCAGTTTCTTCATCTGGAACCCCTTTAAAAACTGTTTTTGAGTGGAGAAATTTGAAGCAAATCCCAAATATTTAATTATTTCATCCTAAATACCTCAGTATTTTTCTTTTAAAACAATCATTCACTTATGTAAACATTATCTGTATCACACCCAGCAAAATTAACAGTAACTCTTTTATATTTAGTCCATATTTAAGTTTCCCCTAGTATTTTTCAAAGTGACATGTTCAAACCAGGATTCAGCAAGTCTCACTGAAATTTGATTATTGCTTCATAAATCCTTTACAGTCTAAAGCATTACCTCTGCCCACTCTTTGTTACATGCCATTGACTTGTTGTCATCTTACAGAATTCCCTACTGACATCCTTGTGGTGGCATTTAAAATAGTCATCAGTCTCCATATTTCCTATAAACTGGAAGTTAGAGATAAGGGCCTAATTAAGTGAATTGAATTAAGCCTTTTCCTCCCTTTTGGCAAAAATACCTGAAAAGGTATCTGTGTAGTTCCCATTATAGTCAGTCACCCATACATGTAGATTCCGCATCTGTAGGTTAAACCAAACATGGATTTAAAATTATAAAAAAATTAGGCCTGTACCAAATATGTACAGAATTTTTTCCTTGGCATTCCATAAACAATGAAGTATAACAGTTATTTGCATTGTATTTACATTGCACTAATGTTTTAAATTTTATTTATTTGAAAGGCAGAGAGAGAGGAGAGAGATTCTAACCATTGTAACTCCTCAAATATCCACAATGCTGGAACTGGGCCAAACCAAAGCAATGGGTCTCCCACATGAGTGGCAGCAATCCAATTATTTGAGCCATTACTGCTGCCTCCTATGTCTGCATTAGCAAGAAGATGGAGCCAGGTACCAGAGCCAAATATTAAATGAAAATATTCCAATATGGGATACAGGTGTCGTAACTGGCATCTTAACCACTAATCTAAATGTCTGTCCCATGTTTGTTCTAAAAGCAATTTAAATTATGCAGGAGGAGGTACACAGGTTTTTCTGACATATCTCCCAAAATTCACCAGGAGATCTACATTGTAAGGGTCTTGAGCACCCACAGATTATGGCATCCTGGGGGGAGAGGACCCTGAAACCAACTCCCTGCTTATAGCAAGGAACAACTCTGCATCATATAGGAGTCACACTGGGATCCAGTTGTCCATACTTATAAAATAATGGCTATTTTTATATTTTCTTATTTAACTGCTTTAGTTTTATAAAACTATTCTGGGGTTTTAATGCTATGAGCTGGTTTTATTTCTTTTGTGTCAATCAAGATTCGGACAAAGTTTGGGAGTGCTTTAAAAAGTTATTAGTTAAATGGAGGTGAATATTTATCAATGTGTATAACTAGATATCCATACATGCGTTTGTCTCGTGGTGCAAACTGTTAGCTGGAAGAATACAGATCTTTGCTTCAAGCAGACACCAGAAGCACACTTTATCATTAATATTAGGTTGGTTTGGTTTTTTGTTTGTTGCCTGCTATAAAAGCTTTCTTGGTTTGGAGAAGGAAACATTACTCAGGCACCAGCTCCCAAAGTTGACAAAGGAAGCAAAATTAAAGACATTTTTTTATTTCTCACGTTGCCTCTTGAAAATACAAGAATTAACATATAGGTTAGCGAGCCTGCATTTCCAGCTTCCTTTCATCCAATCCCAGCTCTGATTCTCCACAGTAGCAAAGTAAAAATGGAGAACAAGCTATATTCCAACTTACTTCAACTACTTGAAGATTTTAGATGGCTTCTCTTTAAATCAAAATCAGCTGAATAACTTCAGTTTCTGATCCACTGTTTTCAAAGACTTATTGAGCAACTAGGTGGTTTTGGGTATTTATATGACTTACTATAAGTCATTAAAAAAGCTTTTGAAATATTGTCGGTCTCAAAATTTCCCTTGGAGTAGGACAGTTTGAGATCTACTGCTGTCATTTCATATTACTTAGGAGGAGCTAAGAAGGGATCCTCTCCAGTGTGATTGTGATAGGTTGGCTGTGGTAGTTCTCTGAACACCTTTCTCTAAATGCTCCCTGCTCTGCCATTACAGGGGGCCTACAAGTCATCTACAATATGCTACTGTCCAGAGAAAGGAACCTGGACAGAACTTGAAGGAGATGTAGCAGAACCCCTGGCAGGCCCTGCTTGTGCGACAGTTATCCTGCCTGCCTGTGTACCGTACAACAAATAACACTAAGAAATCCTGGAATGAACAGTGTCACATTTGAGGAAGCAGTGACAGGTCATGTCACTATCGTCATAGGAACAATGCATTCCCATGGTACAATTGCCAAAACCCACCCTTGGTTTCTGATGATTTACAAGTGACTACAAGAGAGAGACCTGTTCTGAACAGATGCTGTGTGTGTGACTCAGATCCTACCAGATCCTTACTGTGGTGACAGACTTCCATTTCAGACTGGTTTTAACTTGTCCCAGCTTTACAAAAACTCCTCATATGGATGTTAACTTTCCAAAGGACAAAGATAAGATACAGAAGACTGACCCCAGGAAGACCTAAGATCAGTTTTTTGTGCATTGTAGTCTACCTGCATGTGATCTGTGTTGAAGTTTTGGGGATATTGTGTTCATGAATGATTCAAAAATTGGACCCACCAAAATATTCACACTGCATTTCAGAAATTGCCACTTGATTCTGTATTCCTAACCTCTGACTACTTCTCAGACTCCACCTGCAAGACAGTTATTGAAAGTCATTTAAGATTAAAGAGGGGCATTTTTGTTTCTTTACAACTGCATTTCTCATCCCTTCTGATCTTCACAGCACCTGCCAGGATCAGAGAACAGAAAGGCGTTGGCTCTTGAAGCAATTGCTTTCTGCTCCATGGGTTTCAGGCTAGCCACAATCATAATTTCTGTGTCCTCAATTTTATCCAAAAGATTAAAACAAAATACACTATGCCACTAGTCACTTCACAAAGACCTGTGCTTTCTCATTTGTTTCGGCTTCAAGTAGTGAACACATTTTTATTTGGTTCAAAAGGTAGGATTGACAAATTCAGTCATACAGTGTCATAATGAAAACTGGGAGATGGCTTTCGGGGATTCAGGGGAGAAAAGAAGGACTAATTCCTTACTATTACAATACCAGTTCTCTCTGTTCCTAAAACACACAATTCAGAAGAGGCATAGGAGCCAATTATAGCCCCTGAGAGAATGCTGCTGCTTCTCACCTTTGGCTGGCTCTGGACACAACTTACCCTCACTATTCCCTCAACTCATCATAATTGGGCTGATATCAGAGACACCTGAGCTCAGTTAAGCAGCTGATGGCTAGCAGTCCTCAGGAGCATGAGGACTAGAGGGGTGAAGGTCAGGAGGGCATGAGATGGTCTCAGAGTGGCCAATCATCAAAGCCAGCAGGAACATAAATTCGATGTGCAAGCTCTTCTTGAATATCAACTTGTAAGAGTAAATAAAAGCCTAAAAGTTTTTAATCACCCAAAGATGCTATCAAATCCCTCAACAACTATGTCATTCAAAACAAGAAGGGAAGCCATGGAATAAGAATGCCTTGGTGATGTCATGTGGAGCGCGTCAGGATGGATGGGTATGCCAGAATCCAATGCATTTCTACAGTAAAGTGCAATCTTCGTTGTTTTGTATTTATTTGTATGTTCAGATCCAAAGGATCCGTTGTAAAAAATATATATAAACAGTCTATCTAGTGCAATCAGCTCCCATTTCTTTTTTCTTGAAAACATGAGTATATAGAAAGTTACAGTACTTCGTAGGAAAATTCCAGCTGACATCACGAAGAGAACAAGATCTGTTTCAGAACCTTTTATTGTCCACTGTCACCGTTTCTTCCAAAAGTCAGTTTATATGACAATATTTGCTTTCCTTAGACTTGTCCTTCGTCTTATTTTTATTTCTACCCAAAATAAATAAAAGCATTTATGAGAACTGTAAGTAAAGCTTTCTGTATTTCAGAAAGACACAAACGCCTAGACAGTGAAAAGTGAATAAATAAATCACAGAGAATGTAAATTTTGTACAGTATTAGAATGTGTATATGAAGCTTGCTTGGAAAGGGAAAACTTTAAATAAAAACTTTATGTACTAATCCCACTGTCTCACCTTCCTACTTATGAAGCATACATATAAATCTCTACATTGAATTGTTCGAAGATTTGTAATACGTAAATGCCGAAATCTTTTATTCTGCAGATATGCTTTACAGGTTCACCTTCCTCACAGTATATAAATACAGATGATATGGACAGTGCTAAAATTATGGAATGCTTGTGGGAAAATGTTGAGTTAAAAATTATTAAGTCAGTGGACTCTTGAGTTTTCTACTATAGAAGTGTTATATAACTCATCCAAGACCCAATAACTGAATATTTATAGATGTTATTATAAGCATCAGATGTATTAAGATATGCAAACATTTTCTAATGAATGAGTGAATCTGAAAATTAAATCAATTATCTAAATACATAGTATTTAAATTTATTCTTTAAAAAAATCTGACAAGGAAGTTATGCAAGGCAATTAGAGGGGCTATGGGAGATGTGGGGAATAAAGGCATGGAGCTGAAGGTAGCCATTGGACAGCCTCCAAAAAGCTATGCAGGATCAGTGGCTACTTCTTGAAGCCAGCAAACTAGGGAGAACTTACTCTGATGCTTCTCAGCCAAATCTGTCATTATTGATGAAACTCACAATTAAGGTACTTTTTTTTAGTTCAAGAGACAGAGACCGAAACAGCCAGGAAGAGCTTCCATCCACTGGTTCATTCTCCAAATGCTCCCGACAACTGGTGCTGGGCCAGGTCAAAGCAGAGGCCAGGAACTCAATCCAGGTCTCTCATGTGGGTGGCAGAGACCCAGCCACTTTAGCCATCACTTGCTGCACACTAGTGTGCTCATTTATAGGAAGCTGGACTCATTAGTAGAACTAGGCCTTGAACTCAGCACTCCAATGTAGGACTTGAGGGGGTCTTAGCAACTAGGCCAAACCCCATCCCTGAAAGACCTTTGCAGCCTCACAAATATTTCACAAAAGCAAGTGTAATGTATTTCTTCTCCCTGTGTTAAAGTACCATACCAAAAAAATATCCCTCTTGAAGATGTCCCCTATTATCATCTTCTCCTGAACCAGTGGTTGAGTTGTTGCAAATCTTCCAAATAACTCTACATCCTCCAAACATCCAGTGCTAATAGAATTCCATGAGCAGTTAAGGAAATATGCTTTTTCCTAATCTCAGGGAACCACTTGCTTTAAATCCATAACTAGACTTTATATTTACTGTATTTAGTCAGTTAGAATTTGAAGGAATTTGTGGTAGGAAGTGGAAATATACTGAAGAAGGAAAAATATTTTGAGAATTTGCCTTACAACTGAGTAAAAGGGTGTAGGGACCAGATTTTTTTTTAAATCAAGTTGTGTCTGATCTTAAAATTTACATGTGTTTTTCCATATATAGCTGAATTTATATTTTCCCAGCTGCTTGACACATCACCTAACAAATGATTATCATTATCAACATGGCAAGCATGAAGTACTTGTTAAACATATTCCAAAGGCATCATAATAAGTGCCAGATTTCTGATCAAACTTGATTGAGAATACAGATGCTGCTCAACTTACAATGAGGTGACATCCTTACAAACCCATCCTGAATTGAAATACATTTTCTGCTGAGTATGTATCATTCTTGTCCCATCAAAGTCAAAAATTGTGGGTACAAACATTGTAAGTCCGGGATCATCCATAGCTGAAGAAATGTGCACATGGGCTGCTTGCTGGGCCTCTGCCTGTGGCTCCAGCATCCCATATGGGTGCCAATTTGTGTCCAGGCTGCTCCTCTTCCAGTGCATCTCTTTGTTTATGGCCTGGGAAAGCCGTGGAGGATGGCCCAAATGCCTGGGCCCCTGAACCCACATGAGAGAACTGAAAGAAGCACCCTGGCTTTGGATCAGCCCAGCTCTAGCCATTGTGGCCAACTGAGGAGTGAACCAGCAGATGGAAGATCTCTGTATTTCCCTCTCTGTAACTCTACTCAAACAAATAAAATATTTTAAAAATAATAAACATAAAAAGTACAAAAAATTAAACACATGAACAAGTTAAAATAGGATTAGTAAAGGAGACCAAAACCAACTAATACACATTGATCAGTATATCTTGAAAAAGTGGGTTTCCACAGAAGAGACAGATCATAACCAGTCAAGCCTGATTTCCTAAAAGCCCTTGACTTGGGAATATCTAAACAGTGGAAAATAAAACAGAATGAGATGAAGCAAAAAGATCACTAGAAGATGGAAATATCTAAATTCATGGTATGTTTGTTTACTAGAGGTAGCTATGTAGTGTTGCTCTGGATAGCACAATAAATATGCCCCAAGTTGGGTGAGATTTCTTAATTAAGATTCTCTTGGTTGTTTTCAATTGCTGCTAACAGAATGCCAGAGACTGGGTAATTTATAATGAAAACAATTTACTGGATCACAATTTTGGAGACTGAGAAGGCCGATATCAAGGTGCCAGCTTCCAGCAAGGTCCTTCTTGTTGTGACTCCTCTTGGTGGACGGTGAAGCTTGCCATTTTATAAGAGCACCAGTCCCACCCACGAGGATGGAGTTCTTGTGCCCCAATCACCTCTTCAACTTTCTACCTGTTAACACTGTTACAATGATAATTACATTTTAATGTGAATTTTGGAGGGGGCAAACATTCAAAACAAAGCAGAGGTATTCTACATGTCTCATCAGGTTTGGTGCAATAACAAAAAGCTCAGTCCTAGAAATGAACACGAAATATGTGCTTCAAGTGTGGGGAGCAACTCGGACTAGACTAAGTTACTGGAATTAAGACTTATTCTATGCATCTGCTCTCCCACAATATGGCGCTGAGAAGGGAGAAACAGCTTCTACACAGCTGCCTCCAGTTCAACCAATAAACTGTAGGACCTACTCCTGATTGGAGGAGAGCAGCGTACTCGGCGTGTGGGTAGCAGGGTTGGGATTGGTGGAAGAGGACTATAAAGGAGGAGAGAGACAACATGCACCAGGGAACATCTATCTGAAGGAACACCTGTGCAGCCCCCGAGAGAGCCCGCCGGTAGTGTGCCGCTCCCCCGCGGAAGTGGGGAAAGTGGCAGGGGGAACCGCCTTTCCACGGAGGTGGAAGGGACGGTAGCCAACCCAGGAAGAACCAGCAGCAAACCCGGGAAGGGCCGAGCAGACAAAAGAACAGCGCAGGGTCCTATGTCTTTCCTCCACGAAGACGGGGAGTGACATTCAAGAATACAAGAACAATGGTGTAAGAATAAGAAAAAATCTATAGATTGAAGCTTCAACGGTCTATTGTATTCTTAGATTCCTGCCTAGTATATATTAAGGATTCAGTAATGGTTAATCCTTAACAGCTCACTAATGATGCTAAAAACAAGATGGTTAAAGTAAATTACTGCGTGTTGATGTCTACTGCTCAGGGCAGAAGTTTCATCACTTCAAGAATAGTGACCTTTTACTACCATGCCCCCTTCTATCTTTTACTTATTAAGCTGAATCTTATGCTGTGACCATCCAAATAAAACATAAAACAAAATGACCCGTGGTGGTAGGTAGAGTCAAGGCAGATACTTGATGGCAGGACAAAGCATCTTCATTTAGGAAGATGGCAGTCTCCTTGCTTCCAGTCATGTTGCTCAAATCTGAGACATGGCTGGCGCCGAGGTTCACTAGACTAATCCTCCACCTGTGGCGCCCACACTCCAGATTCTAGTCCTGATTGGGACGCCAGTTCTGTCCTGGTTGCTCCTCTTCCAGTCCAGCTCTCTGCTGTGGCCTGAGAAGGCAGTGGAGGATGGCCCAAGTGCTTGGGCCCTGCACCTGCATGGGAGACCAGGAGGAAGCACCTGGCTTCTGGCTTCGGATAGGTGCAGTTCGCTGGCTGTAGTGGCCATTCGTGGGGGGTGAACCAACGGAAGGAAGACCTTTCTCTCTGTCTCTCTCACTGTCTTCTGTGTAATTCTTTCAAATAAATAAAGTTTAAATTAAAAAAAAAACCTGGGACATTTATGTACTGACTGAACTACATTAGGAAAACTAAATAAAAGGAAGATGATGTATTAATTCAAAGTTATTATACCAATAATGTTCTATTCAGTGACAGCATAAAACATCCTTTAATGTTTATTATGAGTTGGGCCTTAGGATGGGCATTTCTACATATTTTCTCTGAACATCCTTATGAGGTATTACTCAAATGTTGAAAGCACAGACACATGTTCAAAAAGGATAAACTACTTTTATAAGGTAAAAGAGCTGATTGAGGGCAGAACTAGGATTCATACCAAGTCTTGAATCTAAACCCTTTCTCTAACCACCATACTTGGCTGTATATGAAAAAATTCTTAATCAGTTGAAGTCATGTAGAATTTTCTGGTAGCTGCTTTTTTCAATATGTAAATAGGAAATGCTGAAGGAAAAAGTACACAATTACTATGCATTATGATAAATTCTATATTGTGGGTATGAATGATCAACTGGAGGTACAGCAGGAAAAGAAACCTGCTGTGTGACCTTGGTGGTTCATCTGACTTCAATTCCAGGTCATATGGGGCATGACAATCTCTTCTTTAAGGGTCTTTATTGTTATGAAGACTAGTCATAGAGATTATGAAAGCACTTTGTATCTTCCACAACACACATATCAGCCATTGTGATACAATTACTAAGTCCAACATAGAGCCTACATGAAAAATACCTTTAAGTATGACCTTACCCTCGCTTTTAAGTCACATGTTTATTACCCTGTTCATTGAGCAACATGAATCTTTGTTATGCCACAGATACAACTATGGATTTGCTCCTTTTCCCTTTGGTGCATTTTCTCCACTAAGAAATGGTCAACACTGTTAAAGTCATGTCTGAGGTCCAGTTCAAACTCTACTACCCTCATTATATCATCATGACCATCACAGTCTTAAGTGAATATTTTTCATCTAAATTCCTGTGACTCTCTTACTTCATCCCACACTATTTGTAAGGTAACAACTATCTTACCCCTTTGCTAGATTCAATTTCCTGAAGAGTAGAGTTAACATGCAATGTCATTTTATCCACCATAAACCCATGAACTATTTGTGGAACAAAGTACTGCCTTTTAAGATTTATGCACTTATTTGAAAGGCAGAGTTACAGATAGAGAGGGAGAGACAGGAAGAGTGACACCTTCTATCTACTGCTTCACCCCCAGTAGGGGTGTGAAGCACTTGGACCACCTTCTATTCCCTTCCCAGGTGCATTAGCAGCCAGGCCTTTAACTGGTGGCTATGTGGGATGCTGGTGTCACAGGTAGTTTAACCTACTGTGCTACAACACTGGCTCCAAGTTACTATTTTTAAAAATTATGAATACAATAAAATCATGGAAATTTGGGGGGAGTATAGAGGGAGAAAAGAACATTACCTCTAATCCACAGAACTTTTCCTTTTGGGGTCTGAACTCTTCCCAGTCTTTTTCTTTTGTACTTTCTGCATCGCGTACAACTGAATTTATTACTTAACATCTTAACTTTTATTATTCACCAGAATGGCTCCATGTGATGAGGCAGTCTTTATAGTAACATTTAATAATTCCATAGTACGGTATTTTTACTTTTGGAGTTTTTGTTTTTTTGTAAGGTTAGGAGCCTTGTTTCAATAACGTACAAGAACTGAAACAGCGTTTTTTTGTTTGTTTTGTTGTGTTGTGTTTTTTTTTTTTTTCCCTTAATTGAGAATCGTGGACCAGAAATACAAATGAATACAACACATGCCTGATGATGCGTCCAGGAGGAACTCCATTTGAGACAGGTCAGGGTGAATTCACAAAAGATGAGTAAAAGTGTCCGGTGTCCAGGGTCATGAATTCATGGGGGACAGTTCCGCCCCCACCCCCAACCCCCATGAGGTCCCTGGAACTGCAGGAACCACAGTGCCTTTTAAGGTGGCGCTGCGGCAAAGCTTGTGCTCCTTTGGGTGGTTCCTCTGGTTCCTCTGAGGGTCAACAGGGCCCTGGGCCAGGGACGGGGTGCTTAATGGAGCGCATGGCCTCCCTGACAGCATGGACGCGGTGGGCTCAGCACGGGTCGCTGGAATCCTGCAGGAGCTGTGCCCGGTCACCAGGGCAGGGCTGACTCAGAGAACGCAGTGTCTCCAGCCAAGCGGCTCAGGCCACGAGGCAGCTCCACGTTGGGCCGTGAAGCACGTTTAAACGCTGGCAAATTTTGATTTATATACTGGTGTCACAGATAGTCCTCCAACAACGTTCTTATGTGATCTTTCTGATGCTCCCACCAGCTTCAGACTCTACCCAGCTACTATTTCCCCAGGATGCTCTTAAACATAACAGTTCTGACTCTCCAGAGATTGCTTATTCAGTTCCTCTCTAGTCATTTTCCCCATTTAACATTTCTGTTGAGAACTGCTGCAGCTCCTCCCACCCCAGACTTCCAGAATAGTTGTGGCAAACTGTACTTTCCTTGTGAATGGATTTAGACCACCAAGATGCTTCTTCAGGCCAGATGGCACTCACGCAGTTGGGCAGGAAGTTCTTTACTTGCCTGCCCGTGGTTTTCTTAAAAGTAATTTGAGACTATTAAAGCCAGCTGGGAGAAGATAATAAATGTATTCATTGCTTTTCCAACATAATTGGCCATCTTAATCCAAATCACAGGGAAGAATGACAAGAAAAGAAAAAACTTTAAAGCCAGAATTCCTGGAGGCCCCATAAACTACATGGGGTCTCATGACAAGATATAATCCAGGTCTCTTGCTAGACCACCCCCAGCGTGGTCATCATCTCCCCAAAATCCTTACAGTATCACTGTCTCCACTATTACATAGCTCTGGTCGTGTATTTTCTTATATCCGTGGCTTTATATGCTGTGTTTCCACTAACCGCCCCCTGCCCCGTATAAAATGGGGAATGCCCTAAATGTGTGTCCCCACAGTGTCTTGCTCACAGCCATGCTCAGTTAAGTGATGATGACTGATTTTAGATGTATTAGAAATCCTAAAGTAGCAGAATCATGTCTGAAATCTTTGGCACGTTATTTTATTTTATTTTATTTTTTGACAGGCAGAGTGGACAGTGAGAGAGAGAGAGTGACAGAGAAAAAGGTCTTCCTTTGCCATTGGTTCACCCTCCAATGGCCACCGCAGCCGGCGCACCGCACTGATCCAAAGGCAGGAGCCAGGTGCTACTCCTGGTCTCCCATGGGGTGCAGGGCCCAAGCACTTGGGCCATCCTCCACTGCACTCCCTGGCCACAGCAGAGAGCTGACCTGGAAGAGGGGCAACCAGGACAGAATCCGGCGCCCCGAATGGGACTAGAACCCGGTGTGTCGGCACTGCTAGGTGGAGGATTAGCCTAATGAGCCGCGGCGCTGGCCTGGCCCATATTCTTGAAAAGACAAGTCATACAAGGATTTTCTCAAATCTGACTGTCACCACCACAACAATCTTTATAAGAGTTTCTGATATAAAGTCTCAGTATGTAAGTATGAAAAGTGTGTAAGCATGCACAAGCTGCTTGCCTTTGTCACATTGTCACGTTAGCCATGTTGTTTCTATTTAATAGCTGTGATAATAGAATTGCAACCCTACTGTTATGACACTCTCCATCCTGATATAGTTTTCCCAGTATTATGCCATCAATCTCTAAAGCATTTATTCCTTATATTAAAAAGTGCTTGTTGCACCCTGTACAGAATGTAAACATATATAAGTAGCCATAATGCACCGTATATTTACAACAAAAACATACAACTAGGGTGCTGTGGGAATTCCAGAAAGGAAGAGCTTATCTCACACTAAAGAAATCAGGGAAGACTTACAGCAAAGGGAGTGTATAATGTGAGTCCAGAAGAAGAGTTTAAAACTAAAGGAAATTTGTTTGTCAGTTAATATTTACAAATAGATCCTTGAAGATATAGTAAGTAACTAAGACATTTTCATGTGAAAAAGTGCTACCAAGATATTGTTATAGTCATCTCCAGATTAGTAGACTGCATGGTAATATAAATGATCAAGACATTATAAGAGAAAGGACTTCTGCATCCAGACAGAAAAGAGACCACAGCAGGCTAAGACTTCCACTGTGACAACCAGCAAAAGATCTTATTTTTTAAATATTCTTAAAGGCATTAGAGAGTTATGAAAGCAATTAAGACTAGGTTAGTTAAAATTCCAGAGGGGAACAGCGTTCCAAGATGAGCTAATGATGGCCAGTAACCTTGTTTTTTGTCTGAGGACATTTTCCAGTTCTAGCCACAAGTGGATTGCAACTGGCTGAAGCAGAGGATGTATGCTACGGGAAAGAAAAACCAGCAAACCCTTTAGCTGCCACAAAGAATGGAAGGACAAAATGAAAACCTTGAGGCATAAACACACAGCCGGTTTTCCATATGGAGAAAGCTTGTAGTTCTGGTACGTACTAGGAAAGTAGATCAGAAATGTCTACGAAGCAGAGGACAGTTCCCACCATTTCACAGACCTGAGGACTTGCCAGGTGAGAACTGTTCCAAATACATCACTGCTCACTCCCTCATGACATTTGCAAATTGTAAAGCTGTACAAGTTGGGAGGATAAATAATGAAACTGAAAACCTCTGAAAGGGAAATCTTAGTCTTCTGTGGAATTTAGGGTGGGGAGATAAAGACCAGAATCCAAGCCACAAAAGCTTGGGAGGTGAATTAAGTCAAGATACTTAGCTGAATCTTTGATTGAATTGAGTTGATCATTTCCTCACTGTATCTGTATAACAGAGAAAGGGGAAACCTTTTCTAATGGCAGTTAAAATCAAATGAAGCCTACAGTTCCTTCATTCACAAAGCATTGCATTCAGGCTAAAATTACTAGACATGAAACATGTATCAGACAATCTATAATCAATAGAGTAAAACAGAGAATAGAAAAAGACCCTCTGCTGATCTAGATTTTTGAGCTATCAAATAACTATAAGCAATGTATTAGTACAGAAAAAATAGAAAGATTAAAAAAATCCACCACAGAATTAAAATGTATTTTCAAAGAATCAAAAGAGTTACTCCCTAACTTAAAAATGCAATGTCTTAAATGAAGAAATCAATGAATGACTTTAACAGTAGATACAGCAAAACACAGCATTGGTAAACTGGTAGTGAAATTCATAATCAAAATGAAGAACAGAGAGAACAAAGAATAGGAAAATATATATTAAAGTGAAATACACTTCTTGGGTATGCTTACAATATCTAACATATGTATCAGTATAATTCTAGAAAGAGAAATGATAGGAGAGCAGCAGTTTCCAGAGGTAGTAGCCAAAAAGTTTCCAAAGCCGCTAAAGGCTATCAACCCACAGATTCAAGAAGTTCAACAAACCTTAAACAGGAAAAATACAAAGTACACTACATACACATTGCTGAAATGTACTGTATGAAAGTACAGTGAAATTCCTGAAAACAAAAGAATCTTTAAAAATAGCAAGAGAAAAAAGTCGCTTTTTACAAAGAAGCCACTATGTGGTTTTCAATTTAGTTCTCCACAGAAATGATGGAAACCAGATACATTAGAATAACGCTTTTAAAGTGCTATAAGAAAGCAAAAGCCATCCCAGAGGTCTCTCTCTGGTTACAACATCTGTCATGGCTGACGTTGAACAAAAGGTAATTTCAGCAAATGAAAACGAAGGAGATTCGTTAGCAGTAGGTCTCCACTCAAAGAAACACCAAAGGGAGATTTTCAGACAAAAAGAAAATGATCACAGTAGAATGCCTGCTCAGAACAGCGGAGAATGAAGAACTCAGAAAAAAATGTGTGTGTGATTATTAGTAAGTATTGGCACAATACTATATGCCTTATAGTATATACAAAAAATTGTAGGTCACTATAAAATTAAAAATATATACATGACTAAAATGAGTAGTAAGAACTACTTAAAGGCAGAATGGAGTGGTAATTGGAGTTCAAAGGTTTTAAGCTTTTAAACACTATTAGGGAATAGGTAAAAGTAAAAATTAGTACTAAGTCAAGGATGCATGTTGTGATCTCTAAGTAAACAACTAAAAACAAAATTGTAAGATTAATAAATGAACAGAGGAAGTGGAACAGCAAGTGTTCAATAATTAGGAAAGCAAGCAAGGAGAGAAAGAAAACATCAACCAGCCCAAACATAAAGCATATAGTAAGATATGAGATGTAAAACTAAATATATTGCCGGCACCGCGGCTCACTAGGCTAATCCTCCGCCTTGCAGCGCTGGCACACTGGGTTCTAGTCCCGGTCAGGGCGTCGGATTCTTTTCCGGTTGCTGCTCTTCCAGGCCAGCTCTCTGCTGTGGCCCGGGAAGGCAGTGGAGGATGGCCCAAGTGCTTGGGCCCTGCACCCCATGGGAGACCAGGATAAGTACCTGGGTCCTGCCATCGGATCAGCGTGGTGCGCCGGCCGCAGTGCGCCAGCCGCGGCCATGGGAGGGTGAACCAATGGCAAAAGGAAGACCTTCTGTCTCTCTCTCACTGTCCACTCTGCCTGTCAAAAAAAAAAAAAAACCACTAAATATATCAGTAATTTCATTAAAAAATAAATGGGCTGGGGCCAGCATTGTGGTATAGTGGGTAAAGCTACTGCCCACAATACTAGCATCCCATATGGGCACTGGTTCATGTCCCAGATGCTCCACTTCCGATCCAGTTCCCTGCTAATGTGCCTGGGAAACCAGAGAAGATGTCCCAAGTGCTTGGGCCCCTGCTGCCACATAGGAGACCCAGAAGAAGCTCCTGACTACTGGCTTCCTCCTAAGCCAGCCCAAGCCATTGCTGCCATTTGGGGAGTAAACCAGTTGGACGGAAGATGGATATCTCTCTCTCTCTCTCTCTCTCACTGTCTCTCTCTCTCTGAATAACTCAGCCAAATAAATAAATAAAGCTTTAAAATAAATAAGTCAATGGGCTAAATACTCCAAGACAGACAGTAAGGTTATCAGACTGGTTTAAAGAAAACACATTAAATGATGTTTACAGGAGACAAAATTTAAATGTGAGGATGCACCAAAAACAGCTGATGTTGTTATAATACCATCAGGCAGAGCATGAAAGCAGAGTAAAAGTACATAAAAACAAGCATGACTTCCTCCCACATTAGAAGTCTAGGACATCTCAGTTAACTTTATAGCTACCTACTGACCCTGAGGGGACATAATATTTTGGCATATCAGATGCTATTTCACATATTATAAATCAATTGAAGCTAACCAGTGTTTTAAGGCATGACTTTGTACAAAAAAAAAAAAAAGCATTTGACTTCAAAGAGAGGAAAGAAAAGAGGGGAGTGGTAAATATAAAACTGTGATTATTATTTGCTCTCCCAAGATTTCTAAATCCATGGCTTAACATTTTTAGGCCACCCTCTATGGTTCATAGTCTCCAGGAGGTCTCTGCTCCATGCCCCCCAACTCATGCTCTCTACAAACACATATTCTACTTAGTCATCTTTAGGACTTAGAAGACACTGGGACCTACAACCCAGAGCAAGGGAATAAAGTAATATTGAAGGCAGGATTACATATTCTAAGCATAAAAAGATAGGAGTTTGTTCTATAGAAAAGAACATGATAGACATGTTGTCAATTTTTTCACAAACGTTTTTTCTGTGTAAGAAGTCAAGAAATCTATCTCTAGTATCTATTACCCCAGATTTCAATTCAGCGCTCAGATTCAGGTTTGGTCCTTTAAAAGGCCAGCAAAGGCAGATCAAGTAGATTGTGTGAGAGCTGAGTAGCTAATGGGAGAAGCAGATAGGGTTAATAAATTCTAAAAGACTGTTCCATCAAGAAAGATTGCACTAATCTGTGGAAGCCTAACTCGCAGGACCTCATAAGACACATTCTGTTAGTGTCAGTGTTCCACACCAATTACAGATTTCAGAAGGGCCATCAGAGCAAAACTGTGCCCTTAATATGTAAGCCAGCACTGCTGTAACTAAGACTGCAATTGCACTGGGACAAAGCTCTATGATCTTGATATATGAAAATCCAAATAGATGGTTTCCATAGAAATGAATAAAAACATTTCCAAATTACTTATTCAGGATTAATCCACTGTAGCTCTGCAAAGCAAAAGCATTTGATGAGGCTCAGTAAAGCAGCCAATGAAAAATAAACTAAAATTGTCCACTAAAGTGGTTCCCTTCACTAACAGAAAACCCATGCATAGTTAAAATGTAGGTTTAGCTAAAGTATCATTTTTTAATTCCAAGTGTACAAAGCCACAAAATTAATCATTGGAAACATCTTAAAGGTTACTGAATGTAGTTCTAAAAATGAAAAAGGCAAAGACAAAAAGCCATGCAAATTTTGTTTCTATTGTATCCTAGTTGAGTTAACTTGAGCATATTAAATTATCTTCTCTCCACCTTAGTTTCACTATCTGCAAAATGGGAGTAATAATACTTTGTCTTAGGTATAATGAAATAATTTTATATCTTGAAGTGCAGTGCAGAGGGATGAAGGGATATATGCAAGACCAGTGTTAGGTAGTAAAGGAAACAAAGAAATCCAAGAGCCACAAAGTTGGCCTCGCAGTTCTCCCAAAATCTTCAACTATTATTGAGCCATTTCCTTTATGGTTAGGTTTCCAGTTTTACAAATAATATAGGAAATGTGGGAACTTATCCTAGGGATCTAGACTAAAGTAATTTTTTCATCAAGTATTCTGTTGATTCAAGTCTATTTCTGCCTAAAAATTGTTTTTGGTTTCAGATATCTGGCACTGAATCAAACATCTTAAAATTCAAGTCCATGGCATATGTGGCAGGATGCTGAATTCGATTTTTCCTATGATCTCAACTTAGTTGTAGCCAAGTGCGAGGGACTGCAGACAGTGGGTACTAAGCACCAACATATGTTAGTTTAGGTTCCCTGAAAAGCACACAGCAGACAGGTATGGATGTGAAAGAAACATATTAGCAGAAATGCCTACTGGGGAAGAGAGAGGGCACCAGTGGAGACAGGGAGAGCCTTGAGATTGCAAGTCTGGCCTGCTCTTGGTGGAGAGGGTTTGGTAGGAAGATTCTTAGCCTGCAGCAAAGCTCTAAGATATGAGGTAGAGCAACAGGAAATCCTTAAGCTCAAATCACTCTTCAGATAAATACTCCAAATGGAGGAACAAAGCTGTCTTAAGAGTCCTTGATGCTTGAATTGGAGTAGTCCAAGGGAAGCATGGCTCTGACCCAGATACACAGCAAGTTGCTGAGGCTGTCAGTCAAGGATGCTCCCTGGAGAAGAAGTAGACTAATCTGGCAACAATAACCATCAAGCACTTCTGAAAGAAGACTAAATTAACTGGAGGTAGCTCGCCAAAGGCAACTTGTAGGTGAGGGTAACATTAGGGCATTTCACCTCTCCTCAAATACAGCTAGAAAGTAGAGCTACCTGCCTGAGGGGAATCTGGAATCCCCCACTTTCCACCCCAAGCTGCACATTTGCTAAGCTACAGAACACTGGGCTGCCCAGCACTGCCTCCAGAACAGGTTCCTTGGGGGAACCTAACACATGCCCTCACTGAGCTCACCTGTTTGTGATGGACCTAATTGATACATAATAATATACAAAAACACTGTAACATTTAAAGGTAATATATATAATCCTCTTCATTCCTAAATGCTTTAAATGTTTAATAATTTTTGTAACAATTGTCTCAGCAGAGAAAAGTTTACCCGAATGGAAATGAATAAAAAACTATATAAGAAGCATAATGCAGCTAGAAAGATTATATAATTTACTGTTATTATCAATGGAACACAAATTTTGTGAAAGTCTTGATAACGTAACTTGGGGTTTTGCTGAAAGGAACCTAAAAAAATCAAGTTCTATGAAACACACATGTAATAATTTGTAATAGCTTATGCCTTTATTACTTAAACATCACTGATCCATTAATAGACTTCTCAGATAGGCATAATAATAACTGAATTCAGCCATCTTGTCTATTTTGTTGACTCTCAGACATATCCAAACTATACTTTTGTGCATATCTCTCTATTTTTGTCAATATATGGCACTAATATATTTCATTAAGGTAATAAAATCAAATAATTTCCAAGAGTTTGTTAGTTCTCTTTACAGATTATTCATAGTTGTAACAATAATAAGTAGGCCTTCTATATCTCATATATAAGGGCAGGCCAGAAATTGAGACATCTCTGAATAATTTTGGTTTCTCTACTCTTACCACATTAACCCAACTAATTCCCAAATTTTTTTCATGCTATCCCATAGTAGTATGAAAGAGCCTCTAAATTTTCATGTATTTCCAAGAAGGGTTAAAGAAAGAAGATAAAAAGTTGAAAGAATGCTAGTAGAACTAAATGGCAAGTGATACAAGAAAAACGTTGAATCAATGAACAGAGAGACAATTATAGAACCAGGAACTGCAGGGCGGTCAGTAGAGTGATTTGTGACTCTTGTAGTAAAGAACAAACTCCAGTGGAGGGTAGGAAACAACCAATACACCTCCTCCAACCCTCATACCCTGAGACTCTGTAGACAACATCCTGCAATAGCAGCTTGAAAGATAAATCCTTGAAATTACCATAAAAATCTGACAGAGAAAATGCAAAAGTCTTGGCATCCCAATTTCTGCTTCAGGAAAGATGGAAAAATGTACTTTCCCTTATTTGTCCTATAAAATACAAGTGCAACCCTGGATACTACATATATGACAAGTATAAGAAAACTCTGAAAGGTGGGAAAAATGATGTATCAGCTGGCAGCCTCAGGACCCATGGAACAACATAGTGATGAGCTCCTTGGATTTTCTTTTTGCCTGCTCCACTATGATTTGGAGCTGGAGAAACCAGTAACTTAGAAATGCTAGTAGGGACACACACACAGGCCCAACAAAAACTGACTTTCCTTAGCTAAAAGATCAAAGAAAGGGCAGCATAGGAAGATAGAAAGAGATTAGACCATAACCAGTGTATGCTAGCCAACCACTACCCTGCTAACAAGGGCCAAGAGAGCAGGTTAGACTTTTACATTCAAACAAGTGGTAATGAAGCCCATGGGCATCTATGCCAGGATAGTGTTAAAAAAAGATCAGATTCTTGCTCACTCTCTTGCCCTCTCTCGAGTACATTTTCAACAACAAAATGTTAAAGAGTGGACATTTGGCCTAGTGGTTTACATACTGCATCCTGTGGGGCTCCATGGGATGCGCAGCCATGGAGCCCCCACGTCAAGGTCGGTCTGATAGCTGTTGCTGTGTCTTTATCACAAGGCGGATGTTGCTAGTTTCGGTTAGGGCAATGCTTTCCCACCGTCGGGACTTTCCAGAGGAGCTGAGAATGTTGTAAACAACAAGATGGCGCCGAGGACCGCGCGGTGAGCCTGCCTGCTGCGTGACACCTCATCTGATTGGCCCGAGGACGCCTCCACACTGCATGAACAGACAGCGGATTGGAGTGTTCCGTGCATGGACTTGAGCCCACTTGCAATTGGCCGGATTTTGTATATAAGCTGTGTGCTGAGGAAGGAGGGGGCTTTTCTGTCCACTCTCCTCCCTTCGTGCTTTCTCTGTTGCTGTTATTTTATTATTAAAAGTCTACTGAAGACCAATAAGCTGCGAACAGCATCATTCCTTTGCGGGCAAGGGAGCGACACATCCCATGTCAGAGTGCCTGGGTTCAAGTCCCAACTCTACTCCTAATTCTAACTTTCTGCTAAAATCAACCCAGGGAAGTCGCAGAAGATGGCTCAAGTACCTGGGTCCCTAATACCCACATGGGAGACCCAGATTGAATTCCCCATTCCCAATATCAATCCAAACCAGCATGAGCAGGGATCTGAATCTGGGAAGTGAACCACTGCATTAAACAGCTTATGCACTTGTTTTTCTATGTCCCTCTCTATCTAAGAAAATAAGAATGTTATGGGGCTGGTGCTGTGGCATAGTAGGTTAAGCTTTATGCCTGCAGCACCAGCATCCCAAATGGGTGCCAATTTGTGTCCTGGCTGTTCCTCTTCCAATCCTACTCTCTGCTTATGGCCTGGGAAAGCAATGGAAGATGGTTTGGGCCCCTGCAGCCATGTGGGAGAACTGGGAGAAACTTGTAACTCCTGGCTTCAGATTGGCCCAACTCCAGCTGTTGTGGCCATTTCGGGTGTGAACCAGCAGATTGAAGGCCTTTCTCTCTGCCTTTCCCTCTCTCTGTAACCATACTTCCCAAATAAATAAAATGTTTTAAAAAGATTTTTTAAAAAATAAAAATTTTTAAAAGTCCATCAGAAAACAGGGACTTTCAACCCAAACAGTAATAAATTACTCCATCCACCCAGTGTCACTGGAGATTACAGAAGACTTCCATCCCTACCTGGACCCACATGGGAGCACTAAGTCCTCCTTCCTTTCTCAGGCTGAGGTGGTATCAGAAGATCCTGGTAGACAGCTGGAACACCCACCACCATGACGCAAGAGGGGACATATGGCAAGTAAGTTTTCCATACATCAAACTGGTAAAATGTAAGCATAAGTAGACCATGATAAGCTATATACAAACAATATAGCACAATCATTATAAAGTCTATGTAAGACTCAAAACAGAGAAATCAAAATGAAACCAAAAAATGCAGGTGTGATCAACAAAAGCTAGAAAAAATTAAAAATTAGAGAACAGAAAAAAGTAAATCAGGCTTATACTCTATCATATGAATAATATTAGTAAGCATAAATGATGTAAATATACCAATTAAAAGAGAGATTTGTAGGTATCGGTGCCGTGGCGTAGCAGGTAAAGCCACCACCTGTAGCACTGGTATCCCAAATGGGCACTGTTTCAAATCCTGGCTGCCCCACTTGCAATACAGCTCCCTACTAATGCACCTGGGAAGGCAGGGGAAGATGGCCCTGGTTCTTGGGCCCCTGGCCCACGAGGAAGACCTGGATGAAGCCCCTGGCTTCAGATCAACCCAGCTCCAGTAGTTGTGGCTTTTTGGGTAGTGAACCAGTAGATGGAGGATCTTTCTCTGTCTCCCTTTGTCTCTAACCCTTTCAAATAAGTAAATCTTTTTAAAAGGAAGAGAGACTTATTGAGTGTATCTGAAACACATAACTATATGCTTTATACAAGCACTTTAAAAATAAAAATAGAACCAGGTTCAAAGTGAACGGATGAAAAAAAGATAAACTATGCAAACATCCATCAAAAGAAGTAGGAGGAAATTCCAAGATGCCAGGTTAGGGAGTGACCTACTATGCTAGGCTAGGGATAAATAATAAAAAAAATTAAATAAAATTAAAAAACAAAAAATGCAGGTACTGTACTGTCAGGGGAGAATTGGAGAGAAAAACGACACTGCAAATCCTACAAGAGGAAGAGGAACACCGTGGGCCTGTGTGGATGTGCAGCATGAACACAAACACGGTGCACAACTGCAGACCAGAGCAAGTGGCAGCTTGGAGACAGAGGTGAGACTGTGGTGATATAACCAGAGGGAGAACATGGCATGAGTCCAGACTGGAGCCCTGAGGGCTAGCACTTGCTAGCACTGCCCGTGGACCCAGTAGAAGTAGAGGGGGCCCATTTATCTCACCTCAACGTCCCCACAACACCTGCTACCCAGCTGAGAAAGGGCAGGCACCATTTTGGATCTGGGCAGCAGCTGTGGAAGACTTTGCACATGCACACAGCAACTGGTTGAGACAGGACGCTATCTTCTCAGCAGTACTGGCAACAGTGGCAGGGAGAGTGGAATATTTGGCCAGAGGCTCTTGTATGCATGTGTATTCCAGATATTCTAGCAGAGGGAACGATCCACAGTCCCCACTGACTTTGAGCCTGGCTGGGAGGTGGTGGCACAACCACATAGAACAGTGAGGCACACACAGCCTCCCAGGATCAAGACCTAGGCAGAGCTCTCTCAGGGAAAATCTGTCTTTCTCTTGACTAGACAGGCTGGCAGGGCAGAGAAACCCCTGAACCTAGCAACTGTGAGAGACTTGTGTGCTGAGACTGTGAGGACTCGGTGGTTACATAAGATGGTATAGGGTATAGCTGGATAATCACTGGTCTCTGGGCAATCACTGGGTGCAGATCCACACTCTTGGAGCTCCTTGGATGCCTACAGCAGGTCACTGTAGCAGGAAATGTGCTCAAAGTGAGACTGAGCAGATCATTTGTGTGGTTCATATGGGGGTGCACATGAGTGTTGAATACACTGGGGGCTAATAGCTGGGCATGGCTCAGCTTGGAGGAGAAGAGGTGAAGGGGTCATCACACCAACTGAAATGACCATTTGCTCCCTTTCTGTTTACAAGAGGAAATCTACCATATCCAACTTGGGTATTATCCTGGATATTCACACCCTGGAGCACTGAGCAGAACTCCCTGGCCACACCCAGCACACACCTCTGAGTATTCACAGAAAGAGAAGACACTCCACTAAGACACATAGGCATAGTCCAAAGATAAAAGCCATCAGAGATTAAAAAAAAAAGTATTCAACTCCATAAATGCCTAAGAACAAATACAGAAATTTAAGAAGTAAGAATAAGGAAGATACCATGACCCCCTGGCCCAAAGGAACACAACATTTCAATATTAGAATGTGAAGATGGGCCAGTGCCGCGGCTCAATAGGCTAATCCCTCCACCTAGCGGTGCCGGCACACTGGGTTCTAGTCCCGGTCCGGGCGCCGGATTCTGTCCCGGTTGCCCCTCTTCCAGGCCAGCTCTCTGCTGTGGCCCGGGAAGGCAGTGGAGGATGGCCTAAGTCCTTGGGCCCTGCACCCCATGGAAGACCAGGATAAGCACCTGGCTCCTGTCTTCGGATCAGCGTGGTGCGCCAGCCATGGCGGCCATTGGAGGGTGAACCAACGGCAAAAAGGAAGACCTTTCTCTCTGTCTGTCTCACTATCCACTCTGCCTGTCAAAAAAAAAAAAAAAAAAAGAATGTGAAGATGAAAAGATTAGGAGAATGTCAGAAATGGAATTAAAAAAATTAACCATCGGATTTCTCAAAATCAATTAGAAGCAAATCCATGAACTAAAGAAAACCATACATGATATGAATGAAAATGTTTTCCACGAAATTGAGATTTTAAAGAGAAATCAAAATGAAATATTAGAAATGAAGAATCTAATAGATCAAATAAAAAGTGCAGTGAAAAGCCTTAACAGCAGACTTGGTGATACAGAAGAAAGAATATCTGAACTGGATGATAAATCAGAACAGAAACAAGAAGAAATTAGAAAACTGAAAAACACTGATGGAGATGTACAGAATACTTCCAAATGACCCAATGTACAGGTTCTTAGGAGTTCCCGAAAGTGTGGATAAACAGAATGGACTAGAATGCCTTTTTAGTGAATAATAAATGTGAATAAAAACTCCCCCAATTTGGAGAAAGAAAGGGACATCCAAGTACAGGAAACACACAGAACTCCTAATAGATACGACCAGAAAAAATCTTCACCATGACACATTGTAGTCAAACATTCCACACAGAAACAAAGAAGAGACTCCAAGATATGCACAAGAGAAATACCAGGTAACTTTCAGAGAATCTCCAATAAGACTCACAGCTGACTTTGCATCAGAAACCCTACATGCTAAGAAAGAATGGAGAGACATTATCCAAGTCTTAAGAGAAAAAAAAAAAGTCAACTCAGAATACTGTTCCCTGCAAAGCCCACATTTATGAATGAAGGTGAAATAAAGACCTTCCATAACAGACATTGAAAGAATTTTCCACCACCCATCCAGCCCTGCAAAAGATGCTTAAGGATGTGCTACATACAGAAACACAAAAGGATAGTGTCATTATGCAAGAATGTGAAGGCAAAAAATCCCCAAGTAAAAGCACAAAAGAAATCCAAAGCAAACAATAGGAATACTTATGGAGGGTCCTGCACTGGCACAGCGGGCTAAAGCCCTGGCCTGAGGTGCCAGCATCCCATATGGGCACTGGTTCTGGTCCAGGTTGCTCCTCTTCTGATCCAGCACTCTGCTGTGGCCTGGGAAAGCAGTGGAAGATGGGCCAAGTCCTTAGGCCCATGCACCCATGTGGGAGACCCAGATGAAGCTCCTGGCACCTGGCTATGGATCAGCGCAGCTCTGGCCATTGTGGCCATCTGGGGAGTGAACCAGCGGATGGAAGATCTCTCTCTCTCTCTCTGCTTCTCTCTGTAACTCTTTCAAATAAATACTTATAGAAAAATGGAAGGAAAAGTTGTTACTTATCAACAGTCACCCTGAATGTAAATGGCCCCAACTCTCCAGTTAAAAGATACAGACAGGGGGCCGGTACTGTGGTGTAGTGGATAAAGATGCTGCCTGCAGTGCCAGCACCCCACATGGGCACCAGCTCAAGTTCTGGCTGCTCCACTTCCAATCCAGCGCTCTGCTATGACCTGGGAAAGCATTGGAGGATGGCCCAAGTCCTTGGTTGGTCCGCTACACCTGCATGGGAGACCTGGAAGAAGCTCCTGGCTCCTGGCTTCAGATCAGTACAGCTCCAGCCATCGCAGCCACCTGGGGAGTGAACCAGTGGATGGAAGACCTGCTGAATTCTACCAGACATTTAAGAACTAATCCTAATTCTTCTTAAGCTATTCAAAACAACTGAATGGGAGGGAATCCTCCCAAACTCCTCCTAAGAAGCCCGCATCATCTTAATTCCTAAGCCAGAAAAAGATATAACAGAGAAAGAGAGCAATAGACCAATATCCCTGATGAATATAGATGCAAAAATCCTCAACAAAACATTAGCTAATTGAATCCAACAACACATCAGAAAGATTATTCACACTGACCAAGTGGGATTCATTCCTGAAATGCAGGGATGGTTCAGTTTTGCAATTCAATGTGATATGTCACATAACAAATACAGAACAAAAATCATATGGTCATCTCAATAGATGCAGAAAAAGTACTTAATAAAATACAACATCCTCTCATGATGAAAATATTATGCAAATTGAGTATAGAAAGAACATTCCTCAACACAAGCAGGCAATTTGTGACAAACCCATGGCCAGTATCCTACTGAATGGAGAAAAGCTAGATGCATCCCCACTAAGATCCCAGAATCAAATAAGGATATTCTTCTCACCTTTGCTATTTAATGCAGTCCTGGAAGTTCTACCCAGAGCAATTAGGCAAGAAAATCAAAGGAACACGAATTGGAAAGGAGGAAATTAAACTATCCCTATTTGTAGATGACATGATTCTATATATGAGAGATCCAAAAGAGAGACTATTGGAATTCATAAAAGAGTTCGATAAAGTGGCAAAATATAGAATCAACACACACAAAAAATAGTATTTATATACACAGACAGTGCAATGGCTCAGAAAGAATTTTTTTAACTTTTATTTAATGAATATAAATTTCCAAAGTACAGCTTATGGATTACAATGGCTTCTCCCCCATAACTTCCCTCCCACCCGCAACCCTCCCCTTTCCCACTCCCTCTCCCCCTTCCATTCACATCAAGATTCATTTTCGATTCTCTTTATATACAGAAGATCAGTTCAGCATACATTAAGTAAAGATTTCAACAGTTTGCTCCCACACAGAGACATAAAGTGAAAAATACTGTCTCAGTACTAGTTATAGCATTAAATCTCAATGTACAGCACACTAAGGCCAAAGATCCTACATGAGGAGTAAGTGCACAGTGACTCCTGTTGTTGACTTAACAAATTGACACTCTTGTTTATGGCATCAGTAATCACCCTAGGCTCTTGTCATGAGTTGCCAAGGCTATGGAAGCCTTTTGAGTTTACCGACTCTGATCATATTTAGACAAGGTCGTAGTCAAAGTGGAAGTTCTCTCCTCCCTTCAGAGAAAGGTACCTCCTTCAGAAAGAACTTTTAAGACCAATCCTATGCACAATAGCTCTAAGAACAATTAAATATGTTGGAGTAAATTTAACCAAGGATGTCAAAATCTATACAAAGAAAATTACAAAACACTAAACAAAGAAAAATAAGAAGGCATTAAAAAAGGGAAAATAATCCATGTTCATGGATTGGAAGAATCAACATCATCAAAATGTCCATACTATCAAAAGCAATTTACAGATTCAATGTGTTCCCAATCAAAATACCAATGACATTCTTTGCAGATCTAGAAAAAATGATGCTAAATTTCACATGGAAACATAACAGACCCCAAATATTTGGAGTAATCTTATACAACAAAAACAAATATTTAGGTTCCACAATACCAGAGTTGAAGATATACTATAGGGCAGTTATAATCATAACAGCCTAGTACTGGCACAAAAACAGGCTTATAGACCAATGGAACAGAATAGAAACTCCAGAAATCAATACATGCTTCTACATCCAACTTATCTTTGACAAAGGAGCTAAAATCAATTCCTGGAGCAAGGACAGTCTCTTTAACAAATGGTGCTGGGAAAACTGGATCTCCAAATGCAGAAATATGAAAGCAGACCCATACCTTACACCTTACACACACCAAAAAAATGGATCAAAGACCTAAATCTATGACCCAATACTATCAAATTACTAGAGAACATTGAAGAAACTCCACAACACGTTGGCATAGGGAAATACTTCTTGAAAAAGACCCCAGAAGCACAGGCAATCAAAGTGAAAATTGACAAATGGGATTGCATCAAGCTGAGAAGCTTCTGTACTGCAAAAGAAACACTCAGCAAAGTAATGAGACAAACTATAGAATGGGTTAAAACATTTGCCAACTATGCAACTGATAAAGGATTAACATCCAGAATCTACAAAGGGCTAAAGAAATTCAACAATTAAACAAACAATCCAGTTAAGATATGGTCAAAGGACTTGAACCGGAATTTTTCAAGAGAGGAAATTCAAATGGCCAAAAGACACTTGAGAAAATGCTCAGGATCACTAGCCATCAGGGAAATGAAAATCAAAACCACAATGAGGTTTCACCTTACCCCAGTTAGAATGGCTCTCATACAGAAATAAACAAACAACAAATGCTGGCAAGGATTTGGGGGGAAAGGTACCATAATCCACTGTTGGTGGGAATGTAAACTGGTGCACCCACTTTGAAAGTCAGTATGGAGATACCTCGGAAATCTGAATATAGACTTACGATGTGATCCAGCCACCTCACTCCTGGAAATTTACCCAAAGCAAACGAAATCAGCAACTGAAAGAATTATCTGTACTCTCATGTTCACTGTAGCACAACTCACAATAGCTAAGATAGGGAATCCATCCAGATGTCCATCAGTTGTTGATTGGATCAAGAAATTATGGTATATGTATAAACCATGGAGTACTACTCAGCCATAAAAAATGAAATCCTGTCTTTCAGCAAGATGGACACAACTGGAAAACCATTATACTTAGTGAAATAAGCAAGCCTCAAAAAGACAGTTATCATATGTTTTCTCTGATCTGAGGTAACTAATGCCTGAAATGTAATGTATGGAGTGAAATGGACATTTTGAGATTCAATTATTGTTTACAGCCCGTATCTCTTCCATTGAGGAACAGTGAATCTTCATACTATTTATTAAACACTTTTACTTAGTGTAGGGTTAACTATATGATCATTAAGTAAACTGAAAACAGATTTTTGAAAAATTAAGAGTGGAAATGTGAAAGGGAAAAGGAACATGGGTTGGAGTGTGAGCAGGAAGGTGGGAGGGAAGTATCATTATGTTCCCAAATCTCTATGTATGAAATACATGAAGCTTATGTAACTTAAATAAAATTTAAAAACAAAGATCAGCACAGTAGGATTTGTTAAACAAATATTTGGTGATATAGACATCAGAGCAAAAACAGACTAACAGAGACAGAGAGGAACATTTTATAACTGCAGAAAGTCAGTTACACCAGAAAGATACAGCAATCCTAAATATATATTAAACTGAAAACAGAATTGCAAAATATATGAAGCAAAAGTTGATACAATTCAAGGTATAAAAAGATAAATTCACAATTAGGAGTTTAGTCTTCAACACCTCCCTCTCAATAACCAATAGAAAAACCAGAAATGAAAACCCAGCAAGAATATGTAGAATAAAACAATAACACCATCAACTAACAGAATCTAACAGTTACAGAATTCCACCAACTATATCAGATTACAGTCATGCACACCTTGCCCAGAGAAGCTACCAAAATATAATGCTTCCTGGGCCCCAATACAAACTTCAACAATTTAAAACTGAAGAACTGAAACCAACACAGAGTGTATTCTCCAACACATGCAATCAAACTAGAAACTAATAATAGACATAACAAGAGAAGCTCTAAATATCTTACACCTAAAGGACACACTTCTAAATAACCCATGATCAAAGATCAGGTCTCAACAGTTCCCTGAAATTCCACATATAAATGAGGTCATGTATTCTTTTTCTTTATGTGTCTGGTTTATTTGACTTGACAAAGTATCCTTCAGTTTCATCCATGTTACAAATGGCAGAATCACCTTTTTATGGCTAAATAATATTCCATTGAATATATATACATATATATCTGTCATCTGTTGACATATATCTTAAGTATATACAACAGCAATAACAGAAAGGAAGCCTGAAGGCAAATAAAAATATATTGATCTTAATGAAAATAAAAATACAAGATGACATTTTCAGTATATAGCTAAAGTAATAGGAAAAGAAAATTTAGAGCATTAAATATTTATATCAGAAAAAATCCAAATCTAATAATTCATTTTCATCAAGACTACAAAAGAGAAAATTAGCCCATAGAATTCATAAGTAATGAAATATCAAATCAAAATCCAGTGAGATTATAAAAGAAATGGAGAAAAATTAAACTGCTTCTTCAAAAAGATCAATAAAATTGATAAATATGTAGCAATTCTTTTTTTTTTTTTTGCTTTCAAACTTTTATTTAATGAATATAAATTTCCAAAGTACAGCTTATGGATTACAATGGCTTCTCCCCCATAACTTCCCTCCCACCCGCAACCCTCCCCTTTCCCACTCCCTCTCCCCCTTCCATTCACATCAAGATTCATTTTCGATTCTCTTTATATACAGAAGATCAGTTCAGCATACATTAAGTAAAGATTTCAACAGTTTGCTCCCACACAGAGACATAAAGTGAAAAATACTGTCTCAGTACTAGTTATAGCATTAAATCTCAATGTACAGCACACTAAGGCCAAAGATCCTACATGAGGAGTAAGTGCACAGTGACTCCTGTTGTTGACTTAACAAATTGACACTCTTGTTTATGGCCTCAGTAATCACCCTAGGCTCTTGTCATGAGCTGCCAAGGCTATGGAAGCCCCCTGAGTTCACTGACTCTGATTATATTTAGACAAGGCCATGGTCAAAGTAGAAGTTCTCTCCTCCCTTCAGAGAAAGGTACCTCCTTCTTTGATGACCCATTCTTTCCACTGGGATCTCACTCGCAGAGATCTTTCATTTAGGCTTTTTTTTTCCCCAGAGTGTCTTAGCTTTCCATGCCTGAAATACTCTCATGGGCTTTTCAGCCAGATTTGCATGCCTTAAGGGCTGATTCTGAGGCCAGAGTGCTGTTTAGGACATCTGCCATTCTATGGGTCTGCTGTGTATCTCACTTCACATGTTGGATCATTCTCTCCCTTTTTTATTCTATCAGCTAGTATCTGCAGACACTAGTATTTGCAGACACTATTCTTGTTTCTATGATCCCTTTGGTTCTTAGTCCTATCATTATGATCAATTGTGAACAGAAATTGATAAATTTTAACTGAAAAGTGATCCCTGTTAGGAATTTGGAAAACAATATGCTGAGTGCAATAAGCCAATCCCAAAGGGACAAATACCATATATTCTCCCTGATAGGTGACAACTAACTGAGCACCAAAAAGGAAACCTGTTAAAGTGAAATGAACACTATGAGAAACGGTGACTTGATCAGCCCTCACCCTGACTGTTGATGAGCAACATGATATGTTATCCCTCTTAGTATTTTTTTTGTTTGTTCTACTTAGTACTTTTGGTTGAATACTGTAATCAATACACAATTCTTCTTAAGTGCTGAAACTTAACTGAAAAGTGATCGCTGTTAAATATAAGAGTGGGAATAAGAGAGGGAAGAGATGTGCAATTCGGGACATGCTCAAGCTGACTTACCTCAAACGGTAGAGTTAGAAACATACCAGGGGATTCCAATTCAGTCCCATCAAGGTGGCATGTACCAATGCCATCTCACTAGTCCCAGTGATCAATTTCTGTTCACAAATATGTAGCAATTCTAAGAAAAAATACACAAATTACCAATGTCAAGAATTAAAGAAGGACATCACTACACACCTGCAGACACTGAAAAGATAACAATGGAACTTTACATAAATAAAGTTAGTTATGTAGATTAAATGGACTAATTTCTCAAAACTGCAGCAGCAGCATTTCATATGCCATTATGAAGTAAATTAAATAGCTCTATAATTATGAGTACTTCAAAAAAGTTAATAGAAATGGGATTTAAAAATCAGTTTATTTGGTGTAAAAATTTGAATTCCACCATTTTCTTACACATTTTCTAAGAATTTTTTGAAGACTCTCACAGATATGGATTTCAAAATTTTTGCATTAAAGAAAACTCATCTATTTAATTTTTTAATTTTTAACAGATTCAATATGATTTGTAGATACAAGTTTAAGAACATAGTGATATTCCCTTCCTCCCTTCCTCCTACCCTCCTAGCTTTACCTTTATTTTTCATTTTTAACATTTTAAATTTATATTATAGTAAAAAGGCTTGCTATTTCACCAAAAATTTCAACAAGTAAAAAGCAAAAAGACCCTAGTTTGCTGGGAATATAGACAACATCTATAAACAATAATTTAATGGAAAAGTGACCATTTCACCATTTTTTTTTGGTTAATTAGTCAATCATAATTTCTTTCAATGAAATAGAACCAATGACAATGTTACATGTGAATATTTCCTGTGTGGTTACAAGATAATAATTAAGTTCATTTAGACTTTAAGCCATTTCCTCTCAACAGTTTATGCACAGGAATAATTTTATGCAGATTGCAATGCAAATAATTATACATTACATTTTTTCTATTCTATTAGTTACCACAGATCAGGGAAAACATATGGTATTTGTCTTTTTGGGACTGGCTTATTTTAATTCCATTTTACAAAAACTTTTTAAAGTATCCTCATGTCTCTCCATACATTTAGATCTCTGACTTCTTTCATCAGTGTTCTGTAGTTTGTAGCAAAGAGTTTTCAGACCTATATATGACTTATTATGTTTACACCTAATTATTTTTGATGGATTATGAATAGTACTGTAATTGTGATTTCTTCACATGCATACTCATTAATGGTAGAGAAAACCAACTGATTCTGTTTGTCTTCTGTCTTACAATCTGGTTGAACACACAAATTCCAAATTGAGATTTTCTATATAGATTTTATATAATGTGCAAACAAGGACAGCTTGCTTTCTTCCCTTGTGATCTGTATGCCTTGTATTTTCTTGCCCTGTTGTACGGGCTAACACTTTCAACTCTAAGCTGAGTATAAGTGGTGGGAGTGGGCTTTTTCCTAATCTTATATTGTTGAATTACATTTATTGATATGTTCTTAGGGATTTTTGTGTCAATTTCCATGAGGAACAGTGGTGTGAAGTTTTTGTTTTTGGCTGTTTCCTTGCCTGGTTCTGGTATGAGGGTAATATTAGTGTTAGGAAATGTATAGTATGGGTCTCCTCTTCTTAAATGTTTCTGGAACAGATTCTTCAGAATTTCCCAGTCTCTTTCTTTTTTAAATATTTGGTAAGATTCTCCAGTGAGACTATTTGGACTTGGGGATTTTTGTTTTGGGAGATTTTAAGTTACAAATTCAATTTCCACAATATAAGGATGCTTTAAAAGTATATGGAAAATGAAATGAAAAATAAGTTTATTTTGGTAGAAGAAAAATTTAAATCCATGTATAGATTTTTCATGATACATATTTCCAAGAACTCTTTAAAGACCTTTCATATTTCAAAGAGGATGCACAAATGGCAATAAGCAAATAAAAATATTCAAAAGTATTAGCTCTTAGATAAATGAAAATTAAATTCTGATGAGATAGTACTATACACCTATCAAATTACTAAACTTAAAACATTGATATCTCTAAGTCATGGCCAGAATGTGGGTTACTCACATTTTGCTGATGAGAATGTGAAATGGTACAACCACTCTGCAAAGTTCAATAGCTTCCAAACATCTTACTGTGCAACTACCATATGACCCAAAAACTAGACTCCTGGTCATTTACCTCAGAGAAATCATAACACACACACACACACACACACATACACACACACAAACTGTATACAAATGCTTATAACAGCTTTATCCACAATAGCCCAGTACTGAAAACGGGGAAAATCTTTTCTTAATAGGTAAATATTAAAGACACAGCAGTTACACATAGTATATTGTACCATGGAACAGAGTTCAGTAATCAAAAGGTAATCATTGGTATACACAATGACCTGGGTGAGTCTCCAGAGAATCATGCAGGGTGAAAATAACCAATCCCAAAAGGTTATATACTAATTCCATTTATAAGACTTTTTTAAGATTTATTTATTTATTTGAAAGGCAGAGTTACAGAGAGGCAGAGGCAGGGAGAGAGGCCTTCCATATGCTGGTTCACTCCCCAAATGGCTGCAATGGTTGGGGTGAGCTGATCCAAAGTCAGGAGCTTTGTCCAGGTCTTCCACATGGGTGCAGGGTGCCAAGGACTTAGGCCATCTTCCACTGCTTTCCCAGGCCATTAGCAGAGAGCCAGATTGGAATTGAAGAAGCTGAGATTTGAACCAGTGCCAATATGGGATGCTGGCACTGCAGACAGTGGCTTAACCTGCTACCCCACTGCACTGGCCCCAGGACATTTTTTAAATGTCAAAATTAAATAATGAACAATATTATTGGTTGTTAGACACTAAAGAGGAGGTGAGGACATGAAGGACTTAGGATTAATAACTCAATATTCTGTCAATATTCTGCAGGGATATTTCATTATAGTTGTGCAAGATATAACCACCATAGGATACTAGGTAAAGGGCACATAAGATCTTTCTCCATTATTTTTTGAAACTGGTTATGATTTTACAATTATCTCACAATAAAGTTTTTCCATTTTAAAAAGATTAAATGTCTAAGAAAAGCCCAAAAGTGATAAAGTTTATTTGGAATTTACTAGAATAAGTTATCTATCATTATATAACATGATAATTGAAAATAAGTATTAGGATGAGCTGCCAAACACACACCAGTCAATTAAAAAGGGAGAAAAAGAAGAAAAGATTCAAGAATGTGTTAAGCCCTTTATTGTGATTTAAAATCTACAGATGGACACTTATTCCCTACTACAGAGTGAAGGCTGTTCCCAGGTTATCCAATGCTGATAGAGCTGTGTTTGGTTATCCACACCCATATTGTGCCATCCACCATTTCCAGTTTGGTTCTTTTTCTTAAAAAAAAATGATTTATTTATTTGGAAGGCAGGAGTTACAGAGAGAGGAGGATAGACAGAGAGCAAGTGGGCACTTTGATCCACAGGTTCACCCCCCAGATGGCCACAACAACCAGTGCTGGGCCAGGCAGAAGCCAGGAGCTTCATCTGGGTCTCCCATGTGGTTACAGGGGCCCAAGTATTTAGGCCATCCTCTGCTGCTTTCCCAGGTGCATTAGCAGGGAGCTGGGTTGGACGTAGAATAGTGTGGGCTCAGGCAGTGCTGCATGCCATGGCTTAACCTGTTGTACCACAGGTGCCAGCCTTTCCAATTTAGTTCTTTAAAGGGGATTAAAAAAAAAAAAAAAACACCTCACAGCAGTTACAACATCATTAGAATATTTCCAGATTTTTTAGCATTTTTTGATTTTTCTTTTTCAAGTATTTTAGCTAACTAAGTATTTTTAAGCCAGTTCTCTGTTTCTCTCTGAAGGAACCATAAAAATAAAATTTCTGTACTCATAATCCTTCCCCAGAGATAGCTACACTTAACATGTAGTGCATATCTAATCCCAGTGTATTTGTAAACTAAGGTGAGTTTTTCAATGTGCTTATTTTCATGTTTTTTTTCATATAGTGTGTATTAATTTTTGCTATAAAAATTTTTGGGGAGAAAGAGGTTTTTAAATAAAAAATTAATGCTATTAACAAAAATCAAGTAAATAAGTTCATGGTTTTTAATTAAAAAAATAGTATTGCGGGCCAGACTGCAGTGCTGGCACCTCATGTGAGTGCCAATTCGAGTCCTGGCTGCTCCTCTTCTGATCCAGCTCCTTGCTATGACCTGGGAAAGCAGTGGAAGATGGCCCAAGTCGTTGGGCTCCTGCACCCGTGTGGGAGACCAGGAAGATGCTCCTGGCTTCAGATCAGCTCAGCTCTGGCCACTGTGGTCATTTGGGGAGTGAACTGGCAGAATGGAAGATCTTTTTCTCTCTAATCCTGCCTTTCCAATAAATAGATCTTTAAAAAACATGAAAACATGATCAATGTTCCATAGCCTTCCCATCACCAGAAGAGGGAACTTTCTGCCCAAGGCGAACTTCTTGTTTATCCCATCCTCACTTTGCATCCAATACAATCCCAGACCACCTCGTAAGCTTCAGTGAATATTTGTGCTTAGGAAACCGGAACTGTTTTCATCAGCAACTAAAATATAGTATAACTAGAATGGGAACTGCCTAAGTCCTATATAGGCTGCCTAAGTTTTCCTAGAAGTACCTCTTTTAGTCCATTCCAAACTCAAGTATAGATTTTTGTGAGAATTCTTGATATGTTGTCCTGGTCCATATTAAACTGGTGGAAACAGCTCATTAAAGAAACAATGTGCAAAGGTGAAAACAAAATGAGAACACATAAGACTACACTCACTTGGTGAGTTTATCCAACAATTGTGTAGTTGCTGCCAACCTTTGTTTTGTGGTAGTGAGTTGCTTATGTTTTGGAAGCAGCGTCCATGATCACCAGGGAACTTGTGTCCCATGTAATTCAATCATGCACACAGGGGTCTGTTAAAGGCATACTGAGTACACGTATATGAGAGAATCAGAAAGGAAACTATACACAACTTACATGATAGAGTATGCACATTTGTACACAAACAATTGCTGTCAATATGTGAAAATATGCTCACATCAGCATAAGCACCTAAAGCTTTTGATTATATTCCAAGGCCAAATGGATATTACAGAACCCACGATGTACTCAAAAGAAGACTGAAGGATCTGGGAGAACACCCCCAACTTCCATCCTTGACAATCTAATTTCTAATGTTTGATTTTGACTTTGCTTAGAATACCTACAGCCTCTGCTACCAAATTACCGGAAAACATTGATTTCTCAGAGGACACTGAACAGGAAAGAGAAATTGACTGACAGAGAAACAGGTGCACTCAGGATGAACCCCACAAGGGAAAACTGAATCTGAGGTTTAGAATTTAATTTTTCTGGTAATGGCATAATTCTGCTCTCAAGTGAATCACTTGTCACTCCACTTAATTTTACATGTATTATCTCCAAGGCACACTTTTTAATCTAAAATTAGATGTAGCAGTGAGATGTGTATGATGATACAAAACATCCAGGTGTTAAATTGTTTTGTCAAGTTAGGTCTTATTTCCATTTGTTTATACCTCTTTGTAGTCTTACTTGGTGAAGCAATGGGATGAAGGAACCTGCGAAATAGTGGTGTGAAAATATTCAGATAAGCCTCCCAAAAGCTCTTCAGTCAAAGCATTTGAGAATAAGCAGAAAATACACTTCCTTTTGCCAAAGGTACTTTAAAACATCTCATCTCATTTCTCCCCAAGAACCTAATGGGTGGAGACCACAGGAAAGTGGAAGCCAGGGCTGGTGCTGTGGCATGGTTGGTGAGGCCGCTGCCTGCAGTGCCAGGATCCCATTTGAGCCCCGGTTTGGGTATCAGTTGCCCCACTTCTGATCCATCTCTCTGCTATGGCCTGGAGGGCAGTAGAAGATGGCCCAAGTCCTTGGGCTCCTGCACCCACGTTGGGGACCAGGAGGAAGCTCCTGGCTTCAGATCAACACAGCTCCAGCTGTTGCAGCCATCTGGGGAGTGAACCGGTAGATGTGGGACCTCTCTCTCTCTCTGCCTCTCTGTAACTCTACCTTCCAAATATATTGATAAGTTTTTTTAAAACATTTTTTTAATTTTTTAAAAATGAAAGTGGAAGTCAGGCAGAGCTGCATCAGGAGGGCGAGGAAAGAGAAAAAGAGATGAAGTTGGCGTAGCAGAAAATAAGGAATTCTTAGTGCAGAGACTACCTAACCGGGAAGAAAAGGTGGGGCTGGCATTGCAGCATAACAGGTAAAGGTGTAACAGGTAAAGCCACCTCCTATAACACTGGCATTCCATAAGGGTGCTGGTTCATGTGCTGGTTGCTCCACTTCAAATCCAGCTCCCTGCTAATGACTTGAGAAAAGCAGATGGCCCAAGTGTCTGGGCTCCTGTCACCCACATGGGAGACCCAGATGAAGCTCTTGTTTTCGTCCTGCCCTATCCCTGGCCATTGAAGCCATCTGAGGAGTGAACCAGTGGATGGTAGATCGAGATGTGTGTGTGTCTGTGTGTGTGTATCTCTTTCTCTGTAACTCTTTCAAATAAATAAATCTTCAAAAACAATCAGGACAAAGGTCATTCTTTCAGTCATTCTGGCTATCCATTACAACAAATTTAATTGCCTTTTATGGTAATCTCAATGTTTCCTTCCCCCATTTCCTGCAGAGCCAAGCATTCAAGAGGTACTAAGGCAAAACAACCAACCAACAGAAAAGACTTGTTGAAATGACACTCTGAACTATCCTTTCTCAGTAGGGATAAGAGGAGCCCTTCAACTGAAAATATCTTATCATTTCTTACCTTCTTTCTCTGGGTCTCCAAATTAAAATGCCCCAACCCTGACCAGAGCAGGCATTTAAGATACCCCCATCTTATATCCAAAGTGCTCTACATTAAATTCCTTGTTCCTAACTCCAGCTTCCTACTAATACAGACCCTAGGAGGCAGTGGCCATGGATCAAGGAATTGGGTTCCTGCCACCCATGTGGGAAACCTGGATTGTGTTCCTATCTCCTGGTTTTGGCCTGGTCCAGCCTCAACATTTGGGTGTATTGGAAGAATGAACCAATGGATGGAAAAAAAAAAATCTCTCTTTTCCTTCCTTCCTCCTCTTTTTTGCCTCTCCAATAACTTTAAAAATTTTAAAAGATGCCCTCCAAAAACTCTGCTCCCCGTATCTTGTAAACTACAAAATAAGCAGAATCTCACTGAAAACTCTGCCCCTGTTTCACATCAGTCTCTCATCTTAGTTATCCAGTATAATGATGATGTATTTACACCTGAATTCATAATCTCTTTTTACCTTTACTGTGAATTCTGTGGGGAAACAAAACTGACAGCAGATTCTAAGCAAAAAACAGGTTCAAATTTGCAAATTTCAGTCCAACCTTCCCATGCCATTCGTAAGTGTCTAACACTGCAATTCTGGCTTCAGTGAAGTGTACTCATGCATATTTTAATTAATGCAAACTGTGAGGTCTAGCAATGTAGTGGAAACATTCCCTTTAAAAAGAGATATCATTCCACTAGGATATATGGATTTAACACACATATAATTTTATTTCATTTCATTTGAGATGCAGAGATAGATGGCTGGAGCACTTCCATCTACCAATTCACCCACCTAGTGTCTGCAAAGGCTGAGACTGGACAGGACCAAAGCCAGGAGATGGGAATGTGGCAGGAACCCCAGTACATGAGCCATCACCATTGCCTCCCTTCATCTACATTGGCAAAACACTGGACTCAGAAACTGGAATGGGGAATCTAACCCAGATACTTGGATATGCTAAATGCTCTCTCCCACACATGCAATTTCTAAGGAGCTTATTCCTAATGAGCATAGGAATATCATGTTCTATAAATATTAAAGTCACTTTACTTAGTGATTATAGGATGTGTCATGCCAATAAAAAATTGAACAGGTATCAAACCATTGAAGGAAATGTAGTATAGTACTAAGTGTGTCTCAGAAAGTATTATATTTCTCACATTGACCCCCAATTTTTTTTCTAGAAGTGTGCTTGGACTTTTACAGAATATGTAAGAACAAACTAAGCCTTTCAGTAACACACATGTGAATAAATTATTTCATTTGCAATTAAAATTGATTTCAAGAAAATACAGTAAAGAAATTAAAGAAGCAAGTACACAAAAAAGGTAGCTATCAATTTCTAGGCACAATACTACTTTCTCTTCCCTCTTACTCTAAGTAATGTTTCCTCTTACCTCTTGTACCAAGTAGTCTTCTCTCCAACAGCCCATGTACCTGTTTGATGGTTACAATGAGGATAGTCTGATATCAAATTTTTTGTCCAAAATGTTTGTACTTTAATTCTTTAGGAATTTCACAAAGCCCATTCATTTGTTCAGATATCTAACTTGACTCCATCATTAATAACGTACATGTATGATACTAAATATCCATATATTGCCCTATGTGTATATTACCTTAATCAGTAATACACAGTTTTATAGTCCTCTTTTAAGATACATATTAAAACTAAGGAGTGTATCATATGCTAAATCACCAGTACCAACTATTCACTTTATTATAGAGAGGCATAAATTAGCACATTCTGATTTTGTACATTTATAAAAGCCTTATTAACAATCATTCTGGAAATAGGTTTTACTGAAATACTCCATATATCTGGTTTTTCCAAGAATAATTTCTGCTTTCTCTGGGCGTCACAATGTCTTCTCTCTGTAGGGTAAAACTGTGATCCTCTCATTGGTGTCAGCCATGAATAATTTTACAACCTCCTCAGTAGGTTATGGGTTTTGGAATTTTTCATTGGTCTGTGAAACATTTATTATATTCTGAGAACTTATTACGCATGGCATAAAACATGGAAAAGATATAGTCCCTATCCAGTGCTCTCTCCATCTAAATAACATGAGCAACCAAATAAAAATAGTGTGTCGCAGAGATTGGTTTCAATTTCGTTCATTTCTTTTTAGGATTATGATGTCATTTTTCAAAGACCATGTCTGCGAGCTTCGGTCTAAGGAGAGCCTGTGGTCATATGAGATTAGAGGATGGTTCACCAAAGAAATGAGTTTTGAGCAAGACCCACCGAAGCAGAATTTGGGCCATACATCAGAAGAAACGCTGAAATAGAGCTTAGCAAAAAAGAACTGAAACACTAGCCTTTTAAGCAGAAACATCTGCTAGATAAAACTCAGAATGTGGAGTAAAGAGACGTTTAAGTTCCTGGTCCTTGCTCTTAGCAGTGATGAGGTATGGCCTTAGGCAAATGATTACACCTCTTCCTACTTGTGTTTCCCCAGGTGTGAAAAAGAGGATGAAATCTCTGTTCTGTGTTGCTTCGGGAGAAGATGGAAGTACGGAGGCTAAAACACACAGTGAGCCTTCTGAGATCTTGGTGGAAGGGACCTGGTTCTGCTCCTCCCTCTTAAAAGCGATTAGCACAGCAGCCAGAATCCAAAAAGGGCTACTTCCCGGGTGTGTGAGCAGCACATGGAAGATAACAATTCTCCCTTTGTTTCTCACCTAAATCAGTGTCCTGGCAGCCCAGGGATGGGCTTATGTACCTGAGCTTTGTCACACTATATCTTTTTTTTTTTTTTTTTGACAGGCAGAGTGGACAGTGAGACAGACAGACAGACAGAAAGGTCTTCCTTTTGCCATTGGTTCACCCTCCAATGGCCGCTGCAGCCAGCGCACTGTGGTTGGCGCACACCGCTGATCCGAAGGCAGGAGCCAGGTGCTTCTCCTGGTCTCCCATGCGGGTACAGAGCCCAAGAACTTGGGCCATTCTCCACTGCACTCCCGGGCCACAGCAGAAAGCTGGCCTGGAAGAGGGGCAACCAGGACAGAATCCGGCGCCCCGACCGGGACTAGAACAAGGTGTGCCTGCGCCGCAAAGTGGAGGATTAGCCTAGTGAGCCACGGCACCGGCCCACACTATATCTTTTGAAAAGAGGCAGAGGTCTGTGAGCATAGGCAGATATGACGTAGCCAAGTGAGCCAGGTTAGGGCCATTGGTACAAGACAGTGAAGCACAGAAGGACCCAGAATTTGCCTCTGCTCCAAGTTATATTAACATTTACACCTGGCATAATAATTTATGAATGCTATTATTTCAGTGCATTTTCTCAAGAACCCCAAGCTGTCAGCTGGGAGAGGTGCTACATAGCATTAGGGGATCAATCTGGAGACAGACTCAGATTTGAAAAACATCTTAGCCATTCACCAACTATATGACTTTTGTTAAAGTATGTCATGTCTGCAAGCTCCAAGACTCCATACAAAATAGGAAGATCATGCCCCCAAAAAATGACATTTAAGGTGTTCTAAGTAATAAGTATGAATTCCAGGAAGGCACTTAGTTCAATGTCTGACTTATCACAATCACTCCATAAGTGCTCCTGTGTTCTTTTAATGCATGCGTTAGACACAGATTATGTAATTTTTGCCTGTGATGGCTAATTTTATGTGTCAACTTGACTGAGCTAAGGAATATCAAGATAGCTGATAAAACATAATTTTTGAGTATTTCTGGTAGAGATTAGCATTTCAATCAGCAGATGATTAAAGAAGATCCAGCCTCACCATTATCCAAGGCTCTGGATATAATGAAAAGGCAGAGGAAGGATGAATTTTCTCTTCTGGAGCTGGGACATCTGTTTTCTCCTACTCTTATACATCAGAACTCCTAGGCTTCCAACTCCAGGATTTACACCAGTGCCAGCTCCCTACCCCACCATACCTCCACTCCTGGTTCTCAGAGATGCAGACTGAATTACACCACCAGTTTTCCTGGATCTGTGGCTTGCAGACAGTGTAGCATGGGATTTTCCATATCTATAATCACATGAACCAGCTCCCATAATAAATCCCCTCATATTTCTACATATACAGATATCAAATGGTTCTATTTCTCTAGACAACCTTGACCAAAATAATGTCCTGATATCACCAAAAGCAAGTAGTTAGGACTTCAACCCTACAACTCTTACATCAGTATACCACTACAGCCCAGTTTTAATGAGCTTATGTAGGTGGCAAATTCACCAAGACAGGACAATGCAAGCTCCATTCCCAGGACATGGTCAATAGACTTTGAACATTTCTGCCATTGGAGAGAAATTCTTTTTCCCCTTGAGCAGAGCAAGAATCACTTGTGGGTCCCCAGGAAGATGACTCTCAGCTCCATGGTAGAACATGTAGAATAATTACAGGAAGTTCCCACTTTGTCCTTCCCCTGGAGCAAAATATCCCCTCACTCACACTTGGACACATGGAGTTGGACTGGGACCAGAACTTTTGTATTTCTAACAAAATGGCAGATGGCACCATGCTATTGTCCAGACTCTGAGGAGGAATGGGGTCAACTCATCATGAATTCTATCCAACAAGACAGAGGACAGAGCTGGGAATACAGAGACAGCTATAGAAATGGCCCTCTGTTTTATTTCTATCCATGGTTTTGACCGGCTGGAGATAGAAAATATTTGTAGAGGAAAATGGCATTTATTCTGAACATACACAGACTTTTTTATTATTACTATTATTCCCCAACAAATATAAAAAATTAGTTCTGAAGTGTTTACATTGTGTCAGGCGTTATAAGTAACCCAGAGATGATTTAAAGCATATGGGAAAATGTGTGTATGTTTTATGCGAATACTACCTTTTATGTAAAAGACTTAAGTATCCACAGATTTCAGGATCCATGGAAGTCCCAAAATCAATTCCTCACAGACAACAAGGGACAACTGTCCAAAAATGAGTTCTATACATAAGGGGGGGCCATGTGGGGAATCTACCATGACTTCAGTGCCAGGGGACCCGGAAGTCTGCCCATAGCAGTGAGGAGCAGTTAAAGACCATGGGCTCAAATCTCAAATGTGACTTTCTCTGAAGTAACAAAAGCATCCAACAGAAACCCAGGAACGAAGTGGCAGCTGTTGAAAAAATTCTGGAAGGGGAACAGGGGGAGAAATTTCACTGGAAAGGAAAAAAATAAATCCAGAGTTTCTTGAAAAAGGAAGGCATAAAAGAGGAAACTTACAAGTCAAGAGCTCCCACCACTGCACAGCTCTGAAAGATAAGAAGGGGACATTGAGATGGCATCTGGGAATAGTTTTCTGTGCTGCTCAGGCTGAAAAGCTAACTTCTCCCAGGTGGGATTCAGCTATTAGCAAGATGATGGAAATAATTCAAAAATTCATTCTACAATTCTGTATTCAGTGTCTATCACATGCTAAGTACTAATAAGCCAATGGAGAAGAAGCAAAACCAACCAGGATTCTAGCTTTCATAGAATGTGCATTCCATAGAAGACAAGTCAAAAGATAAAATAGTGAAAAATTGAAGCGAATGCTACAGAAGGGAAAAACAGTGCCTGAGACAGTGAAACGAGAACATTTTTCAGACAAGTCTGAGAAGGCCTCTGCAAAAAAGGTATCATTTAAGCTGAGATTTGAAAGATGAGGAACCAATGATGCAAAAAGCAGAAGCAGAACATTCTAGACTGAAGCATGTTAACCTCCCTGTAATGGCAAAAGAAAGAAGTCATTCTGAATTTCATTTTAGTACATTCATTATACCTGCCACACAGAGAATGAAGCCTAGAAAAGAGAATGTGGCAACAACAAAACTGGCCAGAGACCATTCTCCAGGGCTTCAGAAAGGCGTGATGGGATTCCAAGTGTCTGATACTAAGCATGAACCATAAAATTAGAGATTCAGGGAGAGGGCAAATGCTCTATAATCCCTGTGCCCAGAGACACCAGCAAAGGCACCCCAAAGAGAAAATATCCACAATAAAGAACAGCTGCTCTCACATGGAGAAGAAAACATGACCATGGTATGAGACTCTCTGGATAACAGCAACAATGCTGAAACTCTAACAATGCCACAGATTCTAGGGTTGTGTTGCCCAGCACTGTAGTCACTAGAGCCACACATGACTATTTATATTTAAATAAATGAAAATTTAATAAAATTCAAGTTTCTTATCCTTATCAGTCACATCAAGTCCTCAGAGGCACATGTGGCTTGTGGCTACCATATTGAACACTACAGATTCATAGAATATTTTAATCATTTTATGACATTCAATTGGCTATTGAACTTACAAAATGCTATTTGCTACAAAAGTAAGCAGAAGCAAAAATGTGTGATAGGGCTTCCATGAGAAAAGACTGAAGGAACAGATGCCCTATAAACACAACAGAATAGAAATTAAGAACATGATGTAAGAAGTATTTCATTGCCTGCTGCAAGGGATCCAGGCCTGTCAGGAACATAATTGAAACCAAAATGAAATAAATGGTCTGAGGACTGAGGGTGGCAGAAAAATGGGGGAGCTGGATGTTGGTCAGTGATGAATTCAGAAAGGGAGGCGATAATGGGAGTGAGCAAGGTGCAACGTGAGTCTAGATGAGAAAACTTCATGGCTTGAGATCTTGGGGAAGAATTAGTCCAAGTGATATTGAAATCTGACATGTGGTCTTGCCTAGCAGAGCTGAAATGGAAGTGACAATATTCACGAATTGTGGTGGGTTTTGGAAGAGTCATCAACACAGATTACTATAACTTTTTATTATGAAAAACTTCATCCCTATATAAAAGTGGAAAAATAGCATAATGAATCCAATATACCTTCCACCTGGCATCAATAATTTATTTCCAATCTGATTGACATGGACCGTCACCATTAAAAATATTGGAAAGTCTTGGTGTAGAGAAAGGAAAGTGGGAGCAAGGGATAAAAATGGAGATAGGATGGACTAGCCTCTTCTCATAGGCAACAGTAGCACTTAAATAGAAGGGTACAACTCAATAGGGCAGTGGTGCTAACACAGAAACAATGCCAAGCAGCTGGCCCAACATCCGGCACATAGCACATACTCCGAATAAGCAAGCAGGGAGAGATGACAGTGAGAGCTAGGACTATCCTGTTTCTGTCTCCTTTCATCTGAGCAGGACATAAGCAGCATGAAACGGGCACAGCAAAGGAACAAATCCTTTGAAAAAGACTTCAAATGTTTAAAAATCTAGGTTGCAGTAACAGAACCCCTACAGATTACAGTAATTCAGCCAAGTCACATATTATCAATTAAATGTTGAACGAAATAGCACAGCAGAGAAACGTCCTCCCTGCTGATACTTGAAAATAAAACAGACCTCAAAGGGCACTCTCCACTGTTGTGACTCCCGCTGGCTCTCCATCACCCTTTGCAGTGTCCTAATGGTCAACCTCGCCTGTGTGGTTTGTCCTCAAAAAGCACAAAAACTTCTCCACAAGCTAGCCAGTTACTCTTTCTGGTTATCTGGGCATAGCTACAAATACATGGTCCTGGGATGCTTCAAAGGCTTTTAATGGTTTGCTGCCTTTCCATTCGAATAACAATTTTTGAAGGACAGAAGTCCACAATCACATCAAAAGCAGGCTTGAAAGTTGGCCTCTTGGGAAATTCTTAGTCCTAAAAATCTATACCAATAAGCAAAAGTATCCCTATGTGGTTAAGGAAAGATTCTAAAAGTGGCCTTTTCGAAAATAAAAAAAAAAAAAATCCCAAGTCTCTTTACATCATTAAAGTTCAATGTTGGATTTCATAAGATATTTCTGGTTCAGCTTTGGTCTGTAAATCTATTGAGCTGGTAAGGCTGGTGCCACTAATACATGTGGTTTACATTAATGCTATTCATGATGTTTATCCTAACGCTGCAGGAAGCAGCTCCACCATATGGTATTCATGTTTTGTGTTGCTAAGAAACATTCAGAATTCTCATTCTAAAGAATTCATCAATTGCAACATAAATAAAACATAGTCCTCTGCTTTTGTTATCAAAAAGGCCATTTTTAATCAGAGTAAAAACACTGCAACAGGGCACTCATAATTAAATGTTTAAAATCAAACATCTTCCCACTCTTATATCATGATTTGGAGTCAGCTGATACATGCAAAACACAGCAGATGCTTAGAAAGGAGAATTTCAAATGAATAAGAATTTAGTGGCTTCAAAAAGGGATTCAGTGTGAAAAGGGTACATTTCCTCAGCACTTTCCTAACTGTGAGGGCCTTGTGCATATCTTGGGTGGATATGAAATGGTGCAGCAAAGCAGCAAATTGGAAGAATGTAAATTCTTTAGTAGAAATTGCACACAGGGAAAAAAATGCCTCCTAATGTTCATATTTGTTTTCATGTAAATAATGTACACTCTTAATCCGATGAGCATGGGGCTAAGTAAGACATCACAATCTACAAGAGATACTATGCTGGACCCCAAAATGGCAGGGACACAGTTCTCTTCCTTCCTGGATGCATCTTCCTAGAAAATGGGCAAGATCTACCTAATGCTGAAATCCAGCAGTTTCGGTCTTTTGCTTCCTGATTTTTGGTATACACATGTATTGTTATTCTCTTTTCTACCGCTCTGATTTCTCATTATGCTGAATTGTATGTTAATTTGTTGCATGATCCCAGATGATATCATTTCTATTTTAACTGGATTGACAGCTATTGTCGTGCCTCACCCATCCCCGTTTGTCCTCCTTGCACAGACCTGGTGGTGTCCAGAGCATTCTGTGAGGTTCATCAGGGATTCTTGGTTCCAGAGTGGGTAAAGTGAGTGGCCAGTGTTCTCCATTATCTCTTATAACTGGAAGACTTAGGACAAGGACTGATAGCTTCATCTCTAAAATGTCTATAACTGGCTTTCTATCAACCTCATCTTCACTTCTCTATCCCTATTAATTTATGGCATATCTCAAACCACATCTCCGAACTTAACAATTATAATATGACTTAGATTACCCACTGGGGCCCTTATTCTCTAACAAGTTAAGTTCACTTGCCTTCCTAAGCAGGTTTTTCAAGGATTCATGCTATAGATCACCATGCACTACTTTATGCCTTTGGCTCTATCCTCTCTAGTAAGAAGTCCAGCTCTCAGGAGCTCACAACCAAGTGGTCAACACAAATGAGTTCATAGAATTTATCACACAGTACTCAGAGGCAGTGAATACAGAAGGTTTATGATGTCCAGGTCTATCTGAGGAGGCCAGGATTCTCTGTATAAGGTGACATCTAAGGCAGGGTCTGAAGGATGAGTAGGACTTAGTAGGAAAAGGATTAGAATGGAACCATCTCAGGCAGAGAAAAAAAGGGGAGGTGGCAGCCAGGGTATTCAAGATCAGCAAAAATAGGGCCAGAAAACAATGAGAACACCACAGTCATTATTGCAGTTCCTTGGGGGAACTGGTTCCAGGATCCACTCCCAGGATACCACAATCCATAGAGGATCAAGTCCTTGTACAAAATGCCATGAAGTATTTGCATATAACCTATGCACATCTTCCCATATATCTGAAATCCTTTCTAGATTATAATACCTGAAACAACCTATACTTTAAGTAAATAGCCTTATGCTATGTTGTTCAGCACATAATGACAAGAAGTCTGTGCATGTTTAGTACAGATAAAATTTTACTTTCTGAATATTCTCTTTCTGGTTGAACCTATCGATGTGGAATCTATTGGATATAGAAGCCAACTGTATTCTGACACTCATGACCATGTGTTTGCATCTACAACCAACTAACCTTTGAAATAGGAGCTAAAATCAATGCCTGGAAAAATAACACTCATCAACAGATGGTGCTGGGAAAACATGATCTCGACATACAGAAGTATGGAACAAGACCCTTACCTTACACCTTACACAAAAATCAACTCAAAATAGATCAAAGATCTAAACCTATAATCTGATACCATCAAATTACTAGAGGAGAACATTTAGGAAACTGCAAGACACTGGCATAAGCAAAGACTTCTTAGAAACGACCCCAGAAGCACAGGCAATCAAAGCCAAAATTGACAAATGTCGTTACATCAAGCTAAGAAGCTTTCGCACACAGCAAAGTGAAGAGGCAACCAACAGAATGGAAGAAAATATTTGCAGACTATGCAACTGATACAGGATTAGTATCTAGAATAAAGAGTTCAAGAAGTTCAACAACAAAACAATCTAGTTAAGAAGTGGGCAAAGGCATTGAACCGGCATTTTTCAAGAGAGGAAATTCAAGGGCTGGCGCCCTGGTGCAGTAGATTAATCCTCCGCCTGTGGTCCCAGAATCCCATATGGGCACCGGATTCTGTCCCAGTTGCTCCTCTTCCAGTCCAGCTCTTTGCTGTGGCCCAGGAAGGCAGTGGAGGATGGCCCAAGTGCTTGGGCCCCTGAATCCGCATGGGAGACCAGGAAGAAGCACCTGGCTCCTGGCTTCGGATCGGCGCAGCTCCAGCTGTTGCAGCCATTAGGGGAGTGAACCAACAGAAGGAAGACCTCTCTCTCTGTTTCTCCCTCTCACTATCTGTAACTCTACCTCTCAAATAAATAAATAAAAACTTTAAAAAAAAAAGCGAGGAAATTCAAATGGCCAACAGACACATGAAAAAACGCTCAGGATCACTGGGCATCAGGGAAATGTAAATTAAAACCACAAGGAGGTTTCACCTCACTCCAGTTAAAATAGTTCTTACACAGAAGTCAAAAACAATAAATGCTGGCAAGGATGTGAGGAAAGAGGTACCGTAATCCACTCTTGGTGGGGATGTAAACTAGTACATTCATTGTGGAAGACAGTTTGGAGATCCCTCAGAAATATGAAAATAGATCTACCATATGATCCAGCCATCGCACGCCTGGGAATTTGCTCAAACATGAAATCAGCATATGAAAAAGTTATCTGTACCTCCATGTTTACTGCAGCTCAATTCACAATACATAAGATATGAAATTAACCCACATATCTATTAACCAATGATTGGATAAAGAAAATGTGGTATATATACACTAAAGAGTATTACTCAGCTGTAAAGAATGAGATCCTGTCTTTCACAACAAAATGGATACACCTAGAAACAGTCCTCAAAAGACAAATGTTTTCCCTGATCTGTGGTAACTAAGAGTACAAAAAAAGTAATGTATATGTATACAACTGACTTTTTGAAATTTGATTATTGCTTATAACCCTTGTCTCAAATGTTGAGGAATAGTGTTTTTCTTTGTTGAATTCTTTACTTAGTGGAGGGTTAAGGTTATGATTATAAAATAAACTGAAAATATGTCATTACAAAAATTAAAAGGAAGGAAGGAGGCAGGAGGGTGGGAGCATGAGTTGGAAGGAGTGCAGGGTGGGAAATATCACTACATTCCTAAATCTGTATATATGAAATACGTGAGATTTGTTCACCTTATGTAAATTTGGAAAAATTTAAAAAAGACCATGTTTTTAGGTTAAATCACACGAAGTTATCAACCTTCAACTAGCAATTTCTAATCTAAAAATACAGCATTCTCATATTATGAAATTATATTGGGGCTGGTGCTGTGGTGCAGTGGGTTAAGGCCCCCAGCTGCAGCACTGGCATCCCATATGGGTGCCAGTTCGAGTCCCGGCTACTCCACTTCTCATCCAGCTCTTTGTCATGGCCTAGGAAAGCAGCAGAGGATGGCCTAAGTCCTTGGGCCTCTGCACCTGCATGTGAGAACTGGAAGAAGCTCCTGGCTCCCGATCTGCTCCAGCTGTTGCGGCCACTTGGGGAGTGAACCAGTGGATGGAAGACCTCGCTATCTCTGTCTCCACTCTCCCTGTGTTTCTGTCTTTCAAAAAAAATAAAATGAATCTGTTAAAAAAAGAAATTATATTATCTTTGTTATTTCCTAATCATGCTGTGATTAACTTTAATATAACTCCCCTTAGATAGTGCTTGTTAGGTGATTTTTGTATAGCTGGCTGGAGGCAGGTCAGCTGCCCTACTTGGGAACATCCATTTCACAGTAGTTAGATAGAATTTGGAAGACTCTGATGGAAACGCCATCTGCCTTGTAAGGTTCTAGCAACATTTCCACTATCTGATCCTGATAGCTGATTATCTCCAGAGGCTTTCTTTGTTAGTTTCATGGATGTAAGAAATGATTTGGCAATGGTGAAATGAGTGGTGATCAAGCTATGTGTCTTCTAAAATATTGTGCAGGTATTCTCATTGGTGCATGAACAGGGTGTAAGAATCCAACAAGCTTGATAATCTATGCCATCAGGAGTGTTGCCTGCTGCTGGATTCTGGAATCGTACTAGGTTCATCTGCTCACTCAGAATTCTTTGTGTCAAAACCTGGCTTGAAAGTGAGCTGAATCCTCCACTAAAGTACTGCCTCTTTGTCTCTAGCAAAACACTCATGCAAAGATCTGCTGGAATCCTCAAGGGATCTAAAGCTAGGACTTCAACAAACTTATCAGACAGAAGTTTGTGTGGATGGCAGAATTGGATTTGAGCTTTGCTGTCATTAAAACCTGGTGTCAAGGTTATCCCAAAAGGAGATCTATCACCTCAACCAATGTTCAACTAGTAGAGGCTACCAAAATGAGAAGACTTCAAAAATTCATGGAAAATATAATGAAAATTGTTTGTTCAAAAAACTGAAATCCATGCAAGATTTCATAATATGCATTTTCACAAACTTTTCCAAGACCACTTGTATTTCCGCAAAAAAAAAAAAAAAACCTTCATGTAGTTGACCAAATAATGTTAGGTCAGCTTATTTCATCCATGATGGGCATGCAATAGGTAGACCAATTATTAAATTAAGGTTTTGACATAGGCTGAAATTTCAGGACTATAGATGCATATAGGCTAATAAGAAGTTAGAGAGATGTGGGGAAATTACTCTCATAGTAAACATCAGATAGAGCAGCCTATTTTCTTCTCTAAGAGGTGTCTGGTGCTATAATAAGAGTGGGTCCCACTCTGCCCAGGTACAGCATATGAAATGACTTTCTGCCCTTCACATTTAAGAATGTTCCATTAATATGCCCTAGAGTATACAGAGAAAGGGTTTCCATAGTGAAGATGCTTTAGAATGGGTCCCAATACCTTCAGTTAGAAGGTAGAGAAGCTGAGGTCCAGAGTTCTTTAGCCAGCTGAGCACAGTCTCACTGGTATTCTGTTATACCTGGCATCATAGTCCAGGTTTTCCGATTCCTGGTAAGGAGTCCTTTTCACCATACAGGAGCTCTCCAACTCATACATGTTTTACAGTCTCTTGGACAGCTTATTAAAACACAGATCACCGGGCCCACCTCCAACATGTTTGCCAAAGTTGGGGTGACATGGGTGCTAAAAGAAGGCTAAGATTTTACATTTCTCAGTTTTCTTGGAGAGGCTGATGATGCAGGACTGAGGGCCACGCTTTGAAACCCCTGCACTATGCCATTCTCCTATCTGGCTCTTTCAACATCCCACCCCTTGTGTAAACACACCAATTCCTGTAGAATCTGAGTATCCTCCATTTGTATGACCTCCACTTGCAAGTTGAACAAAATACACTAGAAATAGTACTCTATCTTCTTATGTCACTCAGCTCCAGGCCCTGCTTCCTCACCATAGTTTTAGCAAATGGTCCATCTGCAAAGAATTTCAAGGAAATACCTTGGTGTTTTTGGAACATAGAATGAGAGGAAGTAATGAAGTTGAGCCTGGAAAAGCTTCCTGGAGCCAAATCACAGCAGCTTGAATTCTTACCTAAAGAGTAGAGCCACCAGCACTTCACACTAAAATGTTCCACGTTCTAGAAACATATAGCCCTGGGCAAATCTGGAGAGCCATTCATCCTATATAGTTCAGCAGTTCTAGACAATGTCATCCAGCTGTTCCTTCAACATACATATGCTACCATGTTTTGTTTCAGCATAATGTCCAGCACAGTGAGAAAAAGACACGACTCTAGTGCTTTATGGCCAATTGAAGGAGAATGGTAGGTAGGTGAGAAACTATCTTACATGTGATATGTACTGTAATAGAAGGTGTCTCCACACCAGAGTTACAGGGATAGCATCGTGCTTTAGAGTGTTAGAGAACCAAAAAAATTTCAAGGAAAGGTTTTTTATAATCAAAATTCTGAATGTGTTCACAGGGAAGAGGGTCAATAATAAGTATAGATGACTAGTTCTCAAGTGGGGAGACAAAAATGAAACAGACAGACTTGGAGAGGTTTGGGGTTGTTTTCATTATACTCACATGCTCTCCATCTACCCTACTGGAATCATTGGTGCAGTGGGAGAAACTGGTGGTGTAAAAGAGAGGCGGCTGAGGTGGAGAAATCCATGGCATAACTGGAGAGGTTAGCCCTGAGTAAGGAGAGTGCTTCGCCTTTCTCAGAGACCAGAAGAAGGAATTTGATGTCCATAATCCCTTTTAAGCCCTTTGACTCCCATGTTCTGGAAGCCCACTGCTTTTCTTCCTTGAATCCCAGATCCACCCTATTCCTGCTGAGCAAATCAGAGGAAATCACCTAATTTTGCTGAGTCACAGTTTGTTTATTTACAAAATAAAGATAGCACCATCCCTTGCAAAATCTCATTTGTAGATTGGTTTCACTTACTTGTGATTCTTAAACTCTTAAAAATCCTTTTTATGGCCTGTGTTGTGGCTTAAAGGCTAAGCCTCCACCTGTGGCTCCAGGCATCCCATATGGGCACCTGTTTGTGTCCAGGCTACTCTTTTTTTCTCATCCAGCTGTCTTCTTATGGCCTGAGAAAGCAGAAGATGGCCCAAGTGCTTGGGCACCTGTACCTGCATAGGAGATACAGAAGAAGTTCCTGGCTTTGGATCAGCTCAGTTCTGGCCATTGCAGCCATTCGGAGAACAAACCAGCAGATGGAAGACCATTCTCTCTCTCCTCTCTCTGCAACTGTACCTCTCAAATTTTTTTTAAAATACTCTTTAAGAAAGTACAACTCCTCTCCAGAACAATACCTATCTATTCTGCCTTCCATATTGGCAGGTTGCCTATCTGGAGCCCATCATGGATTTTCCCCACATGAAGACCTGCCATTGCAGTGCAGGAATCCACTGGGGATTAGGGAAAGCGTATGATTTTTAGAAATTAATATTTTAATTAGTATGATACATATAATACCTATGCCATCTTAATTTATATTTTAAGATAAAGAGATAGAAACATATAGGCTTCTCAAATTCATTGAGGGGGTACTATTAAATTGTTATGTACTCAGAAAAAATTTCATATTTGAAGTGCCTAAGGCTTAAGTACTATAAGAAATTAACAGAATTTCAAATTGTCCAGAAAATGAAGGACTATCAGGAAGGATCAAGGATCTTCCTGGAGGTTTCTGTGACATCCCTGAATCCACCTGCACCAGGTTGCTGCCTGCTTTTTCTCTGCAGAGGCAGAGCTGTGAGAGGAAGGGAAGAAGAGAATGATTAGTATTATCCTAGCTCACAAAGAGAGAAGATTTATTACTGCACAACACTTAAGCCCTCCATACCCTGCCATCATCCATTCCCCCTTAAACAAATGCTGGTTGTCATCACATGATTATTATTACTATGCAGGCCAGATCCTCTGATGAATCGAGGCTGATGGAACACTCCTCTCAATAAAGAGACTCAACTATTCCTAGGTGGCCTGATTTATTCCCTGGAAGTTGTGGTTTTCCAAGTGGAACTCAAATCACTGAAAAGCATTCCTTCATTGCATGAGGATGAAAAGTTAACCCTGAAGAGTATGCACATCTCCTGAATAGGAGCTCAGGTATAGTCACAGGTGCATATACAGGTATTCCAAGAAGAATGAGATGGTTCCTGTGGCTATTTCTTTGCAATCCTGAATTTGCCTCAGAATTTCCTGGAAAGCCCATGAGAACACTTTTCTGGACTCCATACCCAGAGATTCAAATTCCACTCCCCAGGACAAGACCTTGCATTTGCATTTCTAAGAAGCTCACAGGTGATCACCCTTGAGTGACACAGCCTCACTGGATGGAACTGGACAACTGTCACATCAGCAGCCTCCCCAAAATTCTCTCCCCCTCATCACTCTCTGCTTCCACTTCTCAAATTTGCTGGCTGCTAGAATGATCCTTCTAAAGCCCAAGTGTGTCATTCTCATCCTCAAGATGTTGACTGTGGCCCCCACTTAATTTTACAACACAACCCAAATGGCCTAACACTGGCAGCATCAAATATGTACTGCCACAGGCCTATATGCTTGGTTTGGTTTGCAATCCCCAGTTGTGCCAGCACAGGTGTAGCATACATCCATCTTTCCAGGCATTGTTTCTTCTGCTAGAAGCAACATGGAGATGCTCAGTCATGCCAAGTCATATTGTGAAGGCAGTGAGATGACACTGAGCTCACACCTGCCCCAGCACACACCACCATCTTACCCTTAGCAAATTAGGAAATCCCAGCTCCCTAATTTTTTTTAAAGATTTATTTATTTGAAAGTCAGAGGTAGAGAGGCAGAGGCAGAGGCAGAAAGGTCTTCCATCCACTGGTTTACTCCCCCAAATGGCCCCAACAGCCAGATCTGGGCCCATCTGAAGCCAGGAGCTAAGAGCTTCTTCCTGGTCTCCCATGCAAGCACAGGGGCCCATGGACTTCAGCCATCCTCCACTGCTTTCCCAGGTGCATTAGCAAGGAGCTAGATAGGAAGTAGAGCAAACAGGACTCGAACCAGCACCCATATAGGATGCCAGCACTTCAGGAGGTGGCTAGGTCTACTAAGCCACAACGCCAACCCTGATGTTTTCTTGTATTTACCCACAACAAAGAGAGCGAAGTGTCAGGGTAGTGAGAGGTATTAAAAGAAGAGAAATGTGTTTCTTAAACATACCCTTAGTCTATCATCCTAAGCTAATGCCATTTGTTTTTCAACACTGCTCAGCAGTTGCCGTGAGAATAAGAACACTTGACGATTCTGTCTTCTTGTCACAGCTACATGTCTACAAGTGCTCCTGTGTATTTTTTTCCCAAGTCAGTAAGATTCAGAAAGCCTCTATTGTTTATCATGCTAGTGATCCTACTGTTCTAGAACAGGAGAAGCTGAAACACACTCACAATTGTGGATGACAAACACACTCAGACCACCAATGCCTTTGCAAAAACAGTGTAAAAATATTTGGATAAATACATTTATTTGGGTAACTACTGTAACAACTGAGAGAAGGAGGAGGAAACCCATAAAAATAGCACATTGACAATTGGGAAATTAGAGTCACTTGAAGAAAAGTCTAAGGACTCCTTGCTAAAACAACCTTCCCCAGAAAGTGTGTTGTGAACTCTGAGTTCCAAACCTTGCCTCCACCCTTCTGGTCCTTCTACTTACAACCAAGGCACCACAATATTCGGAAACTTGTTTCAATTTTTATTTCAAACAAGTATTGTGAACAGATTTTCCTGAAAGGATAAATTGATCTAACCAAATAATTTAGAAGTGTAGGTTTACTGTGGGATTTATTTCAGTGCTTAGGGTAGGTTCTAGAGATGAAGCCTGGCATGTAAAGGAATATATTTACATATATACATATATAACACATACACATTCACATATATGAGACTGAATTCCCTTGCTACATTAGTAGCCTTATTGCTCCCTTTTCAAGAATGATGGGATTGGCTGCCTCTTGTACTCAACATCTCAAAATGGGCACTTTTTTTTACTGCATGACTCAGCCACTTAATCTGACTAAATAGCATTCCATCACCCATTAACAGCATTAAACACAACCGGATCTCGAAATACTTCAACCTTTTCAGTGTCAAAGCTATCTGTTGAGACCTGACCACAGTGAATGTTTGAACAAGCCCTCTACTGCCCTTCATGGACAAAGTACCATTTTAAATGGTCTTCTAAATCTTCAGGCTTCTAAACTATACCACCTTTTCAGAAATACAATTCCAAATTAAAATTCTGTGTCAGAAGGCAACCATTAACCAAATTGCAAGTGTTCTTATGAGCCTCATTTAACTCAGGTGCATAAAGTTGAGAAGGCAAATTTACATACAGCTTGTTTTGAGTTTGGATGGAGCTTTTTGGAGGGGAGGCGGGATCTCTATATTCATAACTGTGAAAGGGCTATAGCTAAAGTGTAAATATAAAATTACGAAATTAAAATTCAGCATTTGCTCAAGGGCAGTTGGGAGAAAGAGAAAGCTAACTAAATATTGACAAAGCATAACAGTATGTATGTTGTATGCCATGTAAACCCATCAAGTCTCCTTTATTCAAAGGAGGAAGATCTGAACAGCAACTTCAGTGAAAACAAGACAACTCAAATTACTCACGAATTAATGTTTTTGATCTTCTTCATTCCTCATTTTATGTACACCTTTGCTGTGGAAACAATGGGGGAAAATGAGTCACTGGATTATCTCAAAAACAGTGACAGTGATTCAGTCATTCAACAAATAATGCTTGTGCTGTATGTCCTGTTTTTATGCTGATGAAATGGGAAGCTGTGAGGTCTGACATTAAAAAACGCACCATCAAGGGGAAAGATAATCAAGAGAGGAGGGACAGAGTGGAAGTAGGCAGATGTTCCCAGAAAAAAAGAGGAGATCTGTCCATAGACTGGGTTGGGGGTGAGTGTGAAGGTTAGGCCAGGGAATGTGTTCCAGAAGAAATGACTCAAGAAGTGAACCTTGAGCTTCCTTGCTACTTCCTTTTTGAGCAAGGTGAGCACTTCCTTTCTAGGTCTACAGGTTTCCTTCTCCACTGGATTATTTCTCCAGTAGTTACTAGGTACCAGTTACTGTACTAAGTGTGTTATTTTTCAATTATTCTTCCCCAAATCATAAGTCAAGTTTTGTGTTCTCCCCTTTAAGGCGAAATTGTCTGTCCCTAGCACAGTGGAATGTGACCATATTTGGAGATAGGGCCTTTACAAAAATGATCAACTTGAAGTGAGATAATTAGGAGAGGCCTTAATCCAGTAAGTGTCCTTATAAGAAAAGGTGAGGATACAGACAACACAGAGGAACAACCATGTGAGGACACAGACAGGCGGTGATCAGCAACAAGCCAAGGACCAAGGCTTCTGATGAAACCACTCGCACGCTGTGTAAACTGTGCAGTATGTGCAATTTTGTTACAGTGACCCTCTCAAACTAATGCACCCTGTTTGCAGATAGCAAACAGACATCAAATAGTGTCTCAGTCATACAAAGTATCAGAACCGGGACTTTAGAATGGGTCTCTCTGATCCAGAACTTCCCTTAACTCTCAAACACAACTGCATGCTTGAGCTCCTGCCTACCCAGGTATGCTCTGAATCCCACCAGGAATGTGACCCCCTTTTACAGCTGCCTACCCCGTCCACTTCCCCTTCTTCAACATACCTAACTCTTAACAAATAAGAACTTGCACTGTGCTCACTACTATGGCAAATGTTGTGGGAGACAGGATCAGAGACAGGCTGTGCCATGAAGGAGAACCCATTCCCATGGGAGATGAACATAGCAGCATAAAAACCATCTTAGGAGTTTAGTGAATGACAAATATCTAGTGCCAGTGGCAAATAAAGTGCTGTCAACCTCCACACTGCTCCACCTACTGCAGCTTGCTTTGGTCACCAGCGTTAATCAGAAACTGCTTTTGCCAAGATCTCCCAGTTTCTAAACCTAATAGACAACCATTCAGTCATTTGATGCCATTAGTCACATCTTCCTTCTGAAAATTCTTGCTTAGTATTCCTGGCATGGTTCTCTGGTTTCCTTTCTTTTGCTGTGACTATTATTCAGCAATCTTTTCTGGTTCCTTTTCTTTATCCTACTTCGGTGGATCTTGGATTCTGTTCTCAGACCATCTCTTTTCTCACCTTATCTTGAGAATGATATTCCTTTACATGTTATCAACAGGCACCTATCACTCCTAAACTTACAGCTCTAGCCAAGTTCTGATTTCTGAGCTCTGGATCCATGCATCCAAAATCTCTCCAATCTACCCTTTCTTAAACTGGACAGCAAAGGATTCCTCTCCCTTTTTTTTTTTTTTAACAGCAAAATTCCTGTGGCACTTAACATACTAACAGCCCAGAATATTTCTTTGCCTACCAGTTGCATAGTAATCTGCAATGCCATAATAATTTATTTTGCAGGGGCCAGAACTGTAGTGTAGTGGGTTAAGGTACCACTTGGAACACCAGAATCCCATATAGGTACCAGTTCGATTCCTGTCTTCTCCACTTCCAATCCAGCTCCCTGTTAATTGGCCTGAGAAAGTAGAGAAAAATGGCCCAAGAGTTTGGGACCCTGCAACCGCATGGAAGACTTGGATGAAGCTCCTGGATCCTGGCTTCAGTCTGGCTCAGCCCTGGCTTTTGCAGCCATTTGGAAAGTGAACCAACCAGTAAACGAAAGATCAATAAATCTCTCTCCCTCCCTCCCTCCCTCTGTAACTGTGCCTTTCAAATCAAGTATGTAAATTTTTTTTTAAAAAAAAGTGAAATGTTTTTACAAATAAAATCTGCTGAGCTACCTTTCCAATATCCCTGATAAAACTGGACAGAACTGGCTACAGTCAGTCTTGCAACTGGAGCTCACATAAGATCGACTCAGACCTGAGAGTTGCATTATTGTCATTAGAATGTTAAATGATATACCTCCAATGACAAGGTCTTTAAACATATTTTGATGTATGTAAAGACAATTTTTCATGGCACCTGCTCAAATGACTGCACCCACTCATTTTCTCTGCACTTATGCTTCATCACTTTGTTTCACCCAATTCCACCCCAATTACCCTAACTCCATAAATTCTCAAAACTCTGTATGTGGATATAGATTTGGGCGTTAACATGACTTCTCCCTTTGTCCTACAGGCATGTAGTAACAGCAAATGTTCTTTCTCAGAAGGTAAATCCAGGGTTCTTATAACAGAAATAGTGTACACATGAACAGGGGGACCTGTCCCATAATGCCTCTCAATCCCCACCCTTAGTGAACTGTAGCCAGTCACCCAAGCCAGAAGCATAGGAGGCATTGGTTTGGGAAGTTTAGAACTGCTGGTTTGGAAACCATGCTGGTCTTTACCTAAGTTCAAATTCCATAATATCTTAATTTATTTGAACTTCAGTGCCCTCACCTAAAACAATGAAAATGATAGGATGTGGGCCCAGTGCTGTGGCGTAGCAGATAAAGCCATCACCTGAAGTGCTAGCATCCCATATGGGCTCCTGTTCGAGTCCCCACTGCTCCACTTCTGACCTGGCTCTCAGCTATAGCTTGGGAAAGCAGAAGATGCTCCAAGTCCTTGTGCCCGCATGGGAGACCAGGAAGAAGCTCCTGGCACCCGGCTTAGTATTGTTACAGCTCCAGCCATTGTGGCCATCTGGGGAGTGAATCAGCAGAAAGAAGACCTCTCTCTCTCTCTCTCTGCCTTTCAAATAAGTAAGTAAGTCTTAAAAAATGATAAAATGCACCTGAAGAGGCTTTGTGAGGATGCAATTTGGAAGTCCCCCAAGACCACCCTCAGGCTCAATATTTGGCAAGAACTCATAGGACTTAGAAAAGTTCTTTGTTCACAATTATGATTTACTACACCAAAAGGATACAGACTAAACTCAGCAGGGGAAAGAGACACATACAAGCATTTTTCAAGAAAGTTCTGAAAAGTACAATGAAAAACATTTTTGTGCCGGCGCTGCGGCTCACTAGGCTAATTCTCCGCCTTGCGGTGCCGGCACACCGGGTTCTAGTCCCGGTCGGGGCGCTGGATTCTGTCCCGGTTGCCCCTCTTCCAGGCCAGCTCTCTGCTGTGGCCAGGGAGTACAGTGGAGGATGGCCCAGGTGCTTGGGCCCTGCACCCCATGGGAGACCAGGAAAAGCACCTGGCTCCTGGCTCCTGCCATCGGATCAGCGCGGTGCGCCTGCTGCAACGCGCCGGCCGTGGCGGCCATTGGAGGGTGAACCAACGGCAAAGGAAGACCTTTCTCTCTGTCTCTCTCTCTCACTGTCCACTCTGCCTGTCAAAAAAAATAAATAAATAAATAAATAAAAAACATTTTTGTGCAAAAATCCTTTGAAATCCATGCACACTTTTTTCATAATATCCATTTTCCTTGAACTTTTTAAACAATTTTTGTTTTCATAAACTTGAAATGAATTGAGAAAAAGAGACACAGAGATCTTCCATCTACTGGTTCATTCCCCCAAATGCCACAACAGACAAAGATGGAGCAGGCAGAAGCCAGGAGGAGCTCAGAACTGAGTTTCGCATGTGGGTGCCAGAGACCTAAGTACATGAGCCATCACCTGCCACCTTCCAGTATGCATTAGCAGGAAGCTGGGTTGGAAGCAGATGAGCTGAGATTCAAACCAGCACACCCATATGGAATATAGGCATCCCAAACAGGCACTTAACCTGCTGCACCACAAGGTCCACCCTCATGAACTTTTAAACCTCATACAATCATATACATAGATTTCAAAACATTTTAGCACCAAAATAAACTTGTCTTTTTTTTAAAGAGTTTTTTTTTTTTTTTTAATTGAGGCCAGCATTGTGGCACAGAGGGTTAAGCCACAGCTATGACACCAGCATAACCATATCGGAGCTCTGGTTCAAGTGCTAGCTGCACCACTTCTGAACAGGTTTCCTGCTAATGTGCTGAGGAAAGCAGCAGCAGATGACCCAAGCACTGGTGGGAGACCCCTATTGAGTTTCTAGCTTCTGGTGTTCAGCCTGGTCCAGCCGCGGCTGTTGCGAGCATTTGAGGAGTGAACAAGCAGAAGGAAGGTCTCTCTCTTCCTCCCAGAGAAATAAAGAATGAAGGTAATGTAACATAAAATGAGGGGTGAGGGGAGAAAGGAAGGAAGAAAGCATGAAGAAAGAAGGTATGTTTATTTTAAAAATTTAATTAATTTAAAAGGCAGAGACACAGAGGTCTTCCATCAACAGGTTAATTCCTCATATGCCTCAACAGCCAGGTCTGGTAAGGCTACATCCAGGAGTCTGGAATTCCATTTGATCCAGTTGAGTGGCAGGGACCCAAGTACTTGAGTCATCACCTCTACCTTCCAGAGTGCACATTAGCAGGAAGCTGAAATTGGAAATGGAGCTGGGATTTGAAGCCAGGCACTCCAACAGGGGATGTGGGTGTCCCAAGCAGCTTTTTTTTGTTTGTTTGTTTTTGTTTTTGTTTTTGTTTTTGTTTTTTTTGACAGGCAGAGTGGACAGTGAGAGAGAGAGAGACAGAGAGAAAGGTCTTCCTTTGCCGTTGGTTCACCCTCCAATGGCCGCCGCGGCCAGCACGATGCGACCGGCGCACCGCGCTGATCCGATGGCAGGAGCCAGGAGCCAGGTGCTTTTCCTGGTCTCCCATGGGGTGCAGGGCCCAAGCACCTGGGCCATCCTCCACTGCACTCCCGGGCCACAGCAGAGGGCTGGCCTGGAAGAGGGGCAACCGGGACAGAATCCGGCGCCCCGACCGGGACTAGAACCCGGTGTGCCGGCGCCGCTAGGCGGAGGATTAGCCTAGTGAGCCGCGGCGCCGGCCCCAAGCAGCTTTTTAACTTCTGCACTAAACACCCACCCTTAGGCTGATCTTTAATTCAATTTTCCAACAACTTCTTGAAGTATCCTCATAGGGCGGAGCCCAGCAGAGAGCTTCACGCTGTCCCCCTGCAATGGAGTCATGTGGAGAGCACTCCCTTCTCCCAGCAACAATGTTTGACAGCATGCACTGAGTACCATGAGCCAGGGAAGGGCATCTGTCCATCCAGCTTTTGTTTTGTTTTAAATGGAGGTCAGTCACATAGATATGGCTGACCACCCATGTGACCAAAAGTCAAGCTGATATGGGATTCAAAGCACCACCTAAAATCTCATGGTTATCACAAACTATCTGTCATGGCCCAAGGCCCCATGTAACATAAACGTTCTTATCGGGCCCAGAGTTACTTCCCAAGAGTTGCTCCAGGGTCAGATCCTCTACTGCACAGAGGATTAATGAGTTCACACATACAGCATGTTTAGCAGAGTGCCCGACATATACTAGGTGCTCAAGAAATGTTAGTTGTTGTTAGCGTTTTCATCCTGTGTTTCTCTTCACTTCCCATGTTCAGTTGCCAAGTCTTGTAAATACCTCCCTCTTTGTTTTCTGCCACTACTTTTTCTGTTTATGCCACCACCTTTATATAGAGTGAAAGCAATCTCATAATGAAACAATAAGAAAATAATGTAAAAAGAACATGTAATTTTGAAAAGAGCCAAATAAAAGTTCTAAAACAAGTAGTCTTGGAAATTAAAAACTCAGTAGATCCCATAAACATCAGATGAGCCACAGACAAAAATGCAATGAAAATTAAAACTTTGCTATTTCCTAAAGTTTTCTATTTTCATAAGGAAATACAAAAAGAATCCATTGTAGTGTTCTTTGAAGTAGTGAAAAATTAGAATGGGGAATGTAAAAGGTATTTTTACAATCAAATACTACTCAAAAGTTAAAATAAGTGAACCAGATTTGCATGCACAGATTTGTATGAATGTATGATAAATATGCACAGAAGGAAAAAATAAAGACTTGAGTCACTTATGCAAATTTCTAAAATTCAAAATACAGTGGTAGTTTATATATACTTGCACATATTGAAAATGTGTTAATGTGGATGAGAAGGGTATACACCAGCTGTGGAATGTTTCTTCTAGGAGATATGGGAGAGAGAGTCAGGAAGTGAATAATGGGATTATAAGAGCTTAAACTATGTATAACTGGAGCAAGTATAGGAAACATTGATTACTTTCAATTCTGCAAATGTGTCCCGTTTTATTTTTCTTTCCCTTTCCCCATATCTTGACTGTCAGCCAGGGCTCAACTAGGAAAGGAGAATTGTATGTTGAAAAAAATGGGCCAACGCTGTGGCACAGTGGGTTAAGCTGCTCACTGCAATGCTGGCTTCCCAAATGGATACCAGTTGGAGTCCTGGCTACTGCATTTCCAATCCAGCTCCCTGCTAATGTGCTGGGGAAAGCAGCAAAAGGTAGCCTAAGTTCTTGGGCCCCTGCCACACATGTAGGAGACCTGGATGGAATTCCTTGCTTCCAACTTCAACCTGGCCCAGTCCTGGTCATTGCAGCCATTTGGGAAGTGAACCAATGGATATCTATCAAATAAATACATCAATTAAATAAATACATCTTTTTAAAAAATTATGTGCAGCTAGTATATGACCTAGCACTTCCATTCACAAATATAATATCTAAAAGAATTGAAAGGGAGTTAAACATGTATTTATATACCATTATCCTTTGCAGCATTGGTCTCAGTGGCCAAAAGGTGGAAATCCAAATGGCCATCAACTGATGAATGGATAAATTGTACTATATTATACAATAAAATTTATTCACCCATAAAAATGGAATGAGCAACTTTAAAATACAACATGGGTGAATTTTTAAAATTTAAGACAGATACAAGACCAATGTTATATTATTCTATTCATATGAAATACCTAGAATAGTCTGACTCAGATGAGGAGTATTATTTTATAGATTAGAGATTTATTTACCAGGGGCTAAGAAGAAAGGAATATGGGGAATTGTTGCTTAATGTCTACAATGGTTAATTAATGTTAGCAATGGTTACAATGGTTAATTAATAGTAATGCAATGGTTAATTAATGTTGCTTAATGGTTCTGTTTGATGTGATGAAAATCTTCGGAAATAGATAATGATGATGGTTACACAACATTGTCAATGTAATTAGTGCCACTGAACACATGTGCCAAGTACATACATATATGACAATTTTTTAAAAATAATGTAATATACAAAAAACCACTTATTCATACACTTTAAATGGGTAAAATGTATGTAAATTATCAATTTTTTAAGTAAACAAGCAAGAAAGATTTATTACAAGGAACTGGCTTATGTGCAAGGGCTGACTGGAACTCTCAAGGGCAGACTGAAGCTACTGGGCACAGGAGGAATCCTCCTTTCTCAGAGAATCCCCTTCTGCCCTTAACTTTTTCAACTGGCTGGATCAGGCCCACCAGGGTTACGCAGGAGGACTTCCCTTACTAGAAGTAAACTGATGATAGATTTTAGTCACACTACAAAATATCTTTATAGCAATATCTAGGCTGCTATCTAATTGAAGTACTGGCAATAGCCTAGCCAAGCTGACACATAAAACTGACCATCACAGTATGGTTTATATTATGGGTACATCTCTCTGTCCTTGACATTGATATGCACTCAAACTTCAAGAAGTTCAATAGTGTCCAAAAGTACTGTGGAAACATTTTCAAAGATATACGTTGTTTAATGTATGATATAAAAGCTATGAATATAACAACCAAGAAATTTTTAATATATCCTTAAAAAGGTTGTAATTACTGTATTTTAAAGTGTCTAGCATAATTTCCACATTTATTCTTAAAAATATAAAGTCTATGCACAGCACTGGACCCAGATTGATATTAAAATTAATAAGACACACAACTTGGCCACAATGAGTTCACAGTCTCCTCCTATTTACACATCAATAAATCATGATTCTTCCCCAGTCACTAGACCATGGGCTCTACTGGTGTCCTGGGTCAGCCCCATGTCCACTCTGGAATAAACAGTCTGGAATAAACAGCCTCTGCTGCCCGAATTTTGACTCTCAGGTGTCAGGGTCTATGGGGTGGAAGACTCAACAGTAAGAAATTAAAACATCCCCCATACTGTCAGAAACACTAGAGGCATTTATTTCTGGGATAATTCTTTTCATGGAAAAGTTTCCCTATGCAGAATTTCTCACTTTCAAAGCAAAAGACATTCGTTCCTAATTAAGATGTGAGAAGATAAGGGTCCTAGCGCCTAAGGTATCTGGTGGTGCCTCCCTCCTCTCCAGTTTACCCGCTTCTAATCCTCTCCCCTGTATGCTTGCCTCTGCTCCTCTTTTCTTTCTCTTGCCTTTACATACCTTCTCCCCATCATTGTCCTTGTGGTCATCACTTAGCTCTGATGTAGGACTTAGAGTGAATGCCATGGTCCATTTTTTAACCTGTCAGGTAGAGAGACGGAAATATAAGCAAAGACAAAGTCATATTCCAGGAGCAAAAAGAAAAAATAGGGGGCTCTAAAGTTCAGTTTTCTCTGCTTAATGACATAATTTTTAAAAGTTGTTCAGCAATTATTTCACCTCAGTGATAATAAGGAACACCATTGAGTTTCTACTTTCAGGAAACTTTATTTCATGAAAAGGCAAACACTCCTAAGAAGGTGCAGCATTTTCATGTTTTAAGGGTTAGGGGTCCCCTCCCACCTCATTTTTGCTGCCTTAAATTACTGAATATCTTTTGAAAAAAATCATTATTTTACAAACTGAAACTACACTTTCCACCCTTATTGAACATCAGGCAGCATGCAATCATGCATGGAAACTAAATGGTGAAAAAAAAAATCGGTTCTATGAAAATTAATTTAATTATGCTCTCAATGTTTTTCTATTGATAGAATGTACATGTAACTCCTTTAGGACAATAATAGAGGTTACAAAATCTAATTCACAGGAGCAAAGGGGAGTTTCATTGCTGTTGCTTAAATTATTTGATTTCTCATTCCTATCAGGGACCATTCGATCCAAGTGAGCCATTTCATTGCCATTTGAGAGGAGAAAAATTAGGCCAATACACTATTAAACCAGAGATTCCTATTGAATGTTCCAACATATTCTTGTATCATTTGCTTTCTATGAATCAAAATAATGCAATATTGTCTGCCACTAGGCAATGCAGGATCCCAGTATTGCATATTCCCTGACATTTTAGTTGAGCAAATACCCAAAGGGCCCTCCCAGGTGGATGTAACTTGGCTTTGGGCAATTAGTGTCCAGAGCCACATTAATGTTGTCTTCCTGATTCTGCAACTTGACAGTCTGATAAACAATAGCACTGAGAGGTGTGAACTTCCACTATTTATCTCAATGGGCTGTTAACTTTGAAACCCAATTATGATCACTTAAATGCCAACACTGTTAATCATTTCACTGCTGATCACTGTACCAGAAACATCCAGCCACAGTGATGTGCTTCTTCCCTGGGCTGCTGGGCTCAATTGTCATGTCCTGATGTACTTTTTCAAAATGTCCTCTTGTTAGGAGTGTCAATCTTGGATGGGCTAAATGGGTATATTCAGTGTTTGAGCCTTTCGGTAAGCAAAGCACCTATCACTATGCTTAAAACAAAGAAAGGAGTGACTACCTGCGGCTTGTTTTCAAATACTGAGCTTGAGTTTTCCTTACAGGAATCTCTTCAGTCCCGTGAGTCCTTACAGAAATTAAACCGTTTGGAATACCAGGGTCACCATTAGAGATAATGTAAAATAGGAGGAAGGAGGGTGATTTTTCCAGAAGTCACTGTTGTGAACAGTGACTTCATCCATCTTCAAATATTTTAATAGTTCTTCCAGGTCTTCCATCCAAAATGTCACCAATATGTTTATATTGAATGTCTCTGTGAGCATGCTCTTTACATGTAACTATCGAAACCTAGAAAAGTAGGTATTTTGAGAAAAATCAGTAGAGGTTGCTTCTTGTGTGAGGGAAGAAAGTCTCATGGATAAAAAACACAAGAAATGAGAAAGGGCTTCAACTTCCCTTTGAGTTCAAAATGGATTATGGCAGGATTTCCTTAGACTTATGTAAAAGAGGAATACAATGAACACAAAACATCTGAATAAAGTGGAAGGAGAGTTCCCTAGAAAAAGTAAAGTTCCTATCTTTCCCTAAGATAACTATGAAAAAAAGCTTTAGTACTGATCCTCTAACAAGCTCCCACCCCAGGCCTGAGGCACTGTCAGTCATGCAGGACAGGTCCAGAGCATTCATTCTAAAAGTGTACTCCTAGCGATTTCTCAGGCCCACTCCACATCAAATGAATCAAACTGAAACAGCAAGCTCTCTGGGGACTCTGAGACCCTTTGAAGTTGGAGAACACTGGTCTGTGGGAAGCATACAATGACACAGGCCAGGACAGGCGTAGGGGCAGCCAATATTGTCATATTTCCAAACCAGCCACTGACCAGTTCTTTAATTCAATCATAAAATTAAAAAGGAAAATCTATGCACACATCTTTGAAATCTGCACCCCAATGCACCACTGACCAAACTCTGCTGAGAAACTCATATTTTGTATTCCTCCTGCCCACATAGTAACTACACAGTGTCTTGAGTAAGTCATATGCCTGATCTGCTAAGCAGAAAATTTAGGGAGAGATTAGATAAGTACATGAAATTTTAATTTAAATAAAGCCTTTGGGTTCAACCCTTCAATAGAAGTAAGTTCAATAGAACTTTTCCAAACACTCATCCCAAACTGAAAATGTACAATATTTAGAATCATTGTATTAAAAATATCCTTTGTACATGCTAACAATCACTTTTCCAAACTAAGTAAAAACAGATTTCCTCCAGTAAACTTAAAGGTTTCTTCAAACATGTATTATTTATTCAAGAATAATGGTTTTTGTGAATTTCTGTGCCTCTTGATGCTACACAGCTTCTGATGTCACATATATTTCTCATTCAAAAAAAAAAAAAACCTGTTGAAGTGAAATGGACACTATGAGAAACAGTGACTTGATCAGCTCTTGTCCTGACTGTTGATATACAATGTAATACTTTATCCATTTTAGTCTTTTCTCTTTGTTTTGTTCTAGTACTATTGGTTGAACTCTGTGATTAACACACAATTATTCTTAGGTGTTTAAATTTTAACTGAAAAGTGATCCCTGCTAAATATAAGAGTGGGAATAAGTGAGGGAGGAGATGTACAATTTGAGACATGTTCAATTGGACTTGCCCCAAAAGGTGGAGTTAGAATCATTCCAGGGGATCCCAATACAATCCCATCAAGGTGGCATGTACCAATGCCATCTCACTAGTCCAAGTGATCAATTTCAGTTCACAACTGATCACACTGATAGGTCTAACAGTCAAAGGGATCACACAAACAAGACTAGTGTCTGCTAATACTAGCTGATAGAATCAAAAAGGGAGAGAACGATCCATCATGGGAAGCAAGATACACAGCAGACTCATAGAATGGTGGATGTCCTAAATAGCACTCTGGCCTTAGAATCAGCCCTAAGGCATGGGGATATGGCTGAAGAGCCTATGAGAGTATTTTAGGCATGGAAAGCCGAGACACCCTGGAAAAAAAAAAAAAAAGAAGGCCTTAATGGAAGATCTCTGCAAGTGAGATCCCAGTGGAAAGAACAGGCCATCAAAGAAGGAGGTACTTTTCTCTGAAGGGAGGAGAGAACTTCCACTTTGACTATGACCCTGTCAGAATAAGATCAAAGTCGGTGAACTCAAAAGGCTTCCATAGCCTTGGCAACTCATGACTAGAGCCTAGGGAGATTACTGACGCCATAAACAAGAGTGTCAAATTGTTAAGTCAACAATGAGAGTCACTGTGTACTTACTTCTCATGTGCGATCTGTCCTTAGTGTGTTGTCCAATGTGAAGTAATCCTATAACTAGTACTGAAACAGTATTTTACACTTTGTGTTTCTGTGTGGGTGCAAACTGATGAAATCTTTACTTAATAGATACTAAATCGATCTTCTGTATATAAAGATAATTGAAAATGACTCTTGATGTGAATAGAATGGGAGAGGGAGCGGGAGATGGGAGGGGTGTGAGTGGGAGGGAAATTATGGGGGGAAGCCATTGTAATCCATTAACTGTACTTTGGAAATTTATATTTACTAAATAATAAAAAAAAAAGTCAAGCTCTAAAATAACAAACTTGGACCGAGCGACTTTATTTCACCCATCAAAAATCAGTCTACAGCACTTAAGGGCACCAACCAAGGCAACCCAGCAAGGTACTCATATTTTGCAAACTTGAATTTGAAACTGTTTTAAGATAGTATTCATTAGAAGTAACCTTTTAGGCTACCTCCTAAAACTGATATTCTTACTTATAAACTTATTATCTAAGAAAGGGGAGAATTACAAAAGCTGTTATCAGGGATATACTACCTGGTAGCACTTTGTCAAAGATATCTTGATCATCAGAAAGCAACTTTCCCATAGAAAGTCACATTATCTTTGTGGATAATATAGATGAACCAGGAATTGAAATAATCATGTGTGCCCTGCACAGAAACAATCAAGAACTAAGAAGCACCTGAGATTATAACTGCCTTGAGGTTAACAAATTAGCCTGCCACAGTTTCATAGAAAAGACAGGAGATTTATGGGTCAGAGAAAAAAAGTTTTATTACTCATAGCAATAGCAGTATCCAGAAGATCAGCATTGATACCCTGTTACCCTAGTCCCAATCCTCATAAATTGATGCAGTGAGGGCCAGGTGATACCTGCACACACACTGGGTGTCATTAGAGGAGAGAAATCCTAAGCTTAGAGGACTTGGTTCTTTTATAATAGACAGAAAGCGGCCGGCGCAGTGGCTCAATAGGCTAATCCTCTGCCTTGAGGCGCTGGCACACCGGGTTCTAGTCCCGGTCAGGGCGCCGGATTCTGTCCCGGTTGCCCCTCTTCCAGGCCAGCTCTCTGCTGTGGCCAGGGAATGCAGTGGAGGATGGCCCAAGTGTTTGGGCCCTGCACCCCAATGGGAGACCAGGAGAAGTACCTGGCTCCTGCCATCGGATCAGCGTGGTGCGCCAGCTGCAGCAGCCATTGGAGGGTGAACCAACGGCAAAGGAAGACCTTTCTCTCTGTCTCTCTCTCTCACTGTCCACTCTGCCTTTCAAAAAATAAAAATAAAAAAATAAAAAAAACATAATAGACAGAAAGTTTCCCTCACCTCTGCCCCTGGAAAGATTATCTTTTATATATACTGGACAATACACAAACTTGCCCTTAATTTTTCAAGAAAATACTACATCTAAGGCTGAGAATTATATAAAGTCCTGAAAAAGATAGTTTACAACAAGACCATGAGTTCTTCTGCTCACAACAAAAACAGAAATGCAAGAAACTCATGAGGCCGGCGCCGTGGCTCAATAGGCTAATCCTCCACCTTGCGGCGCCGGCACACCGGGTTCTAGTCCCGGTTGGGGCGCCGGATTCTGTCCCGGTTGCCCCTCTTCCAGGCCAGCTCTCTGCTATGGCCAGGGAGTGCAGTGGAGGATGGCCCAGGTGCTTGGGCCCTGCACCCCATGGGAGACCAGGAAAAGCACCTGGATCCTGGCTCCTGCCATCGGATCAGCGCGGTGCGCCGGCTGCAGCGGCGGCCATTGGAGGGTGAACCAACGGCAAAAGGAAGACCTTTCTCTCTCTGTCTCTCTCTCTCACTGTCCACTCTGCCTGTCAAAAATAAAAAAATAAAAAAATAAAAAAAAAAAAAAAAGAAAAGAAACTCATGAAGAATTCTATCCCAACAATGACTACAGCCAGAGGCACTAGAAAGAAATCATCTTCCTGGATTTAAATACCAATTCTTGGGTACGTTATTCAGCATCTCTACATTGGTCTAACATATAAAAAGGGATACTAATAGGAAGCATATCAGAAGGATGTTGTCAAACATTTTATACAATGTGAGATATAGAGTGGCCATTGAAATATTATTACATGCTTGTACCAACACATCTAGGACTATTGAAAGGAATATCCTCAGGAGCCATTAAATTCACCATTATATTTGCCTCAAATTCCCAAACTCAAAAAAATGCAAATGTTGAAAGCAACATACATGCATTTTTTAAGATGGTGGAGCAGGAAGGGAGCATACTGCTATAGTCTAGAAGAAGGTAGTTTTAAAAAAGTGGAAAGAGTGCAGTCTCATGGAAGAATTATGGAAAATACAGCAGAGGAAACTCTACACAAATTAGATGGATACAGTGGACATATGTGGAGGGTGTGGATGTGCACAACTCAGGACCCCAGCAGCCTAGAGACTCCACACCAGCTTTGGAGAATGAGGTAAGACCACACTGCAGCAGCTCCAGCCTCTGGTGAAAAAGCTGAAGGAAGAACCTAGAGGTAATCCAGCTTGGAACCTCATGGGGAACAGTGTATCTGCCAAACTAAAGGAGAAAAAAAAAGCAGAAGGCATGTTTCCCTCTCCCAGTCACACTACAACAGTGTCCTGTAACACACTGATAGAGAGCAGGCACCATTTTGAAGATATATAACAGCTTCACCAGTTTGTGTCCCCACCCAGCAACCAGCCAAGCAGAGACAACTGAGTCTAGTTGGGAGAACAGACAGGGGGCTGGGTGCTTGTGACTGTGGGAAACTTGTGTGCCTGGACTGTGAAAAACATTGAGGCTGTGTGAGAGGACCCAGGGTATGGCTGGGACTATCAGCAGTCATGTGGGAGGCCCCATGTGCTCAGTGCTCTCTGGTTACCTGGTGAGGGGCATTGCTGGGGAATCTGAGCTTACACTGAAGACTACACAGGTCATTTGTGTGGTCCTTGTGGCAGAGCAAACAAATAATATACTCCCTGGGACTAGCACATAGCACTGGTCTTCACTGAGGAGAAGAGCTCAGCTGAGTGCATCACAACAGAAAAGAACAAACCTTCCCTCTGATTAAAAAAAAATATATTTTTTACCACACCAAACTTTGGTGTGTCACCTCAGCAAAGTGAAGTCAACTGACAGAATGGGAGAAATATTTGCTAACTATGACACTGATAAAAGATTAATAACCAGAAAAAAAAGATCAAGAAACTCAACAACAGCAAAACAATCAGGTTAAGAAATGGTCAAAAGACTTGAATGGCATTTTTCAAGAGAGTAAATTCAAATGGCTAACAGACACATGAAAATATGTTCAGGCTCACTACCTATCAGGGAAATGCAAATCAAAACCACAATGAGGTTTCACCTCACCCCAGTTAAAATGGCTTTCATACAGAAATCAATAAACAACAAATGCTGGCAAGGATATGGGGGAAAATGCACCCTAATCTACCGTTGGTGCAAATGTAAACTGGTAAAGCCACTACGGAAGACAGTATGGAGATACCTCAAAAAACTGAATATAGACCTACCATATGACCCAGCCATCCCACTCCTGGGAATCTACCCAAGGGAAATAAAATCAGCAACCAAAAGATTTATCTGCACCTCCATGTTTATTGCAGCTCAATTCACAATAGCTAAGACATGGAATCAACCTAAGTGCCCATCAACTGAAGACCAGATAAAGAAATTATGGGATATGCACATTTTGGAATACTACACAGTGGTTTAAAAAAGTGAAATCCAGTCATGTGCAACAAAGTGGATGAATCTGGAAAACATACTTAGTGAAATAAGCCAGTCCCAAAGGGGCAAATATATGTTCTCCCTGATATGTTAGAACTCCCTGATCTGTTAGCACCAAAAATAAAGTGAAAAAAAGTGAAATTGACACTCAAGAATGGATGGATTGAGCTCCCCTTGTCCTGTCGAGGAAGAATTTTGTTTCTTTTTTTCTCTTCATACTATCTGTTGAACTCTTTACTTAACATAGAGTTAACCATATGTGTATAAAGTCAATTGAAAAATCATGTGTATAAAGTCAAAAAAATAAGATTGAGAAAAAAGAGAGGGAGGAGGAAGTCTGTCACTATAAAGCTGTATAGTTCTACATACATTCCTATGGACTTACTTCTATGGGTACAGTTTAAAAACTTGTCATGGGACTCCAAATCCCATTAAGCTTGGTGGTACAATACCACCTTAATTGTTAAAGTGATCATATTAAGTGTTAAGGGGAATATATAGATAGGATTCAGTGTCAAAGTGATCATATAAATAGGATCAAGTGCCTGGTAATAATAATAGAATTTTAAAAAGAGCATGTTCCAACATGGGAAGCAGTCCACACAGCAGACTCATAGGATGACAATTGCTTTAAAGTAACACTCTGACCTCAGAATCAGCCCTTAAGGCATTCTGGTCTGGTACACTTTGAAAACTTGCTATGGGACCCCAAATCCAATTAAGCTGGGTGGTAAAAATGCCCTCTTAAGTGTTAAAATGATCATATACATAGAATTAAGTGTTAAAGGGATTATATAATATCTGTGTCTGGCAATAATAATAGAAATAAAAAGGAGAAAATGTTCCAACATGGGAAGCAGTCTACACAGCAGCCTCTTAGAATGACAAATGCCCTAAACAGCACTCTGACCTCAGAATCAACCCTTAAGGCATTCTGGCCTGGCTGAAAAGCCCATGAGAGCATTTCAGGCATGGAAATACAAGATACTATGGCAAAAAACATCCTACATGAAGGATTTCTATGGCTCTCTATGAGTGAAACCCAGTGGAAAGAAGTAGCCATCAAAGAAGGATAAACTTTTCTCTGAAGGCAGGAGACAACTTCTACTTTGCTTATGTCCTTGTCTAAATACTAATGGAGATTGTGGATTCAAAATCCTTCCATAACCTTGGCAGCTCACGTCAAGAGTCTTGGGTGATCACTGACATCATACATAAGAGTGTTAATTGTTAAATTAACAGGAGTCACTATGCACTAACTTCCCATGCAGGACCTCTGTCCTCTATGAGATATATTATGAGAATTAACTGTAAAACTTGTTCTGTGTGTGTGTGTGTGTGTGTGTGTGTCTAAATTGTTGAAATCTTCATTTAGTATAGAGCTGGTCTTCTGCAAATAAAGTTAACTGAAAATGAATCTTAATGGAGAATGGCTGGGAATGGGAGAGGGAGGAGGGGTGGAAGTGTGAGTAGGATGGCAGGTATGCTGGGAAGAATCACTATATTCCTAAAGTTTTTTTACCTATGAAATTTGTACTCCTTAAAATTAAAGGTTTCTTTGGGGAGAAAAAAAAACACGATAGCACATAAAATTAACTACATGGATATGAAAAACTTTCTACATGTTCTAATGTTTAAGTGTCACATATTTTTCATTCTAAAAATAAAAAATAAGAGCTACATTATGAAAAAAAAAGAAAATAAAGCCTTGGGGCCAACATTGTGACAGTGTTAAGCCCCTACCTGTGATGTTGTATCCCAGCTACTCCACTTCTGATCCAGCCTCCTGCTGAACCACCTGAGGAAGCAACAGAAAGCCCAAATGCTTGGACCACTGCAACTCGTGTGGGAAACCCAGATTAGTTCCAACCTCCTAGCTTTAGCCTGGCCTAGTCCCAGCCATTGTGGCCATTTGCAAAGTGAAGCAATGGATAGAAGATATCACTGTCTCTGCTTCTCTGTGTAACTCTGCCTTTCAAATAAATAGATGAAAATCCTTATAAGAGGTTAATCAAACCCTAATACTTCAGGACTGTCTTCTTTCATCTCCTTTGACACAAAACACATTATGTTTGCCTTGCTATGACTCCGAGTGTCATAGTGTGTCAAATAGTGTGTGGTACATAATAGTGTTTTTTAATTTCAGCCAGATGTTTAGTGAAGCCTCTTTTGGCATCCTTATGAACAAGATGCAGAAATGTGAGCTGGAGGAAAGTTTCGTTTAGTAGATTTGAGATTGAACATCTAACCAAAAACTTCAATGAATTAGATATTGTGCAGTTTATTAGTGAAAGCATGGAGTTAGGGCTGAGCATCAAAGTCTAAGCTTAGCACTTGCTAACTGTGTTACTCTCATTAAAAAGTGTGATAATATATGCAAAGAGTTATTTCTAATCTCAGGTACATGGTAGATGTTCCATAAGAGTGATTTTCCTTCTACCACCCTCACTCCCCAATTAATTAATACACATCACTAACAAAAAATTCTTTAAGGCCTTAAAGGATTGCTCCCTCTGCTGTACTTTTCAGAGGCATGATTATTATATTTGAAAATGGCACAAAGTGAAGAGAAAAAGGCAATATGCTGAATAGCTGAATTAGCCTTCTGAAAGTTCTGAACTACTTGTATACTTGGCCTAATCCAAAACTCAAAGTCACACGATAATGTTTAGTAAAAGAAGCACAAAGTCCTCTTCATGGTCCCAGGTTCTAAAAGTTTAACTCTGCAAATTACACATTATGACACACTATGACGGAAAAATATGGACTAGGCTTTTAAAAAAAAGGTAAGCCAGAATTGAATATGATTCAATGTTTTACAGAATGTAAACTGTGGAGGTCTTTAACTACCAGGATATTTGGCTATGACACTCCAATCTGTTTTCCAGATTCCAATTTTACTTAAATCCTAGAATTTTGTGGGCAGAGGGACCATATCCAATACTACTGGATCACTGCCTATTCTAATATACATTTCCTGAATGGCATTTGGCATGCAGTCCCCTTGCACTCAGCTGGGGGAACTCGAAACAGAAGGCCTTTCAAAGGGACTCCACAGGCATCAACCAGAGTCACCCTGAAGAGAAGGCACCTTCTTTCCCTCCAAGGCTGAATGCGTCCCGTGCTTCAATCCTCCTTCGCTGGAGCTTACTGCTCAGAAGCTATTCTCATATTCTCAAATTATTAAACAATTTCATTAAAGAAATCAAATTACATTTAAATTATTGACATTTGAAAAGACTCATGTTAATAATATCAAATAGGAGAAAGAGAAAAGGACATACTTAAAAACCAATTATCTTGGCTGAATTCAATCTTACAATTTGCCTGCAATTCATAGAATGATTCCAGCTGTGTTTCTTTTGGGTTTGGCTGCTAGGAGCACTTTACTGAATTGTTCCCAAACCTACACTATGTCTTTCTTGATTCCTCTTAGGAATCTTTCTAGCAAAATCTCCAGTCGTTCCTTTCTGAAACTTCAAAATAATCACATGATACATTCAAAAAGGCCTCGGTAATGCAATGTGGGAAACACTAAGGGCAGCAGGCCTGAGTCTCCCCTCAAGAAGTGCTGACTTCAGATTCCAGATTGTGGAGGTGGGAGGAGCTGCCTTTTGTCTTCCACAAACAAATTCTTCCGTTTGATTATGCTGCTCCAGATTTCAGATCCCTTCATCTTGCCTCCTGAATTGCTGACTTTCTTGCTCTGAAATCACAGGCTGATATGCCCTGGAGTCTGCTGACAACTTTACCTGCAGAGCAGGAGCACTATATAGCATGCTGGAACACTTCCGCGTCAATACAGCCTAACCTAGAGCTTCTAAGCCCCTTGTGTCCAGGCATCTAGACTTTGATTCCACAATGACCCTGCTTAACACTGAGTCACTTGTTGGTTCCCTTCTGCTTGAATCCCTGTCTCACAGGCACGTGCCCTCCTCCCCACCAGTTCCTATTGAACCAAGTCGCGCCTTTCACCTGATAGCTCATTTGTGCCCCCAAAGTTTTACTCTTGATCTCATGAAGGTGGTGAGGAGTCCAAGGACTCTCTAATCTGCTTGCAGCTGTAATCTGAGGTCTACCCACCCCATCCAATAAACCCATCATTTATTTTTCTTAATCAAGTATTTCCTAATTACCAGATAATCCTAAACTTTCATTTTGCCTTTTTTCTGAGTATTTAATGTTGTTGCCTATCCCTTTTGTGAACTTTCTCCTACCAAAGATAATTTAGTGTTTGTCAGCCCCCAAATAGAGACATTTCACAGTTGTGGCAACATCATCCTCTTAAAAACCCAGTAAAAATATAAGTCTTGCAAGAAGTCTTTCCTGTCACAAATCCTATTGATTCTACCTGCTAGAACCAAACCTTTCTCATGATCATCTCTACCACTCACAGCCTTAGTTCAGTTTTCTTTATCTCAGACCCTTGTAAGAGCCTCCTACCAGTCTCACCCTCATCCAAACTACAGTCCCATCGCATAGTCAAGATTAGCTTTCTAAACCACATATCTTCCAGGACAAGATTCAGAGTTTTTGGAGCCCCAATATTACCCAGTTTGGAGGTCCTCTGTAAAATAAAGATTTTTTTTTAAATCTTACTGTTTCAAGTTCTGCAAAAACCACATGACTGTGAGGACATATTGCTCAGGAGCTTCCCAGGGTCTTAAAAGGGCCCATGCAGGTGGAGGCTCCTAAATAGTCAGTGTCATTAGCTTCAAGGTAAATGCTTTGCTGGCAAACATTAATCTCATAATGACAACTTTCATTAGTTCCCCACCAGCTGAAGGATGCTAGCAAAGATTTTAGCAACAATCATCTTGCTCTCACTAGTCACAAATCTTTACTTCCCTTACATATTCTATATTCCAAATTCATTCTGCATATCCAAGATGATTTTCCTTCTTTTCATCCTTTTACAGGTTGTTTGTTTCCCCTCTTCTCAACCTGTCCAGAACCTATGGATCTTGAAGGGAACAGGCAACTTTTACCTCAGCTTCCTAACTTGGGATGTCCTTCACGTACAATTTAGTCATTTCCTTCTCCCAAACTCAAAACTCTATTGACCTCGGTTCTACACATTGTCTTGTAATTGTTTAGATTTTGCTTCCATCAGTGAGTATTTAATTTATCTGAAAGGAGAGCCACAGAGAGAGGGACACACAGAGACATCTTCCATCCATTGGTTCACTCCCTAAATGTCTGCAATGGCTAGGGCTGGGCCATGCCAAAGCCAGAAGCCAGGTGCTTCTTCCAGGTTTCCTATGCAGGTGCAGGATTGGGCCATCTTCTGCTTTCCAAGGAACGTTATCAGGGAGCTGGATTGGAAGTGGAGCAGCTGTAACTTGAACAGGCGCCCATATAGGGTGCCGGTGTTGCAGGCAGCAGCTTAACCCATTACACTCCAACACCGGCCCCCATCGCTTGATTTTAAGGAAAAGGATACATTTTATTTATCATAAAACACCCAATCTCTTCCTACAGAAGAGTCATTGACACTTAACGAGTGACTGAATACATTATTCTAAGCCTAATGCCTTCTGCTTCAAAACTTGTGGACATTATGCTTGGTTTAGCTCACTCAGAATCCCTTTCTGAACCACTCTGACAGGGACCAACACATCTAGAGCTATTGCCTGCTTCCTGACACCATACTCCTTGATAACTATCTGCCAGGCTGGATTCCCTGCTATCAACTATTTAATCCACTCTTCCATTCCCTAGTAGAGAACTGCTCTATCTCTATAGAGGTATCTTCTTATATCTGTATCTCGGATATGGTACTAGGCCTTGGTTCTAGTGATTAATCCTTCATTGTTTTCAGCAAAGAATGTCAGAACACAAAAGAGGAGATAACATTGAAATAACTACCACAAGCTATTGTAATCTAATTTTAACTGCAATAAGTATAATTACAATAGGAGAAAATAACTAGAAGCCTGGACTATATACAAAGGCACTTCAAATAATTACCAGGAAAGTGGAATTAAAAGTTTATTTTGGCAAAAAAAAAAAGTTCAAATCCATGTATAGGTTTCCCATAATACACATTTTTCATGAACCTTTTGAAGAGATCACATATGTATGAATTTCAAAAATTTGGGGCCAAAATAAGCTTATCTTTCAATGTAGTTTCCACGAGCTTTTCGAAGTGTTTTTGTATTATCTTCCCCTTTAGAAAAGCTTTCTAGTAACAAAACATGGAGGAAAATCACATCTGCTTTTTCTCTATTGCCTTCTCTACAAGTCATGTCATTTTGCTGGCCTCCTCTCCCAAGACTGACCGTGGAAATTGAGCCATAAGCTGTATTAGTGATGGAAATGCAGATTCCCACAGCTTGTTCCTCACGACTCACTATAGTTCCATACAACCATTTCCGAGAGACAGAAACTGTTTTGAGCTGTATAATGCTCGACCACAGTAAAGACCAGAGGACATCCATTCTAAAGAGTGTGTCAACCAGACCCAACCAGGGCTTTCTGTGAGCTATTGTCAGACACTTGCCATTTCAGCACCTCCTCTCTGAGCTGTGGTAGTGGTTCCAATTTCCTTAACAAGTTATTTAACTTCACTAATCCTGCCTGACCATTTGAGGATAAATTGGGACTAAGTGAGATTTTGAATGTAATGCACAGTTTAATAAATGCTCTTGTTCTTCTCTTGGCTACATACATACATAAGTTACACATAGTGTGATACCGTGTAAGTAAGTGTCTATCAAGTAAATACCTTTATTCTTTTTCTTGTTTTTGTTTTAACTTTTAGTAAATATAAATTTCCAAAGTACAGTTTATGGATTACAATGACTTTTCCCCCCGTAACTTCCCTCCCACCTGCATTCCTCCCATCTCCCGCTCCCTCTCCCATTCCATTCACATCAAGATTCATTTTCAATTATCTTTATATACAGAAGATCGATTTAGTATATATTAAGTAAAGATTTCATCAGTTTGCACCCACACATAACATAAAGCGTAAAATACTGTCTCAGTACTAGTTATAGCATTAATTCACATTGAACAACACATTAAGGACAGAGATCCTACATGAGGAGTAAGTAAGTGCACAGTGACTCCTGTTGTTGACTTAACAAATTGACACTCTTGTTTATGGCCTCAGTAATCACCCTAGGCTCTTGTCATGAGCTGCCAAGGCTATGGAAGCCCCCTGAGTTCACCGACTCTGATCATATTTAGACAAGGCCATGGTCAAAGTGGAAGTTCTCCCCTCCCTTCAGAGAAAGGTACCTCCTTTGATGGCCCGTTCTTTCCGCTGGGATCTCACTCACAGAGATCTTTCATTTAGGTCCTTTTTTTTTTTCAGAGGGTCTTGGCTTTTCATGCCTGAAATACTCTCTTGGGCTCTTCAGCCAGAACTGAATGCCTTAAGGGCTGATTCTGAGGCCAGAGTGCTGTTTAGGACATCTGCCATTCTGAGTCTACTGTGTAAATACCTTTATTCTAATAGAAACTGGACAAACTTATAAAACTTAAATGTGGTACTCTGGATTTTAGCTCCAAAATATATCTAAAACCATGATATTCAAATGTAGGAAATGATTAAGTTATGAAAAAAATATGTTTCATTGATCATTGATATCAAATAGCTGCTAGCAAAACTGCTTATCACTGATACATTACTATATACTTTTTTTTTGACAGGCAGAGTGGATAGTGAGAGAGAGAGACAGAGAGAAAGGTCTTTCTTTGCCATTGGTTCACCCTCCAATGGCCGCCACGGCTGGCGCGCTGCAGCCAGCGCACTGCGCTGATCCAATGGCAGGAGCCAGGTGCTTCTCCTGGTCTCCCATGGGGTGCAGGGCCCAAGCACTTGGGCCATCCTCCACTGCCTTCCCGGGCCACAGCAGAGAGCTGGCCTGGAAGAGGGGCAACTGGGAAAGAATCCGGCGCCCTGACAGGGACTAGAACCTGGTGTGCTGGCACCGCTAGGTGGAGGATTAGCCTATTGAGCCGCGGCGCCGGCCCACATTACTGTATGTTTTTATGAACATTTACTCAAGGAAAGTTGACAGTATTGAATTCAAAGTCTTTGCAAGAGTAATAGAATCTTCACATTATCTAATAGCAAGGTACTATGATTAGTCAAATAATGTTCAAAAAGAGTGACATCCCTGACTTTGATTGTCTTTTCAAATTCTTTGTTTCCCCTAAGTTTAGAGGTGCAATTGTGCACCTTTTGGTACATTTCCTTCTCTGCACAGGGTTTTTTGAAGGCAACTGGGATAAATTCATGTGTTACTATTAATTGGTGCATATTTTGTATATAATTGGTAAGTTATGGCTCTTTGGCTTTAAAGCCGAAGTACAGCAAGCACATCCAAAACTGATTCTCTTCAGATTATACCAACACTTTCCTAACTACCTCCAACTGTGAGCAAATGGTATCAGATCTTCCCAGGTCTGTCAGTAGGAGAGGCTCATGTGAAGCCATCCTGGCCAGAGTCTCTTGAGTGGCCAGCAGCCATAAGAGGAGATCTAGAAATACCAGAGAGCTCAGGGAGAGGAAAGGTTCAGATCCAAGAATAGATCCTGCTAAAGATGCAGCCTGAACACAGACAAAAACCTATCCACAGGAGACTAAACAGTGTTTCGAAGAATATGCCTAAACATTTTAGAAAAACAAACACTTGTATCTTTAAAAAAAATATTGAAAGGCATTTAGGACTGTTTAGACGCCACTTGGGACACTCACATACAATTTTTTTTTTAAACTTTCATTTAATGAATATAAATTTCCAAAGTACAGCTTATGGATTACAATGGCTTCCCCCACATAACGTCCCTCCCACCCGCAACCCTCCCCTTTCCCACTCCCTCTCCCCTTCCATTCACATCAAGATTCATTTTCGATTCTCTTTATATACAGAAGATCAGTTTAGCATACATTAAGTAAAGATTTCAACAGTTTGCTCCCACACAGAAACATAAAGTGAAAAATACTGTCTCAGTATTAGTTATAGCATTAAATCTCAATGTACAGCACACTAAGGACAAAGATCCTACATGAGGAGTAAGTGCACAGTGACTCCCGTTGTTGACTTAACAAATTGACACTCTTGTTTATGGCCTCAGTAATCACCCTAGGCTCTTGTCATGAGCTGCCAAGGCTATGGAAGCCCCCTGAGTTCACCGACTCTGATCATATTTAGACAAGGCCATGGTCAAAGTGGAAGTTCTCTCCTCCCTTCAGAGAAAGGTCCCTCCTTCTTTGATGACCCGTTCTTTCCACTGGGATCTCACTCACGGAGATCTTTCATTTAGTTGTGTTTTTTTTTCTTTTCCCCAGAGTGTCTTGGCTTTTCATGCCTGAAATACTCTCTTGGGCTTTTCAGCCGGATCCACATGCCTTAAGAGCTGATTCTGAGGCCAGAGTGCTGTTTAGGACATCTGCCATTCTATGGGTCTGCTGTGTATCTCACTTCCCATGTTGGATCGTTCTCTCCCTTTTTGATTCTATCAGCTAGTATTTGCAGACACTATTCTTGTTTATGTGATCCCTTTGGTTCTTAGTCTTATCATTATGATCAATTGTGAACAGAAATTGATCACTGGGACTAGTGAGATGGCATTGGTACATGCCACCTTGATGGGATTAAATTGGAGTCCCCTGGTATGTTTCTAACTCTACCGTTTGAGGTAAGTAAGCTTGAGCATGTCCCAAATTGCACATCTCTTATTTAAGTCCCAACTACACTTCCAATTCCAAGTTCCTGCTGATGAGGACTCTTGGATGCAGCAGGCAATGGCTCAAGAATGTGGTCCCTTTCACCAATGTGGGAACACGGATTGAGTTCCAGTCTCCTGGGTTTGGATTGGTCCAGCCCTGGCTGTTGCAGGCATTTGGGAAGTGAACCAATGGATGAGGATGTCTGTCTGTCTCTCTTCTGTCTTTTCAAATGAAATAATAAATGTTTTTAAAAAGATCAAAGTCACATAAAGCAAAAACTCATTTGCTTTGAAATGAAAACTTTTAGCAGCAAAGGATACCCTGTTGTTCAGAGGGCTCCACCGTTCCCTTCAAATGTATCTCACAATGTTAGCCATCTTAAAGTTTTATAGAATGGAGCAGAAAATGAACAATCACACCTAACAGTCAAAATGCAAACTCTTTGGAATTTTATCTTAATTCAGAGTGTTCAGTTAAACTTCAATTATCAAGTATTTATTAAGACTGTATCTTTGTTGCTACAGGCATTGGAGTGCAAGGAGTTAACCTGCCACCTGGGGTACCTGCACCCCGTATTGCAGCACATGAGATCCAGTCCTGCCTCTGCTTCCCATTCAGCTTCTTAGTATGCAACAGGGAGGCAGCAGTGATGGCTCAAACATTTGGATCCCTGCCAGTCACACAGGAGACCCAGAGGGAATTCCTGGCTCTTGGCTTCAGGCTGGCCCAGCCCCAGCTGTTGCAGACATTTGGTAAGTGAACCAATAGATGGAAGATCTCTCTCTCCATCACTCTTGCCCCACAATACCTTTCAAATAAACTTTTTGAAAAAAATAAAATAAAAAAGCAAGACAGTGTCCCTTTCCTATGAGCTTATGTACAGTGATTTTTCAGGATATAATTTTAAGCTTAAAAAACAAGATGTGTTGGTGAGTGAACCAGTAGATGGAAGGTCTCACATGCACACTGTCACTCTGCCTTTCAAATAAAAATAAATTTCTAAAGAGTACATCAAACTCCAAATAGGCTAAATAAAATCCATATTCTATTGCATTAAAGATTAGAAAACAGGAAGAGCAGACCCTTGATCCCTGAATAAGAACTGCTACCTAAAAAAAAACTCATGTCAATATTAAGGAAAGCAAATAATGTTCCTTTTGGTAAAGAAAATAAGCCCTTATGAAATGATACACATACACACACACAAAAGATGAAGAATTTATATGGTATACTATGTTTTATGCAACCAGAGAAATAAGAACATATAAAACTGATTTACTTAAAAAAAAAAAAAAGAAAAAGAAAAAAGCCCACAGGAATTATAAACTATTTAATTTGGTGACCTGCAATGAGGATAAGAAACTGGAAGTGTCAGGGAAAGAAATGGGAGAGGGCCATGAGTTTATTTTTTCATTTTTTTTTTTATTTGACTAGAGTCAGAGAGAGAGAAAGGTCTTCCCTCCGTTGGTTCACTCCCCCAAATGGCCGCTACAGCCACATGCTGCGCCAATCCGAAGCCAGGAGCCAGGTGCTTCTTCCCAGTCTCCGATGTGGGTGCAGAGGCCCAAGCACTTGGGCCATCTTCCACTGCCTTCCTGGGCCACAGCAGAGAGCTGGACTGGAAGAGGGGCAACCAGGACTAGAACCTGACGTCCAAATGGAATGCCGGCACTGCAGGCAGAGGATTAACCAAGTAAGCCACGGCGCCAGCCCCTATTTTTTCATATTGTTTCAAATTTTTGACTACGTAAATTTTTATATGTTCAAAAGCTGAAAGTATATAAAGATGAATGAAGAGGGCGCCCAGCACTGTGGTGCAACAGGATAAGCAAAGCTGCCACCTGTGATGCTGGCATCCCACATGGGTGCCAGTTGGAGTCCTGAATACTCCATTTTCAATTCAACTCCCTGATAATGTACCTGGGAAAGCAACAGATGTCCCATGTACTTGCAACACTGCCACTTACATGGGAGACTTAGCTGGAGTTTCAGGCTGTCCCAGCTTTGGCCTACAACAGCAGGAGCCACTGCAATCATTTTGGGGAGTGAACTAGTAGATGGAAGATCACTCCATCTCTATCTGTAATTCTGACTTTCAAGTAAATTAATCTTTAAACAAAAAAGGATCAATTAAACCCATGTAATATGTAATACAAACAAAACCAGGGCAAGGTGAAGGGAAGCTGCTGTGGCCTGTGCTGCTGGTGGTTTTGATGAGGAGAATTCCATAGCCCTCAGTGACTCTGAGTCTGGCCTGAGGAGCATGGGAGAGGCAGGGAGCCCACTTAGCTCTGTGAAAGGAGGCCATGCTGCTTCCACCCTCCCCCTACCAAAGTGCCAGACCCACTTTGCTGAGGCAGAGCTCCCATCAACCCCTGTTCTGACTCAGGGAATGGCTTATTTGGGAGTTGGGGCGGCTTGCAGAGCAGAAAGGCCACCTGCACCTTGCGACTGTGAGTCCTATGACTGTGAGTTCTGTGACTGTGGGAGTTCCTCATAAGTCATGGAATATGGCTGGGCTCCTGTGCACTCACCAAGTTGGATACCAGAAGCTCAGAGCTCTCTTAGTGCTGGGGACAGATCTCACAAAGGGTTTGACTGTCACACTACAGACAGCATCAGTGCTCCGGGTAGTTTGTGCACCTGAATGAGTCTGCACAGAGGCTGTGAGCTCACTGTAGGCAGTGATCCACTGTTCACCTTGGTGAAGGACTCGGGCCATAGTCACACCAACCAGCATCAATATCGCCTCAACCTACCACTATAGCCAGAGGAGATCCACCATGCCCAACTTGAATGTCACTCAGGACTCCTGCCCCACTCACAAATGGTGGGCCGGAGCTTCCTGATCCCATCCGACACACATCTCTGGATCTCCACAGTGTGAGCCACACGTACTCCCCAAAGTCACAGAGGCACATTTCCAAGAACAAAGCCTTCAGAGGAGATACCAACAAGTAATTCCACAGATGCATAAAAATCAATGTAGAAATATAAGAAACATGAACAAGGAGGGCAATATGATGCCACAAAAGCAATACAAAAATACTTCGGTATTGGATTATGAAGACAAGAAGATTGATGAAAAGCCTTAAAAGGAATTCAAAAGAACATTTGTTAGGTTACTGAAGAACAGAGAGCAGCAGTTACCTGAAATAAGGAAATCCATATGTGACATGGATGAGAAATTCCAGAAAGAGATCAAGATATCAGGAGGGAAAGAAAGAAAAAAGCTAGAAATGAAGAATTCAATTTGTCAAAAAATACAGTAGGAAGCCTTAAGAACATACTTGGTGGGGCAAAAGAAAGATTATCCAAAATAGAAAACAAGGGCTTTGAAATACCTCAGACAAAAACAAGAAGAAATTAGAAAAATTGAAAACAGTTTTCAGGATCTATGGGATACCATCAAACAACTAAATATGTATGTCCTAGGAGTTCCTGAAGATATGGAAAAAAGAACAGAAAACTTTTTCAGTGAAATAACAGCAGAAATTTCCCCAATTTGAAGACATGGACATCCAAGTACTGGAAGCTCATAGAACCCAAGTAAGCATGATCAGAAGAGATCTCCACAGTGACACTTTATGGCCAAATTTAAGAGTAAAACAAAGAAAATCTTAAAATGTACAAGAACAGATTACCTTTAAAGTTTCTCCAATTAGATTGATAGATTTCTCAACAGGAACCCTACAGCCTAGGAGAGAATGGGGATATATAGTCAAAGTCCTAAAAGAAAAAAAAAAATTACTAAGAATATTTTAACCAACAACGGTCTCTTATAGATGAGGGAGAAATAAAGATCTTCCCCCAAAAAAGCAAAAATTGAAAGAATCTGTCACTATCCAGCCAGCCTTACAAGTGATATTTATCCCACATACAGAAACAAAAAAAGATAACTGGCATCATGAAACAATGTGAATGCATAATACCTTCTAGTAAAACAGCAAAGGAGGTTCAAAATAAACAATAGAAATATTCATGGAAAAATTGCAGGATCAAGTCATTATATCAATAATAACCTTCAATAGGAGCAGACTAAATTCTGCAATTAGAAGACACAAACTTGCTGAAATGATTAAAAAATAAAATCTATACATTTCCTACAAGGAAAAAAGATCACCAATAGATGCACACACAATAATGAAAGTGAAAGAATGTAAAAGAAACTTTAATGACCAGTCTCATTCACAATAGCTACAAAAAAAAAAAAAAATTAAGTACCTTGGAATAAATTTAAGGATGTGAAAGATCTCCATAATGAAAGTTATAAAACATTAAAAAACAGAAGACATAAAAAATGTAAGAATCTCTCATGGTCATTAATTGTAGGAATTAGAATCACCAAAATATCCATAACTACCCAAAACAACTTAAAGATTCAATGCAATCCTACTCAAAATACCAGCAACATTCTTAGACCTAGAAAGGATGATCTAAAAATTCAAATGGAAACACAAGGGACTCTGAATAGCCATAGTAATCTTAAACAATAAAAACCGGGGAGGCCAGCGCCGCGGCTCAAGAGGCTAATCCTCCGCCTGTGGCGCTGGCACCCCGGGTTCTAGTCCTGGTCAGGGCACCGGATTCTGTCCCGGTTGCCCCTCTTCCAGGCCAGCTCTGCTGTGGCCAGGGAGTGCAGTGGAGGATGGCCCAAGTGCTTGGGCCCTGCACCCCATGGGAGACCAGGAAAAACACCTGGCTCCTGGCTTCGGATCAGCGCGGTGCGCCGGCCGCAGCACACTGGCCGCCGCGGCCATTGGAGGGTAAACCAACAGCAAAAGGAAGACCTTTCTCTCTGTCTCTCTCTCTCACTGTCCACTCTGCCTGTCAAAAATAAATAAATAAATAAAAACCAAGTCAGAAGCTTCACAATGCCAGATTTTGAGACATACTATGGGACAATTATAATAAAAAAAAAAGTCTGGTGCTACACAAAAAAAAAACATGTATACCAATGGAACAAAATAGAAACTCCAGAAATTAACCCGTTTATCCACAAGCAACTAATCTTCGTCAAACGAGCTAAAATCACTCCCTGGAGAAAGGACAGTCTCTTCAACAAATGGTGTTGGGAAAATTAGATCTCTGCAAGCAGAAGTATGAAACAAGACCACTATCACATCATATAGAAAATTCAATTCACAATAGATTAAAAGCCTAACTCTAGTACCTGAAACCATCAAATTACTAGAGGAAAACACAGGGAACATATTGTAAGACACTGGCATAGGCAAAGACTTGAATAATATTCTAGAAGCACAGGCAATAAAAGCAAAAATAGAAAAATGGCATTATATCAAGCTAAGAAGCTTCTGTACAGCAAGGGAAACATTCATCAAAATGAAGAGGCAACCAGGAGAATAGGAGAAAAATATTTTCAAATATGCATCTGATAAATGATTAAAATCCACAATATATTAGGAGCTTGAGAAAGTCACCAACAACAAAACAAACAATCCAGTTAAGAAATGGGCAAAGGACTTGAACAGGCATTTTTCAAAACAGGAAATACAAATGGCCAATAGACACATGAAAAAAGTGTCTCAGGATCACTAGCCATCATAGAAATGTAAATCAAAACCACGATGAACTTATGCTTCACCCCTGTTGGGATGGCTATCATCCAGAAATCAAAAAATAACAAATGCTATTGAGGATATGGAGAAAAAGTACCCCAATACACTGTTGATGAAAATGTAAACTGGTACAACCATTATGGAATACAGTATGAAGATTCCTCATAAAACTAAAAATAGATCTACCTTATGACCCAGCTATCCTACTCCTGGGAATTTACCCAAATGAAATGAAAGCAGCATATGAAATAGTTATCTGTACTGCCATGTTTACATCATCTCAATTCACAATAGCTAACATATGGAATGAACGCAGATGTCCATCAACTGATGACTAGATCAAGAATATGTGGTATATATACATAATTAAATACTACTCAGCCATAAAAAGGAATTAAATCCTGCCTTTTGCAACAAAATGGATGCAACTGGATACTATTATGCTTAGTTAAATAAGCCAGTCACAAAAAGAAAAATATGTTTTCTGTGATTTGTGGTAACTAAAAAGTACAGACAATGTAATGTATAGGAGTGAAATTGATATCTTGGGATTTGGTTACTGTTTACAGTCCTTGTCTATATTCCTGCTGAACAGTGATTTTCCATTTATCTTATTGAACTCTTTATTTAGTCAAACATTAAGCATTTGACTATAAATTTAAAATGTTACTATTAAAATTAAAAAGAAAGGAGGAGGGAAAGGGAAGTATTATATTCTTAAAATTATTTATGAACATTATTATTTTCTTTATAGTAATAAAAAAAACAAAAATAAAGTGAATTGAGAAAAATTGTATGTGGTATCACTAGAAATATAGATTCCTAGAGGCTGTGACAGACTGAAGCCAGACCTTCAGGAGCAGCATCAGAGAAAATACTTCCTAATTAAACTTTTAAATCCTCAGAGATTTATCCAAGTTGCAATAAAAGGGATACTTCAAAATTTCATAGAGAATAGAATTAAAAAGTTGATTTGGGTACAAAAAATTTCAAAATCTAGGCAGATAGGAGTCTTCACAAAGTTCATGGAAAATATGTATCATGATAAAATTATGCAATGATTTCAAAACAAACTTCTTTAAATTTCACTTTCCACATACTTTTTTAAGTAGTCACAGATTACATGGCATGTATATACTGTGTGTTTAAATATTCACTCTTTAGGGCAGACATTCATCCTAGAGGTTAGACTCCAGTTTTCTGCAAATGCAGACCCTACGATGCATTAATGATGGCATCAGTGGTGGGTCCCTGCCACCTAAGTAGAAGGCCTGGACTGAGTTCCCAGTTCCTGGGCTCAGCCTGGGCCTCACCCCAGCAGCTGAGGACATTTGGGAAATGAAAGAGCAAACTGAAACAGTCTGAGACTCATATAAACACATTTTTTTAAAAAAAAATTCATCTATTAAACGATATCCAGTGTTCCCCCCCAAGTTTGAGGTTTTTTTGTTTTTAAATAACTATTATAAATGTTTGTGTATGAGTTTTTCTATGAAATTTTTATGTCTTTGCAAAAATGCCCAGGAGTGCAATTCCTCAGTCATATGGTAGTACATACCTAAGTTTTTTCAGGAACCGCTGAATGGTTTTGCAAACAGCCTATATTTTATATCATCACCAACAGTTTATATGATTAAGGTTCTCCACACCCTTTAAAGTATTTGGTGATGCCGCATTTCATTTTAGATTGGGGAACAAGTCTATTGGCACCATTTTTCTGAAAGCTCAGAAGATCACTAGCACTTTTTAACAATAAATACTTTAAGTAAGTAACTTTTATATAATACTATTGTACATTAAATAAACTACAGTACACTATAAACATAAGTTATTACCACTGGGACAGAAAAAATATGTGACTCACTTTATGTGATACTCACTGTATTGCAGTGGTCTAGAACTGAATCTGCACTATGTCCAAGGTGTGCTGTGACTACTTCCTCAGGTCCCAGAGGCTCATTCTTTTTTTCAGCCCCTTTTCCCCTGTTTGGATGGTGTACTTCTATTATTTTTTCCAGTTGGCCTACTTTTGCTCTGCCCCCTCCATTCTGATGCTGAGCACATCCACTGAGTTTTTTTTAGTTACTGAAGCTTTTAAAATTCCAAAATTTCCATCTGACCCTTCTTATGTTCTCTCTCTAATGAGAGTTTTCTTTCTTTAGTAAAACTTTGTATTTCATTTGTTTCAATTGTGCAATTGTTTATTGAGTCATGTTTATAATGGCCCTAAGATCTGTCATAATTCTAATGTCTCTGCCATGCCAATGGTGGCATCTATTGAGTGTCTTTTTAACTTAATTGGATCTTCCCTGTTCTTCATATGAGGGGTGACTGTCTATGGAAACATTGAAATTTTAGGCATGTCCAGGCTCTGAAATCTTACTTAAACTTCTGTTCTTTCCTCCCACTACTCTAGCAGGTGAGGGAAAAAATGCCACTTTGTTACTACCAGGCAGAGAAGTCCAGGTTGCCTATTTGTTAATTCCTGCAAAGTCTAAGCTCCCTGCTACTGCTCTGTTAGAGAATAGAGACTCTCTACTGTTGGCCTCAATTGATATCTCTTGGACTGGGAGAGAAAAGTGACTCATTAGTGTTTCCCACATAGTCTCCACTGACATTATGGCAGGAATGAGGAAGTGGTCAAAGTCTTGGCTGTCCTGCAGGCCCCCAACATGGTCTTCCCTGATGCTGGAGTAGAGACAGAAATTAATTACAACCCAGCAAGGACAAAATTCCTGGTTCCCTATTCAACTTGCTCTGATATCCCCCTAACAGAAAGGTATGGACTTGTTGTGACAGTCTTATAAGATTGGAATTCTAAATTCCCAGTCTCGCCTCTCCTGCCATTATTGTGACTGGTGCCATTTTTTTCCTTGGTGTTTGGCTAGAGTAGGGAAGTTATGGTCTTTAAAATACTTCTGTCTCTAAGAAATATTTTCCTTGTCCTTTTGCTAGAGAAATCAGGTCTTGGTTGGTTTATTTTCCCATACCTATTGGTATTTCCTTATTGTCAGCCACTTCAAATCCAAGTCTGAGATACATAGGACAAAATAAAACTAACTCCTGGGAGTTCATCACCATATCATTCCTTGTGCCCTGAAGTCCCTAGCCAGTCTTTCTCTACCTTTCAGAGGACATGTGGTTTCTTTGCATATAATATTCAAGGCTTTTAGTTGTACTTACAAAAGAATAGGGAAAATACCTCTAACTCCAGCTACTTAGGAGCAAATCTCTCTGAAATATAAATTTTCAAGCTTTCCAGTCCATCTGTAATGTCTCTAAAGTTTGAGAACCACTGGCATGGATGGAAGCAATGGCTCCCAGTAGCACAAAAACAGCTGATCACCTTTGGAGAAAGGATTGATCCTATGTCTGGAGCATAAATGGAAGCCCAAGTCTTCTTGTGCTAGGAAGAAAGCAGGTGCTCAGAAATGAATGACATTCTGATGAAAGAATGCTAGGAGGCCAAGGTGGAGGACCCCACAACTGGGACCACCCATAGCATTACTCCTACAGACATCTGCACTGCTAGGGCTTTAAGTGACAGAAGGGGCTATGGGGTATTCAAAAGGACATGTCACCAGCTAAAGGCAGTTATAAGAATCCTTTTGAAACATAAACCTGTACTAAAACAGGAGTAACCATTATTGTGTACAAACTACGATGCATAGATTTTCAACATTTTTATCAGTTCTGTGAGCCAACTTTCATTATTTCCATTTGTTAATTTAAGAAGTTCCTACTGGACACACTCAGGACAATTTGAATACAAAAATATTGGCAATAATGGACTATAAATCAAAAAAAAAACTTACTAAAGAAACAGAAGAAAACCCCTATTAATCTTTTATTTTTATTTAAAAGGTAGAAAGAGAAAGTGACAAGGAGATCTCTCATCCACTAGTTTACTCCACTCTTACTGACAGAAAACTTCTAATTATAAAAGGAGCAATTGAATTTTAAATTTATGTTTCTGTAACCCCAACATAATAAGTGGTTCTGGTAATAATCATTAATGAATGTTAAAATTAATGAGTGAATGGTTTTAGAAAAATAGTATATGCACATCAAGGTATTACCACATAAGTTACTTACTATTAACAAAATACAAAGGAACTTTAAAAGAGGCTGGTGTGGCACAGTGGGGTAAGCCAGGGCCTGCAATGCTGGCATCCTATGTGAGAGTACCACTTAGAGTCCCGGCTGCTCTGTTAATGCAACTGGGAAAGCAACGGAAGATTACCCAAGAACTTGGACCGCTGCCACCATGTTAGGAGATCTGGATGGAGATCCTGGGCTCCTGGTTTCAGGCTGGCCCAGCCCTGGCCATTGTGACCAGTTGGGAAGTGAGTTAGGGAACAAAAGATCGCTTTCTGTTTTTCCCCTCACTTTGTCACTCAGCCATTCAAATAAAGCAAATCTTTTTTTTCTTTAAAGAGATGTTTGCAGTGGATCTGGCAGTTATCACCTTAGCTACATGATCAAAATTAGCAACATTAATAAAAGAAAAACTGACATATGTGCCACCTAATAGGACTATGATACAATAAGTATACAACCTCACCTTTGCATGACTTTGACAAAAAACTTTCATCATGAAAACTACATTTCAGAGAGTCAAACAGACATTTATAGCCCAATATTTATAGCAGCCTTATTCACAATAGCCAAAAGGTGGAGACAACGAAATATTTAACAATGGACAAATAAGCAGACAAAAGAGGTTATTCAATTCTGCATAGCAAAGTTCTGACACATGCTTCAACATGGATGAAGCTTGAACACATTTTGCTAAGCCTAATAAGCCAGATACAAAAGGACAAATATTGGGATTCCATGTATATAAGATACTTAGAATAGCACAATCACAGAAACAGAAAAGATACTGGTTAGCAAGGATCAAAATGAGGGCAGAGTGGAGAACTGTTGTTTAATGGGTATAGAGTTTCAGTTTGGGAGGAGAAAAAACATCTGGAGATAAATGGTGGTGATGCAACAATATGTATGTACTTAATATCACTGAACTGTTTAACCTTAGAGTTAAAATGATAAAATTGTTATATAATAAAAATCTCATAAAAGCTTAGAATGTGAAGCATTGTATAAGACAATCAGTTTGAATTGTTCAAAAGCAGTGCCATGGAAAATACAAACAGGTGGATCGATGATACGACTTAGTGCAATGTATGAATTTTAATTGAATTCTAGTATTTCTTGCCTTAAAAGGTTTTTGCAGAATATATAATTATTGTCAGCAGTGGATATAAAAGAAAATATACTTATTTTCAGATGCATGCTGAATTATTTTTGAGTTGTGGCATTATATCTACAACTTAGTCTCAAAAATAATTCAGCATAATACGATCAAGAAGAAACATGGCAACATTTTTTTTAAACTTTTATTTAATGAATATAAATTTCCAAAGCACAGCTTATGGATTACAATGGCTTTCCCCCCACAACATCCCTCCCACCCGCAACCCTCCCCTTTCCCACTCCCTCTCCCCTTCCATTCACATCAAGATTTATTTTCGTTTCTCTTTATATACAGAAGATCAGTTTAGCATACATTAAGTAAAGATTTCAACAGTTTGCTCCCACACAGAAACATAAAGTCAAAAATACTGTTTGAGTACTAGTTATAACATTAAATCTCAATGTACAGCACACTAAGGACAAAGATCCTACATGAGGAGTAAGTGCACAGTGACTCCTGTTGTTGACTTAACAAATTGACACTCTTGTTTATGGCATCAGTAATCACCCTAGGCTCTTGTCATGAGCTGCCAAGGCTATGGAAGCCCCCTGAGTTCACTGACTATGATAATTTTTAGACAAGGCCATGGTCAAAGTGGAGGTTCTCTCCTCCCTTCAGAGAAAGGTACCTCCTTCTTTGATGACCCGTTCTTTCCACTGGGATCTCACTCGTGGAGATCTTTCATTTAGTTTTTTTTTTTTTTCCCCAGAGTGTCTTGGCTTTTCATGCCTGAAATACTCTCTTGGGCTTTTCAGCCGGATCCACATGCCTTAAGAGCTGATTCTGAGGCCAGAGTGCTGTTTAGGACATCTGCCATTCTGTGGGTCTGCTGTGTATCTCACTTCCCATGTTGGATCGTTCTCTCCCTTTTTGATTCTATCAGCTAGTATTTGCAGACACTATTCTTGTTTATGTGATCCCTTTGGTTCTTAGTCCTATCATTATGATCAATTGTGAACAGAAATTGATCACTGGGACTAGTGAGATGGCATTGGTACATGCCACCTTGATGGGATTGAATTGGAATCCCCTGGTATGTTTCTTACTCTACCATTTGAGGTAAGTCAGCTTGAGCATGTCCCGAATTGCACAACTCTTTCCTCTCTTATTCCCACTCTTATATTTAACAGCAATCACTTTTCAGTTAAACTTCAGCACTTAAGAAGAATTGTGTATTGATTACAGTATTCAACCAAAAGTATTAAGTAGAACAAACAAAAAAAATACTAAGAGGGATAACATATTAAGTTGCTCATCAACAGTCAGGGTGATGTTTTCCAAATTCCTCCATCTTGTTGCAAATGACCTTGTTTCGTTGTTTTTGACTGCTGTATAGTATTCTATAGAGTACATGTCCCATAATTTCTTTATCCAGTCTACTGTTGATGGGCATTTGGGTTGGTTCCAGGTCTTAGCTATTGTGAATTGAGCTGCAATAAACATTAATGTGCAGACAGCTTTTTTGTTTGCCAATTTAATTTCCTTTGGGTAAATTCCAAGGAGTGGGATGGCTGAGTTGAATGGTAGGGTTATATTCAGGTTTCTGAGGAATCTCCAGACTGACTTCCATAGTGGCTTAACCAATTTTCATTCCCACCAACAGTGGGTTAGTGTCCCTTTTTCCCCACATCCTCGCCAGCATCTATTGTTGGTAGATTTCTGCATGTGAGCCATTCTAACCCGGGTGAGGTGAAACCTCATTGTGGTTTTGATTTGCATTTCCCTGATTGCTAGTGATCTTGAACATTTTTTCATGTGTCTGTTGGCCATTTGGATTTCCTCTTTTGTAAAATGTCTATTGAGGTCCTTGGCCCATCTCTTAAGTGGGTAACTAGGAAATGTAGGAGCAGCACTGTGGCACAGTAGGGTTAAGCTGCTGCTTGGGAGGTCCACATCCCAAATCAAGGGTGCCTGGGACCCAGTCCTAGCTCCAATTCTGATTCCTGTTTACATACCTGGGATGCAACAGGTGATGGTTTACATATTTGAGTTGGGACACCTGCATGGAGTTCTTGCCTTCAGGCTAGCCTAGGCAAGGCTGTTGCAGGTATTTGGGGAGTGAACCAGCAGATGGGAGAGCCCATGCTCTCTGCTCTCACTCTGCCTTCCAAAGAAATTTTTAAAAATAGTAAATTTGGGTAAAGGGTGAATGTGCGGTCATTGAACCCTTCAATTTTTTGGGAAATGTGAGTTTTTTCAAAACTAACAATTTGTTTGGCTAACTTCTGGTCACTATGACAGACCAGGCAGGAGCAGGAAAACATCCTGGTCCCTACTCTAAATAGGTGCAAAGTCTAGGTGAATCTTCTTCCTTAATATGTAGGTAGGCTAGAAAGGCAGAAAAGGGAAGTTATACTTCCAGAAATGAAGAATTTAAAGGCTAAGAATTGAACAGAAGTTGAGCTCAACAGCTCAGAGGCATCCAAGCATAAGTGTTGGGATTGGACAGGATGAGTTCCAGGCCCCTGGTGAGTGGGAAGCTGGACTCTCCCACATATGGAGTTTAAATTAAAAACCTTAACCTTGTAGATTTTGGCTTCCAGCTATCTCCCCAGGGTTGTGTGTGGATAAAGAAGGAGGGATCAAAAATCCAGGCAGCCCCATGAGTAGGTATGTGCCAAGTTCCCACTAGTCTAGAATCTAAAATCCCAGCAAAAGTGAATGGAAATGAGTCCCAGAGGAGCACCTTCACCACCCAATGCAAGAAGACAAGCCAGACCAGGGCGGACAAGAAGGAATTTGCTGCTACTTTGTCTCTGCTTTTAAAAACATGAGCTGAGTACTCCCAGAATTCCCCTTGTCTCTGTAGGAACAAGAGGCTTTTTTTAGAATTTTATTTTATTATTTTCATCTTTTAAGGAATTTACTAATACATTGGGTTCTAAAGATCACAACAAATGCAGGATAGTAATTACAACCCATTTCTCATCAACTCTCACATACTGTGATATTAATACAAGGGAACAGATTCAATGTATTTGCTAGGAACAATTCTAAGAATCTATCTCCCTCTTCTCTAATGTTTTGAGATAAAGCCTTTGACTACAATATAAATTAAAGACATTATGTTCCACTAAACAAAGAGTTCAACAAGTAAGAAGACCATAGTTCAGCAGAAATATAAGCAAGAGCTATAAATAATCCAATGAAAAGATGTCCATTTCACTCATATACAGTAAATTTTGAAATAATCACAGATCACTAAAACTACAGCAGTCTATACGTATAAACTATCTCAAATAAGAAAAAACATGCTTTTTTTCTTTTGGGGTCTGACTTATATCACTCAGCATCAGGACAGAGCTGTAAGATTTAAAAGTGGCTGTGGCCTGTCCTCCCTAACCCAGCCTCTGGAAGCACAATTTTAAACCTCAGCATAGCATGTTTCCATGCAGCCTTGATCGCCTATGTAAAACAACTAGTTTTACCTGGTGGCAGAGGTACTGGCTTGTTTCTTTGAAGCAAAGGAGCTCAGGTTGTACCCTGCAAATGGAATGCTCTGGATATTTCAGACCTTCACAGAGAGGCATCCTTTTTTCTTCCTGTTTTGGTTATGCATTTCTGAAAGTGACTTCTTTGCAGAGAACTTTCTGCCTTTTATGTTCTAATGATTTACTGCAGAACTTACTCTTCCAGCTCAGTGACCTTTCCCTATCTGTTAGCATTTTTCTCATCACTGCTCTATAATCTACTAAGTGCCGCTTGTGGCTTCTAACATCCTACAGCTTGCAAGAAAAAAGGACATTTATGCACACACTCCCATTTAAAAGAGGGCTGCTTTTTACTTTTTTAAAAAAAATAAGTGCTAGATATTGGCCTAATTGAAATCCCACTTTGGGTATAAGAGAATGGGGATCGATTTTAGAGAATGATCAACAATGATGGTAACAGAATTTGACTCGTTTCTATTCTTTCTTCAGCCATCACTCATCTCATAGCTTGTGGCCTCCTTGCAAGATCTATATTCTTTCCCCAAGTCACTTTAAATCATGTCCTTTCTACTAGAACATTTGCAATGACAGGGGCTCATTGGCAAGCCTGTCCTCTTACTGGACAATTATAAACACTTGTTAAGTGATCTGAAAAACTGCTTTCCTACCGTTTCCATCCATCAATCCTAGTCCAGCTCCCCCAGGGGCAAAGTTGATTTTTTACTTGATCCTTCCCTCTCTGCAAATTCAGCTACTACCTAAAATTTATGTGTAACCCCAAAAATTAGTACCCCCAGCACTTGCACAACAACTTGAAATGGCCATACTCTGCCTGTTTCCACTCCTACCTACAGGTGTCCTCCTCATGGTCTCTAGCCATTGTGCATTTTTGTGCTTTTATTTGGTGATTTTGCTGTTTAAAATGTCTCCCAAGGATCGAGGGAGGGAGAGTGTGAAGGAGAGAGTGAGAGAAGGAGCAAGGGAAGTAGGGAAGTATGATTGTATTCTTGGAACTGTATTTATGAATTACATAAAACTTGTTTTCTGTGTATTAATAAAATATAAAATATTCCCCAAGCAAAATACCTACGTGTTGTCAGTGTTCCTAAGCACAAAAAGGCTGTGATGTGCCTTACAGAAACAAACACGCATGTTAGATAATCTTCTTGCAGGAATGAGTTACAGTGCCATTGGCCATGAGTTCAATGTTAATGAATCAATAATATACATTAAACAACCAAGCATACAAAACAAGCTTACATTTTTTTTTTTTTGGTTGGCAAAATGGCTGTGACCAGAGGTTCTTAGTTACCTAACCCTGAATTTCTCCTATGAGAATTTATAAAATAACTAGTACAAATAAATGAGAATCAACTGAAATTCTTTATGCTGGCACTTGGTTCACTTTTTAGAGATGGGCTAGAAGGGTAAAGGAGTAGATAATAGTTGGTGGGGGAGGGCGGTGCTGTGCCCTCGTGGGCAAAGCTGCCACCTGCAGTGCCGACATCCCATATGGGCACCAGTTCAACTCCCGACTGTTCCTCTTTAGATTCAGCTCTCTGCTATGGCCTGGGAAAGCACTGGAAGACAGCCCAAGTCCTTGGGCCCCTGCATCCATGTGAGGGACCCAGAAGTTCCTGGCTCTTGGCTTCATATCAGTCTAGCTCTGCCCATTGCAGTCACTTGAGGAGTGAACCAGAGGATGAAAGACCAACCAAGCAGGCTCTTTCTCTGCTTCTCTCTCACTCTGCTTTTCAAATAAATAAATATTTAAGAAAAAAAAAAAAACAGTGAGCTGGGAAGGAGCAAAGCTACATGTCAAAATCACCTTTGAGTTTTTCCCCAGTTTCTCATTAGAAAAATGGAAAAGATCTCGATTGATGTTGAGAGTCTGAGAGTACCCCAACTAAGTATTCTAGTAATAATTACAAAAACCACCGTACTTGTGGGTGTCCTTTACCTGTTATAAAGTATTTTCATAAGCGTGATTTCATTTGCTTTGTTCTTACAACTAACTGTGAAATAAAAAGGGTTTTTTTCTCTATTCCCAAATAAAGACCTGAGACCCTTAAAGAGGAAGCAAATTGATGGAGCCTCCCAGCTCATCAGGTGCATGACTGGAAGTTAACTTCAGAAATTTTGATGCAACTTGCTCTTCTATTACACTGTAGTTTTCCAGGCAAGCTGTAGTTCTGCTTTTTCCCCTCCTCTATTAGTTCACAATTCTTGACCTTCTATTTCATAATCTATTGTCAGATTATTATTAAGAACCAGGCCCACTAAAGAAAATGTGTGTGTGTTGGATGCAATACAGCAAATGAGAAGCATACCAATGTGCAACACTCTTCTAATAAGGGCAGGCAGCGTGCCCAACTCTAGACAATGGGAACAGAAAAGGAGAGGCAACCTTGTTTGTTTGGGAAAACAAAGTAGGCCTACATAAAACTGAGTAAGTTACTGCTGTGCAATCAAGCCACTACCACTTAAATCATTGCACTGCCAGTGTGCCCCAAGTGTGAAATCTGGAGTAGTGAACTGTTTGTTGACCAAAGAAACCAAACTTTTAGTTTGAAATATATTTGCACGTACAGCCTGTAGAGCAGCCATGCTCCCATTTAGTGCGGACAGTGGGAAAGGATTAAGAGAACTGGCTGTTCCCACACCACTGTTATTGCCTGTGACCACAGTCTACTTACTCAACGCAGGCTTTACTGGCTGACGTTTACATCTATTTCTCTGTAGAGTTTATAATTGCTTTGATGGGGTGCTTAAGAAGGCCTACAGAGCCAAGGAACTCAAGGAAACCCAAGATTGCATTTGCCTGACCAAGGGCTGCCTGTAGCCCAAAAATCAGACTTTTACTCAGTCCAATCTGCTGCTTAGCCCCAAACCAAGGTGCTCCCAGGAGTTCATCCCACCCAGGGGTCTGATGATCAGAACAGCCCTGGTCATGCACACACACACCCCTTCAGAGAGGCATCTTTCGAATTCTGGGGAATGCACTGAGTATTTTGAAAAGTCATCCCTCAAGGTTGCTTCCCTGGGAGGTACTGGGGGAGAGAAAGGCACAGAGATCGCCAGAGAATGTGGGGGAAAGAAAAACAATAAAAATCCATACCCAGATCATCTGTACCACAGACTTTATCATCTACAGTTTGCTCCTTTAAAGTGAGAACGGAGTGCATACAGAAAAAGTCAGGCAGATAAGTAGATCCGTTCTTCACATACTCCCCACTGCTGATGAGAAGTTCCAGATTCCCAAAGGCCCTAACAGCACCAAGGCCCTTAAGATATTTTCCAGGCTGAAAATCCCCATTGATGGGACAGGCACTTTGACACATGAACAGAAAAGACCCCAAAGCTCTCAAAGAGTTATTTTAAGGAAACATCAAAGGCTACTAAGGGTTGGAAGAGGAAATCCCAAAGCAGCTGACACATTTGCTGTTTTAATCTATTGATGAAAAAAATAAGCATCCTATTCAGAATGAACAGGCAAAAGGAAAAATTCTACTCATCCAGGCTCCTAGTGTCAGATGGACAGATGGGGGGAAGCAATCAATCCCTTTGATCAGAAAACATTAGCTGTTGCTACTGAAACTAGTATTATTATTAGCAATATCTTTCATACTAAAAATGTATTGATCACCTGATCAAATCCATTTTGATTGTCCAAAAACCATTAGAAAATAATTAAGGGGGGAAAATGCCCCTGCTGTAGTTCCTATGTTTTTGTAACTGTAACCAAGAACCTTGGGGTTTATATTTTATCTGCACATGCAGCTGGGATTCCAGGTCTGGCCCCCTTGTGAGAAGAGGAGGGGGGAGGAAGGGGGAAGCAGGTCACTCATTTTTGCCTTTCTGACAGAATGTGACATTTATCCTTACCACTCTGCCACATGCCTGAGATTCTCATGTCTTTACAAAATATTTTTCTATTTAGTTGAATCAGGCAGCACAACTACAATATGTCTTCTCTCTGTGACTGCCTTTCACAGCCCTTGCTTTCACGAGACTTAGATGAGGTCTGGGTGATTCATGGCGCTTAAACTTCTCTAGAGCACTTTTTCAATTGGAAAATTCTCCTAAACTGAATGCATCATCAGCACGGGTGTCCATGCATAAAAGAACTACAAGCAAAACAATGAGCACCATTTTTTAAAACCTACGCTTAAGCCAAGAAAAACAGTTATATCACAAAATGTTAAAAGACCTTATTTTTCAGTTTCCAGGAATCTTCCATGGAAAACATGGCCTATCTTTGTCTCAGAGCCCCTTATTTCTAGGCTTTCTAAATTACAGATAAAAGGAACAGTTTATATGGAGTTTACTTGGTTTAAGTTACTAACATGATATGACAATATAAGTAATGCCACCTGCTATATTTATGCAGACCTGATCACCCATCACCCACATTAATTCTTTTCTTCATTTTTAGGAAAATGCTTTAGAATTTTTTTTCTATTTAGGTATTTTTCTCATTGTGATTTTTAATTTGGGGATATTGAGTAGGAAGACATTTCTTTAAAATGTTTTCATGTAGAAGATTATCAGTATAACATTTTCACAAAAGATTAACTATAAATCACCTGGATCCTCAAATTTAAAGTATCTTACCTACATTTTTGATTCCTAGGTCAGCATTGTACAATGGAAAAGTGTTCCAGTAGGAGTCAAGAAATGGAGCTGGTGCTGTGGTGCAGGCAGGTTAAGCCATCTCCCACAGCACTGGCATCCCATTTAGGCACCAGTTCAAGCCCTAGCTGTTCCATTTCTGATCCAGTTCCCTGCTAATGTGGATGGGAAGGGAGAAGATGGCCCAAGTACTTGGGCCCCTGCACCTGTGTAGGAGACCTGGACAAAACTCCTGGCTTTTGGCTTCAGCCTGGCCCAGCCCTGGCTTTTGCAACCATTTGGAGAGTGAACCAGGGGATGGAAATTCTCTCCCTTTCTCTGTAACTCTACCCTTCAACTAAATAAGTTGTTTAAAAAAAAGTCAAAAAATACAGGCTCTAGTTTTTCTCTATACTGACTTGGTTTCCCCAAATATCACCAAAGTTTCATACCCAACTGGTATAGAGTTGTGGCACAGTGGGTTAAGCCACTGTTTGTGAGACTGCATACTGTATCAGAACATGAGTTCAAGTACCAGCTGCTCCATCCCCAATCCGGCTTATTGCTAATGCACCTGGGTTGGAAGAAATGGCATAAGTATTTAGGTCCCTGCGACCCACATGGGAGACCCAGATGGAGTTCTTGGCTCCTGGCTTGGGGCTGGCACAGAATAGGCTGTTGCAGCCATTTGGTGTGTGGACCAGTGGATGGAAGATCTGCCTCTCCCTGTCACTCTACTTTTCAAATAAATAAGCCTTTTTTAAAAAGTTCTCTAATGCAGAGATACTTATTCTTTCATTCATCAAGTACTTATGAGAATAGTCATAAGCCAAGTAAAGCAGGACACTTGTTAGGAGACAGGCCATATAGGTTAGAATTTCCACTCTACCATTGACAGCTATGAATGTGTACACATTTCCCAATCTATAAAATGGGACCCATCTCCTCAGTTAATTGTAAAGATCAAACAAGTGAAACATCAATGTGTGCCTGACACACTTAGTGAACATTCAATAAGTATTAGGCATATCAATGAAGTTTGTTCAGGTTGCTAAAGAAAAATAGGTAAAAATGCACAGCTCTTGTCCTCAGGAAGCTTACAATCTAATGTAACACAGATATACAAGCACAGTAAACTACAATAGAAAACTATGTAAGAAGAATGTAAGTAGAGGTGAACTTTTCCCTTCCATGGATCAGTTGCAAAAACTGAAACTATTTTGTCCTTCCAAAATTATATTTGGATCTATATATGCCATTATGTTGTGTCTTTTCCTTGCAAAAATGAACACTTTTCACACAATAAAAATGTTAAATTTTTATTAACAGAACCTGAAATCAGAGATCATCATATCTAAATTAGAACTCTTATTTTATGGAAAAAAATTCAAATCAAATTCACCTAAGCAAAATGAGAATTCATTGCCTCATGTAGCTGAAATCAGAGTCCACCAGGTTTATCCAGGTTGGTGTGCCTTCTCTCCCTCCCTCTTCAACCTGTGTGTATTTTATTCTCGGGCAATGTTTTCCCCTTCACTGACACCAGGAACCTCTTGGTTCATGTTCTCCCCACTGAACAAATTTCAGCATAAGTAGAACTACTCTTTCCTGTGGGCTCTAGCAGAAGTCTCAGTGCTGTTCTCATTAACCTAACTTGGGTAGCAAGTCCATTTATGAGCCAATGGGAAGATGAAGTATTCTGACTAGAAATGGCCATTTATTCAGTTTTGGAGCCAAGGTGAGGTCATTCCCAGAAGAACCCTGTGAAGAGAGAATAAGTGGTAGACAATTTCCATGGAAAAACAGGGTGGTGAGTTCTCTAGACAGAAAAGTTTCAAGACCCAGCAGTAATGTTGATAGCTGTATAAGTATGGCTAAGTTCCATAACTTTCATAATTTTAACTTTCATAATTTCAGTCCAGGACATGGAAGGATAGATATTGAACCAAATTACCTCTGTTACCATTCTACCCTTGGAGCTCTTTACCTCTATCATCCTTTTCTTGGAAAATGATGAGTAAGTGGAACATTAAAAGACATTTTATTCTTAGAAATAAGTTGTTCTCAAAGTTTTTATAGATTCCTCAAAAGAGCTGGGGGTGGCATGGGTGAACAAATATGAAACGGAGTCATATCTAGAACTCAGAACGTAACTTCTTCTTGGGAAGACATTAGGAAAATATGACTCATTAGATTGCGTATGTATTTTTAGTTGTTCCTCAAGGATCCCCCATACAAAACTATAAGTACTTAACCAATTTTCAGATTTTTTCCCTAGGGAAACCAGATGACTGCAATATAGGTATTTATCACTTCCTATTTCACAAAGATAAAAACTGAGGCACAGAGCTTAAATTATATACTAAAGTGATATAATTAAACAAAAGGAACTAGAGTTAATCCCAAAATCACCAAATGACATCTTCGCAAAAATTATGAGATAAACAAAAGTCAAATTAACAAATTAAACTTACACCAAAGAGATATCTAACCTATAATGTCAGACTTTGCTCATTGTATTCATGACATTATTAGTAAAGTAAAGCAGCAAGAGGTTCAGCATCACCAATTCAGATCTCCAGGCTATATATTTATGACATATTAGATACATCCTATGCCCACATCTACCAAATGATGTGTCCAAGCAAAGTGTAGGATCACATCACTGTCACAGAAGAAGCCCTTTTGGTCATGAACTATTGCTATGTCTTCCATAGTTGTTGACATTGCTTCTGTGGCATTTTATAGGAGTCATAAGAATCCATAAATCCTAGATTTGTCTGTCATAATGAATCCTACAGAACAGATTCATTCGGTTAAAAATGTTTCGTAAAAACTTTCCTGCTTACAAATACTACTATTGTGCTTGCAGGTCTGCCTTTAGACCATCACATTTTTTCTTACCAAAGGCCATCTCACCTGCATTTTGAGAGAAGGGATTGCAGACTTGCTGCTTAACCATTACTCGCACACGAGTAAATCCTAACTCCTAGGGCTCAATGGTAGTGGAATGAAAAACCAGTGCACTCCCCACATTGATGCCCATTTGAAGAACCAGAACAATTGCCACATTCAATGGTCATTTAAATGTTATATCTTTTTTTTTAATTTTCAATTATCTTTATATACAGAAGATCAATTTAGCATATATTAAGTAAAGATTTCCACATTTTGCTCCCACACAGAAACACAAAGTGAAAAATACTATTTGAGTACTAGTTATAGCATTAATTAAATACCTAAGAGTAATTGTGTATTAATTACAGAGTTCAACCAATAGTTTTAAGTAGAATATACAATGCCACTTTTGTATTGTTGTGGCTCCCCCCCCAACCTCCCTCCCTCCCGTGGCCCACCCCTCTCCCTCTCCCATCACACCCTTCATCACGTTTCATTTTCAATTACCTTCATATACTGAAGATCAACTTAGTATATACTAAGCAGGGATTTCAACAGGCTGCACTCACCCAACCGAACCAGGTATAGGGTATTGTTCGACTAGTAGTGTTGTTTTTGAGTTTCATAGTTAAACACATTAAGGATAGAGATCCTACGTGGGGAGCATGAACCCAGTGACTCCCGTTGTTGATTTAACAATTGGCACTCTTATTTATGATGTCAGCAATCACCTGAGACTCTTGCTATGAGCTGTCTAGGCTATGGAAGCCCCTTGAGTTCACCAACTCTGAACTTGTTTAGTCAAGGCCGTATCACAGTGGAGGTTCCTTCCTCCCTTCGGAGAAAGGCGCCTCTCTCCTTGATGGCCTGATCCTTCTGCTGGGGTCTTGTTCACCAGGATCTTTCTAAATGTCATATCTTGACCATTTAATCCAAAACCACCTGAGCTACATCGCAATCACTCTTAATATGATCAATTCTATGCAATCTCCAAATATTGAGGCTTTCAGGAGGTTCTCCAGATGTGACTTGCCTTAGATTAGTCTTAATTTTGGTAGAAGTTGCTCCTATCCCTAGAGCTGGCCATATGAATACCCAGGACAAACTATCACTTATGTGGTATAAGTTAAAGGCAACAGAAATTCTAACCCCAAATCATCAATTCAGATTGCTTAAAAAACTACTCTACTTCGGGGGGATTTATTCCTTTAGGTTGAGCACAGGCCTTTCCACAATCATCTTTAAAATATCTCAAAAGATTAGACTTGTTCATTTACTCTTAGAATAAATGAATGATCCAGAACATCATCTTTGGATACAGGCATCCCAGAGCCGCAAGGAAATATCCAATGTCCATTGTACATAGGAAGAGGACTGTGGGGACAGTAGAGAGGAGCAAAGGGAATAAGAAGGGAAAATGGCAGATTCTCAGAGACTTTTCCATTTGTTGTGCTGAGGTAAAACACCCTCTTGTATAACTCTGACACAAAATGTTTAGTGCACAAATTTTTCTGCTACATACACATACACACACACAACAGCATACTACAGGATTGGTTAATTATGTTTTTCTGATTTTTTCCCACTTGTTGCTACTCATACCACTTATTTTAAAAAGCTGGGTAGTTGCTTTATCTTTCAATGTAGTCCATAGACCTGTGGCTCACAGATAAAGCAATATTCAACTTCTAAAAAAATCTAGCCACATGTTATTTTACTTACCCCAGAACTACATAGTTTAAACAGGCATATGGAATAAAATTGCACTTTAGATCATTTTCCTAATATTTCCCTTTTGACAGTACCATAGTTTAAGGGTATTACCAAGAGAATCAGAATCATAAGAATTACACTTGATTTCTACAAGACACCATAGTCAAGACTTCCATATTCTTTTATTATTATTTTTTTGACAAAAGGTAGAGTTATAGACAGTGAGAGACAGACAGAGAGAAAGGTTTTCCTTCTGTTGGTTCACTCCCCAAATGGCTGCTACGGCCGGCGCTGTGCCGATCCGAAGCCAGGAGCCAGGTGCTTCTTCCTGGTCTCCCATGCAGCTGGGAGCCCAAACACTTGGGCCATCCTCCACTGCCCTTCTGGGCCACAGCAGAGAGCTGGACTGGAAGAGGAGCAACTGGGACTAGAACCCGGAGCCCACATGGGATCCATATTCAAAAACTACTTCCTGAATAACCTATGAAAACCTTTTATTAACGAGTGAAGCTATAGACAAAGTAGCTACGAGATTCAGCCAAATTTCTATAACCTATTTTTTAACCTATGTATGCTCAAGTTCTCACTGTAAAATAGGAATAATACTTAGGTACCAGAGTTAGATGAAGAAGCCAATGTGGTGATATACATGAATATAATGCCATAAAAATGTAACTTGTCATCCAAATATTATTCAGCCATTAAACAAATATGGATTGAGTGCCTTCTGTTTATCAGACACTATGAAATACACTTGGATTCAAATGATAAAAGGACACAGAACCTTTTTACAGAGCTTACAGTCTACTGAAGGAAAACCAGTGGCTTGTTGCAATGCAGTAGTGTAAGTACTCTTGTGAAGGAATGCGCAGGAGTCTGGGTGTATCTGATAGAAGTCCATGGCAACTACTCTAGCACTAAAGAGCTGCATATGTGCTGTAAAAGCTCCGTGAGGACTGGGGTGCAGGGGAGTGGGCAGAATGGACCACCAATAGAGGAAGTAGATGCAATCTCCTGCAACAAAAAAGAGCAGGTGCAATCTTTGGTGGCTTGCAAGGATGCAGAGGAGTGGTGGGTAGGGTGGTGAACCAAGAAGCTGATGGGACTGCATCATTATGATTCCTCATGCCCTTTTCATATGAGACCTCATGAGAGTGTCTCTTCATAGACATGAAGGGTTTAAAACAAAGAAATTTAAAGGATGAAATGCAGAGACTTGCAGATCTCAGAAATGCTAAGGATATGACAGACAACTTGGAACTTGCTAATTCAACAATTATTGAACTGTTTAAATCAGAACAAAAACACTTTTAATTCAGATATTACAATAAAGGAGAGAAAAGAATTTTTCAGAGATCTTTATATGAAGGTAAATTTTTTCTTCACTTTCTCAGTAAACTTTTAAATTAGCATTCATGGAGGCCAGCGCTGTGGCTCACTTGGTTAATCCTCCGCCTGTGGCACTGACATCCCATATGGACGCCGGGTTCTAGTCCCGGTTGCTCCTCTTCCAGTCCAGCTCTCTGCTGTGGCCCGGGAAGGCAATGGAGGATGGCCCAGATGCTTGGGCTCCTACACCCACATGGGAAACCAGGAGGATGCACCTGGCTCCTGGCTTCGAATCAGCATAGTTCCGGCCATTGTGGTCATTTTGGGGGTGAACCAACAGAAGGAAGACCTTTCTCTCTGTCTCTCTCTCTCATGGTCTAACTATCTGTCAAAAATAATAAACAAAAAAATTTATCATTCATGAGTTCATTTGTGTTTGCAAAATACCAATAATCAGAACCAACATTCCTTATAACATGCTGTCGCTCCCCCTCTTCGTGGAGGAACGACACTAAACCCTGCCTAGGCTTCATATCCGAGTCACGGCACCATTATGTCGCTCCCCCTCTTCGTGGAGGAACGACACAGAACCCTGCGCTGTTCTTTTGTCTGCTCGGCCCTCCCCGGGTTTGCTGCTGGTTCTTCCCGGGTTGGCTACTGTCCCTTCCACCTCCGTGGAAGGGCGGTTCCCCCTGCCACACTCCCCACTTCCGCAGGGGAGTGGCACACCGCCGGCCGGCTCTCTCGGGGGCTGCACAGGTGTTCCTTCAGATGTTCCCCTTAGATGTTCCTGGTGCATGCCGTCTCTCTCCTCCTTTATAGTCCTCCTCTGCCAATCCCAACTCTGCTACCCACACGCCGAGTACGCTGCTCTCCAATCAGGAGCAAGTCCTACAGTTTATTGGTTGAACTGGAGGCAGCTGTGTAAAAGCTGTTTTCTTCTCTCCCAGCGCCATATTGTGGGAGAGCAGATGCATAGAATAAGTCTTAATTCCAGTAACTCAGTCCAGTCCGGGTTGCTCCCCACAGATCCCCCTTTCTTTTTATTTTTTGGCGTTGATACGCGCCTGTCTTCGGTGTCCCGCGGCACACACTCTGCTCTACTTGCTAGAGTTGCCACAGGTTCTTACAAGTCCTATCAATCAGGCAAACCGAATCCGGGTCCTCTCCTCGCCATGCTGTGAGGAGGTTTTTAGGCGCTGATGTGTGCCTGTGTTCGGTGACCTGCGGCTCATACTCTGGTCGAGCCGCCTGCTGGTGCTTACCGCCTTAATCAGGCAGACCGAATCCAAGCTCTCTCATTGCTATGTTGTGGGGTGACTTATTGGTGTTGATTCGTGCCTATCTTCGGTGACCTGCAGCTCATACTCTGGTCGAGCTGCCCGCTGGTGCTTACCGCCTTACTAATCAGGCAGACCGAATCCAAGCCTTCTCATTGCAGTATTGTGGGGAGGCCTTTCTATTTCTCTATTTCTCTATCTCCGGGCATTCCTATTTCTCCCATTTTACGTCTGTCTACCAACATTCCTATTTCTCTTATTTTACTTCTAAACTTCTGTTTCTCTTATCCCCGCGGCTTCCCGGCGCCCGCCCCGAGGCTGCTTCTCGGTGGCTCGCCCCGCGGCAGCTTCACGGCTCTGCGTGGCTTCCCGGCGCCTCGCCCCGCCGGCGGGCTCCCGGCTCTGCACGGCTCGGCTTCGCGCGCACGCTCCGCGGTCTCCACGCACTTCGCGCCCGCACCACGGCCTCGCGCCAGCCCCGCGTTCCCTATCTATTCACGCCCGGTGCTCTCTCTGCACGCAGCGGCTTCCGCGAATGTTTCCGCCACCACCGGCATTCAGTCCAAGTTCCCCGGACTAACCTGGCGAATTCCAACCTGGCGGCCCACGTCTCTGGTTCCAGATCTTCGCCTCTTGCTCCCCGGGGTGACTTGAAGAATTCCAAGGTGGCTTACGTTTCCGCCTCGGCCTGCACTCGCGGCTTCATCCTCCCTAACATTTTTCTCTACCCGGTATGTTTCCCTAAGTTTTCTTCCAACAATATTCCTCCCTCATTTCTCCTGGCCTCTCCCCACAGTCCGTATCCGAGTCTAAGTTTCTTATAGGTTTCACTTTCACTTTCAACCTGCAGTCCATATCTGAGTCTAAGTTTCTTCTTGCTTTCACTTTAAATCCTAACTTCTTTCCCACAGTCCATATCCGAGTCTATGCCTAGGCTTTCAATAGCTTCTTCTGGCACCTTTTTCGTCCGGCTTTTCCCTAGGCTGTTTGCTAGTCTCTCTCTCCGGCATTTTCCACTTCTTCCCGTTTCTTCCCTCCTAAGTTTCCTATCCGTCCTAGGTTTTCTATCCGAGTCACGGCACCATTATGTCACTCCCCCTCTTCGTGGAGGAACGACACAGGACCCTGCGCTGTTCTTTCGTCTGCTCGGCCCTCCCCGGGTTTGCTGCTGGTTCTTCCCGGGTTGGCTACTGTCCCTTCCACCTCCGTGGAAGGGCGGTTCCCCCTGCCACACTCCCCACTTCCGCAGGGGAGTGGCACACCGCCGGCCGGCTCTCTCGGGGGCTGCACAGGTGTTCCTTCAGATGTTCCCCTTAGATGTTCCTGGTGCATGCCGTCTCTCTCCTCCTTTATAGTCCTCCTCTGCCAATCCCAACTCTGCTACCCACACGCCGAGTACGCTGCTCTCCAATCAGGAGCAAGTCCTACAGTTTATTGGTTGAACTGGAGGCAGCTGTGTAAAAGCTGTTTTCTTCTCTCCCAGCGCCATATTGTGGGAGAGCAGATGCATAGAATAAGTCTTAATTCCAGTAACTCAGTCTAATCCGGGTTGCTCCCCACACATGCAATCTTTGGTCATTTCTAGCAATCTTATTTTTAATCTTTTTCAATTTTTATTTAATATTTTATTTGAAAGAGAGAGAGAGCTCTTTCATCTGCTAATTCACTCTCCAAATGTCTGAAATAGCCAGGACTGAGCCATGACAAAGTTAGAATCCAGAACCTTATCTAGGTCTTCCACATGAGACCAAACTTCTTGAGCCATTACTTGCTCCCTCGCCAAGTGCACACCAGCAGGAACCTAAATCAAAGGTAAAGCAGTCAAGATCTGAACCAAAAACTGTGACATGGGATGCGAGCATCTCAAGCAACAGCTAAACCACTGCACAACATACCTACTTCCTAACAATCTCTTTCTGATATGGGCTAAGCAGGCTGCTAGTTTAGGATATGGTGAGCTGGAGGAAACTGCAAGCCACCACCACCACCCACTCCCCTACCCTATGTGTAATTCTAGTCTCCTGCTTGTCAATCAAAATGGCCCCTTTCCAGGGATATGTCTGTTTCATCTGGGACGTGGGGAAAAAAATGCCACAAAAGAGATGTTGGATTCCACGTGGAATTTATGGGGATACTGTACAACTCCCAGGCAGCTTCACGTCTTTAGAAGCAAACTCCTACATTTCATGAAAGGAGGTGTTGGGGTGTGTTCTCTCTCTTCTACCACAGACTACAATTGGAAGAGGTGCCAGAGTACTCAGTTCTCCTTCTGGGCCCACTGCCGACTCACGAGGGGTATTTCTGTATGTGTGGCAACCCATGCTCGTGTATGCATGTTTATTTTCTCACCTTCTGAATAAGATTTACCTTATTTGTGTCAGCACTAAGAATGCTTCTTGGGTATGACAAGAACCTGAAATAGAATTAAAGCCGGGGAGTGGGGTATTATTTCTATATCTAGCAATAGCTCTAAAGCTTACAATAGGCATCTTCATGACTCAAAGCCTTAACGACTCTCTGGGTACTGCCATTCCAAACTAAATCCAAATGCTCTTTTTTTAATCTTTTTTTTTCTTCAACATTTAAGCTTAGATAATCATTTTCTCCAGGAAACCTTTCTTGGGTTTCTCCTCCCCTCCCGCACTGCATCTCTAAGAGACTTTCTCCAGTGCTCCCAGAGTCGCCTTCCTTCTTTTGTCCTGGTACTCACCTTGATATATGAAATTTCATTTCACTCATTTATGTCAACCACCAGAATGGTGACCCATGAGAGTCATACCATGTTCAGCATGTTTGTCATTATCTCATAATTGCTTGGTAAGTCATCTGCAGATACTCATTGGTTGAGCAGATACTCATGGTTTGAATATCCAAATAAACAGGAAGTGAAGGAACACTTGTTTGTCAATTGCTATTCCATAATTTATAAATATTCATATACATGGGTACCTACTGTAGGCCAGAAATGAGAACACTGTTGAGTTTATTAAAGGACAATGATGATAAACACTCTTTTCCTTACCTAGATGAATTGTCAAGATAAGAAATACACTTCCATAATTCAAAGGTTTTATTTTTTACTAGTTAAGAGATAATAAGTAGTTTCAGTCTTCTCAGGATGGTCATTTCTGGAGTGACAAAGAAAGTGTTTGGAAAGATCATGGAGCAAAGTAAGAGGGAGCACAGCCATGCAGGAAAAGCTACCCTTACACTCAGGAGGAAAAATAACCCTCTCGGTTTGTGGTTTTTTTTAACAACAAATTTTATAACCATTAAAGCTTTTTGTTTACTCAAGACTCTTTAATACCAGCTTCTATCAACAACACAGCTCTTATCTGGTATGTTGTTTGTAGTGATCACTTCAGCACCAATTTAAATCTTGTATAATTAGAGACAATAGGTATAAAATGATGAGTGCTAAGTACTCAGACTGAAGTGTAGGTGGAAATTCAAAAACAAGCGTTTCCTCACCCATAGAGGAGTGTAGTTGTGAAGGGAACAAAATAGAGCACTGGCCAACTAGGAGTTGGGGAGCATATTTAGGATTGCAGGGATATTTAAAATTAGTTGATATATGAGCACATTTGGAGCCTACAAGGAAAGTATTGATGAAGGGGGAAATAATTGGAAAAAGAGAAGAGAATGGCTAGAAAATGGCTCAAGGCAGAGACAGACAAGAGTTACACACTTGGGAGGCCTTCTGCTTTTGGGAAGTGGACGGAATCAGAATACTGCCTGATGAGCATCCTAGTAGTGTTGAGTGCACAGTCTTCTAGGTTCACACTTCCTAGGAAGACCAAGGAGTCCAGGGATCCGGAAGTGAGTCAAGGATTATAAGCTATCAAAATAGTTTCTCCTACTGGACCAGTTTTAAAGCTACATAGATGCGATCGTGAATACTTAAGTCCACTTAATGCGCTGTGAATTAATTCTCACGTGGTCATATGGATGGTAGGAACCTGAAGGTTTTTTGTTTTTTCCCAGAGCCTTCATCTGTCAGTCTGTTGCATCCACCCATCAACTAAAATAGATTACAAAAAACCAGTGATGGTCACACGTGAATTTTATTGAAAATTAGAGGCAAATGAGAGGCAAGGCAACCGATCGGGACCAATACTCCTTACCAGAGTGTGGCCCCCAACAGTGAGTTACACAGCTTTTTGTAGTATTTTGTCCACTAGAGCTCACAATGTCAAACCAAACCCCTGGTATGCAGTGAGCAATTAAAAAAGAAAACCCCAGACTATGGTTGTAAGATAACAGATAACAATAACAAACCCAATAACAGATCCAAGATATGGTTGTAAGATAACAGTGACGGACACATTTATGTCAACCTAGTTCCTGGGAATTTGGGCCCACATAGTTTCACAAGATATACCCTTAGCCATTAGCAAGCAAGGCTAATATGTACAGAAGCAAGAGATCTGCAATTAGCTTTTAGCCACACTCACTCCATTTTGATTTTGACTCTACAAGTCGTAGACGAGGTGAATTGAAATGGAGAGAAAACACAGGCAGAAAGGAGTCACGCAAGGCAACTCTAAAAGCCCTGAATAACAGTCCCGTGCATCTTCCTGTCACCTACGCATCTCATCCTTTCCTGACATTTCCTCTCTGATGCTCCCAAGCATCCAGATCATTGAAAATCGCAAGCCTGGTTATTATTTTTAGCATCCTCCCTTTTTTCTGCAGATGCAATCAGCTGCAGTATCAAAACAAAGGGCTCTGGCAGTCCGACGCGGTCCCAGCCCGGCTTTGTCTTTTCAAGTGTGTGAGTCAGCCTTAACTTTCTCCCAGCACAGCAGCCAACACCGGCTCTGACAGCAGCACTTGCGGCCCCCTAGTGGGGCTATAGGAGCTGCTCCACGCTGAAGTAAGATTTGGCTGAGAACACCAGCAAATAGCACAAACTGAGCCGGTAAACCAGAGAATGCCTTGAAATATGATGAGATAATTCCTGCGAAAATCCCAACATGGAAGAAACAGAAACCGGAGCAACAATGAAAACTGAAGCTCAAACCGTGAGGCTGAATCTGAAAGGAACCGACTCAGACGGCAGGAATACAGACATAGAATAAGGCTTAAAGAGCAACGGCTGCTTGCAAGTGGCTACCTGGTCCAAACGTAGCTGACAAGAGTGCCAGCACAGTGAGGGACCCCAGGTCCCTTCACAGAGGGCTGGCAGCACAGGATGTACCCCCGAGGAACACAGTTCTGGCAGGTCCACCCCATCCGCAGGATGAGGGTTTTTTTTTTTTTTTTTTTTTTTTTTTTTTTTTTTTTTTGACAGGCAGAGTGGACAGTGAGAGAGAGAGAGACAGAGAGAAAGGTCTTCCTTTTGCCGTTGGTTCACCCTCCAATGGCCGCCACGGCCAGCGCGCTTGCCGGCGCACCGCGCTGATCTGATGGCAGGAGCCAGGAGCCAGGTGCTTTTCCTGGTCTCCCATGGGGTGCAGGGCCCAAGCACCTGGGCCATCCTCCACTGCACTCCCTGGCCACAGCAGAGAGCTGGCCTGGAAGAGGGGCAACCGGGACAGAATCCGGCGCCCCAACCGGGACTAGAACCCGGTGTGCCGGCGCCGCTAGGCGGAGGATTAGCCTAGTGAGCCGCGGCGCCGGCCAGGATAAGTTTTTGTTGTGATGTCATCCACTTGATGCATCGTGTGCTCACTCTGGGGGCTTGGCTGGGCTGGGAGGAGTAGGGTAGGATGGGAAGTTAGTTTTTCATCCCCAAGATATTCCAGTTTCAGGAAATTCTAGAGGATGATAAATGTCCTATCTTTGCAACCACTATGGTAAAAACTAAGTGAAAATTGTGACATATCCGTTGTGTTCCATGTACTAAAGAATACCACCTGTAACAGTCCTTTTGAGTCAAAATGCAAAGCAGCACTGGTAACTGTTGGTGACTAAGCGATTGTCACCCAGGTAGCTGTACCCTCTGAGGGGCATGAATCCCATGAAATGGGATTACGAATCGCCAAGTCTCACCAAGGACCAGGGAGCTGAGAGAAACACCATCAGCCTCTTCATCCTTCCCCCACCCACAATCCCTCCATTCAACCTCCCCTCGCCACATGCCCAGTCCTTAGTTCATGATCCGACTTTGTCCAGGAACACAGAGAAATCTATCCTGCTCAGATGTCCTGTTCTCCCTGGTTAATTCACACCAATAAATAATTCCACATTCTGGAAAGTCTTCCTTATCACTAACCTAAATCTGGGGAGGTTTTGTTCCACCTATTTCTTCTATTCTGTCCTCAGGGAAGTTGTATTAAAGCTGGCCATTGTCTTTTGCATAAGAGCCCTGGATGTCAAGGAAAAATTAAATTTTCTCCTGGTCTTAGACAGAATCAACTGTTACAGCTGAATGTGGTATTAGAAGTCATCTCAACCACATTACCACTACCACTCCACCTTCCTCAACACTCACACCTCACAAAGTGAAGGAAATGAAACCCAGAGAGGTTAGGTAACTTGTTCAAGGACATATAGTGAGCTAATCAAGTTTTAACATGGCATTGTCTCTTTTTCCCCCAGGTTCCTTTAACAGTTGCTCATATTTTTTTTTTTTTACTACTACAAATAAGCTCAGGTAGTGTAAGTAATAGCTTCTACCTAGCTGATCATAAACATGCATGCACAGAACCTCCCACAACAGAGGTTAAGGTAACATAGTAAGAGTAGCCCATTCAGTAACTGGGGCAAACTGGATGTCATATTCCTGATTAAAGGTAGTAACCCTGCAAGTTGATTATCCAACCCCGTAATTTAAAAGATCAAGAAACTACGAGGGGCCGGCTGTGGTACAGTAGTTAAGCTTCTGCCTGCAGTGCCGGCATCCCATAAGGGAGCCAGTTCTAGTCTCGGCTGCTCCTCTTCCAATTCAGCTCTCTGCTCTGACCTGGGAAAACAGTGGCGATGGCCCAAGTCCTTGGGCCCCTGCACCCATGTGGGAGACCTGGAAGAAGCTCCTGGCTATGGATCGGCATAGCTCAAGATGTTGTGGCCATTTGGGGAGTGAACCAGCAGATGGAAGACCTTTCTCTCTGTCTCTCCCTCTGTCTGTAACTCTACCTCTCAAATAAATAAAATCTTAAAAAAAAAAAAAAACAACTATGAATCCAAGTGGCTAAATGGCTGACCCAAATTTCATAATGTCAAGTATGAAAGGACCTTTTCCTCCAGTGTCAATGTGCTCTGTTGTGTTTACTATTGAACTAATGTCACTTTTTACATTTTTATTCCATTTTTTTTTGAAAAGCAGGAAGAAAGAGAAATACACTTGCACCCACTGGTGAATTGTCCAGGGCCAGCCATTATCTACTGCCTCTCAGTGTATGCATTTCCAGGAAGCTGGACTTGGGAGCAGAACCAAGACTCAAACTGACACACTCATTTAGTATTCAGGCATCTGAAGAGGCAGGCAAATTTACCACTGTGCCAAATGCTCACTCTTAATTTCACTTTTCAAACCAAGCAGGTACATGGCTGGCCAGGATCCATCTCCATACCACCACATTGTCCTTCCTACCACATTTCATATAGCCCATCCCCTTCCTTTTGTATTTTGAAAGTTCTTTTCCCATCATGTAATTACAATCTTCACAGTCTATGTATTCAATCTCTCCTACAAATAATAGGGTCACTGCAGAATCTGATCTTACTCCTCAGCGATCTGGAAACCTGATGAGTCTGTTCTGCCAAGCTTTGGAAATGCTCTCATTAGTTGACAGACTGTAGTTGAGGCTCTTTTTTGTTACATGGAACATAAATTCTCTCAGGCTGGGTCAAAAAAGTAAGCAGGGCTTGTCCTGAGAATGCGATTCTCTCAAGCTTTCTAAAGAGCAACTAAAATAGAACATTATTTCCAATGGATTATGCTTTATCTAGACTTGTCTTTATGCATTTCATGCTTTGATCTGCTGTTGCACTAGTTCATCTGAGTGCCATTTCTTTATTATAAAGAAGTGAGCCTCTAAAGAACAGATGCTCATTATTTTAGATGTGCCCCAGAGTTGGATGGGTATATCACGAGGAAAGGTATTGGGAATTGCAATGTGAGTCACAAAAGCAGTCCTCCATCTCTCTGCAAAGCCTTTTCTTTTTCTCTGGTCTTTGTCATTTTTATCTCTTTCTCCTGCAGTATCTCTATACCTTCTTCACCATCTGCTGGCACCATGATTAACTGTCATCATTTCTCTCTCAGCAAGTGTACTTTCCTGTGAATAGCCCAGTGGTTGCCTCCTCATCCCTGAGCCTGCAGGGAACCAATCATCAACAACAGTCTCCCTATCTCAACACAGGTAAGCAGTAGAACACCTACGCAGGGCCAAGTGTGAAGCCAGGCATACCCTCCCAGAAGGTCTGGTGACTCCTTTGCTGCTCAAGCCAATGGTCCATGTTCAATTCTCTTCCTGTCCACACCATTCACAGCAATTGAAGCAGTTGATTTCTCCTTCACTAGTTTTTCTTCACTAGACTTTTAAATCATCATTGTCTTAATTTTCCTTTTCTCTGCTTAGTTGCTTTTCCCAACTTCCTACCAACCTCTTAATGGCTCATTCTCTGATCTCCTTCCCTTCTCAACCTATCTAGACAACCACAGCCATATTGAGCTCATTCAGTGTTTTAGTTTCAAATGCCATCTGTAGGTTGGTAGCTCTGGGCCAGATCTATAAGTTATACCCCAACTCCTATACCTTACTGCTTATCTGACAGCTCTATCTGCATGTGCAAGAGATTTCAGACTCAAATTTCCAAAACTGAACTCATCTTTCCCCAAGACTTTTCTACACACATGTTTCTTTATCTTAGGTCTCTATTCTTCTATTTGCTCTGCAGAACACCTAAAAACATTCACAAAACTTAAAAATGCAGGAGGTAAGCACTGGGGACAGCAGCTAAGATACTGCTTAGGATGCTTGCATCCATGAAGAAAGGGCCTCGGCTTGTGTCCTGGTTCTGCTCCGATTTTAGCTTCTTGATAGTGCATACCCTGGCAAGCAGTAGATGATGGCTGACGTATTTGGGTCACTGTCACCTACCTACATGGAAGACCCAAACTGAGTTCTGGGCTCCTGGCTTTGGCCTGACCCAGATCTGGATATTGTACACATTTGGGGAGTGAACCAGCAAATGAAAGATCTCCAATTCTGTCCCCTTCTCTGTTTTTCAAATGAAAATAGCTAAAAATTAACTGCATTAGTCCATAAAGAAAATACAAATTCCTCCCAAGTAGAAATTACAAGTCATTGAATCACATTTTTTAGTCACAATGCAATGAAATTAAGTAAACTCACTTATATACTTTTTTTTTTGACAGGCAGAGTGGACAGTGAGAGAGAGAGACAGAGAGAAAGGTCTTCCTTTGCCATTGGTTCACCCCGCAATGACCACTGTGGCCAGCGCACCGCACTGATCCAAAGCCAGGAGCCAGGTGCTTTTCCTGGTCTCCCATGCAGGTGCAGGGCCCAAGCACTTGGGCCATCCTCCACTGCACTCCCTGGCCACAGCAGAGAGCTGGACTGGAGGAGGAACAACCCGGACAGAATCTGGCGCCCCAACCGGGACTAGAACCCCGGGGTGCCAGCGCCGCAGGTAGAGGATTAGCCTAGTGAGCCGCAGCGCCGGCCTTACTTATATACTTTCAAGCCAGATATAATTCATGGGGAAAAGAGGATATAGACCTAAATGTATGGGATATAAAGAGATTTAAATTAATTTGTTAGAAAGTAAAAGTTGAAAATAAGTTATATTCATATAAAGAAATTAGGCAATCACAAAATAACTAAAGAAATTACAATAATAGTAAAGAAATAAATGAATGATATAGAAAAGTTGAACTGGATCAGAAGACTCAAAAGTTGGTTTTTAAAGAAATCAATTAAATAGGTCTTTTATAATCACATTAACTAAAAAAGAATAACTGCAAATCAGAAAAAGCGTTAAGATCAAATAGGTACACATATAGAGAATGCTTTAAATAAACTAATGGAAATATTCAGAAATTTCTAAACATTATTGTATATTCATATAGGAGACCATTTTTAAAGAAAATATAAACTACTACCAATTCAAAAAGAACCAAGAAAACCAATACATCAACACTCAAATTTTTTTTTTTTATTTTTTTTTTTTGACAGGCAGAGTGGACAGTGAGAGAGAGAGACAGAGAGAAAGGTCTTCCTTTGCCGTTGGTTCACCCTCCAATGGCCGCCGCGGCCGGCGCGCTTGCCGGCGCACCGCGCTGATCCGATGGCAGGAGCCAGGAGCCAGGTGCTTTTCCTGGTCTCCCATGGGGTGCAGGGCCCAAGCACCTGGGCCATCCTCCACTGCACACCCTGGCCACAGCAGAGGGCTGGCCTGGAAGAGGGGCAACCGGGACAGAACCGGCGCCCCGATCGGGACTAGAACCCGGTGTGCCGGCGCCGCTAGGCGGAGGATTAGCCTAGTGAGCCGCGGCGCCGGCCAATACTCAAATTTTTTTAATTATTCAAATTTTTTCAGGCAAAATGTATGTCTGTATAGCTTTAAAGGTAATTTCTACCAACTTAAATAATATTTATTATTTAGACTGTTTCAAAGCATGAAAACTATAGGAAGCTTTCCAGACTCACCTATTGAGGACAGCATAATTCTAGATACCCAAAATCTCATTGATCAAAACTTTATAAAAATCCTAATTAAAACTTTAATAGGCCGGCGCCGCGGCTCACTAGGCTAATCCTCCACCTAGCGGCACCGGCACACCGGGTTCTAGTCCCGGTCGGGGCACCGGATTCTGTCCCGGTTGCCCCTCTTCCAGGCCAGCTCTCTGCTGTGGCCAGGGAGTGCAGTGGAGGATGGCCCAGGTGCTTGGGCCCTGCACCCCATGGGAGACCAGGAAAAGCACCTGGCTCCTGGCTCCTGCCATCAGATCAGCGTGGTGCGCCGGCCGCGGCGGCCATTGGAGGGTGAACCACCGGCAAAGGAAGACCTTTCTCTCTGTCTCTCTCTCTGTTTCCACTCTGCCTGTCAAAAAAAAAAAAAAAAAAAAAAAAAAAAAAAAAAAAAAAAACTTTAATACACTATAGAATTTATTTTTTTTATCTTTTATTTAATGAATATAAATTTCCAAAGTACGACTCATGGGTTACAATGGCTTCCCCCCCCATACCGTCCCTCCCACCCACAACCCTCCCCTTTCCCACTCCCTCTCCCCTTCCATTCACATCAAGATTCATTTTCGATTATCTTTATATACAGAAGATCAGCTTAGTATACCTTAAGTAAGTATTTCAACAGTTTGCTCCCACACAGAAACATAAAGTGAAAAATAATAGATGATTTTTTTAAAATGATGATGAAATCAGATCAGACCTATTGTCATGTTTAATCCCAGTGAGAGTCAAGTTGGGAATTGATAATTTCTTTTTTTTTTTTTTTTTTTTTTTTTTACAGAAGATCAGTTTAGTGTCCATTAAGTAAAGATTTCAATTGTTTGCACCCCCATAGAAACACAAAGTGAAATATACTGTTTGAGTACTCGTTATAGCATTAAGCCTCAGTGTACAGCACATTAAGGACAGAGATCCTACATGAGGAGTAAGTGCACAGTGATTCCTGTTGTTGACTTTACAAATTGACACTCCTGTTTATGGCATCAGTAATCTCCCTATGCACCAGTCATGAGTTTCCAAGGCTATGGAAGCCCCTTGAGTTCTCCGACTCTTATCTTGTTTAGACACGGTCATAGTCAAAGTGGAGGTTCTCTCCTCCCTTCAGAGAAAGGCACCTCCCTCTTTGAAGACCTGTTCTTTCCACTGGGATCTCACTCACAGAGATCTTTTTGCCAGAGTGTCTTGGCTTTCCATGCCTGAAATACTCTCATGGGCTTTTCAGCCAGATCCGAGTGCCTTTAGGGCTGATTCTGAGGCCAGAGTGCTATTTTAATACACTATAGAATTTAAATACTAAAGAATACAAGATTCAATTATGTTTAACCAAAGAAAGAGAAAATGATTTAATAGTCATGTAATTCACTACAATAAAATATTACAATAGAAATAACATAAAATGAGCTTGCTAAATTCCAAAAGCATTTTGTAAAGTGCGTACTCATTCCTGAACAAAATTTATAGTGTGACAGAAATAGAAGCTACTTACTAAATTGGCAAAGAATATAATGAAAATGTATCACAAATGTCCTTCTTAGAAGTGAAACATTAGAAGCATTCGTGTTAAAATTATGAACTGAACAATAGTGTGTTCACAGTATTTTTGTTCCACTTTCTTTTGTGTACCCCTATGCTCTAATATTTACTCATGAGGAGATAGCTGTATCATTTATGCAAATTATCTAAAAATCCCAAGTAATTAACTGAAAAACTATTAAATTTAATAATGCACTAGATTTAAGATATTATTGCTTTAGGATAGGAAAGCTTAGCATTTATTAGCCAGAAAAAATAATAATTGCATGCCAAAAAGTAACATACCTAGATATAATTCTTTAAAGCACACCAGAAGTATAGATAGGAAATAACATTTTATTGAAGAATATTTTTAAAGGAACTGAGAAAATAGAGCAGCATGCCATCATCCTAAGTGAGAAAGTTCAATATTCTGAAGATGTCAACTATGTTAAAGCAATTTGCGAAGTCAATACAGTCCAAAAATCCCAGGAAGGAGAGACCATTTATTTCAACAGTTAAGAAGCTACTTGAAATGCTCATATCCTAGTGCCTGGGTTTGAGTGCCAGCTCTGCTTCCAATTCCAGTTTCCTGCTAATATGCACCTTAAGAGGTAGCAAGTGACAGCCCAAGTACTTGGGTCCTTGACACTCACATGGACAACCCAGATTGAGTCATGGGCTCCTGCCTCATCCAGTCCCATATGTTCTAAGTATTTGGAGAATAAATGAGAAGAAAGATCTGTCTTTCAAATAAATAAAAAATGAAAATTTAAAAAAAATCCCAATGAGTTGTATATTATTGTGGGGAGCAACCCGGACGGGACTGAGTTACTGGAATTAAGACTTATTCTATGCATCTGCTCTCCCACAATATGGCGCTGGGAGAGGAGGCAACAGCTTCTACCCAGCTGCCTCTCACCAACTTGACAAGCTGCAGGACCTGCTCCTGATTGGAGGAGAGCAGCATACTCGGCGTGTGGGCAGCCGAGTTAGGATTGGCGGAGGAGGACTATAAAGGAGGAGAGAGACGGCATGCACCAGGAACATCTAAGGGGAACACCTGAGCAGCCCCCGAGAGAGCCGGCCGGCGGTGTGCCGCTCCCCCACGGAAGTGGGGAATGTGGCTAGGGGGAACCGCCCTTCCACGGAGGTGGAAGGGTCGGCAGCCAACCCGGGAAGAACCAGCAGCAAACCCGGGGAGGGCCGAGCAGATGAAAGAACAGCGCAGGGTCCTGTGTCGTTCCTCCATGAAGACGGGGAGCGACATAATGGTGCCGTGACTCGGATAGGAAACCTAGGAGGGAAGAAACGGGAAGAAGTGGGAAAATACCGGAGAGAGAGACTAGCAAACAGCCTAGGGGAAAGCCGGACGAGAAAGGTGCCGGAAGAAGCTATTGAAAGCCTAGGCATAGACTTGGATACGGACTGTGGGAAAGAAGTTAGGATTTAAAGTGAAAGCAAGAAGAAACTTAGACTCAGATACGGACTGCAGGTTGAAAGTGAAAATGAAACCTATAAGAAACTTAGACTTGGATACGGGCTGTGGGGAGAGGCCAGGAGAAATGAGGGAGGAATATTGTTGGAAGAAAACTTAGGGAAACATACCGGGTAGAGAAAAATGTTAGGGAGGATGAAGCCGCGAGTGCAGGCCGAGGCGGAGACGTAAGCCATCTTGGAATTCTTCAAGTCAGCCCGGGGAGCAAAAGGCGAAAATCTGGAACCAGAGGCAGAGACGTGGGCCGCCAGGTTGGAATTCGCCAGGTTAGTCCGGGGAACTTGGACTGAATGCCGGTGGTGGCGGAAACGTGAGCTGGGGCTGTGTGACTCGCGGAAGCCACTGTGTGCAGAGAGAGCATGGGGCGTGAATAGATAGGGAACGTGGGGCTAGTGCGAGGCCGTGGTGTGGGCGCGAAGGGGTGCGGAGACCGCGGAGTGCGTGCGCAAAGCCGGGAAGCCGCGCAGATGAGAGAAGAGCGGGCTGAAGTGGCTCAGAGCCAGGAAGCCGCCAAGAAGCAGCCTCGGGGCGGGCGCCGGGAAGCCGCAGGGATAAGAGAAACAGAAGTTTAGAAGTGAAATGAGAGAAATAGGAATGCTGGTAGATAGAAGTAAAATAGGAGAAATAGGAATGCCCGGAGATAGAGAAACAGAAAAATAAGGCCTCCCCTCAACATGGCAATGAGAGAGCTTGGATTCGGTCTGCCTGATTAGGGAGGTGGTGAGCACCTGCGGGCGGCTAGCAGCTTATGCGCCGCAGGTCACCGAAGACAGGCACGAATTAACATCAATAAGTCTCCCCACAATACCGCAATGAGAAGGCTTGGATTCGGTCTGCCTGATTAGTAAGGCGGTATGCACCAGCAGGCAGCTCAACCAGAGTATGAGCTGGAGGTCACCGAAGATAGGCATGAATCAACACCAGTAAGTCTCCCCACAATACGGCAATGAGAAGGCTTGGGTTCGGTTTGCCTGATAGGACTTGTAAGCACCTGCAGGCAGTTCTAGCAGAGTAGAGCATGCGCTGCAGGGCACCGAACACAGGCACGCATCAGCGCCTAAAAACCTCCTCACAACATGGCGAAGAGAGGACCCGGATTCGGTTTGCCTGATTGATAGGACTTGTAAGCACCTGTGGGCAACTCTAGCAAGCAGAGCAGAGTGTGTGCCGTGGGACACCGAAGACAGGTGCGTATCAATGCCAAAAAATAAAAAGAAAGGGGGATCTGTGGGGAGCAACCCGGACTGGACTGAGTTACTGGAATTAAGACTTATTCTATGCATCTGCTCTCCCACAATATGGCGCTGGGAGAGGAGGCAACAGCTTCTACCCAGCTGCCTCTCACCAACTTGACAAGCTGCAGGACCTGCTCCTGATTGGAGGAGAGCAGCATACTCGGCGTGTGGGCAGCCGAGTTAGGATTGGCGGAGGAGGACTATAAAGGAGGAGAGAGACGGCATGCACCAGGAACATCTAAGGGGAACACCTGAGCAGCCCCCGAGAGAGCCGGCCGGCGGTGTGCCGCTCCCCCGCGGAAGTGGGGAATGTGGCTAGGGGGAACCGCCCTTCCACGGAGGTGGAAGGGTCGGCAGCCAACCCGGGAAGAACCAGCAGCAAACCCGGGGAGGGCCGAGCAGACCAAAGAACAGCGCAGGGTCCTGTGTCGTTCCTCCACGAAGACGGGGAGCGACATATTATAAAGTTTGTGTAGAAAATAAAGTATAAGAAAATCCAAGATATTTGGGGAAAAGGACTAAATGGTATCCACTAGTTATCAAAGCATATTACAAAATATGTTATAGAGTAATCAAAACAGTATGATATTGCAGCAGGTATAGAAAAAAGACCAACCAGAATAGACCTCCAGAAACAGAACCACATGTATATATAAATGTAATACATGATTGCCTTAGTCTATTTGGTGATGCTATAATAGAATACTTGGGACTGGATAATTCCTAAAGTAAAGAGCTTTCTTTTATTTCTGGAGCCCAGGAAGTCCAAGATTGAGAGGTCCACACCTGACAAGGGCTCCATGGACAAGAGGTATACCTGGTGACTTAACAACACACTCCTGAAAGAACAGTGAGTCATAGAAGAAAGCAAAATGGAAATCAAGAAAGTCCTGGAAATAAATGAAGATTGTGGGGAGCAACTCGGACTAGACTAAGTTACTGGAATTAAGACTTATTCTATGCATCTGCTCTCCCACAATATGGCGCTGGGAGAGGAGGAAACAGCTTCTACGCAGCTGCCTCCAGTTCAACCAATAAACAGCAGGACCTGCTCCTGATTGGAGGAGAGCAGCGTACTTGGTGTGTGGGTAGCAGAGTTGGGATTGGTGGAAGAGGACTATAAAGGAGGAGAGAGACAACATGCACGGGGAACATCTATCTGAAGGAACACCTGTGCAGCCCCCAAGAGAGCTGGCCGGCGGTGTGCCACTCCCCCGCGGAAGTGGGGAATGTGGCAGGGGGAACCGCCCTTCCACGGAGGTGGAAGGGTCAGTAGCCAACCCGGGAAGAACCAGCAGCAAACCCGGGGAGGGCCGAGCAGACGAAAGAACAGCGCAGGGTCCTGTGTCGTTCCTCCACGAAGAGGGGAAGCGACAGAAGATGACAATACAACATATCAAAACATATGGGATTCAGCAAAAGCGATGTTTAGAGGCAACTTTATAGCAATTAGTACCTACACATCAAGAAATTGGAAAGGCATCAAATAAATAAGCTATCAATGCATCTCAAGGATTTAGAAAAACAAACCAAACCCAAAATTAGGAGGGAAGAAATAATTAACATTAGAGAACAAAATTAAAACCAAAAAAAAAATACAAAATTAGTGAAATGAAGAGCTGTTTTGAAAAAAAAAAAAGCAAAATTGATATACCACTGACCCAATTTACAGAAAAGAGAGAGAGAGAGAGAAGACCCAAATCAATAAAATCAGAGCTGAAAAAGATGTAAAAACAGATACCACATAAATAAAAAAGAATCATCAGGAATTACTACAAACAGATAAATGCCAATAAATTTGAAAATCTAGAAGAAAGATTCCTGGACACATACAATCTACCAAAACTGAGTCATGAAGACAGAAAACCAAAACAAATCAATAACTGAGATGAAGATTGAATCAGTAATAAAGACCCTCTCAACAAAGAAAATACCAGGACTAGCTTCATTAAAGAACCACTAATTCCCATTTTTCTCAAGCTATTCAAAACTATTGAAAGGGAAGGAATCCTGCTAAACTCCTTCTATGAGACCAACATCATCTTAATTCCAATACCTTAAAAAGATACAACAAAGAGAACTACAGACCATTTATCCCTGATGAACATAGGTGCCAAAATCCTCAACAAAGTACCAGCTAATCAAATACCCCAACACATCAGAAAGAGTATTCACCCGGACCAAGTGGAATTTATCAATTTATATCCCTGCATACCAGGGATAAATTAGCAAATCACATTAGCAAATCAACGTGACACATCACATTAACAAACTGAAAAACCAAAACCATATTAACTCAATTGATACGGAAAAAGCATTTGATAAAATACAACAGTGTTTCTTGATAAAAAAAAAAAAAAAAAAAAAAAAAAAAAACCTTGAGAAAATTTGGCAAAGATGGAACATTCCTCAACACAATCAAGGCAATTTATAATAAACCCATGGCCAGCATCCTATTGAATGGGAAGAAGTTGGAAGCATTCCCACTGAGATCCAGAACCAGACAAGGATGCCCACTCTCACCATTGCTATTTGTTATAGTTATGGAAATTTTAGCCAGAGCCATTAGGCAAGAAAAAGAAATCAAATGGATACAAATTGGAAATGAGGAAGTCAAAATATCTCTGTTTGCAGATGACATGATTCTCCATATAAGAGAAAAAAAGACTCTACCAAGAGACTATTGGAACTCATACAGTTTGGTAAAGTAGAATATAAAATTAACACAAAAAATAGCTTTTGTATAAATATAATTCCATGGCTGAGAAAGAACTTCAAAAATCAATCCCATTCACAATAGCCACACAAAAAAATTAAGTACTTTGGAATACATTTAACTAAGGAGGTGAAAGATCTCTATGATGAAAATTACAATACGTTAAAGAAATAGAAGACACAAAAAAAATGGAGAACTCTTCCATGCTTGTAGATTGGAAGAATATCATCAAAATGTACATACTACCAAAAGCAATTTACAGATTCAATGTGATCCCAATCAAAATATCAACACTCTTCTCAGGTCCAGAAAAAAGTGCTAAAATGTTTATGAAAACACAAAAAACTTAAATAGCTAAAAGTAACCTTAAACAAAAAAATACAAAGCCAGAGGCATCACAATATCAGATTTCAAGACATACTACAAGGCAGTTATAATCAAACAGCATGGTACTGGCATAAAAATAGGCTTGTAGAGGGCCGGCGCCGCGGCTCACTAGGCTAATCCTCTGCCTTGCGGCGCCGGCACACCGGGTTCTAGTCCCGGTCAGGGCGCCGGATTCTGTCCTGGTTGCCCCTCTTCCAGGCCAGCTCTCTGCTGTGGCCAGGGAGTACAGTGGAGGATGGCCCAAGTGCTTGGGCCCTGCACCCCATGGGAGACCAGGAGAAGCACCTGGCTCCTGGCTCCTGCCATCGGATCAGCGTGGTGTGCCGGCCGCGGCGGCCATTGGAGGGTGAACCAACGGCAAAAGGAAGACCTTTCTCTCTGTCTCTCTCTCTCACTGTCCACTCTGCCTGTCAAAAAAAAAAAAAAATAGGCTTGTAGACCAATGGAATAGAGAAGAAACTCCAGAAAACCAAACCACACATCTATATCCTCTTAATCTTTGAAAAAAGGAGCTAAAATCTTTTCCTCAAGGAATAACAATCTTTTCAACAAATGATGTTGGGAAAATCGGATCTCCTCATGCAGAAGTATGAAAAAAAGACCCCTACTTTACACTTTGTTCAAAAACCGACTCAAAATGGATCAAGGATCTAAATCTACAACTTGATACCATCAAATTACTATCAGAGAACATTGGGGAAACTCTGCAAGACATTGGCATAGGCAAAGATATCTTTGAAAAGACCCCAAAAGCACAGGCAATTAAAGCTAAAATAGACAAATGGGATTACATCAAACTGAGAAATTTCTGCACTGCAAAGGAAATACTCAAAGTGACGAGGCAACTGACAGAATGGGAGAAAATATTTGCAAACTTTGCAACTTATACAGGATTAATATCCAGAATCTATAAACAGCTCAAGAAACTCAAAACAATCCAATTAAGAAATGGGCAAAGGACTTGAACAGGCATTTTTCAAAAGAGGAAATTTAAATTGCCAACAGACACATGAAAAAATGCTCAGGATCACTAACCATCTAGAAATGCAAATTAAAACCACAAGGCAGTTTCACCTCATTCCAGTTAGAATGGCTGTCATACAGAAATCAGCAAAGAAATGTTGGATGAATGGAAAGAGGTATCCTAGACCACTATTGGTGGGAATGTAAACTAGTACATCGATTATAGAAAACAGTATGGAGATACCTCAGAAAATAGATCTACCACATGATCCAGCAATACCACTCTTGGGAACTTACCCAAACAAAATGAAATCAGCATATGAAAGAGTTACTGTACCCCATGTTTATTGCAGCTCAATTCACACTATCTAAGATATAGTATTAACTCAGATGTCCATCAACTGATGTCTGGAAAAATTGAAGAATTTATATAGTATGGAATACTACTCAGGCATACAAAGGAACAAAATCCTGTCTTTAACAACATGGACACAGCTGGAAACCATTATACTTAGTGAAATAAGCCAGTCCCAACAAGACAGATACCAGATGTTTCCCTGATCTGTAATAATTAATAGAGTACAAAAAAAGTAATGTATATGAGCAAAATTGACACTGAGATTTACAGCTTTTGTCTCTATTGTTGATGAACAGTGTTTTTTTCCTTCCTATTATTTGTTGAATTCTTTACTTTGTGTAGGATTAATCTTATGAGCATAAAATAAACTGAAAGTAGATCATTGTAAAAAAATTATTTAATGAATAGTGTTGAAATAAACAGCCAATCTTCAGGGGAAAATACGTTGAATCTGTACATTGTAGATGTCATACAAAATATTCTTAAAATTAAATCAAAAAATTAAATTATAAAATATCTGTGTAGTAATGAATAAATTGTACTCCAAGAGGTCTGACCTTTGTCCCAGTTCCTGGGAGGCAACATCCCAAACTTTAGGATTTCCCCAGTAATTGTCTGGTCTTACAATCCCATAAATATACTATATCTTTTATACAAATGTATCAATTCAATTTGTTCTGAAGGAATAAAAGTTAAATCACTATGTGTTCCTATATGTAGGTTTAGCAAGAAATGCTGACTTTATTTATAAACAACCCCATCTTCTGACACACCAATCAGTTTCTGTGTTCCTGTGAATGAGCCTTTAACTCTTGTAATTGGTGAACATAATAGATGTTTTTTATTGAGTACACATAGGAAGCAGATTCTTCAGGGAAGAAATATTGTAGGTCAACTGATTTTCAAGCTTCATTATGTTTATTCATTATTTAGCTCCAAATTAAGCAGATTTTTTTCAAAATAATCCATGTCAGCATATAACGTTTATGGGTATTTTTTGAGAAAATGGAAAATTTTATTTGAATTCAATGAGCAGACTTGATGTTTCTTATTTTTTGTTTTACTTTGTTCTGACCAGTTATCAAAATTACTTGAAGTGTCATCTAAAGACAAAGAATTCAGACACAAGGAATTATCTATTGCATGTATTTTATACTAATATTTGCTGGCCTTTTAGGTCAATATGTTTTGAAGTTACTTAAGTCAGTATAATTTATGTCAGTTTATATTTACACTGCTTTAAGTTGTCAGAATCTTCATTACAACTATAAAACCACTGCCAGGGTATATTAACACATATGTTTAAAACAAGTTTCTTGGGAAATCAAAGTGGCCTACATGATTAGTTTTTTTCCAAAATAACAGAAGTGAATTTTTAAAAAATGACCCTTTGTCTTTCTGCCTTTCATCTCATGTGCCCTTATCTCCTTTAAAGAGCTACAATGTCTAGAAAGCTGTACAAACAATTAAGCTAAATCATTTTGTAAGCAGTTCTATGAAATGCAAGAGTGATTTTTTTCTTAAAGTCCAAATGTGTAACTCAGCTTACATGAGCATATAAGCATATTTTGCTTAAATTACATTTCCATCTGACAATATTAATTTCATCAAGGAAGCTTAGTATAAAATTAATTATAGCTATCATTTATGTTATCTCATCTTCTCTTCCCACTGAAGCTTCAATGAGAATTCATCAACTGAAGGGCATGATTCACATTTTAACAACAATAATAAAGGAAGGAACCAAAACTACTTTTTCCCCCTCCTACTAGAATTCCGTGACTAAAGACTTCTCTTAATGTCATCTGAAATGTCATAATATATTTTGAGGTTCAGGGGAAATGCTTCCAATGGATATAATGAGAGCACATCTAGTCACATTCTCCTGCTGACAGAGGACATTTCAAATTCATCCACTTTGGTGAACAGTCTCCTGTGACTGACAAACAAGTTCCAAGAAAGAATCTGAGAAAGCATTCAAGTGCCATACTGTTAAGCATGGAGACAAGGCCACCTGCTTTGACTCACTCACGGACTCACTTTGATTCACTCACCAATATTAGCATTCTACTCATGTGCACACTGGGAGGCATCAAGTGGTGGCCCAAGCACTTGCAACCCTGCCACCCATGTGTGGGAGACCTGAATTAAGTTCCTGGCTCCTAATTTCAGCCTGGCCCCACTCCAGTCTTTGCTGGCATTTGGAGAGTCAACCAGTGGAAGGAATCTCTCTCTCCCCCCACCCAAGAAGTTGAATTATAGAGAAGATTGATTGTTGGAAATGAAGTAAATACTTAATTGTCTTTCGGGTACAATCTACATTGCAGGAAGCAGCATCAGAGCAAGCAATAACATACATTTCAGCAACTAAAAAGGTGAGAGAATTCCTGGAAAGACAGGGCTTCCCACAGTGCGCACAGTGTTGATAATTATGAGAAAAATCCATACCCTGAACTTTCATTTGCACTGACCTAAGAATTCAGGGAAGGATGCTGCTGCTTCTCTTCCACAGTTGCTCTGCATGCAGAGTTCCCACTTTACCAATGACAAAGTCTCACTTCTTACTCAGTGTGAATGGAACTCGGGTGTCAAAGCTTCCTGAATGCAAAGGAACAGGAAAATTTCATCCATCGGTATAGGCGAGATCTCCTTTGATCATCTTACTCATTATACTGTTATACTGTAGAAGACTATTTTCTTTAAAATTCACTTCAACCCTCTAATTATTTTCAAAGAATGTAACACTTTTGAGGGAAAGGTCCAAGAAAGCAAAGAATATGGGTCAAAATTAACAGTGTCACCTTATTCCACCTCCATGACAACACAGGGCAACACTCCCAGGCCCTATCACTGTATCTTAGAATAGTTAAGTATTTGCAAAAACAAGCAGAGTGGGAAACACCAGTTTGCAGCAATGTTCGTTGTTCTCAGTAACAGTAATTAGTGTCAAAATCTGTCAGATAGTTCTTGTTCTCTCTCCCCGATGCTCCAGAACCACCTGTGCCTTCTAGCATACTACGTGTGCGCTGTTACAACCTGAGCCACACCCCACATCACTTCTTTCCTACCGAGGGTCTCTTTGTTGCTGCCATAGCTGATGGCTGTACAAACCTGCAAGTGAGATTAGTTAATACTTCATGAGTTGATCCTTTGACCCATGGAAACAAAAGTCAGGTGTTAGTGCTCTAAAAGTCCCTTTAATAGACAATTTTGATACACATTTCACCTGGTTCCTCAAAGCATGCTAAGCAGAATTGTGCTACAATTGTCTACAGTAGTGAACCAGCTCAGCAACATGCTTTTGGATTGACTTCTCCCTTTCTGTTTCATTACTGCTTATCCCTCCCTCCCATTCCTTGGAAGTCACTTCTTAAAATCAGTAACCTACAGGGTAACCCTTGTCTGAAGCTCTGCTGCTGAGGAGAACCCAGGGTAAACTTTCTCAGGTCAATTGGTGCCAGTGATTTTAGAAGTATTCACAATCTCCATGATTACTTCTACAGAATAACAGCCTGTATGTCTTTGAGTAAAAGGACTACATGAAAATAGGTAAGCTGATGTATTATTATTCACATGAGTTAAAAAAATCTTAGCATTACAAAAATATTTTTAGATATTATAAATATAAATTCATTTTTCACTTGGACACAAATCCCCCAGTTGCCTATACTTGTCAACTACTTATATGTTCATACAGTCCATGTACTTTTCAAGTTTAAGATTAAAATAAAGGAATTATGCTATAGGTTTCTACCATAAATCATACACTGAGAAGTATTTAGCTCTTAATTTATTGCAACCTGTAACCTAGCACATCTTTTAACAGCAGCCAAGAGGGCCAGCATTGTGGCACAGTGGCCACTTGGGACACCCCCATCCCATATCAGAGTTCCACTTCAAGTCCCAGCTGCTTCATTTCCCATCCAGATTCCCCATACTGCATCCTGGGAGACAGTGTATGAAGGCTCAAGTGCTTGGGCCCGTTACCCACATGGGCAACCCACATGGTGTTCCAGGCTCCTGACTTCCACCTAGTCTAACCGTGCCTGGCTATTGCAGGCATGTGGGGAGAGAACCAGCAGATGAAGATCTCAATATCCACCTCCCTCCCTCTCCAGTAGTTGAAAATAAACTTAAAAAAATGAAGTCCTTTTGTATGTCAGTTTTTACAAAATATAAGCCTATTGTATTAAATATAGAGCATCCTCTTACATCCTGGTGACAAAATATTTATGAACTATATTCTACAGTAAATATTTTTTACAGTTTTTTTGAAAGATTTACTTATGTATTTGAAAGTCAGAGTTACACAGAGGTAGGAGAGGCAGGGAGAGAGAAAGGTCTTTCATCCAATGGTTCACTCCCCAATTGGCCGCAACGGCCGGAGCTGTCCCCATCCAAAGCCAGGAGCTTCTTGCGGGTCTCCCACGTGGGTGCAGGGGCCCAAGGACTTGGGCCATCTTCTACTGCTTTCCCAGGCCATAGCAGAGAGCTGGATTGAAAGCAGAGCAGCCAGGAATTGAACCTGTGCCCAAATGGGATGCCAGCGCTTCAGGCCAAGGCATTAACTCACTGCGCCACAGCGCCAGCCCCAACAGTAAATATCTTAACTTCAAGAAAACCAGCAGCTGGCGCCATGGCTCACTAGGCTAATCCTCCGCCTGCGGCACTGGCACTCTGGGTTCTAGTCGCAGTTGGGGCACCAGATTCTGTCCCGGTTGCTTTTCTTCCTGTCCCGCTCTCTGCTGTGGCCCAGGAGTGCAGTGGAGGATGGCCCAAGTGCTTGGGTCCTGCACCCGCATGGGAGACCAGGAGAAGCACCTGGCTCCTGGCTTTGGATCAGGAGTGTGGTGCACCGGCCACAGCAGCCATTGGGGGGCGGTGAACCAACGGAAAAAGCAAGACCTTTCTCTCTCTCTCTGTCCAACTCTGCCTGTCAAAAAAAAAAAAAAAAAAGAAAGAAAGAAAGAAAACCAGCATCATTTAGTTAGAATTGGCTCTTTTTGTGGAGGCTCAAATCTGTCCTAAATCTGTCATAGGTTATAAGATTATTTTTCACAACATACAGTTATAATTTATATATGAAAATTCTTAGGTGTCATGACTTTTAAAGACTTCCAGGGCAAGTCCCTGGATAACTCAAATTTGGCATTAGCACACAAGCATACATCTTTGCTCAGAAACAAATTCCTGAAGTATAAAATGTCCAACTTTATGGTTCTTTTCATCCCAGTTTCATGTAGTTCTAGCTCCATGTACAAGGAGCTCCTAACTCAAAGGCTAATGAGAACTATAACTAATCAAATCAAAGACTTTTTAATACACCTTACAGGTGCTGAGAAATTTACCAACTTTAATGATTAACAAATTCTTTGTAAATCAGATGGTTTGCAACACTTGCCACCACAAATAAGGTCATTATGAAGTCCAGCTGCTAAACAATTTTAAGTATTTTTGTTGTAAATGCCTATACTCAAACATACTACTTACAGAGACTTCAAATAACCGAGTTATGTTCCCATATCAACACTCCTTCCATTCCCACTAACTTTCATCAGCCACTTTAAATATCCACTTCTAGATTAAGAAGGGGGTAGAGGAGAAAGGGAGGAGGAGGAGAATGAGACAAGAAAAAGAGAGAGTTGAAACCTGCTATGGTATGAAAAGGATTTGGCTCCTGAACTCAGATATTGAAACACCAAAGATACAAATTAATGGTACCCAAAGCCAACATTTTGTTATAGCTGGTTAAGCTGCCACCTGTGAGGCTGGCACTCTATATGGGCGCTGGTTCCTGTCCCAGCTGCTCCAGTTCCAATCCAGCTCCCTGCTAATGGCCTGGGAATACAGTGGAAGTTAGCCCAAGTGCTTGGGCCCCTACTAGGCACATGGGAGACCTAGATGAACCTCCTGTATCCTGGCTGTGGCCTGGTCCAACTTTAGCTATTGCAGGCATTTGAGGAGCAAACCAGTGGATTAAAATCTGTCTCTCCCTCTAACTCTGCCTTTCAAGTAAATTTTAAAAACAAATAATGGTAAGGTTAGAAATTTAATCCAATTGCAGTATTTAGAAGGCAGACCTACTAGGAGGCCCTTAGGTTATTGGGGGTGTGTCCTTGGATGGTAGGCAAGAGAAGTCTGGTTCCCCAAGCCATGCTGGCTCACCATACAAGCGTCCTTCCAGGTGTTCTCACACTGCCAGCCTCTGGCAGCAGCAGATGGCCAAACCCATGGGCCTGCCTGATCTTGGACCATGAGCTTCACAAATAGCTTCTTTCTGGTATAGTCTACAGTGACAAAAAGATGGACTAATGCAAAGTCTAAGGCTGACATAGTCAAGTAATGATATTCATTTGGAAGTTTATAAAGTGATTAAGAAAAAACTCTTCATCCTTCTTAATAGAATATACTTTAATAATTAATGAACATATAGTTTTCTGTGATATTTTCACAGGCTTTTGGTAAATTTTGTGAACAATTCAATGCATTAGAAGTTGTTAAAATGTACGGATCAAAAACAAAAACGCATAAATGTATGGCATACGTTCATTGTCCACATGAACTGCCTCTAGGAAGCGATTTTAGTGACTGAGACATGAGATGATTGGTCCAGCCTGGTTGGGCTTTTAATTGCAGTTAAAAAAAAAGGGGGGGGGGGGACAAAGTTCATACTTTGTTTCATTTTAAAGATCTATTTATTGAAAAGTCATGTTAAAGGCCGGCGCCGCGGCTCAATAGGCTAATCCTCCACCTGTGGTGCCAGCACACCGGGTTCTAGTCCCGGTCAGGGCACCGGATTCTGTCCCAGTTGCCCCTCTTCAATTCCAGCTCTCTGCTGTGGCCCGGGAAGGCAGTGGAGGATGGCCCAAGTGCTTGGGCCCTGCACCCCCATGGGAGACCAGGAGAAGCACCTGGCTCCTGGCTTTGGATCAGCGCAGTGCGCCGGCCACAGCAGCTGTTGGGGGGTGAACCAACGGAAAAAGGAAGACCTTTCTCTCTGTCTCTCTCACTGACCACTCTGCCTGTCAAAAAAATAAAAAAATAAAATTTTAAAAAGAGCGCTATTAAAAAAAAAAAGAAAAATCATAGTTACAGAGAGAGAAAGGAGACACACAGAGATAGAAGAGGGCCTTCCTTCCCCTTGTTTCCTGCCCAGATGGACACAATAGCCAGGGAGGAAACAGCCAGAAGCCAGGAGCTTCATATCAGTCTCCTATATAGGTGGTAGAGGCCCAAGCACTTGGGTCATCTGATTTTCCCAAGCCATTAGCAGGGAGCTGGAGCAGCCCAGATACTAACTGGTACCCATATAAGATGCCAGCATCGGGGCTGGCACTGTGGCACAGTGGGTTAATGCCCTGGCCTGAAGTGCCGTCATCCCATATGGGTGCTGGTTTGAGACCCGAGTGCTCCACTTCCGATCTAGCTCTCTGCTATAGCCTAGGAAAGCAGTAAAAGCTAGCCCAAGTCCTTGGGCCCCTGCACCCGCATGGGAGACCTGGAGGAAGTTCCTGGCTCCAGACCGGCGCAGCTCCAGCCACTGCGGCCAATTGGGGAGTGAACCATTGGATGGAAGATCTCCCCCTCTCTCCACCCCCTCTCCCTCCCTCTTTCAAATAAATGAATAAATCTTAAAAAAAGAAAGATGCCTAAGAGTGGGAATAAGAGAGGGAAGAGATGTACAATTTGACATGCTCAAGCTGACTTGCCCCAAATGGTAGAGTTAGAAACATACCAGGGGACTCCAATTTAATCCCATCAAGGTGGCATGTACCAATGCCATCTCACTAGTCCAAGTGATCAATTTCAGTTCACAATTGATCATAATGAAAGGACTAAGAGTCAAAGGGAGCACATAAACAAGTCTAGTACCTGCTAATACTAACTGATAGAATAAATAAAGGGGAGAGTGATCCAACATGGGAAGTGAGATACACAGCAGACTCATAGAATGGCAGATGTCCTAAACAGCACTCTGGCCTCAGAATCAGCCCTAAAGGCATTCCGATCTGGCTGAAAAGCCCATGAGAGTATTTTAGGCACGGAAAGCCAAGACACTCTGGCAAAAAAAAAAAAACCTAAATGAAAGATCTCTGTGAGTGAGATCCCAGTGGAAAGAACAGGTCTTCAAAGAGGGAGGTGCCTTTCTCTGAAGGGAGGAGAGAACCTCCACTTTGACTATGACCTTGTCTAAACAAGATAAGAGTCGGAGAACTCAAGGGGCTTCCATAGCCTTGGAAACTCATGACTGGTGCATAGGGAGATTACTGATGCCATAAACAGGAGTGTCAATTTGTAAAGTCAACAACAGGAGTCACTGTGCACTTACTCCTCATGTAGGATCTCTGTCCTTAATGTGCTGTACATTGAGACTTAATGCTATAACGAGTACTCAAACAGTATATTTCACTTTGTGTTTCTATGGGGGTGCAAACTGTTGAAATCTTTACTTAATGTATACTAAACTGATCTTCTGTTAAAAAAAAAAAAAGAAGAAATTATCAATTCCCAACTTGACTCTCACTGGGATTAAACATGACAATAGGTCTGATCTGATTTCATCATCATTTAAAAAAATCATCTATTATTTTTCACTTTATGTTTCTGTGTGGGAGCAAACTGTTGAAATCTTTACTTAATGTATGCTAAACTGATCTTCAGTATATAAAGAGAATCGAAAATGAATCTTGATGTGAATGGAAGGGGAGAGGGAGTGGGAAAGGGGAGGGTTGCGGGTAGGAGGGACGTTATGGGGGGAAGCCATTGTAATCCATAAGCCATACTTTGGAAATTTATATTCATTAAATAAAAGTTTAAAAAAAAAAGAAAAAGATGCCAGCATCACAGGTGGCAGCTTTACTCCACTTTATGACAACACCAGTCCCCAGTTCATACATTTTTAAGAAGAAACCTGTAGGCACACTAACTTACAGGTCATCAGAACTGAGATCAACAAAGATCAAACCTGACTCAAATTTTGAATCTAAGTGCTTGGGAGAACAGTGACTTTAGTAACAATGATTGTGATTAAGCTATTGCCTTCACGAAGCTAAAGCTAGGATGAGAAGGTCAAGACCAGAGTTCCACAATCATAAAAAATGTCAAAGATGGGACAAGAGGGGTAGCAGCTGGCAAGTCAATTCAGTGCACGGGCGAGCTTCATAGCACCTGGCATCTTTCTCCAAACACATGAGAAATCTGGGAGCAAGTTAGGCAAGATCTATCTCTATCTTCGTCGTCTCTGTACTTAGATCAGTAATGGACTTTAACATCATCTTAACTTGAAAGGCCATTATGATTTTATCCTTGCCTTTTACAACACTCATTGACTAAAAGCTTAAGCATCAACTGTGCCCACTTTTCTCAGGAAGTCTGCAGTCTCACTGTTCTAAAGGTGCCAATTTTGCTAAATCTGCCCAGCTATTCAAGGTAAAGCCTTTTCCCGAGAGTTAAAATGCTTCCCTTATTTGACAGTGACTCATTCTTCAAGCCCAGACCTGAGGGCTTGGTACTTTTTACAAAATTTAATGCTTTTCAAAATGTATTCTTTTACAGATGTATATTTCTCTGTAATTATGTACCTCATGACTCAATTTTCAGATGCACTATTTTCTTCATCCCAGTGACATCTTATTATAACCAACTTCTAAGCTTTGTTTTCATGTTAAATATTTACTAAGTGATACAGCAATATTAAAACAGTAAGATGGACTGGTACAATTGACATATTAGCTATTATAGTTTCATGTTGTTGCTTTAAGAAAACCACATCTCGTAGAACAAGTAATGGTCCATATTTTCATCTGTTTTTATAGTCTACTTTTCTACATTGCAAGCTCTACTTCATAAATCTGTCTACAGGTTAACATTCCAATCATAATTTGTTTACCAGTTTTGTTGTATAAATCATGTAATGTTGATCAATGAAATTATGTTAGCTCCATGCTTAGTGTTATGTTACCTGTTTCCCACAAACTTCTTGAACATCTTTGACAGAGCTAGATTAAGATTTTTACAGCAACATAATCTTCTACTTCCAAAAAAAGAAAAAAAGGTAAAGAAATCACACATGGGATCATGGAGGAGAGAAGTGGGAGAAGGGCGAGAAGGAGAGAATGGATGTTCAATGAGCACTGACAATTCTGCCTTCCCCTCCATCCTCGGACCACTCAGAGGCCCATCCAACTGGTGTCCTTCAAATCAATTGTGCCTATTCAGCCAAAGGCATTTACTGATGATAGCCATCCAGGCACATGTTTTTCTCTTATCATTTTAGAAATGATATGTCTTCCTGTACATTAGACTAGAACTAATAGAAAGGTACATTAACCAAATACTCTTGAGTCTAAGGGTTCTCTGAAATCAAAGGGTTTATCAAGTCATTACAGATGCTAGCCAGAGAAGGACCAGGTCCTGGGACAAGTTCTAACCACCGCCATCTGCAAAGCCAGCTAACAGTAGAAAGATGTCCACCGGCCTGAGAATCAGTAGTAATTTTCAAATCAAAGTTTGGGGAAGTAGAGCATAAATTGGGCATATTGAACCTACATAGGTTATAGGAGGGTGAAAAAGGGAAAGTGTGGGGATGGCAGCGAGACCATAAGGGGACTTGCAAATGGCAGAGTTAACAGTCTGGGAAGTCCAGAGGAAGGAGGCAGTGGGGAGATTTTAGCATACATTCAGGATTGAAGATTGGCCTGTAGCTGTTAACTGATCAACTTCCCTATCACTTCCTGACCCCCATCCTTCTTTCCTCGTACATCACTGATTTTTTCTTTTATTGAATTGTATTCAAAATGAGTACTTTCACCCTATTTGAGTCAGTCTTTCATGGTCTATAGCAGGCAGAAGTCCTATATTTAAAGGATAAAGTCTTGCATAGTTTTGCCAACACTACCCAATGGTTTCTTGAGTTTTCAGTCTTAATTTAGGAATCTAGAAGCAGTCAAGCAACTGAAACTCCATTGTTTATATATGCGACTGATTTAAATGTAGTTTTTATAAACCTTGAATTTAACAGAAACATCTTTGGGGATTATTGAAAACAATCTGCATTTAGACATATTTTGAAATAAAATCTTTTACCTTGAACTTTGTTATCTAATACCATTTAAATTAGTTTTAATAATGAAATTTTAATTTTTTTAGCATGTCATTCTAACATGTTGTCTTCAACAGTGGTAATTTTTAAGAGCATCAAGTTTATTCCTTGAGGTGGGGCATTGGTGCAGCAATTAAAACGCCACTTGGGATGTAGCTCTGCTTCCAATCCCAACTTTCTGCTAATGCTATCCTGAGAGGCAGCAGATGATAGCTCAAGAAACTGAATCCCTGCTATCCATATGGTAGGAGACTCAGACCGAGTTCTAAGCCCTGGGCTTTGGCCCAGTCCAGCTCTCTCTGCCTCTCAAATAAAATGAAAATAAATTTATCCTGATTTCCATGACTTGTTTTTACATGAAGAATCATAGCATCTTAAACACTCTTGCTAACTCATCCTACTTGCTTCTCTTTGGGGATTAGGAGATTTGATTTGTCTAGGAGCCAAGGACATGGAGTAGAGCTGGTGAATTTCCAAGGGATATGTGTGCCAAGGCAACCCATGCAAAATTATGAAAAACTCAAACTTTATCTTGAAATACTCCAACTCTATTGCTTTGGCTTCTTCATTTTGAACATTTTTCCTGGTTTTAAAACAGTCCTTCTTCACTTGTCAAGTGCCCACTCTCTCTTAACTGGTGCTTTAGAATACTGGAGACTAATTCACTTTGGAGTGTAATTACTGCTTTAGAGATGGGAGCATGAGAGAGGCAAGCTGTCCCTGTTGAACTCAGTCTTTTAAAGATCATTTACTTAAGAGGCAGAGTTACAGACACAGAGAGGCCTTCCATCCACCGATTCATTCCTCAAATGGCTGTACCGCCAGAGCTGGGCCAATCCAAAGCCAGGAACCAGGAACTTCTTCCAAGTCTCCCTTGCAAGTGCAGGGGCCCAAGCATTTGGGCCATCCTCTGCTGCTTTCCCAGGGTCATCAACAGGGAGCTGGATCAGAAGTGGAACAGATGGGACTAGAACTGGCACCCATGTAGGATGCTGGCACTGCAGGCCAAGGCTTTAACCTACTATGCCACAGTGCCAGCCCCTAAAAGTAAGTCTTTAAACAGAAAGACTACATCTCCTACATAAGGATCTCAGAGTGGGAAAGAGACATCTCAGTGTGGAAGAGATAGCCCACTGCAGAGTTTAGGGGGCTCTCCAGTCAACCTGTATTTTCTAGACCAATGAGAATCTGAGATTTCTCTGGGAGAGGACTGCATTCCCTGTGCCTTCTGATGAAGTTTCTGGCATTGACCAACACTTTGAAGATTGAGTTATAAAGAAACTCACAAGAATTTTTCTCTTCTCATTTATTCATATACTCCGAGAAGAGTTTACTGACCACCTGCTTTGTGCCTAAGGAGATGCTAATGCTGTGAATAAAACGAGGACTGGAAAGGAGACACTGTGTAAAAGAAGGTATCTAAAGTCGTATGGTGTGCTGGCACTCTAGCGTAGTGGGTTAAGCTGCCGCCTATAGAACAGGCATCCCATACAGGGGCTGGTTCAATTCCTGGCTGCTCCATTTCCAATCCAGGTCCCTGCTAATGTGCCTATAAAAGCAGTGGAAGATGGCCCAATCCTTGGCCATTGCAACCATCTGGGGAATGAACCAGCAGATGGAAGATTCTAACTATGCCTTTCAAATAAATAAATCTTTAAAGAAAAAAAAAAACTAAAGTGGGGTGGTGTGTAGGTGAGCAACTAAGTCACAATACAGTGAGAAAGCTTTGGTAGGGGGTAGCTAGTATCCTCTGGAAACAAAGGGGACCTAATCAAATGCTGGTTGGTCAAGGAGAGCTTCCTGGAGGCAGTGATGGCTCAGTTGAGCCCCAAAAGAATATTAAGGCTTCGTCAGGCAGGAAGGAGGATATACTGACAGGAGGGAGCGACAGAGATTCTGAGATGAAAGTGTTTATGTTTCATATTGCGACTCACTCCCAGACAAGTGTTGTAAAGAACATGGACCAGAGGCCACTGTTCTGTACTGGGCTTGTGCATTAAGCCTACCACAGATCACACCACGCTAAGCACCACACACTGAAACCAGGCCATTATGGAACCAAGAAAACCTCCAAACAAGATGTTTTTCCTAAAAACAGGAAATTCACAGCGATCCCTCAGAAGGGACCCAGTCAACCTGAACCAGTGTAGCAAGAAAGCCCCTCTACTTTAACCCTTACAGATAAAGTAACCTGATGTTGACCTGCTTCTGTGTTATTCTCTCATTACTCCTGCTCTGGCTACCTTAAAAAAACTCTCCCGCCACGCCCAAGGGAACACCTCCTTTACTCTACAGATGAAATGCTGCCTCAGTCATGAATTTTTAGTGAATGCCAGCCAGATCCTTAAGCTACATTTGTTGAAAAAAAATTTAAGAAGGGAGAATAGGAGAGAAAATGGGAAAAAGTGAACCAAGAGGAAAAAAGTCAGGGCCCAGATTTTGGAGGGCTTCGTAAGCCACTTTAAGGAATTTAAAAATTAACTCCAAGACAGCAGGAAGCAATTGTGGGATTCAACAGAAAAATGACATGATCAGGTATATATTCCAGGACGTTCATTCTGGCAGCAGTTTGGAAGTTAGAGATGGGCGACAGTAGATGCAGCTCCGTCAGAAGCAGGAGCAGAATTGCAGGTTGTTGATACAGGTGGGCTAAAGTCAAGGTAAGAAAGGCTATGGTGGGTTTGGTTCCCAGATGCAGGGAAGGCCAGGGCATGGAAGGGGATGAGGAGATACTGGTCAAAAGGCAGAAAATGGCAGTCAGCGAGGAGGAATAAGTTCTAGTGTTCTGCAGTCCACACAGTATTATTTACCTTGTATTTCAAAATAAGGAGAAGTTTTTTTTTAAAAAAACTTTTATTTAATAAATGTAAATTCTAAAAGTACAACTTTTGGATTACAGCAGTTTTTCCCCCCCATAACCTCCCTCCCACCCGCAACCATCCTATCTCCCACTCCATCTCCCATCCCATCCCTCATTAAGGTTCATTTTTAACTATCTTTATATACAGATCAACTTAGTATATACTAAGTAAAGATCAACAGTTTGCACCCACACAGATACACAAAGTATAAAATACTGTTTGAACACTAGTTTACCGTTAATTCGCATAGTGCAACACATTGAGGACATAGAAGATTTTGAATGTTCTAATCACAAATAAATGAAAAATCTTTGAAGTGATAGAGAAGCTTAATTCCCCAATTTCCACATTGCACAGTGATACAAGTATCACGACATCACTGTAGGCACAGCCTTTCTGACACAGCAGGTAAGATGCTGCTTGGAACACTCTCGTGCCATTTTAGAGTGCTTACATGTGAGCTCTGCCCGATTCCCATCCAACTTCCTACTAATGTGCACCCTGGGAGGCAACAGATGATGGCTCAGAACTTGAGTCCCTGCCACCCATGTTGGAGATCTGTTTGGAGCTCCAGGCTCCTGGCTTCAACCTGGCCCAGGCCTAGCTGTTGCCAGCATTTAAGGAGTGAACCAGCAGATGGAAAATCTGGTCTCTCTTTCAGATATATACATAATAAGATTAAAACTATGGCCATCATCATATAATTATATACAATGTTATGTGTACAAAAGCAGCACCTAAAAATTCAAAGATAGAGGGGAAGATGAGCAAGTGGTCACAGGCATTATTGGGCAGTAGGAAATACAGAACGTGGCAACATAGCAGCTAAGGCGATAGGAAGAGAAGAGCCAGCGATGACAGGGAGATGGAAGAGTACATCCCACCTTGCTATAAGAACTCAGGAAAGTGAACAATTCTCAGTGGGGCAATAATCTCCCCAGTTCCCATCGTGTTAGGTTTGTGATTCCCAAAGGAAAGCTACTGCAGGCTGCTGTATGCTCCTGCATCACTACTCGATCCCAGCAGGTGCCCGTCCTGTAGACAGCAACCACAGCGACCTCCGTGGAGGGGTAGTGGCCAGACTGTACGAATGGGTGTGGTGGCCCTGGCTGGAACTCAGGAGAGAAGACTCTAGTGGAACACAGCAACTTGAGGGTCACCGGCATGCACATAGTACTTAATGCTCAAGAATACATCAACTTTCCCTGCCCCCAAAGAATATGAAATGCTAAGAGGGCCAAGAGCTCATGAAACCTGTTATTTACTGAACAGGCATGAGATGAGAAACCCACAAATCAGTAAAGAGGAAATTGTGAGAAGCACCAAGGACAGAGGGGTCCCCCCCAAGAGAAGGGGACTTGCAGTTTAGGTAAACTGCCACCAGGTGGAGCGCATTCTTTGAGGTAAAAACCTTAGAATTATCTGAAATTCCATCATGTATGCCAAGCAGGCAAACATAGATGAGCACACATAGACATCACTTCTCTCCTAGCCCTTTGTAGATGCACAGAAGTGGGGGAACAGGCATTCCATGTTAAATATAGAGAACTCTATCAGGTTCCAGTCTCATCTCTGCTACCCTGTAGCAGGAAAACCTTAGGTCAATCTATCTCCCTGTCCTTGGTTTCTACATTTTCAATGCAAAAAGACTAGATGAGCTCTTTTAAATCCCTTCCAACTGCAGTTAAGATATAAGGAAATAACAAAATATGTATATAGCACATATCTGGGCCTGACACTGTGTGGAAAGCTAGAGATACCAATAAGGAGTAGAGTAATTCATTCCTGCCCTTGCAGGCCTAACTCTCTAACAGGTTAGACACACTTGTAAACCAAGGGTCATAGCAACATGGCCAGTGCTACAATCAATACACACATTGCTATGGAAGCTCAGAGAAGAACCTAACTGCTCTCAAGCTTTTGTAGAGGAGGTGACCCCTGAAAGAACTTTACAACATGAGTAGGATTCTTCAACTGATTGTGGCACAAGAAATTGTATGCAGAGAATATGGACAACAAAAGCCAGAAGGTATTGGGACAGTTTTCAGTTCATTGTGGCTATGGTCAGGTGCAGGGAAGGAAATGGATGCAACTGGAAAAATAGTATGGACCAGAGCGATCCTTGCAGGTCTTACATATGACAGTGTTGTCAAAACCATCTTTAGTTAAGATTTCCATAGATTTCTGGACTCGTATTGCTCAGTACTATTTTAAGTATATTACAAATGGTAAGTCACTAATCCTTGCCAAAGTCCTATATAATAAATACTAGCTCCATTTTACATTAAGGAGACTGACACAGCCAGGCTATCACCTGAGGCTGTCTGACTCCCAATCTCCTGCTCTCACCCATTCCCTGTGTGGAAGAAGGGGTGGGCCAATTACATTTTTCACTGAGAGCCACAGCAGCTGTTCCACTTTAAGTCCTCTTGCGGAGGTGAAAAGTCTTATGGATTTGAGGGGGTGGTACCTCAGGGGGAAGATGATTGTGTTCTCAAAGCAATGGGAATTTTGAAGCGGGAAAGGCATAAAATGGCTTAGCCAATATCCCTTCTGGGCCTGGTGAAAAAAATCACATGTGAAATTAAACAATCCAAAATGGTGCCCAGATTTCTGGCCTAGAGGACTGGAAAAATGAGAGTAACTTTAACTCAAATTGAGAGTAAAAGGATTTTGTGCGTTCTGAGTTAGAAATGTTGGGGTGGCATTCTGGCTTGAGGGTTAAGCTGCAGCCTGCAACAACAGCATCCCATACAGGCACTAATTTGAATCTCATCTGATCCAGCTCTCCATTAAAGGCCTGAGAAGGCAGATGGCTCAAGTGGTTGAGCCCTCTGCACTCACGTGGGAAACCTGGATGAAGCTCCTGACTTCAGACTGGTTCAGCCCCTGCCGTTGTGGCTATCTGAGGAGTGAACCAGCAGATGGAAAATCTTTTTCTGCAACTCTTTCAAGTAAATACATCTTTTAAAAAGGAAGAAAAGAAATGTAATAGAAGCTTTTGGAATTATAGGTATTGGAGCACAAGATGAATGTCTAGGTATGGAGCTGGAAACTATCAAAGTGGGTGGTGGTAGAAGCAGTAGGAGTAAGTGGGGGTCATAGGAGAGAACAGTCAGAAAAACAGAGCTACAGTCAAAAACTTAATGCTAAGCAAGTAGAAAAAAACCTGGATGAGGGTAGCTAAGGTAGGTGCAAGACCCAGGAAAATGGTACCACTATAATTTTTCATGGTTTCCAAGAGATTCAAGTGCTGTGTTAGAACAGAAGCACACGTAAGGGAGGACACTGTCTGTCTCTAACTGGCCTTTTAAGTGCTTTACAGGCAGAGATCATGTCCCGTGCATCTGTGTATCATCACTTCTAGAATAAAATAGATCATTGACACATTCTTAAATCAGACTCACCCAATTGTCTCACTTCTTTTGTGTACACAGACCACCTTGGCAAAAGGTCTCATTCAGTTTTCTAAAACACGAGAACAATGGTATCTTGATTTGTCAAAATACTTTAAGTGCTCCCCATGTGAACATATTAACTGTAAGTCTAAATTCTAGTTCATCCCCTTAAAAAAAGTCATAAAGCACCTCATCACCCTTTCTTAAAACCAGGCAGTAAATATTGCAATGAAATAAACCCAATTTCAACCCACAGGTCCAGCAGGCCCAGCTCTCTGACACAGGGCAAGTCATGTAACCTTGCTAGGTCTCAGTTTGCTCATCTACAAAATGGTGGTTGTATTACCTACACTCAGGGTCGCCATGAAAATGCAACACACGCAGTCCCTGAGTGGTTGCTGTCTCAAAGCAGATGCACAGCACATTTTAGCTGCCTTCTCTTCTTTGGTGCTGTTGCAACTCAATCATTCTCACTGAAAGAATTGGAATGTACAAGAAGTGCTCCCCAGGAGTGACAAGCTGAGACTTTGGGCCTGCATCGTCATCGAGGGCCACCAGGTGGTGGTGGTGCCTGTCAGGGGACCCTAGGTCGGGCGTTGCTCACGCCAGGGTAGATGGTTAACTCCTCAGCATTCTCTAGAATGCTCCTTTCCACAGAATTAAAGCCTGACTATAACAACCATCCCAACAGATTAAATACAGGTCACCCCTACATGTTCAGAATTAATAAAGATATTGAGACAGAGAAAAAAACTACTTAGGTTCACATAACACAACTTCCCGTTTCCCTCAAACTGCTTTATCATTTTTTCCACTTAACTTTGGTTTTAATGCCCTCACGTTAATTGCCATTCATTCTTATGTTGGCAGAAGGTTAACAGCCTCGAGACCAGGTCTAACCCTCAAGTATGGCAAAGCACTCCATGGGGAAAAGTCCGCTGTCCTTTTCACCTGCTGGGGGATTAAGTCCCTCCTTTAACAGTCTTAGGTGAGCCACTCCAGTGAGCACAAGGAAATCCTGGCCTCTATGGGCCATTTCAGAGCTGCTGCTTCTTCATGCTTCTTGTCTGCATTCATGCTGAAACAGAAAATACTCACTGGTTGCTAGGAGCCCACTCATTCTAGCAACTTAGACACCCATGTCCCACATCAGAGTATCTGGCTTTGATCCCTGGCTCAAGCTTCCTGCCAGTACAGACCCTTAATGGCAGCAGTGATGGCTCAAGTGACTGGGCCTCTGCCACCCACATGGGAGACCTGACCAACATCCTGACCCTGGGCTTCAGCCCCAACTGTTACATGAACTAGGGGAGTTCTCTCACTCCATCCTGTATGTGTGTGTGTGTGTGTGTGCACGCACTTCTCAAACATTAAATACTCGCTCGACTCCCTCAATCCTATGACCACTACTTCTAATCAAAACCTGGTTCCCAGAAAGAGTTCCCTTAGCAAGCCTCACTCCTGCTCCCTGTCCTCCCACACTCACTACAGGAGCCACCACACAAGCACACTGTCACCCTGGGAATGGTGACAGAGGGTTGGCTGTGAGCTTCCTGTGTGTCTGCACTTCTAGGCATCCTGTAGCCCTTTAAGGCCTCTGCTTGTAGACACCAAGCATGTTCTTTCTCCTCAAACTTGAAATGACTTTTACTGCTACAAGAAAGGACGTTCTAGCTCACTTGCCACCCCGTGAGTGACATGAGCTAGGGCGCTGTGGTAGAGCATACCTGGCTGACGTCACGTGTCACGTGCAGACAGACGTGGACGGCAGGCAGAGCTCACGGTGGGAACCCTGACCAGCCCCTCTTTGTTTTCAGATGTGGACTTTCTGGGGAAGAAGACTGAGGTTTTGGTTTTTGCTTTTTAACTGTGCCCAATGTTCCCACAAAGCTGCTGCAGGAGGCGACCTTGACCTTAAAGTGAGAAGGCTGGGTGGGCCTGCGGGACACTCCTGCCCTCATGTATCCCCTACTTCCAGGGACAGATCTTCCCTTGTGTGCCATAAGCCGACAGTCACTGACCTCAGGATCCCATAAGCTCCCTGTGGAACTGCTGCTATGCCACAGTCCCCACCCGCTGGGACTTGTTCCCTCACTGGATTTTCAAGGCTTGAATAATCTTGTCCACGTAGTTGAAGATGTGTCTTCTGTGGGCCTTGACTCTACTGAATTGCACCCGATTTCTCCTCGGGTGGAGGGCCTCTTTCCGAGGACAGCCGAGATCCATGGCTGTGCCTTCCTAACCAGTCACCTCTCTGCCCGAGTTTGGTTTTGTTAGTAATTTGAACGCAGCAATCTTTGAAACTACTAGGTCTCCAGAACTGTAACTGTGAAAGGCACTTGCTTCCAGCTTTAACAGAAACCCTTCCCCCAGTATATGCGTCCTCACGTCTGGGGAAAAAAAATATTTTAAAGATGGTGTTGTCGGAGCCAGCACTGTTGCCTAGTAGGCTAAGTGGATGCCTGCAGCACTGGCATCCCACGTGGGTGGCCCCTGCACCCACGTGGGAGACCCAGAAGAGGCTTCTGGCTCCTGCCTTTGGACTGGCTCAGCTTTGGCCATTGGGTAGAACCAGCAGGTAGAAGCTCTTTCTCTGACTCTCAATTAAAACCCTTAAAGGTGTCAAGAAAGTGAAGCTATTTTGTTGAGACTATAACAGCAAATGTGCATGGTTCCATGTTTGTCTTAACCCTGCCATGTGTAAAACCCAGAGTGAGCCCCAGTGAATGTACAACGTGGACTTTGGGTGGTAAGGAAGGGCCAGTGAAGGCTCCTCCATTGTAATAAACATTCACCCGGCATGGGACGTTGCTAATGGGCGTGTCCACGCCCGTGCTAGGTGGGGTAAATGAGAACTCTGTACTTCCTACTCATCGTCTCTGCGAACCTAAATCTGCTCTAAACGATAAAGTGTATGGGTTTTTCCTAAAGCATCACTTACCTGACAATTTCTACTCGGTGATATCAGTCTTCAGGCATCTGTGGAGAAGGAAGCAAATGGGAGGTGTGCTCCTGCAGGTTTTGAAACACCTGTGCCTGTGACTGTACTACAGGGATAGACAGACATGGCCCTGACCTCAGGAATCCTAGAGTTAAAATGAAAGGTAAAACTATGTCACCCCACTGTTTACTTAGTTTCGCCATAATCGATGCAGACGGTGCCAAGAGTGGTTCCCAGGGGGCAGGCAGAAGGAGTTATTCCGCTTCTTTGGCACTCATCTGCTCTCCTTCAGCGGCAACATGCCGAGTGCTTTGTGGTCAGTGCAGTTGAATAGGTGAGTTGGTGCAGTTGGTACCATCCCTCACCCCTTGCCCACCCAGCCCCAATCATGTAAAAGGCAGGAAGTGAAGCCCCAAGGAGCTGAAGTGCTGCTACTGGCAGCATCTCTGTGTTGATGCCTCCACTGGCCCCAGATGGCCCCTCCTGCTGTGATTCACAAAGCATCCAGAAAGCAGGAGGGTCCAGCCTCGCCCAGCCACCCTCAGGCTTCTCATCTACTGCCTTCCCCACAAACCAGGGACATCAAGCAGGCAGAGAACTTCAGACCCTTTGTCCATCTGGCTTCTCTGTTTGCTTGTTGCTCTTCTTCCCTCCTGCCTCACTAAATCACCTTCTCACTGGTGTGAGAAAGAAAGGTAGGCGTGTAGATATAAATCATAATAGGAAATTGCATCTCGGAAGCATTTGCATGACTCAATAACACCCCACCCCATTTTGAGAAGAGAGTGTAGGGCAATGGACACACTCATCCATCCTTAGGAGGGCGATAGGACGTTTTAAGGAAGTGACCGCCACTTTCTACAAAACACAAGTATCCACAAGCTTTAGCCAAGCCATTCTATCTCCGGAACATTTCTTTTAGACATGCAAGAAGGCAAAGAGATTTCCATAAGGATGTCAATTGCAGCACCATTTAATATAACACAGATAACCCAAGTGTCTGAGTCAGAATGGGTAAATAAATTACAACTCATCATACAGAATACTGTGTACTTGACTGAATACTAGGAGGTAGAACTTTATCAGCTGAGTGTAGCAAAGTCTGATACAGGAAGTAGAATCATTACATTGAAGAACGCTTTATCTAGAAAAATGCTGTTTGAAAACAAAATGTTCACATACGTGTTTGTACATGTGTTTTGAAGTCTGAAAGGCCATGTAAATGTCTTACAAGAGATTGTCCCTAGGGAGTAGAATTTAGGAGAAAGAACTGTCAACCTTTAAATGAGAACTTTGATTTAGTTTCACTGTAGCTTACAGTGAGCATGTATCACTTAAGGAGACAAGAATTAACATTTGAATAAAGGCTAGCACTCACAGAACAGGGTGGTATTGGGACTTAGGACAATTCACACTGTTTGATTTGAAATACCCCTTTCATTTTAGAGTCAACTTCCCCTCATCCTATACATGGCATTTCATGTAAAATACATGTCTGGGGGTAGGCGTGTTGCCTACTGCCCAGGTCACCAGTAGTATAGTTTAGCCGCCCACATCTCGTATCATAGTCTCTGTTCTGCTTCCAATGCAGAGGGAGGCAGCAGGTGATGGTTCAAGTAGTTCTGTCTCTGCTACTATATAGGAGACTTGGATTGAATTCCTGGCTCCCGGCTTCAATTTGGCTCAGCACTAGCTATTGAGGGAGTTTAGAGAAAGGACATAGAAAGGCAGAGGAGAAAGAAATTGGATGATAGACGGGACACAAGAAGAAACTAAGAACTTACCCAAACAAAAAACTGCCATCAAAATGTCTGTGGAGAAATTCAGATAATAAATGACAGAATTCAAAGATGTGTAACTAGCACGATGACACAAGGAAAAGGAAACACATCCTGCAGAAAAGGCGGCTGAAGAACACTAAGCCCAAATACTCATGCTATCCTCTGAGTGGTGAGCCTTCAGCCAGTTCTCACTCCTAAATTCTTAAGAATGAGCTGATGACTGTTCACATGTAAACAATCACACTTTTCAGATGGAGCTACCACTAACCTCACGTTTTACCCATCCAAAAATGCCACAAGTACAGATTCCAGCTCAAGGCCCAGCTGTGTCTCATTCAAAACTCAGTTTTGGAAGCCTTGGTGTCCCTACTCTGAGAGGCCCATTAAGTTTCAAGCCTTCCCTTACCGCAGAACTTGAAGATTCTCTTACTGCCCTGGGAATACAGTGTATGGAAATAAATGTCTGGGGGTTGATTGTGACTCCAGGAGATAGAGTATAAATAACATTCATTAAAATTCTTCACAACTTCAGAGCGAGAACCCAAGGGGAACTGTAGATGGTTTTTGTTGTTTAAATTGTATTCAAAAAGTTGAAGTGAGAAACTATAGGAGTCTAACAAAATCAATCTCAGCCCCTCAACTTCCTGGCTGTGGATTTACTGGATTTCTTTTGGCCAGAGGACACTTATACTCTTGTCTGGTGAGAATTCATGTTGGTTTTGTTTGATAACAGTGACCAATTATGGGAACTCCCTCTAATTTCATAGAACATTTTTTAAAAGAAGGGGTCTCAAATGTGGGGTTTCTCAATAAGGTCTCAAGTTCCACTTAAAGTGGGAAATTTCCAGGACCAAGCAAGCCCTGGAAGGATGAGGCTGCTTCAGTCCCCTTGACCTTTTGTGAGCTTAGATGTCTGTGTGTCTCCGGAAGCCAGGCTCCTCTGACTAGCAGAGACTCCAGGGGAGAGTTGTTTTTTTTCCGCCTTTGAAATATTTATCTGTGAAACCAGCAGCTGTCTCTGGGTTCCTCCTCTTGAAAAAGTGTATCGGAAAGAGACTCAGCGGTAGGTACTTAGTGCCGCAATTATGACATTGCGCGGTATGCCTGCAGCGCTATCAGAGGGCCTGTATTCTCGTCTCAGCTGTATTCCCAATTCCAGCTCCTTCCTGCTGATGCACACTCTGGGAGGCAGCAAGTGATGGCTCAGGTCGGGGTTCCCTGCCACCCCCTTGGGAGATGTGGACCAAGTTTCGGCTCCTGGTTTTGGCCTACTCCAGCCCTGGCTGTTCTGGGCATTGAAGGGGAAGGAAGATTGAACCATCATATGGAAGATTTCTCTCAAATAAGGTAAGTTACAAATAGTCAAGTTTTTCTTACATGGCACTTCCAACCCTCAATTATCTCTTAATGCTCACCCACTAAGTGTGTTAATAATCCTCTCTACCTGAAGAATAGCTCTGAAGAGCAATGGGTATTTGGTCTAGTGGATGCTCCTTTCTCTCTGATAAAAGGCGCTAGTCCTTTATTAGCAAACTCTTTTGTTAACAAGTTCTATGTGCTTGCTTTTTTTGGTTATGTTTTTTGTTTTTAAAAGAAGTCTTACTTTTTGGCCAATGAAAGAATTTTTACTTTTGCCCAAAGAGAATTTTTATTGACCTTTATATAAATACCCATTTTCATTTAATTTTCACAGTGACCTAATAATTTATTAGACAAACTGTTTAACTTGTACAAGGAGAGTCACATCATTGTTAGGTTTCAACCTAACCATTGTTAGGTTTCAAGTCTATTCAGAGTTCATGGTTTTCAGTTTTTACCGTATTTCTAACAATTTAAGAAAGCTAGCATTTATTGGTCACCTAGGATACATGCTAGGGTTTCATTTATGATTTGAAAAGCAAACAGTGACAGAGAAGGAGAGACAGGGAGAGGTCTTCCATTTGCTGGTGCACTCTCCAAATGCTCACAATAGCCAGGGCTGAGTTGGGCCAAAGCCAGGAACCCCATCAAGGTCTGCCAGATGGGTGGCAGGGACCCAAGTACTTGGGTCATCTCTCACTGCATTTCCAGCAAGGTGCTGGATTGGGCACTCCAACATGGGATGTCAGTGTTGCAAGCAGTGGTTTAACCCGCTGTGCCACAATGCTGGCCTCTACCAGGAATTTCAAAGATATCACTTCATTTAATCTTTTTTTTTTTTTTGACAGGCAGAGTGGACAGTGAAAGAGAGAAACAGAGAGAAAGGTCTTCCTTTGCCGTTGGTCCACCCTCCAATGGCCACCGCGGCCAGTGCAATGCGGCCAGCACACCGCGCTGATCCGGAAGCCAGGAGCCAGGTGCTTCTCCTGGTCTCCCATGAGGGTGCAGGGCCCAAGAACTTGGGCCATCCTCCACTGCCTTCCCGGGCCACAGCAGAGAGCTGGCCTGGAAGAGGGGCAACCGGGACAGAATCCGGCGCCCCAACCAGGACTAGAATCCGGTGTGCTGGCGCCGCAGGCGGAGAATTAGCCTAGTGAGCCGCGCCGCCGGCCATTCATTTACTCTTTAACTGAAATACTGTAGGAGTAGTTATCCTTGTGTTATGGGAACAAAGACAGTAACTGAAGTTGGAGAGGTTAAGTATTTACCTAACATCATGTAGGCTTCAGGAACAAATTCAGGATTCAACACTTGTGTTTATCTCCTATACTCCAGCTTCCTGGCATCATACTCATATGATATGTTACATGGACACTCTCTTGAGATGGGTAACATTTTTCCCACTTTAGAGATGAAAACCCAGGGTTAGACATACTAAGCAACTTGTTCCAAGTCTACTTATTTAGTGTGTAAAGAAAGCACATTAAGACCCAGGTACTCTTAGCCACCTAATGTACTCTTTTCCCTAGAAGCATTCCCAAGAATCCCTGTCCTGCTGTGGCAGAGTAGGCTAGCACTCTGCCAGAGGCACAGGTTCATATCCCGGCTGCTCCTCTTCTGATCCAGCTCTCTATGGCCCAGGAAGGCAGTAGAAGATGGCCTAGGTGCTTGGGTTCCTGTACCCACATGGGAGAACAGGAAGAAGCTCCTGGCTTTGGGTCATGGAGTTATTCAGATTGGGGAGTGAACCAGAGGATGGAAGACCTCTCCCTCCTTCCATTCTTCACCCTGTAACTCTCAAGTAATTAACTAAATCTTTATTTTAAAAAAAAATCCCTGTTTAACAAAAACATGGCAGAAATTTCTTCAAGTATGTAAAGGCACAAAATGTTTGTGAAACAAACAAAAAGGAAAAAAGAAACTACCTAACATAGAATCAGTCGCTGGAATCTAATTTGGAGAATCCTCCTCACTCACAGACACATAATACCAGTTAATTGATGTTCACAGAAACATCCATTAGCTCATTGTCTCATTCCTCTTAACTATTGCACCAGTGAAACCTTGCAGCTTAAGAAAAGGAGGCAGGCTCTGGGGTTGTATAAATAAGGAAATTGTGCAATGAACTGTGTGGGTGGTAGGAGGGCATTTAGTATTCAGCCCTTCTGCGTTTTAGAGTGAGCTCACTCCTCGACGTTCTGGGTCAGGGGAGCCCTCTGCCAGACAAGGAAACGGGCCATCCTTCATGGGTGAGGCCAGGGCCCTTGACCTGCCATCAGGAGGGCATGCCATTGGAATTGCTAGTTCAGCAGTGGTGATGGATTTGTACACTTGTGCATGAGCTCATGGGCGCCTTTGGCCCATTGTGAGCAATGACAAGTATTTCTGAGGACACTGGAATTCACGGGGCAGTGTTGTCATGATACATGAGATTAACAACAACCTTAGCTACCTTGGAACTAAGACAAAGAAAAAGAGCAGAATCCCATGTAAACTTCAACCTTGTGAATGTGTAATCCAATCTCTCTGGCTTTTTCTATGTAATTAAGCAAAGAGATAAGCAACTACTATAAGAAGTTGTGTTTTTAATGCCAACAGCTCACGTTTTTCAGGAATAGGATAATACAGAGTTCAAGCAGAGTGCCGGAAGCTGAGTCTAAGACATGTCCTTTTTATGAGCGTGTGTTAGATTTATGTGCCTCCAACTTCTGTGCTTTATAACAGGCCATCCAGCATGAATGCCCTTATAGTGAGACAGATGCAATATTTCCTTCTGGTGGGAGGCAAGAAAGGAGAGCTGGTCTTATTATGCAAAGAAGCTATAACAAGGCTGTTTCTCACCACTGTAAGTGGCCCTTTGAGAAGATGAGTGGAGAAGGAGAACATACAAAAGGCTAGATGCCTATTTATCTAATAAAACCTGATTACAAGCAACAGGTGCACCAGCATATAAACTACCTTGGAGTCATCAAGAAATTCTAAAGAAAGCTGCATCAAATTGCAAATGACACGACTTTCATCTAATGATAGATATTAATTATACAGAGAAGATTGCAATAGGCCCATAAAATGGGTGTTCGCAGCCTCATTATTCACTATTTCATGCCATGATGATAAAGCAATAATGACAGAATAATAAACAAGCTTTTTATTTATTTATTTGCCTCACTGAAAACTAGACTTTGAAAGTCAAATCGCAAAGTTTGGAAGAAGTGGGTAAAAAACAAAAACATCTGCAGAGGATGAACAGAAAAACCAAGGGTGAACAAAGAAAGGAAAACATCAACCAATACATAGAGGAAAAAGACCTGGTTTTTTTTTTTTGAGAAACACACTCCTATAATTGAATCAAAATTTTTTTATTATTTTTTTAACTTTTATTTAATGAATATAAATTTCCAAAGTACAGCTTATGGATTACAATGGCTTCCCCCCCATAACGTCCCTCCCACCCTAAGATGTCATTTTTCACTGTAGGTGATGTATGCTAAAAAAATGCCCCCATCCTTTGGGGGAAAAAAAAAAAAACAGTGGTTCCAGGGCAGACATGTGGCCTAGTGGTTTTCACACTTGAGTTCCAAATTAGGGTGCCTGATTTGATGCCAAGTTTCTGCTCCTGACTTCAGTTTCCTGCTAATGCAGACCCTGGAAAGCAGCAGATGATGGCTCAAGTGATTGGGTTCCTGCCGCCCATGTGGCCATCAAGACTGAGTCCCCTACTCCCAGCTTCTTGCTGGCATTTGGGCAATGAACCAGGGATGGGAGGTCACTCTGTCAAAGTTTAAGCAAGAGAACAGAAAAACAATAGTTCCTTTAGATGAGGTGGGGGGGGGGTGATTTTGAGGGAGGGAACACATCAGTCCCCAGATCATAAGTACAGCAGTACGCATTATTTTGGTTGCTAACAACTCTCTCATGAAGCCCTACTAAAGAGCCAAGGCCAGCTGTGGGAGATGAGGAGTGGATAGGAAAGAGCTAGAAGAACTGAGCTCCTCAGCAAGGAGAAAGGCAAGGGCAGGAAGTGGTGGGTGCAGAGGCAGGCAGGAGTGGGACGTAGAGAAAGCAAGGAGTAAACCCACAACTGTGCTTGTGCCAAGAGGCAGGGAACATTTTTATCTTGATAATTTCCCAAGTAGCACCTCATAAAAATTAAGGGCAAATAGATAGAAGGATGTGGTGAGCTGGGGAGAGAGGAATAGCAAGAATGGACCTACCTGAACTCTTGGAAAAACCCTCAGAAAAAGACAGCCCAAAGTACACTGTTGGACTTACAATCTAAATCAGCCTCCCTTTTCCAGTCAGCCTTCTGTCTGCCTCGTCAGTATTTCTCAATGCTTTGAACCCTGCTCAGTTTAATGTTTTGATAGATGTGCTTTTCAAAACATTGGCAAGTCTTGATCACTTATGACTCAACTCTTTTTCCTAATGGAGAAGCTGAAGTAAATACATTTCTCTATTTCAAAGAAAAATAAAATGATCCAATTTACCAGCTCTCCATTTCCCTTTGTACATTATCTCTGAAGACAAAGGCAAAGGAGTCATGTGAGGTATTTACAAAGTATGCTATTTGCATACATATCTGATTTCACCTTGCCCATCTGATCAGCAATGCTAGCATGGAAAACCAAACTGAAGATATGGATGCATGTGGAAAACCCATTAAGTTAGCGCCAACTAATTCAGAATGGTGACAAGTTTAACCTTAAGAAAACTAACCTTTCGTTCATTTTCAATAAGCAAATAATGTGAAGAGTTGAACTTTGATCTACTAAATAACATTGTTCACTTTGCTCAGATTTCAGATACTAAACATGTCTAAGCTTCAGTGGGAAAGTTGGTCAATTTTGCATGAATACAATTAAGAAATAAGCCAACAGTAGAGTATTTTTCCTTTAAAATTTGAACCATTAGTCTTATTTATAAAACAAAAATAAGGTTGATAGAATTATTAACTTAAAAATATATTCCCAGTTTATATGAGGATCCTTCAAAAACTCATGGCAAATGGAATTAAAAGTTTATTTTTGTGCAAAACTTTAAGATATTGCACAATTGGGTTTTTTGCATATGAATTTACATCAACTGTCTGACACATTCTCCTGTTGCTGTATTCCGAGATTAAAGTTGTACTTATTTCTAGAACTTGAGATACTATACCCCAAGGAACAATGTCACTGTGTTCAGAAGACTCCCAATTTCCCTGACCTTTGGTTAGACGACTGCAGATTAAAACACTTCATCATCCTCTGGAACACTGGTTTTTATATTCGCATGGAGTATTTTCACAAAAACAGGTGTCAAGATGATTCAGGGAGATTATATCTTCTGAGTAGGCTGAACAAGGACAGAGATGTGACACGATGACATACCTTGCTATTTTCACACCTTAAATATCAAAAACAAAATCCTGCCTAAATTTGATCAAACTTATCTCTCGTCCTTCTCTAAATTTTCCCAGTTACTCACTGGCCTATCTAGAGTCTAGAAGGTATGTGTAATAGTTGCTATTTCCCTTGAACTACACCAAATATGAGAATTCAAAAACAGAAGCTGAAATCTTATCTCTTTTCACAAAGTTTGCCTTACTCATTCATCCATGTTCATTGATTCATTTGTTCTGAGCAGTTACTGACTACACACAACACGCATACACACATTCACTCACTCGAGAACAAGAGATTTAGGCTCTCTTCCCCCTAAAGCAGAATCTGAAGATTTTGGGGTTGGAAGATAGCAAATGGATCAAGATTTGAATGGGAGCAAACATAACATTCAACAGTGAATTAAGAAAGGTGGATATGCTGCTCTTCTGTCTGTTATGGAGAAAAGAATTAAGTAGGAGGGAAAAATTACTTCTCTAGAACTGAGAAAGCTTTAGAGGATATGCTATTTGAGATGGATTTGCAAAATTGCTTTGAACATTAGATAAAAGTAAGTTCTTCAGGTGAGAATAGCATGGAAAGCTAGGAAATTGACATAGGAAACTGGAAACTGAGGGCGATACTAATATAGTGATCTAGGATTTAGGTACATGAAGGGAAATATTAGCAGATGAGTTTGGAAAAGTAGACTAGACTTTCATTTAGTAGACATTTGTCAAGAATCTGTTATTTACCAGATACTCTCTAGACACTGAAATTGTGAAAATCAGAATAAAGACTTTTCCACCTATAGTAATCCCCTTGCACCACAAGCATTGTCAACACCTGGCTCTTAATGGCAATCATCTCAAACCCCACTTCATTACTAGAGTCAGAAAATGTATTTAAATAAAAGCCCCAGTCCCTCTGTGCTCAAGTTTGAGAACAACCCATTTAATACACTGTCCATACTTAAGGAATCTAAAGACCATTGCAGAAGAAAGACAAACACATCAATGAGTGGTGCAGTATGACAAATGCTAGGAGAGGAAACCAGATTTGGTGGAGAGGAAAGACTGAAGTAGTGTACTTGTTGCACACCATTGCCATAGTGGAGTATGTCTGAAGGTATTTACCAATAAATAAAAGTAATGCCAGTCTTCCTGATGGTTTTTGTGTTCTGAACACTGTTATAGCAGTTATTTCACCCTTCACCTTCACTTTGGTTCAAGCTACCATCATGTCTTGCTTAGACTATTTAAAACCTCAGAGGCTGGCTGATAAGCCCCACCTGTTCTACTCCTCTCTAGTCTACACTATTACAGCCAGAACAATCTTTTCAAACCATGAATTTGATTTTGCCATCAAGCTGCTTAGAATCTTCAATTACCACACCCACTCCCATTGTTTCACCCTTTATCATGCGGTACAAAGTCCTGGGGATCCAGTGCCATTGTCTCCCTCCTGGCACACCCTAGTGCTCCCCACTCCACCAACATGCCTTTATGTCCCTCTTACTCTTCTCACTTCCTCCGTCCAAGGGCAATTTGAACACGTTGTTCACTGTACATGACTACTCTTCTACTCTCCCCTTAACCTGCTTAACTCCTGGATAACCCTCAGCTCTCCAATGGCCTTCCACAGGAGCAAACTTCCTGACATAACACCTCCAGAGAAAGGTTGCCCTGAGCCCATTTCCCGATACCAATGACACATCACCTGGGTGATGAATCGACTGTCTCACCCATCAGTTAATACTCAGTATCCACTAAGGCCAAGGTCCTACTGTTTTGACTTACCACTTTTTTCCCCTTATGGCTCTAGTCCATAATAACCACTCATTAAATATTTAATTGAGATAATATTTGTAGCTAGAAATGCTAATGATGTGTTCATCAAAAGTCAGTAGCACAAGACTGAATTGTAATAAAGAGGATATGCAATTGTGGAAAAAATTCTTAGAAATTTTTTCTGTATCATTTTGTAAAGATTTGAAAGTCAGAGTTACAGAGACATAGGGGAGACAGATCTTCCATCTGCTGGTTTACTCCCCAAACAGCTACAATAGCCAGGACTGGGTCAGGCCCAAGCCAGGAGCTTCCTCCAGGTTCTCCCATGTAGGTGCAGGGTCCCAAGGACTTGACCATCCTCTGCTACTTTCCCAGGCACATTAGCAGGAAGCTAGATTGGAACTGGAGCAGCCAGGACTCGAACCGGCACCCATATGGGATGCCAGCATGGCAGATGGCAGCTTAACCCACTGTGCCACAGCACCATCCCTGGAAAAATCATTCTTGGGAAAAGAATTTAGTGGGCTATGCACTAAGGAATGATATATTTTATGATTAGAAGATCACAGATAGGGACCAGCGCTATGGCTCAATGAGTTAAACCCACAGCCTGCAGAGCCTGCAGCCCATGTGGGTGTTGGTTCAAGCCCCAGCTGCTCTACGTCTGATCTAGCTCCCTGTTGATGTGCTTGGGAAACCAGCATAGGATGGCCCAAGTGCTTGTGCCCCTGCACCCACGTGGGAGACCCAGAAGAGACTTCTGGATCCTGGCTTCAGCCTGGCCCAGCCCAGGTTGTTGCAGTCATTTGGGGTGTGAATCAGCACTTCTTTAATTCTGCCTCTCAAATCTTTAAAAAAAAGAAAAATCGATCACATTTCAGTTTCAGCAGCAATACTACTAAACTGATTAAGGATGGAGACAGTAATGTAAACAACCAATTAGCAGTGAAAGAAAAACAATGATTAAGAGAAAAACCTCAAAGGACAACAAAGTTAACAAAAGGGATAATTTAAGAGGAGGGACTACTTGGGCACATTTGATGAAAACAGAAGGAGCCAGCCTAGAACATACGGGTGAAGTGGAAAAACAAAAGCTGTGTCATTTATGGAACAGGAGTCAAGAGAGAACAAAGTCAACACTACATGTAAAGAACTCACTCTTGGAACAAAGAGAAGAAAAAAGTGTAGCACAACTCCTCAGAAACCGCACGGGAGAGACGAAGCCGAGTAACGATCTAGACATTTTGAGTTTGAGAAAATGCACAACTCCACTCTCCTTCCAGTGTACGCTTGTTGATACTTTTTCTCCCTCGACTCCTTGTCTTTAAAATCCTCTCTACTTATCACCCTCATCACCACCACAAACCAACACACAGTTCACTCTAACGTCTGAGACGTCAGCCTCTCAGCCATCCACTCTGCCTCCCGTTGCACTTAATCATCCATGATAATGATCCATTCAACACCATATACTAAGATTTCCCCAACTAAAACCCCTACTGAACCTGCCCATCATTTTGAGTCATTTATTAAACACCTACTCTGCTCCAGGAAATATGAAGAGGAACAAAATATAATCTATCTTCAATGAGCTACAGTAAAGCATACCAGCATATACAGTGATTTTTAGAGCAGTCAAAAGTGACCCAGAAAAATCTAAAGCAAGTGTAGTTACCAAGGAGTAAATCTTGTCTTGCCAGCATCAGGAAACATCTCAAAGAAAATTATCTGAGATGAAATTTAGTCCCAGATATTTGAATGCAGAAGTGGAGGTCACCCAAAGACTCAGTTTATACATAAGGATACCTTAACCCAAGAACACAGTCGGACCTCACCACGATGACACAGCATTCATTCAATGAACATTTATTGAACTCCCATGTGTGGTGGGCACTGTGCAAAGATGACAGCTCCATCACAGGTTGGGGAGTGTTCTTTGACCTCAGCCAAGGTGTGGCATAACTCTCTCCACCAACTCCATTCATGGATCTCTTGCCTTTCTTGATTTGTGGAGCTCTTCCTCCTCACCTCAAGGCAGGGGTAGGTGAAGGAAGAAATGGAGTTGCATAAGGGATTGCTAAATAAAAACTTACACATGCTCAGCCTTTAAGCAACGAAAGCAAAGCAATAGTATTCCCACTTAGCTTCCTCAAAGGATTTTCCATTTATAATAACCATGACGGTAATACACGAGTAAGTACAGCACTTACTGAACAATTAACTGTGTTCCAAGCTCTGTGCTAAGTGCTTCAGTTGCATTATGTCTTTTAATTCACACAATCATTTTATGATGTAAGAATAATTAACTGAATGTTACAGAGCAGGAAACTAAGCCTACTGCTAGTAAACAGAGCCTTGGACTTCCATGCTTGTAGCTTTTCTTCTTCTAGGTAATCAATCAAGTTCATTGTAACTGAATTTCACACATTACCCTGAAGCAAAGAACTGGCTCAGGCCTTGACTCAAAATGGTCCTCTCTAGATGTCTCTCCCCACTTTAAACACAAAGGTGATCAGATACAGTGTTCACTAACATCACTGGAGGAACTTCAGACTAGAGGAGCCTGCCTAGCACCCCTCATATAATTCTAGCTATGTCAACCCCAATCCAATTACCCATCCCACCTGCCCTTGGAACTGACCCCTGCTCCAGTTTCAGCCCCATAAATATAATAAATGGGAGTATCTGTCTGTATTATGACTAACCACATAAATTGTTTCATTTTAATGGATTTTTAATAGATCTTAAGAGTCCTTCCCCCTGGCTAGCTCCCTGTAATTGCAGCTATTGCTACTCCTCAAACAATTGCTTAGACATTCTCAAGGCAGGCGTTCTTAACACACAAGCTGCTCCGCACGTATTCTACCTAATGAATCTGTTGTGGACACCAAGGGCCCCCAGGGATGTTCACACCCCAATCCCTAGAACCTGTGAATATGGTACTTTGCATGGCAAAGGGGAGCTTGCAGCTGTGATCAAATTAAGGTTGTTGAGATGGGGCGATTGTCCCAGATTAGCTGGGGAGCTTCCATATAGTGACAAGGATTCTGGCAAGTAAAACAGAGAAGCGGGATGGCCAGCAAGTAACAGAGTTTTGAAGATTGTGTGCTGCCATCTCTGAAAAATGGAGCAAAGTGCCACAAGCCAAAGTCGCAGGCAGCTTCTAGAGCCTTCTGAAGAGCACCCCCTGCCGACTTCTTGACTTCAGCCCAAGTTTCAGACCCCTGACCTCCAGGACCCTGAGAACACTGTATGTTGTCGCAGGCCACTAGATCAGTGGCGATTTGATTCAGCTGCAATAGGAAAATAGTTCAAATGCTTTTTATTGTCTCTTGTTCCTTATACCTTCTGTGCAATATGCCATAGAAAGTAAATTTAACCATTGAATTTCCATATCAGAAGCCCCAGGTTTCTTGCTCAAAAAGACTCATGCGATGGCTTTAGAACTGGATCCTCTATCACAGTGGTTCTCAGTCTTGGGGAATGTATCAATCACCTGGAAGGCCCCCACCCAGAGTTTGATTTCGCTGTTCTACAATGAGACGCGATGGATGTCTGTTTAGCTTCCCAGGCAATGTTCCCACTGCTGGGATGGGGCCCATACTTTGAGCTGCCCCGCTCTGCTCTTGGCTGAGGAAGACATTGCCACAGGACAGACCTACAACTGCAGTAGACACAATGACCCTACTGGGGAGAAAAATGCAATAGGACCTAGAATGTAGAGAAAATGGCACTAAACCACTAACTCAGAACGTGAACAAAACCTCCTTGTCACCATTTACCATAGCACTGGGCACACTTTAGTGGACAGTTCTTGAATGAACGAGTGAATGAACATCATGACAGCAATTTCTCACTCAATGACTGTTTGATTGCCTCCAGGTACTGTTTTAAGTGACCTTTTGGGAGATAAAGCAGAGAACCAAACAAGCAAAAATTTCTGTGAGTAGACGGAGAAAAACAGAAGTGAATATGTATGTGGAGTGTTAGAAATTGATGATTGCTGTGGGGAAAAAAACAGAGCAGGGAAGAGAATCAGGACTGGGGAGCAGAGTGTAAAGTTAAGTCATGGGGACAAAACAGCCCTACCCAGCTCTCCTCAAGCACAGCTGAACTCACCTGCAAGGAACATTGCTCTTCATCTGTTTACTGCTGCTACGGTCGAATATCTGAGAGTGGGTCACGTAAAAGAACAGAAACTTGTCTTATTTCACTCAGCATAATGTTTTCCAAATTCCTAACAGGGATCACTTTTCAGTTAAAATTTAAACACCTAAGAATAATTGTGTGTTAATTACAGAGTTCAACCAATGGTACTAGAACAAAAAAAAATACTAAAATGGATAAAGTATTACATTGTACATGAACCGAATCCCAAAGGGACAAATACCACTTGTTCTCCCTGATAGGTGACAACTAACTGAGCACCAAAAAGGAAACCTGTTAAAGGGAAATGAACACTATGAGAAACGGTGACTCGATCAGCCCTCACCCTGACTGTTGATGAGCAACTTAATATGTTATCCCTCTTAGTATTTTTTTTTGTTTGTTCTACTTAATACTTTTGGTTGAATACTGTAATCAATACACAATTCTTCTTAAGTGCTGAAACTTAACTGAAAAGTGATCGCTGTTAAATATAAGAGTGGGAATAAGAGAGGGAAGAGATGTGCAATTCGGGACATGCTCAAGCTGACTTACCTCAAACGGTAGAGTTAGAAACATACCAGGGGATTCCAACTCAATCCCATCAAGGTGGCACGTACCAATGCCATCTCACTAGGCCCAGTGATCAATTTCTGTTCACAATTGATCATAATGATAGGACTAAGAACCAAAGGGATCACATAAACAAGAATAGTGTCTGCAAATACTAGCTGATAGAATCAAAAAGGGAGAGAACGATCCAACATGGGAAGTGAGATACACAGCAGACCCATAGAATGGCAGATGTCCTAAACAGCACTCTGGCCTCAGAATCAGCCCTTAAGGCATGCGGATCTGGCTGAAAAGCCCATGAGAGTATTTCAGGCATGGAAAGCCAAGATACTCTGGGGAAAAAAAAAAAAAAAACCTAAATGAAAGATCTCCGCAAGTGAGATCCCAGTGGAAAGAACGGGTCATCAAAGAAGGAGGTACCTTTCTCTGAAGGGAGGAGAGAACTTCCACTTTGACCATGGCCTTGTCTAAATATGATCAGAGTCAGTGAACTCAGGGGGCTAGGGTGATTACTGATGCCATAAACAAGAGTGTCAATTTGTTAAGTCAACAACAGGAGTCACTGTGCACTTACTCTTCATGTAGGATCTTTGGCCTTAGTGTGCTGTACATTGAGATTTAATGTTATAACTAGTACTCAAACAGTATTTTTCACTTTATGTTTCTGTGTGGGAGCAAACTGTTGAATCTTTACTTAATGTATGCTAAACTGATCTTCTGTATATAAAGAGAATTGAAAATGAATCTTGATGTGAATGGAAGGGGAGAGGGAGAGGGAAAGGGGATGGTTGTGGGTGGGAGGGACGTTATGGGGGGGAAGCCATTGAAATCAATAAGCTGTACTTTGGAAATTTATATTCATTAAATAAAAGCTAAAAAAAAAAAAAAAAAGAACAGAAACTTATTTTCTCACCGTTCTGGAAACTGGGAGATCAACATCCAAGAACCAGCATCAGTTGTCAGGTGACAGCCTTCCCGAGGTGTTTTCACACGGCAGAAGGGCACAAAGGACAGCACTGTGCCTCTCTCACACGTGGATGAGCCTCGCCAGATAAGCGTAGCCAGACGCTGCGCAGGCAACCTCTTTTATAGGCGTCCTAACCCCCTTCATGAGGGAGGAGCACTCGTGGCCCAATCACCTCCTAAAGGTCCCACCTTTTTCATTCTATCACATGGGCAACTGCTGAATTCTGGAGGGAACACTTGGAACAACAGCAACGTTCACCAGCTCTTGGCTGCTCCGATGTGGGCCGGGCACCAGGATACCCCAAAGACAGAGAGGGTGCAGGAGTTTACAGCGTGTTGGCCCAATACAGATGACCTATAACCTGCAGCCAGCCTCCAGAACACAGGTGCAGCTGCAGATAACACTTAAGACACCCTTCAGGAGTAAACCTGGGGGCTCAGAGAAGCCATTGGAGGAAAAGTCATCTTTCCAAGCTTCGAGCTGGCACCTTTCCAAACTTTAAAAGAAAAGGATGAGAGAGAAAAAGGTCAAAAACTTTTCTTACATTTTTAGTTTAGATTTGAATAAGTGTCTTAATCATTTTCAAATCTCTTTTTTATGTTACCTTACATGACCGAAAAAAGGGAGAAATTTAAAGTTTGTTCAACTTTATGACTCTAGACTGACTCCTACTTATTCTTCTAAAACAAGTGGCTATGAATTATACAGGGGCAAGCATTTGGCACAGCAGTTAAGAGGCCTCTTGGGGTTGCTGGCATCACATATCTAACTGCCTGGGTTCAAGTCCAGCTCTGCTCCCTATTTCAGCTTCCTGCTACTGTGTACCCTGGGACACAGTAGGTGATGGCTCAAGCAGGTGGGCCCCTGCCACCCATGTGGGAGGCTCGGATGGAATTCTAGTCTCCCGGCTTTGGTTTGACTCAGCCCCGGCTGTTGTGGCTATACTGGGGAGTGAGCCAGCAGATGGAAGATCTCTCTGTCCCTCTCTGCCTTTAAAATAAGATTTAAAAATAAATAATTAAGTTATACTGATCCTCAGACATGGGGAGGGGTTATATAGAATAACCAAAGTAATATGCAGATTTGTATGTCTCAATGTAATGGTTATGAGACTAAGCTCTTCAGGAGATGCATCCTCATCCACTAAAGGTAGACCTAAGAACTAACTGGCCTATGTGTATTCATGCCTGTACACACAGAGCACAAAGCAGTCTTGATTCCACAATGGGTCCAACTCAATAAAGCAATCCTCAGCTTCTCTTTGTAGTAACTACAAGACTAGAAATGTGGGAACTGTCTTTAATATATTGGTTCCATAAAACCACAAGATTTTGAAAGGTTCTTCTTGAAGTCAAAGCAAACTCATTCATCCTTTTCTCTCTACTTTTAAAGTATTTGCATATTTATTACCTGTTCTTTTCCCTAACCTGTTTTGAAAACATCAGTTCTCCAATGTGAGTTTTCATCAGAGTCACCTGTTATGGCTTTTGACACACAGCTGCTGGCCCCACACACAGAGTTTCTTATTCCATAAATCAGGTAGGGAGTGATTATTTGCATGGCTTTCAAATTGCCAGGTGATGCTGATGGGGAACATACTTTGCGAACTTCTATTCCAAATGAAGTTGAAGAGAATGTTTGAAATCATTCGTCTTGCCCATGATAATAACTAACACACCTAAAGAAAGTAATAAATACCTATCTTAGTTTCTCCTCTGGAAAAACAAATCAATCTGATTTCATCTTCCAGTCGATATCCCTTTAGTCAATTCTGCCCATCCCAAAATTCTCTAAATAAAAAGGAATCATCACAAAAAGACACAATTTAAAGTTTGACACCATGTGTTAATGAGTGCCTGATAGTGAATTAAATGGGGAAAACTTCTCCAGCTCCTGCAAATTACCAGAAAATCCAAGTATCACATTAGCTTTTTAGATAAAGTACGATTTTGCTGATTTAAGGTATCACTAGCCTACTTGGTTTGTCCAGTCCAAACTTCATTGTTCTTATTTATTGTTTCATTAATAATTATAGAATAGAGATAGGTAGTCAATGTTTCTTTTAATATTTTATATTTAGAACAGTTAATTTTAAAAATCCATCTTCCCATGCCACATTTTAAAATGAGATAAAAATTACACAAAAGGAAGACAAATTTACTGTTTAACTGATAAACTAAATGACACAGGACTTACAGCAACTAATAAAGCATGTCTTTTAACATTTGTAAATTCAGTAGATGCAGCTTTAATACAATGGAGAAGTGCATATTGGTCCTCAGTTCATTAATTTTAGTATGCCCTGTTAAAACATCCTACTAGCATTTTTGTATCTGCCAAGACGTCAGTTCTGACATGACTCTCTTCCGGCGAAATGTGGTTGGCCTTTCCTCATTTTTCGCTGACACAGAAAATGAACAATTTCTTAACATCATTTAGGGTAATGCTATCTGAATCATAGCAAGTTCAAGTATAAATGAGGTGCACATGTTAAGTCATCTGCAGAAAGGTACAATTTTACAACTGGCTGAATTAGTTCAGGGCATGAAAATTTAGCAGCCAGACTAACCAATTTTAGAAGTACTTCTGACTGAAAAAAAAAATCTGAAATACATAAAGACAACCAGCCTTTAATGTAGTCATTTCCACTTGCATATAACATTTGACTTTAATTTAATGTATATGTAAGTTGTTTCCTGCAATGTTAAGCATTAACTAGAATGCACCCTTATCTAGAGTACATTTGATGATTTGGGTTGGCCATTAAAATATTTAAATTGAGCACTTAAGTACAGTTTAGAAAATTATATTCTCTACATTTGAAATAACCATAAATAAAACTCTCTTTAAATTATTATGGAAGAATAATGCTAAGTGAAAAAAGCAGAATACAAAATTGAATCTACACTGTAATTGCAACTATATAAAACTGGTTATGCATGCAAACAAGATTGGGAAAGAACATGGAAAATATAAGTGATCTGTTAAGGAAATAGATTGGAAGAGTGATTTTAAAAATCCTACAGTTTTGTGAAGTAATTTGTACAATTCTTAAAAATATTAAAACTTTTGGGAAAGAAATTATGTTTTCTCCTCTTGAATGTGTTTCTATTATGATGGTAGTTTGAATTATGAAAACATGGGAGAACTAGTTAGAGTATTAGAGAAGCAGTGGCTATCATCTTTCCTTCAAAGAAATTTATTTTTAAAACCTGTGATATTATTGTAGCTATACTAATGCATATTCTTTACACAGACATAATTTCCATTCATCACTAACATTACAATGATCAAAAATACCAGTTCACCAACCAGAAATAATCATGGAATCATAATAAAGAGAAATGAACTAAATTACTGATGAGGCTGAAAGTTGCAGTATTTTGATTAAACAGCCAGCAGGAATTGTCAGAGTAATTAACTCAGGGTCAAGTTGCTGCTGAACCAAATGCCAGAACTATCAAAATCCAATGCAGGCTATGCCCCGTTGCTTCACTAAGACTACGTATTTGTACTTAAGAGTAATGATCTGATATGTTAAGAAAGTTCAGCTCAGTAAAATAACTGCTGTTGGAAACTGTTTGTGCAGGGCATTGTCAGCAAATCACTCAAGTTCTGATAGTCAAGTTAGGTCTTCCCAATTCTGAAAGCTGGGAATGCCTGGTGCCTTTATAGGTACTGCACAGAAAGGCCTGGAGGTGGCCTGTTGTCTAATATTCATATCTCTGACAATAGTAGTGTGTGGTGAGAGTCAGGGATGGCCTGAGGCCTTAGGTGCATCAGAGTACCCCACTAAGAAATGAGGATTAAGTTGATAGAATATGGACCATGGGGCAGAGACAAGGAGAATGATCCCCGAGATAGATCTGACCAAAGAAGTAAACTCTTCCTCCCATCTTAATTCATCCCCGACAAGCTCCAATATTTTCTCCTAAAGTTAAGATGATGACATTTAAACTATTCTGGCCTAATTTGTCTTCACCTTTTTCAGTGTCCTTCATTGCTTCTATTCCCTGTACTAACTGTTAATCCATCATACAGATATTTAGTAAGCTCAGTTAAAATGGCCAGCCCAAGATCCAACTTATTACTACAGCGTCTTAAGCTCATAGAATACTGATGTCAAACATCCACACCTTTCTCCCTGAAATACTAACAAACTGAGGTAGATGCACTTGCTTCAATTTAAGTACAAGGTGAAGTTGGCTAGGAAACTAGAACAATATTGCACACATTAGATTGGATAGGACATCATGAGAGCATGACATTAAGGTATACAGTAGTAGTTTTCAACTGGAGCAATGCTGTACAATTGTCACAAATGGGGGCAGTTGTCACAAACAGAGAGGAAGGGAGAAAGGGATGCTACTGGCATCTATGGGTAAAAGCTCCAGATGCTGCTAACATAGCCTACCAATGCACAGAACAGCCACCTATGGTTAGGAAAGAAAAAGTGAGGCAGCAGTTCCTTGCGGTAGTCAAGATGCTACTTGGGGTGCCCGATCCCATATCAGAGTACCTCTTAGGTAGTCCTTGCTCTACTCCTGATTCTAGCTTCCTGCAAATGCAAACTCTGGGAGGCAAGGAGGTGTTTTAAAATAACACCTGGGGAGATATAGTTAATGCAGAATGTGAGCAACTTTATGGAAATATCTCCATTGTCTCTGTATAATTGTGCTGCAACTTCCATCCGTAAATTTCACCCTGCAGATTTAACTAGTTTCTTAAAAGATGGAAATATATTAACGAAGCAGCAAAGCTTATCATAGCACTAATCACATTTTCTGTGGCTATTCACATATTTTACCTTTCCTCTTTGAAACTATGAACTTCCTGGCAACATGAACTGTCAATTTTCCCAAGCCCGCATCACATAGATAGGCAAATATATATGTCAGAGGGATGGGTGAATGGAAAGTGGATGAACTATGCTGGTTCATTCTAAAAGTGGGTTTTTAAAATAATCTAAAATTAGTCTAGGGCCAGCGCTGTGGTACAGCGAGCGGGTTAATGCCCTGGCCTGAAGCACTGGCATCCCATATGGACGCCGGTTTGAGACCCGGCTGCTCCACTTCCAATCCAGCTCTCTGCTATGGCCTGGGAAAGCAGTAGAAGATGGCCCAGGTCCTTGGGCCCCTGCAACCACGTGGGAGACCCTGAAGAAGCTCCTGGCTCCTGGCCTCGGATCAGCGCAGCTCCGGCCAGTTGTGGCCAATTGGGGAGCGAACTAGGGGATGGAGGACCTCTCTCTCTCTCTCTCTCTCTCTCTGCCTCTCCTTTCTCTGTGTTACTTTTTCAAATAAATAAGTAAATCTTTAAAAAAAGAGTCTACTTATCATTGTTGTTTTATAAGTCATTAATTCTGTGCTACACTTGCAAATAATAGTATTTTTGGTCTCATAGTCAAGATTTTAAAAACATACAATAAAATCAAGGTTTTCAAAACTTACCTCTTGTTATGATTGATTTGTGTTTCCCAAAAAAGATATCAGAGAACTTCAAAGAGATCATGAGGCCAGTGCCGCGGCTCACTAGGCTAATCCTCTACCTGCGGCGCCGGCACCCTGGGTTCTAGTCCTGGTCGGGGCGCTGGATTCTGTCCCGGTTGTTCCTCTTCTAGTCCAGCTCTCTGCTGTGGCCCGGGAAGACAGTGGAGGAAGGCCCAAGTGCTTGGGCCCTGCACCCACATGGAAGACCAGGAGGAAACACCTGGCTCCTGACTTCAGATCAGCGCAGCACGCTGGCCGTAGCAGCCATTTTGGGGGTGAGCCAATAGAAGGAAGACCTTTCTCTCTTTTCTCTCTCTCTCTCTCTCACTGTCTATAACTCTCTCACAATCTCTGCCTTTCAAAAAAAAAAAAAGAGAGAGAGAGAGATCATGAAAACTGAAATTAAGAGAAAAGTTTATTTTGGTGCAAAAAGATTGAAATCCACATATAGTTTTCTCATAATACACATCTTACATGAATTTTTTGAAGACCCTTCATATGCATATGCATGGATTTCAAAGTTTTTTTGCCCCAAATTTTTCTTTTAATTCCAGTCTTCATGAACTTTTGGAAGTACCTTCCTATGTTCTAACCTCCTGATATGTCAGAATGAGACTTTATTGGGAAATGGGGTCATTGCAGATATAATTAGCTAAGATGAGGTAGTTACGGTGGCCCCTAATCCAATATAACTGGGATCCTTATAAATGGGGGGAATATGGACACAGAAATTATGAAACAGCACCTTATGAAAATCAAGACAGTAAAAGGGTGATGCTTCTACAAGCCGAGGGAAGTCAAAGATGGCCAACAAACCCCTGGAAGATAAGGGAACATATTCTTCCTCGTAGCCCCAAAGGAATGAACCTTAATCTTGCACTTCTAGCCTCCAGGATTGTGAGAAAATAGATCTCTGTGGTACTCTGGTACCATACCCCTAGCAAACTAAGACAGGTAGCATGTGATGTATTCTCATGAGACATAAATACAGAGCAGCTATTTCCAAGTATTCTTTTTTCACGTTCACACCACAAAATCTTCTTCCAATATATATATATTTGCAGTCTCACTATCCTTAGTGCTGGTTTAGTACCTTCTTGGATCTCTCATCAGATTATTCTAAAGCCTCTTGTGAGGGTTCTGGTGACTGGAACTTAGATTTCATCTCCACCCCAGCTCCCATACATAGGAAACCCACTCAACATCCTAACTGGATATACTTTCATAACCTCCTCAGTGCTAATGAACTTGATTTCCTCCTCACGTCAGCCACATAATCACATAACCATTCCTTAGACTTCATCACCATACAAACTGCATGACCTCTCCTACCCTCTTTCTGGATCCCTTAACAACCAAAGTTATGGATACCTTCTATAGGAAAACAGGGAAATTTTTGCTTTGGTTCATTCAAGAGGGAAAATGAAGGTGGGTGGGAAGAGAATAAGACCCTGTTAAACACACCAGCTAATGCGGTCCCCAATATCTGCTAATTATGCATTTAGAGAGAAAGCACAAACTCCTATCTGTGGGTTTACTCCTCAAATGCCTACAACAGTAGGGACTGTGTCAAGCCAAAACCAGGAGCTGGGAACTCAATCCAGATCTCCTGCATGGATGGCAGGAACTGAATCACCAGAGCCAAAACCACTACCTCCCAGGTTCTCCATTAGCAGGAATTTGGTTAAGGAGCTGGAGTAGGAATTGAACCCAGGCACGCTGACGTGGAGCACGGGCATCTTAACCACAGTCCAGAGGGAGAGTTCACAAGGTCTTTGACCTTTTTGCAGGTGTGGCTTCCGCATGGAGGTAGATTAGCTTCCCTGAGAAGATGGGCTTGTGCCCCTGGAGTTCAGGTGTGCCACCAATGCTCCCTTCTTCCTTGACCCCAAAGAACTTAACAGCCAGCCCTAAGGTCAACTGCAGGAGTTGACATTCCTTTCAAGAAATGACAGCAAAAAAGAAAGTAAAATTCTGTCTACCCCTTTCTTGCCTTTGCCCCAGTATGTCCATCCTGGACCAAAGTAATGGACTTCAGACCCCCAGAAACCCTCACTGGCCTTTCCACCTCCAGATTTTCCCTGCTCATTGCTGCTGCTGCTACTGCTCACCTCCCTGCACCTTCACTCTCATGTTCTCTACTCCCACACTCTGTTCCCCTACCTCATTCCCTTCATCAACTAACGTGAATCTGTATATGCCACTATCACTCTTGCCATCATACAATATTGAAAATATTTGTTTGGAAAAAGTAGGTCTCCCCCTCTGAACTCTTGAAAATTGAGAGAAATCCCACCCTTTTTTTTAACCTTTGCACTGTGCCCAACACAAAGAATGCATACAATAAATGTTTAGCAAACTTAAGTGAAAATGTTCTAAGAGTGCTAATATATCTTCACTGCTTCGATCACTCAGCACACATTGATGAACTATCTACCAAGTGCCAGATAGATGAAAAGGTATTCAATTACATCCTTTTATTCTCTATAGAAGTGCTTTTCTCATGTTAGAATTTTGACCTTTGCAAATATTTAGCACAGGACTATTTTATTGCAGTTAAAATAAAACTTAAAATATTCCCCTACAATCAGCTGTGCATTAGCATGCGCTAGCCTAATTAAAAAGCAAGAACTGTAACAGGAGAAAGGAGATGGACCATACATGGATTGCAAAGAAATAAAAAGAAGTAAGTCGTACAATAAAAAGGAGACATTCTATATCATAAAGGTCAAATGAACATTGTCAAACTAGTTTTTCCACTTAGGCTTCCAGTTACAAGGTTGGACATGTATCATTTTTCAAACTACATATAAATATATTTTTCTCTTAATAAAACTTAGTACAGCACCCAGTGAAAAATATGAGCTAAATTAATGTTTTATTTTTAAATGGATAAATTATTGTCTCTATATTAACATTTAACTCCCTACAATTTATCTTTCTATTTTAAAAGACATTCTAAAGAAATTTTGAGAAGGCAAGTGAGGTTCTGTCTTCCATGTAATTTCTGTTATCCCATCCCTGAAAACTACAGAAGAGCTTTTAATCTACTATTCCTATGAAAAATGGCTTTTTTCTGGTATATGAGTATGTGGCTGGAGCAGCTAGGTAGGAAACCATTGAAAATTTTTGGTATTAATTTCTTCCACCAGAGGATATTTGGGCAAATAGTAAAATGTCTCAGTTCTCCCCTGTCATCCCTACCTAAATAAATCTGCTTCTGGTCCTTTCAGAGATGGAATTAGACCTTGTTTCAGACAGAATCATAAAAATTTGAAAATCATGGGTGAAAGTTGGCTTATGGCTTAAACAGTCACATCTTTCTTCAATTACTTTTCCTAAGTGTGTCCCAAAAAAGCGAGATTAGTTATCTATTTTTATCATCATTTATCACCATTACTGTGTTCTTATACCACCATTTATTATATTCACATATCACTGTTATAAGCACTATTGATAATTACACAGAATTGCAAAAATATAGTTTCTGTCATGGAAAAGCTTATGATTTAAGAAGATTTGTATACGGAACAACCAGCAAGAACATAAATCATGGAAACCAGTGATCTCAAACTGTTTGGTTCCAGAACCTCTTTACACTCTTTTTTTAAAGATTTATTTTGTTTATTTGAAAGGCAGAGCCAGAGAGAGAGAGAGAGATTTTCCATCTGCAGGTGCACTTCCCAGATGGCCACAGTGGCCAAGGCTAGGCCAGGCTGGAGCCAGGAGCTTCTTTAGGCCTCCCACATGGGTGCAGGGGCCCAAGAACTTGGGCCATCTTACTCTGCTTTCCCAAGTGCATTATCAGGGAGCTGGATCAGAAATGGAGCAGCCAAGACTCAAATAGGTGTCAGTTTGGGATGACAGTGTTGCAGGCAGCAGCTTTACCTGCTAGGCCACAATGCCCGACCCCTACACTCTTAAAATTATTAAGGACCCCTCAACATTTTTATGTGTGTAAGTCATATTTATTGATATATAAAAATCAAAGCAGTAAATTTTAATAAATAAGCACACAATCCATTAGTAGTGATGTCATCCCATGTCATGTAGCCTCTGGTGAGAATGAGAGTGAGAAGGCCAATAACACCTTCAAATTACTATAGAAATTGTTTTTGTCTTCATAGATTCCTTGAAAGAGTCATTGAAACTCTCATGGCTCCCAGACCCACATTTAGAATTTCCCAAAACTATAAAAAAACAAAAATTGAATGATCAAACAAATTGTGATATTTCTACACCATGGAATCTTTATGGGAATAACAAAGGAATTTATAATTGCTATACACACAACAACTTGGGTGGATCCGGGTAGAAAAAAAAACTCAGTCTCAAAATGTTACATACTGCATGATCCTATTAGAGTAGGATTCTCAACACAACAGGATTAATAGTATGGAAAAGACATTAGTGGTTGCCAGTGTTTACATATCATATAAGGAAGGTTGTGAGGAAATGAATATGATCATAAAGGGAATAGCAGGTGGGCAATCCTGGTGCTGATGGAACAGTTTGATGTCTTGATTGTGTGATAGTTGTATGGATCAGGACGTGTACTAAAATGGAATACAGCTACTTACAAATGTTTTGCCAATGTCAACCTTCATATATCAATATTGTACATTGATTATCTAAAATATTAGCTATCAAAGAGCAGCCATTTAGCCTAGTGGGTAAAATTCCCATGCCCCACATTGAAATGTCACAGTTTAATTCCCAGCTCTAGCTACTGACTCGAGCTTCCTGCCAATGGAGACTGGGAGGCAGTGGTCATGACACCAGTAACTGAGTCTGTACCACCCATGTGGAAGACCTGGATTGAGTTCCCAACTCCCAGCTTTGGTCTGGCTCAGTCTTTTGTAAGCATTTGAGGAGTGAACCAGAGCTCTGTCTTCCTCTTTCTCTGTCTCTTTCTCTCTCTGTCCCTCAAATGAATAAAAAAATGATAAAGATAAATAACTGAATGGAATGGAATCAGAAGAAACTGAGAGAAGGATACAATGGACCTCCCTGTGCTATTTCTGCACTCCTGTGAATCTGTATTTTTACAGTTTTCCTTAAAAGTTCTTCAAGTTGAAGATATCAGTATGAACTAATGTTTAGTTTAATATTGATCAATGATTAGATGTAGAAATAATTATATTTATATAAATATATATTGTTATGGGCTAAGTTGCATCCCACCACCACTACTAATGCATCAATACGCTGAAGTCTTAATCCCCAATACCTGGGAGTGTAACTGCATTTGGAGATAGGGCCTTTAAAGAGATAATTAAGGTAAAATAAGCTTGTGTCTGTCAAGAACTCCTGTCTCCAGCCAAGGAGAGAGGCCTCAGAAGACACCAGTCCTGCTAATCCCCAGATCTCAGGCTTTGCACCTCCAGAATTGTGAGAAAATAAATCTCTATTATTTAAGCCACCTAAACAGCAGTACATTGTTTTAGCAGCCACAGAACACTAATACATATTTATATATACATTTACATATATATATATATACACACACCTATTTTCTTGTTTTATCAGCTAAGAAGACATAGAAGCAATGACATACCAGTAGTAGCAAGCATGCCTAGCATGCAAATCTTGGTGTCTAACACCATTCTCCAATTAAAAAAAAAAAACAAAGGCTACTTAACAGGAATTACATAAGATGATTTTGAAACATCTTGTAGCAGCAAAAAATAAGGAAGTACTTAAGTACCTACTGAGGCTGGTATTGTGGCACATCAGGCTAAATTTGTGACATGAACATTCCATATCAGAACCCTGGTTCAGCACTGATTCCAGTCCCAGCTATTCTGCTTCCCATCCAGCTCCTTGCTAATGCACCTAAGAAAGCAGCAGATAATGTTTCAAGTGCTTGGGTCCTGGCCACCCACACAGAAGACCAGGATGCAGTTTCAGGCTCTAGACTTTGCCCTGGCCCACCCACAACCATTGCAGCCATTTGCAGAGTGAATCAGTGAATAGAAGATATCTCTCTCTCTCTCTCTCTCTCTCTCTCTCTCTCCCCCTCTCTCTCTCTCCCTCCCTCCCTCCCTCCCTCCCCTCTTTCTTTCTTTGACTTTTCAATAAATAAAGAAATCTTTAAAAAGAAAACCTACAATGATGGGGACATGTGAAAAGGGTCCAGGAGCCAATGGAAAGATCTCCCAATGGTCAAAGCTTAGATAATCTGAACAACAAAATAAAGTACTATAGGAATGTCCCTAAAGTATAAAATAAAAATCCATGAGTCCATACTTATATAAATAAATTATTAAATAAACAAATACATGGGAGAGAAGAGGTGAATCCTTTATGCAGAATTCTAAATAAATTATTAGATAGTCCATGCTCAGAGAGGTGGGGGCCTAACTCCCCACTCCTTGAGTATAGGCTGTGGATACTGACTTTCTTCCAAAGAGTACAACATGAAAATTTGGTTTAAAAAAAAAAAAAAAGCAAATTTGTAGTAGAGAAACCTGACAAGCACTACCCCAGCCAGGCCATCAAGAACCATACTAACCATGACAAGCCATGTTGATAGTCTGTGCTTTTCATGTAATATAGTAAAAAATGTCACTCTATGGCTGTGGTCATCCTCCCAAAACACACAACCTCGACCCAATCCTGAGAAAAATATCATACAAGTCCCAACAGAAGGGCAGTCTGCTAAATGCCTGCCCAGTACTCCTCAAAACTGCCAAGGTCATCAAAAACCAGGAAAGCCTGGAAACTGTCACAGCTAACAGGAACTTAGAGAGACTTGACAATGACATGTAATTTGGTGTCCTGGGTAGGATCCAAGAACAGAAAAATGATATTAATAAATCTAGAAATTTTGAATAATGAAGGATTTTAGTTGATAACAATGTATTGATATTTATTTACTAATTGTAACAAAGGGACTGCACTGATGTTAAGATTATAAGAGGATGCCGGCGCCATGGCTCAATAGGCTAATCCTCTGCCTGCGGAGCCGGCACCCTGGGTTCTAATCCCGGTCAGGGCGCTGGATTCTGTCCCAGTTGCTCCTCTTCCAGTCCAGCTCTCTGCTGTGGCCCGGGAAGGCAGTGGAGGATGGCCCAAGTCCTTGGGCCCTGCACCCGCATGGGAGACCAGGAGAAGCACCTGCCTCCTGGCTTCGGGCCAGCCACAGCAGCCATTGTGGAGTGAACCAACAGCAAAGGAAGACCTTTCTCTCTGTCTCTCTCTCTCTCACTGTCCACTCTGCCTGTCAAAAAAAAAAAAAAAGATTCTAATAGGAAAGGTACATGAAAACTCTGTATAACCTTGGGATTTTTTCTATAAATTTAAATTTTCTCTAAAATTTAAATCTATTTTTAACAAATTAAGTTCCTTACACATAGGTCTCTCTGACATCATTTATCTATAATTTTTATTGATCTATTTGCTTGTGGTCCTTTGCTTTTATATTTTCATTTATTTGAGAGGCAGAGAATAGAGAGAAAGACAAACACATGGAGAGAGACAGATAGAGCTCCCCGTCTTCTGGTTCACATCCTCCATGTCCAGGAATGGGCCAGGCTGAAGCCAGAAGCCCAGAACCAAATTCAGGTCTCTCAGATGGGTGGCAGGGACCCGAATACTTGAGCCATCATCTGCCACCTCCCAGAGTTTGCATTAACAGGAAGCTGGAAGCAAGAGAGGAGCTGGGACTTGAGCTCAGGCATTCCCATGTGGGATGTGGGCATTCTAACTAGTGGGGCAAAGGCCTGTCCTATATGTCCTTTACTTTTCCATGACCTTCAAACAGGATTGGCTGCTTCTCTTTCTTGGGTATTTGTTTACAAAGCTACAGAGAGACTCACACATTTAACAGTCCAGTGGTGAAGATACATAAAACACACAACCACAGAAACCAGAGAAGCAGGGATTCCTGAGGCAGCCGCAGCCATGTGGAAGAAGAAGCCATGAGGTAGGGAGGCGAGAGGAAGGTTTCAGTTCATAGGAAAGGATAAAGGAGAAGCACGGATGGTGAGAGGAGTCACACACACAGCAAACAAGGAGACCTTCTGCTGTGACCTTCCACACCTGCTGTCATTGCCTAAGTGTCATGCCAGCTCTCCTGGGACTTACCTGTGTACTGCAGACTCTTTCTCTTTCCTCTTTCTTCTTTTCTTTCTTTTAAAATAACATTTTAAAAAAATTGCAGAAAATGGCATTGAGCTTAGATTTGTCCAAGCATGGGGAAAGAGATAAGTAATTGAGAGGTAATGGTAGGGGGCCCGCCTTGTGCACAGTGTGTTAAGCTTCCACCTGCAGTACTCATCCCATGTGGGTGCCAATTCAAGTCCCGGCTGCTCCACTTCTGATCCAGCTCCCTGCTAATGAGCCTGGGAAAGTAGAGAAGAATGGCCCATCGTAGGGCCCCTGCACTTATATAGGAGAACCAGAGGAAGCTCCTGGCTCCTGGCTTTGGCCTGGCCCTGTCCTGGCTCTTGTGGTCATTTGGGGACTGAATCAGTGAATGGAAGATCTCTCGATCTCTCTCTCTCTCTCTCTCTCTCTCGCCCTCTCTCTCTAACTCTGCCTTTCAAATAAATAAATAAATCTTTAAAAAAGTGTATAAGAGTGGTTGTCCATTTAGTAAAATGCCATGATCATAAATCTAAAGACCTCATCTGATCTTATTCTAACCAAAAAGTTGTTTTATGTTCTTGCAAAAGGGAAAACTTCATGTCCTAAGCAGTTGGGTGTAAGGTACTTTGGTGTCAAGAGATTAAAATTAGGAGGACTAATTCCCAGAGTTTTGCAATAATACAAGTGAAAGAAGTCGGGATACCTGTGCTTTCTTGTTTGTTTGAAGCCATTTTACATCATTTTTGTCTTTGACATTTAATATGCTGTAATGACAGGCCATATCGTCTAAACTTCCATCCCTCTTATCTAAAACCCATTAAATTATTAAAATCTAGAGGCCTCTGCAGTAAGTAAAATGTGCATATACAATAATACCCACTTACACTAAGCTTTCTTAAAACAAGGTTAATTTTTACTTGGGTAAAAGGCAAAAAAAAATCTTGTGAACATAAGTATCATAAAAGTATCCACTTCATTACAGTATCCACTTCATACTTCTCATGTAAGTAAATACTACATTATAAGATGAGACAAAACGTGCTTCCCTGCCTCCTTTATCAGTTTGGATTATAAGTTTTTGGTTGTAGGGATTATGTTTTACATGTATTTGTATCCACTTTAGCACACAGCTCAATGCCTTACCCAGAAAGGGTACTCAGTGCATTGTTGATTTTAGCTTTGTAAAACAATTATTTTCAGAGAGAAAGTTCAAAGGAGTGACGCCTTGCAGAACCAGAAAAAGTATAGTATAGTATATATATGACTCAAACATTAAAATGTAAATGCCAATAAATACACTTCTGTTCTAAGCAGTGGGGTTTTTAATTGCCAATTGAAATAATTGCCAACATTTAGTGAAAACTCAGTATGTCCATCAACTGTGTTAAGTGCTTCACTATGTACAGTATTATCTAACTAACCTAATCCTCCTGACAATGCTTTAAGTAGCTCTCATCACCATTCTTAATTTACAGATAAGGAAACAGATTTATGAGAGTTAATTGGGAAATAATCCATTAGTTATATATTACCAATGCTTTCTTACTTAGTATCGTAAAACCTACCAGTTTGTTTTAACCATAAGCTTTATTTTCTTTCCTAAGAACTTAAAGTGTCTTAAAATAGTATTTTCTATCTAAATAGAAGGTCAAGAACTAAAAATTCAGTTGCCTATTAAACACAATGTCATCACTTAATGCTTTAATCAATTAGGTGTGTGTGTGCTTGTATATATCTTTTTTTGTTGTTGTTGTTTTGTTTTTGTTTGTTTGTTTGTTTGTTTTTTGACAGGCAGAGTGGACAGTGAGAGAGAGAGACAGAGAGAAAGGTCTTCCTTTTGCCATTGGTTCACCCTCCAATGGCCGCCACGGCCGGCACGCTGCAGCTGGCGCACTGCGCTGATCCGAAGGCAGGAGCCAGGTGCTTCTCCTGGTCTCCCATGGGGTGCAGGGCCCAAGGACTTGGGCCATCCTCCACTGCACTCCCGGGCCATAGCATAGAGCTGGCCTGGAAGAGGGGCAACCGGGACAGAATCCGGTGCCCCAACCGGGACTAGAACCCAGTGTGCCGGCACCACAAGGTGGAGGATTAGCCTAGTGAGCCGCGGCGCTGGCCTGTGCTTGTATATATCTTAAAATTTTTTCCTGGATTTACAAAAGCATTATAAGTTTTAAACAAATGAACATGCTTTTTTTTTTATGTAGGTTATGGTATGTTATAAAAACCTGAAGTAATTGCTTAATTATACCTTCAATATATTTATCAACCAAACAACATTTATATCATAGATAGGGATATCAAGACAATGATTCTCTTCATATCGAAGTAATGATATGTTTTAACTCAGATAATCTGGTTTAAATTTGTTCCTACACTATTTTTGTGGCCACGTTTGCTTTTATAGAGATTTGGTATCTTTCTAATTGTTTCCCTGTGCACCTAAGATTTCTTAGAAAGATTTATTGTAGAGTCAATGAACCTACTCACCTACCTCTGAGTAGGGTAGTAAGTTCAAGGGCACATAATTTAAAAACCTCATGGGGCCAGCACTATGGTGCAGTGGGTAAAGCCACTGCCTGCAGTGTCAGCATCCCATATGGGCACTGGTTCGAGTCCTGGCTGCTCCACGTCTGATACAGCTCTCTGCTATGGCCTGGGAAAGCAGTAGAAGATGGTCCAAGTCCTTGGGCCCCTGCACCCACATGGGAGACCCAGAAGAAGCTCCCAGCTCCTGGCTTCGGATCGGCACAGCTCCAGCCTTTGCAGCCATCTGGGGAGTGAACCATCAGATGGAAGACCTCTCTTTCTGCCTCTCCTTCTCTCTGTGTGTAACTCTGATTTTCAAATAAACAAATAAAACTTTTTTAAAAAATTAGAATTACTAAATCTCAAAAAAAAAACTCATATCCTCCCAAATTGTGCTCTAATCATAACAATGTGTGGGTATAGTAAGGAATGAGATAAGGAGAAGAAAATTCAAAACTCTGTGAAAACTAATAGAATCAATAACAGTCTTCAAGAAAATACTACACAGTTAAGACTATGAAATAACTAGAGGAAAAGTGCTTGAAGTTCCTAACACATAGAAATGATAATATTTGAAGAGATGGAAATGTTAATTACTCTAACTTAATCATCACATATTGTATACATGTGCCAAATCATGACAATGTACCTCATTTTTTTTAAAGATTTATTTATTCATTTGAAAGTCAGAGTGATAAAGAAAGAGAGAGAAAAGAAGACAGATATCTTCCATCCACTGGTTCCCCAAATGGCCACAGCAGCCAGGGCTGGGCCAGTCCAAAGCCAGGAGCCAGGAGCTCCATCTGTTCTGTCACCTGAGTGGCAGGGACCCAAGCACTTGAGCTTTTATTCACTGCCTCGCAGGAGCATTAACAGGAAGCCGGGCTGAAAGTATAGAACAGCTGGAAATCCAAACAGATACTCCTATATGGGATAGAGGTATGCCAAGTACCAGCTTAACCCACTGTGCCACAACACTGACCCCACGTACGTCAGTAAGAAGCACAAATATTCTATGTCAAAAAAAAGAATTTAAAGGGTGGGAGATTGGTGCAGCTGTTAAGACGTGGCTTGGGAATGCCTTCAACTAATATCAGAATACCTGGATTTAAGTCTCAACTCTGCTTGAAGTTCCGGCTTCCTAATAATTTGTGCCCTGGTAGGCAGAGGATAATGGTTCAAGTATTCAAGTCCCTGCCACCCATGAGGGAGACCTGGATTGAGTTCCTAGCTGCTGATTTCAGTCTAATCTAACACAAGTTGTTGCAGACATTTGAGGAATGAAACGACAGATGGAAGATCTCTCTCTCCCTCTAAAATAGAAAAAACATAAATAATACAAAACATTGAAAGATATGCTAAATCTTTAAATAAACAAAATCAAACTACAGAATATATAAGTAGAGGGTGTTACCTTAAGAAAACATGAAGTGGAGGTTGCTAAATTATATAGGCAACAGACAACTGTACAAAGATCTGAGAGAATCACTCTGAACAAGCACTTCCAAGACTGAGCACAGCCAAGCGAGCACGAGGAAATACTGGTGTGAAAATATGAACCTGGGCTCCTCAAGGGGTAACTGTTTTCAAAGATGCTACTTTTCGTTCAGTTGCTATTCCTGGGGAGCCCCACAGGGGAATATGGTTGGACCATGGAGACTTCACCACTAAAAAGACACCATTCATCTATTTAACTCCCTCTGTGAGCTTGTGTTGCTAATTCTGAAACACACACTGTGTTCATGCAAACTAAACCTGAAGAGATTATCTTTGTCCCCTGCCTCCTCTAGATCAGAAAATAAATATCCAGTATGATCATTACTTATTAAATTTTAATTATTTTTAGATATTTAATGAAAGGATAAACCTCATTATATAAAGTCTTAATTCATTGCAGCCACAAGTACATTTTAAGATTAGGTTTGGGAGAAAATGGATAGCCATTAGATTTTCTTATCTTCTTAGGGTTAGGTATTGAGATTAGGGAATTTTTTTATATTTGCAAAATACTTAGAAATGCAGATAATCACCATTTAAACCCATAACTTCAGGTTTATTCAAGTAAATTTCAAACACTAATTAAAGTGGGTTTGGAGAAAAAGATTTTAACATTTCATTAGTCCTGTTAGGTGCTGCAAAAGCTAACAATTTTTAATCTACCTGAATTAAAATTTTACCTGAAGTCAAGAAAAATTGTCATATACTTATTTTTAACTTTTTAATGTGCTCTCACACCTATTATTTTAGCAGAAGTAACTAGTCTCTGGAGAGACTGAAATACAAAACAGATCTGATTCTGCTACCATTTCCCTTATAATTAGTCCCTGGACCTCAGTGTAGAAATTATTTTTTCAAGGCAAATGATTTTTATGGCAACATTTTATTTAAATAACTGAATTTTCAGCTAGCTTTTCTCACCTAATTTTTCTCCCCTGAGGTTACTTTGGAGGTCCAAATGTTACCTTTTGGAGCTTGGTGTCTAACTTTGTTGACCCTTTTAAGTTGTTTGTTTTCCAATGCCAGACAAGTACCGCTCTCCTCCAGACTTTAATCTCTCCTTCTCCGGAAATCCACTGCTCTGCTCCATTAAGCCTCCCTGTAATATGCAGAATTAAGTCACACACCTCATTTATTGTTGTGGTTGTGGGTTGCTTTTTTTCTTTCTTTAATGCAGCACTGGAAATGACTTTGAAAGGAATGTCCTGAAGTTTTTATCATTTGATTTATTTTCTTTTTTATTTCTAGATAATTGTGGACTCCAGTTGCTTAAGCTAAAAAAGAAGAAATCATTATAAGTGTCCTGGTAGGAGGAAGGGGCAGGGCCACGAAGGCTCCCTCCCTAGTGGGAGGAGTTTGTCCGGTGAAGAAGCAGTGACCTTCTTCCATATTGTTTCTAAGATAGAACAGAACCAGACAGACTACATTCTACAGAAACATATGGGATGCCGGTGCCACAGGTAGGGGATTAACCTACTTCGCCATGGCACCAGCCCCAGAAACAGATTTCTACTCAACGTCTTTTACAGGCAGTGGCTTCCACTCTCCTCAAAGTAATTTACTTGAGGGATTTCTAAAATGAACCAGATATTTAGCAACCATATTTATAAATCTGTATGCATATCACATCTTCACTGAACAAGAACAAAGGCAGTGAGGATGATCCACCGGGGTTCACGTCCCAGGTCTGCTGGAGGCAAAGCTGTATGATGTTGGCTGGTTTTTTTTCTCTTTGCCTTGCTTCCTCATTTATTACAAGAAGGTAAAAGTAGTGTCACAGAGTTTTTAAGAATCATATTAGTTGGGCAGCACCGTGGCGTAGTAGGTTAATCCTCCGCCTGCGGCACCAGCATTCCATATGGGTGCCAATTCTAGTCCCAGCTGCTCCTCTTCCAATCCAGCTCTCTGCTGTGGCCTGAGAAAGCAGTAGGAGATGGCCCAAGTCCTTGGGTCCCTGCATCCGCATGGGAGACCAGGAAGAAGCACCTGGCTCCTGGCTTTGGATCGGCATAGCTCTGGCCCTTATGGCCATTTGGGGAGTGAACCCACAGAAGGAAGACCTTTCTCTCTCTGTCTCTCCCTCTCACTGTCTGTAACTCAACCTCTCAAATAAATAAAATCTTTTAAAAAATCATATTAGTTGATGTGGTCAGTTGTAAATATTAAGCTATTTTGTATGGATTTCTTCTGTACTTTTAAAAATTCTTTGGAAATGAAGAATAAAATTTAGGGTAAAATATACTTCTTTTTTGTTTGTTTGTTTTTGACAGGCAGAGTGGACAGTGAGAGAGAGAGACAGAGAGAAAGGTCTTCCTTTTGCCATTGGTTCACCCTCCAATGGCTGCTGCGGCCGGCGCACTGAGCTGATCCAAAGCCGGGAGCCAGGTGCTTCTCCTGGTCTCCCATGGGGTGCAGGGCCCAAGGACTTGGGCCATCCTCCACTGCACTCCCTGGCCATAGCAGAGAGCTGGCCTGGAAGAGGGGCAACCAGGACAGAATCCGGCGCCCCAACCGGGACTAAAACCCAGGGTGCCGGCGCTGCAAGGCGGAGGATTAGCCTAGTGAGCTGCGGCGCCGGCCAGGGTAAAATATACTTCTGAACAGTCTTTCCTTCAGTTGTCCATACGTACAGAATACATTCTCATGATAACACACAGACCCATAAGGATGGGGACCATTGATTTGTTCACTGTTGATTACCAAGCATTAGGAATCGCTAGCCTATAGTAGGTACTTAATAATATGTATTGAACAAATGAATGAAAATATTCAAATGCATCACATTTGAATAACAAATAGATATATTTAAAAAGCTTATATCATGATAAATTTATGCAATCTGAAATAAAGGCCTTGTTTATCATAACTAAAACTGTCCAAAAAGAGTCTTCAACGTTAGGAAACATGTCTAATTTCTCTTTGCTTTGCTTTTTTAACAAACTATACTGGAGGAGCAGACATTCAACTTATTGGTAAGAAACACTGTGAGACATCTGTAACCCATATTCGAGTGCCTGGGTTCTAGCATCAGCTCCACCCCTTGTTCCAGCTTATTGTTAGTGCCTATCTTGGGAGGCAACAAGTGATAGCTCAAGTGGTCTGGTCCTTGCTGTCCATGAGAGACACCTGGATTGAGTTCTGGGCTCCTAGTTTCAGCCTGGCCCAGACCTACCTGTTGCAAGCATTTTGAGGGTGACCCAGCAGATAGGAGATCGATCTCTCCCTCTCGCTCTCGCGCTCACTCTCCCTCTCTCTCCTTCTGAAATAAAAAAAAATAAACACTAAACTGGAAATGCTCCCTTAAAAGGCATTTGTGACATTTTCCTTTCCTTAACATTTTAAACATTAAGTTGAGCCTTTTGGTAAAGAGTATAAACATTCTGGAACACAGACCAGGAGCAGAGTTGTAAGAATGTTCAAAAATTATTTAAATTGTAGCAGAGAGACTGGTATTCAGTCTGAACTCTAGGAACCATGTGCTGACTATCAAACGGCCAAGAAGTAACTTTTTTAAAAAAAGATTTAGTTATTATTTGGAAGGCAGAGTTACAGAGAGGCAGAGAGAGGTCTGCAATTCACTGGTTCACTCCCCAGACGGGAGTGAGCCGATCCGAAGCCAGGAGCCAGAAGCTTCTTCTGGGTCTCCCATTTTACCCACTGCACCACAGTGCCGGCTCCCAAGAAGTAACTTTTTACGTGTAATGATGGCTTAATAGATCTTGTCATGGGCTAAGATGTGTGATTTTCTTTTATGTATCCATGATTGAGTCTGTTCCAACTGGATTATTACTGCTCCCCCGACCTGTCCATCACATGCCTTGATGGATCTCAGCTTCACCCCACTGTAATGGCAAAGTAATTACTCATTTTCAAATAAAAAACAAATAGTTCAACATATGAAAGTTCAAATGTATAAACTTTTTGGAGTTTCTCCTATGAAATCATGTATACTATCACAAAATTAGCATTGCATGGTTGTACAAATGACAATGTGAATGTCATTAATACTCAAATATGTGTCCCAGAGCAAAGGTCAAGATAGGAAATGGGAAATCTTCAAAAATACCAGGAAAATATCAGGAAATCATTTTTTAAAAATGTTTCAAATGCTTGGGCTAAATCCTGTGAGTTTCACTATTCAGGCTTTATGATACAATAGTCCAAAGAAAAAGCTTTCGGATAAAAAAGACTTGGGTTTACTTTCCATTACTGTGACTTAAACCAAATATTTATACTCTCTGGGTTTCATGCTATTCAGCTGTAAAGTGAGGATTTTGCTCTCACAGTTAATGTATATAAGAAAATTGTCACATAAAAATGTTTAAAACTGTTTACTGTTAATAACAATAGTAACTATCCATGATATTCATCAGTTTATTAAAAAGTATTTACTGAGGACCAATATGCAGGTACTGTGTTCCCTCTTGGTGAGACTGAAGGAAATAAAATGCTAAATACCTGGTTCAGGGTCAGCGCTGTGATGTATCAGGTGAAGCCGCCGCTTATAGGGCTGGCATCCCATGTAGGCGCCGGTTCAAGTTCCAGCTGCTCCTCTTCAATCCAGCTCCTGCTAATGCACCTGGAAAAGCAGTGGAAGATGGCCCAAGCACTTGAGGCCCTGCATCCACGTGGGAGACTCAGAAGCATCTTCTGGCTTCTGCCTTCAGACCAGCTGTTGTGACCATCTGTGGAGTGAGCCAGTGGATAGAAGATCTCTGTCTCTCCCTCTCTCTCTCTGTAACTCTGCCTTTCAAATAAATAAATAAATCTTAAAAAAAAATTACCAGTTCAATCAGTATGCTTGGTTGTGTGCTATGGGTTAAATGAGAGCACAAAGCTTCAATTCTACTTGAGGAGGTTGTATTATGGTGTAATACAAAACCTCCCTGCACACAAAACACAACTAGAAGCAACAAGGTCTAGGGTTCCCCCAGCACAGCGGGGTTGCTGTCGTTCACAACAAAGTGTTCTATACTATACAAAGATATGGAAGAGGGGGGCTGGTGGGCTCCAAACAGAAAGAAAAGGCAATGGAAAGGCTAGTTGTCTGGTTTGATCAGCTTATGCTGTGTATACATATTGAACTATAGCATGGTACGCCATAAAAACGTACAAGTATTACATGTTAATCAAAAATATTTTTCAGCAGAACATAATCATAATAGTCAGTGTCCCAACAAGACAGAGATGGCACACTCGAAGGCGTAAATGACAGGAGTTTACTGGAAGGACTGTTTACAGAGATGTGGGCAGGGTTCAGGGAACTCAGAGGGATGGCAGAGCCCCCAGGGACAAACAAGAATGGGAAGAAGTTCACACCCTGAGGCCAGCAGGGCTGAGAGGGTTTGTTTCCAATGTCAAGTGAGAGCTGCAGCCATGGAAGCTGTGGCCTTGGCTGGAGGAACAAAGCCACTGCCAGACCACAGTTCGACAGGGACAAATGCATAGGCAAGGGGGAGGAATAAACACTCAGACCTCTCTCTCCTCCTGCCCTCCTATCATCTGCTGGTGCCTCCTTGGCCAACCTCAACTGCAAGCAGAACTCCAGGAGCATGGTAATGAAGACCACGCATCAGCTCACAGGGGACACAGCAGGGTGGGAAAGGCAGTCACAGATGAAGAACAAATGCCCCACCCTCACACCTGAGAGGATCCTCTGTGAGTAAGCGTGGGCTCAGTCAGATGAGCAGAGGGCACTGTAGGGAAACAGCACAACAAAAACACAAATGCAGGTCCTATTAGTGGGATGCGAGGTCAGAACTGGAATAGAAGTCAAGTCAAAGAGAGCCTCAGGTATCACACCTGGGCATCTGGACATATCCTACACAATCAACAGCAACCTGCGCCCCTCAGTGATCAGTAGAAACTGTTGTTAATTAGGTCCCTGTGTCTGTGCAGTGGAGGCAAGATCACACAGAGAAAACAGTTTCTGTGTCTGTCTCCCTGCTTAGGACTGGTAGGAAGCAAGGCAGTGCATACAAATCCCATGTGCTATGGAGGACGTTGTACCATTCCTAATTATTTTAGGGTAATGTATTTAGTTACACACTAAATTACCACTAATTGAAGTTGGAAGTGGTTCAGAAAGCAATTACATATGACTTGGAATAGAATGGTAGAAGAGGGTATGTTGTTTTCGCAATTGGAACTTGTGTTGAATGATTGCACTGAGCTAAACTGACAATTTTTCCCCCTGAATTCCAGCAAGTTATTCAGTCTCCACTTTGTCCCAAGCCTCATGCTAATGAGAGAAAAGATGCTAAGGCAAGTATATTTCCTTATTTAGATTTGCTGTTGTATTAGGAACTTAGACTTAAATAAAAGATAATCATAGTGGGGAGCCTACAAATTCAAAGTCCTGTATCATCAATCATCTATTTTGCTTCTTTCCACATCTTGTTTGTGGAAATACTACGGAAGGACTCAGAAGTTTGTACAAAGAGAAAATTGAGAGATGATTATTAGAAGGAATTTGCTTTGTTGATTTTATGTGTATCTTGTGTATAAAAAAGAGAAATATACTAATTTTCTTTGTTTCCAATCACACATCTTATAATTTGCAGCAGATATGTTTAACTTAATTAGTTTGAAAGGTAGAGTGACAGAGTCAGGGGAGGGGTGGAGAGAGGGGGAGAGAGAGAATGAGAGTGAGAATGAGAATATTCTTTCCACTGGTTCACTCCCTAAATGGCCACAACACCCAGGGCTGGGCCAGACGGAAGCCAAGAGTCAGGAGCTCCCTCAAGGTCTCCCACGGGGATGCAAGAACCCAAGGACTTGGGGCATCATCTGCAGCAGGTGTTTTTAAATTTCTATTTACGGCCGTTGCCACGGCTCACTAGGCTAATCCTCCACCTTGCGGCACCGGCACACCAGGTTCTAGTCCCGGTCGGGGCGCCAGATTCTGTCCCGGTTGCCCCTCTTCCAGGCCAGCTCTCTGCTGTGGCCAGGGAGTGCAGTGGAGGGTGGCCCAAGTCCTTGGGCCCTGCACCCCATGGGAGACCAGGAGAAGCACCTGGCTCCTGCCATCGGATCAGCGCGGTGCGCCGGCCGCAGGGCGCCGGCCACGGCGGCCATTGGAGGGTGAACCAACGGCAAAGGAAGACCTTTCTCTCTGTCTCTCTCTCTTTCACTGTCCACTCTGCCTGTCAAAAAAAAAATTTTCTATTTACAGCTGGGACACAGTCTGAAACCACAGAACAGCATGGCGCATACTATCCAACCCCTTAATTCTAGTTCTCCTGGCTACTAAGACCTGAAATAAAAAATTTAAGTGACTTGTGGAGTTTTCTTGCATTCATGTTATGTTTTATAATATAAAAGTTAGCAAGTCAGACCATTTCCTGACTTTATTGTTGGCCTAATTGGTTATTTTTAAATTCAGTTTTAAGATTTTTTTTTTTTTTGCAGCAGAGTCGCCTAAGTCATTAAAAACAAAACAAAACAAAAAAAGGCCATGGTATGTAGAAATCTGCTTATTCAGCTTCATATCTTCTAGATTTGGATAAATTAATTTTTAGTTAATTTGTTGCCTGTTAAGACTACGACTTAAAACCCCAGTCATTTATTTTCACAGAGATTTCTTGAGGGCTTGGCTGGAAGCAGAGGACTAATTCGGTTACTTCAGGTCTCCAGTGTATAATGACAATTTGGAAACTCAGGGGAAGGTTTTCTCCCTCTCCTGTGGGAGACTTTCTGAAAGGAAAAGAAGTAAGAATTAAAACTCCAAGGAAATGACTGCATCTGAGGAGAATGACAATTGGACTTCAAGAGAAGATGTTTCCAGAAAAGCCAGCCGCTCTGAGGTCCATGGAGGAGGCAGATCATTGACATTCAAGAGCTCCCAGATCAGCTTTTAAAAATTAAAGTATTTCATCCAACAGTTACAAAATACTTATTATGTTCTACACAGAAGGGAATATGCCTATTTTTTGAAGACTATTGAGTCTACTGAGAGACACCGAAAAAAAAGGTCTTAAACTTCTGTGTTAAGTTTTTTAATGAAATGTGTACATAATATCATGGGATCAAAGTAGAGTGTACCAGGATGCTGACAGGAGGCTTTCAGACAGAGATGACAAGTTGAGCTAAATCTCAAAAGACAACAAAAGGGGCCGGCACTGTGGTATAGCAGGTAAAGATGCCGCCTGCGATACTGGCATCCCATGTGGGCACCAGTTTGAGTCTCAGCTGCTCTACTTCTGATCCAGCTCTCCGCTATGGCCTGGGAAAGCAGTAGAAGATGCCCCAAGTCCTTGGGCCCCACATGGAAGATCCAGAAGAAGCTCCTGGCTCCTGGTTCCTGGCTTCAGTTTGGTGCAGCTCTGGCCCTTGCAGCCAATTAGGGAGTGAACCAGCGGATAGAAGATCTCTCTCCTCTCTCTTGTTCTCTCTCTCTCTCTCTCTCTCTCTCTCTCTCTCTCCTTCTCTCTCTGTGTAACTCTGACTTTGAAATAAATACATAAATCTTAAAAAAAAAAAAAAAAGACAAGAAAAGCTCCCAAAGAGGAGGGAGAAAAGACTGCTCTCTGAAGCCTGGAAAACCAGTGCAGGAGCCAGGAAGCAAGGAAAGAATCTCCCATGGAAGAACCTGGATGTTCAAGACTTCTGGAAGGCCAGGGGAGACAGAGCAAGCCATGTTGTTCAGGCTGGAGAGCAACCCTGATATCGTCATATGCTACCCAGTGACATCTGCCCACTATGGGCAGCACAGATGACAGTGGCCCCATAAGATTATAACGGGGCTGAAAAAGTCCTATCACTTAGCAACATCATATCTGCCAGAAAGTCATAGCATAACACATTTCTCACAGTAGGTTTGCTTGCAGTGATGCTAGGGCAAGCAAACCTACTGTGTTCTCAGTCATATGAAAGTTCAGCATGTACAATTATGTACAGTCCACAACATAATTGATAATGAGAACAAACGCCTGTGTTGCTGACTATCTATTATGCTTTTTAAAAAGATTGATTTATTTGAAAGGGATAGTGACAGAAAAGGAGAGACACAGAAAGAGATCTTTCATCTGTCGGTTCACTTCCCAAATGGCCAAAATGGCCCAAGCGGTGTCAGGCCAAAGTCAGGAACCCAGAACTCCATCCAGTTCTCCCAAGTGGGTGGCAGGAGCCCAGGTACTTGTGCCTTCCTCTGCTACCTACCCAGGTGCATTAGTAGGGAGCCGGATTGGAAGCAGAGCAGGTGGGACTGGAATCAGCTCTCCAAATGAGATACAGGCATTGCAACCTGAGGCTTAACCCACTGCACCACAACACCAGCCCCATATTATTTACTATACTTTCTGTTGTTGTTTTAGAATGTACTCCTTCTACTTATAAAAAAAGTTTACTGTGAACTTTATGCTCTATTCTCATGTTTATGATTTCTCTTGATTGTTTCGAGATGCCACATGGAGCAATTGATCTACACCACTTAGATTTGTGTAAATTCACTGTAGGATGTTCATACAAGGATGAAATAACCTAACTATGCATCTCAGAACATGTTTTTATCATTAAATGATGCACAATCATGTAAATGGCATGCTAAGAAATTTAAACATCATTCTGCAGGTAGCAGGGAACCTTCTGATATGCCTTTCACCTGGAGGAAGCATGTTAGCAAATTATGCACAATGGTCATAAATAATATCAACTTGATCCCTAGTAAGGAATGACTCTGAAGTCTTTAGAATTGAGGACACCAGGCTCTGAATAATAAAAAAGGGTGGGGTTTTATAAATTATAGTTTCAACAGGAAACAGAAGGTCCATACTCATTAGGATAATTCAAGGCAGGTTTCGCAAAAGAACTATTTACAAAGTCATGGGCAGGGTGTCGGAAAATGTAGGGAAGCTCAGTACCCAGGGGCTAGTAACTGTACTGGTGACCACCCCTATGCCTAAATGATGAGGGGAGACAGCAGTTACTGGAAAACTGAAGGGGAGTATTGTGGGAAAGAGACCACCTTGAGAGGAGCCGTGCCCCTGGGCAAGGGTCACAGGCAACCTAAGGAAAATCTGCAGAGAGAAAGCTGAAAAAATACAACCCTTCTCCTCTCTCTCCTCCCTGGTCTCCTCATTGGCTGAGCCCAATCAGAAACCAGAAGGCAAAAGGAATTTTTATGTAGTCTGTGCAGAACTGCCCCCACCCCCACAGCAACAAGTAACGTAGAAAAGCATGGAAAGTGGATGTGGAAGAATAAGTGGAAGATTCAGCACAATTTACCTTTTCTGCCCCTCAGCATTCATCTAAAAAAATTATGTCCCAAAGTCACAGAGCACATGAAGATCCATCAGCTACTGAATCAATCCAGGCTGAGGTCAATTCTGTCGTTCTGCCACCTGAACAAACTGCTAACCATCACCAGTGTCTTTCAAATAAGGTGGCAAGAAGAAAGTACAGTTTCATAGCATAGTGTACATATGTATGTGTGTATATATGTGTGTGCAGCTTAAACTGGTAATTGTAACTGCCTCTTTCCATGATCCATTCTATATTTCTCATACTCCCTGACACCACCCCAGTTGGGTGGGTTTCTTTACGGGGTAAGGTAACCCAAACCTTCATTTCTATAGCATGAGCCTTAGACAGTCTTGTCTTTATGAAGTCGTCTTAGTTCTCCATCAGTAAGACTCCTGGACAGAGGAAGACTGTCCAGCAAGGAGTCTATGCGACCCAGAAGTAAGCCCTCTGAGTTCCACATGTAGGCTCCTTGTTGCCTGGTTTAGGAGCAACCCAGAGATCAGTTATCCTGGCAGCACAATGACTGAAGAGTTTGGTCCAAGTCAAAATCCCATGTGTAATCTTTCAGACCCAATCAGTGGCTATTAGAAAGGCCATTTATCGGCTGGCACTGTGGCTCACGTGGCTAATCCTCCTCCTGTGGAGCCGGCACCCCGGGTTCTAGTCCCAGTTGGGGCACCGGGCGCTAGTCCCAGTTGCTCCTCTTCCAGTCCAGCTCTCTGCTGTGGCCCGGGAAGGCAGTGTAGGATGGCCCAAGTCCTTGGGCCTGCACCCACATGGGAGACCAGGAAGAAGCACCTGGCTCCTGGCTTTGGATTGGCACAGCACGCCAGCCATAGCGGCCATTTGGGGGGTGAACCAACGGAAGGAAGACCTTTCTCTCTGTCTCTCTCTCCTGTCTATAACTCTCTCTCTGTCTCTCTCTCTCTCTCACTGTCTAACTCTGCCTGTCAAAAAAATAAAAATAAATAAAAATTTATAAAAGGCCATTTATCCAGCAGGCTTTACCAGCGAGCAGGTGGCCTATTCTCTCCACCCAGGACTTGAGTAGAGCCAGTGCAAGACAGTCTTAGGAAGAACCTGCTGTCAAGAACTCAGGACCCTGCAAACCAGCCATGCGCTTACATTTCTCTTGATTCTTGGCCTCGATGCCTCATTTGGAAGCCTGTCTATTTGGGACAGACCTCCAGAGAGACACTCTTCAGATGCCTCTGCAGAGACCTTGTTGGGGAACCTTGAACACTGCTCTCCAGTCTAAAGCATCATTCTGTACTTTTTAATTCCTAGTCTCTCCTCCTCACAAGCCCTGGGGCCTATGAAGAAGCATCTGTCCCTTTCCCAGTGTTATTCCTTTGGGGAAAATGCATTGGAGAGCTGTCACCTTTTCCTGTTTGGGCCTCTTGTTTATCCTGTTGAAAGAAGTGAATTATGGTTCAAATGTTATTTTCATTTTGGCTCACTGTCTTGGCTGACCACCTTGACACCTGGCAATTCTCTCTCTGACAATAACATCTTTACCCTTCTCAATTCAGGGGCAGGAAGAGGCTAAAAAAGATCAGAAAGCAATCTCTGCTCCCAATTTATCCCTTAACCTCTGCCAGGATAATAACCTAAAAACAATGCCACATCCTGGACAGAGTGGAAGTGATTAGTACCATTATTATAGTCCTATTTATTTTGCCAGTCTGGCCCTTGGAGAAACTGAAAAGATCAAATGATGGTGAACTACCACAAACTTAACCAAGGACAAATGCCAGTCTCAACTTCTGCTATTGAATACTTTAGTGAATGCATTTCTTTTCATATCCATGAGAAAGGAGAATCAGGAGCCATTTAGATTTAACTGAAATGGACAACAGATTACATCCACAGTCTTGTCCTACATCTCTCCTGCTCTTAGCCATGGTAAGACCCAAGTGAACTTGAACCATCATATTGGCATGCTATACTGCTGATGAGAACCAAGTGATAAGTATTCTGAAAGGCCTGGTGTGACCCAGGAGCTCCAAACAGTCTTGTAAAAATGTAGGGAATGACACATCAGTGAGCATTTCAGGGGTCCAATAGCCTGAGGCATGCCAGAGCATTGCCTCCAAGGTAAAGGGTGAATTATTGCACTTAGCACCTTTTAAATGATGGAGCATAGCACTTATCAGGCCTCTTCATGTTTTGGAGGCAACATAACTACACTTAAGGAATACTGTTCTAACACATGTTTATTATGTGATAGAGAAGGCTTCCAGTTTTAAGAAAGGCCCACTTTGCTCTGGTAGAACTACAGCGAGAACCAGCAGATGTCAGCCCTCTGCCCATAGCCTTTCTACTGTTTGTTCAACAGACATATAATTCAGCCAAAGTGGTAAAAAAAAAAATAGATACTATGCATGTCTCATAAGTTGGGCTCCCTCTTACCAGTGGTGATCCAGCTAGTTCTGCTGAATATCTGACCTGTTTTCTTTTTTTTTTTTTTTAAGATTTATTTATTTATTTGAAAATCAGAGTTACACAGAGAGAGGGAGGAGAGACAGAGAGAGAGGTATTCCATCCACTGGTTCACTCCCCAATTGGCGACAACAGCTGGAGCTGTGCCGATCTGAAGCCAGGAGCCAGGAGCTTCTTTCGGGTCTCCCACGTGGGTGCAGGGGCCCAAGAGCTTGGGCCATCTTTTACTGCTTTCCCAGGCCACAGCAGAGAGCTGGATCAGAAGTGGATCTGCCAGGACTAGAACCAGTGCCCATAAGGAATGCCAGTGCCTCAGGCCAGGACGATAACCTGCTGTGCCACAGCACCAGCCCCTGACCTGTTTTCAGTAGAGAAAAGGCCAGGCCCTATCAGCCAGTGGGTGGTAAGTTATTAGACTGCTTCTGTACTGGAAACCCTAGCAGGGACTGACATGTTTTCCAGGTATGGGTTTGACTTTGCTGCCTGTGATGATTTTTGACCACCACTCTGGTTTTCTAACACAAGTTCCTTTTTCATATCACATTGTTTCAAGGGGCACTTTTTGTCAAAGGAGATATGTTAGGGAGCATGTGACCTCGGAGCCCACTAGTCTAATCACATACATCATTATATAGAACTTAACAGCCCAAAGAGAATTAGCATAGTCTCTTAAAGGTGAATTCAAAGCACCAGTTTAAAGATAACCTTTGAGGATGAGGTAACATACTTCCAGATGCACTATACACAGTAAGCCAATGCTGTTATACCATACTGTGTCCTCCAGAGGATCTCTGGGTTCAAGAATCAGAGTAAAAACTCAAATGGCCCTTTCCACATTCTATTAATAAGCTTACTGGAGAATGTGTGCTTCCCATCTCTGCAATGTTGCGTGGGTCCAGAGGCCTGGTTTAGAGAGGGAGTATGATCTGACTAGGTTTAAGGTAAGAGTCCCACTATAATTACTTTAAATTTTGCTGTATATGGGTGAAATGGTCATTTTTTTCATTCAATTATTATTTATAACAGTTGTCTATATTCACACTAAACTAGGGTCTTTTCGCTTATTACTTGTTAAACTTCTTATTCTTTGAAGTATTAAGCCTTTTCACTGTAAGGTCAATTAAAGATGTGTTAAATCAAAAACAAAAACAAAAAAAAGACGGAAAGGGAGAAGGAAGGAAAATGGAGAGGAAAAGAGGAAGGGAATATCAATAAGTTCTTAGAATTGTATCCACAAGCCACACTGAATCTGTTAAAAACTAATTAAAAATTACAAAACATTAAAGAAAGAAATAGAAGAGGATACCAAAAAACGGAAAAATCTTCCATGCTCATGGATTAGAAGAATCAATATCATCAAAATGTCCATTCTCCCAAAAGCAATTTGTAGATTCAATGCAATACCAATCAAAATACCAAAGACATTGTTCTCAGATCTATAAAAAATGGTGCTGAAATTCATATGGAGGCATAGGAGACCTTGAATAGCTAAAGCAATCTTGTACAACAAAAACAAAGCCGAAGGCATCACAATACCAGATTTCAGGACATACTACAGGGCAGTTATAATCAAAATAGCATGGTACTGGTACAGAAACAGATGGATAGACCAATGGAACAGAATAAAAACACCAGAAATTAATCCAAACATCTATAGCCAATTTATATTTGATCAAGGATCTAAAACCAATTCCTGGAGCAAGGACAGTCTATTTAACAAATGGTGCTGGGAAAACTGGATTTCATGCAGAAGCATGAAGCAAGACCCTTACCTTACACTTTACACAAAAATCCACTCAACATGGATTAAAGACCTAAATCCACGACCGGATACCATCAAATTATTAGAGAACATTGGAGAAACCCTGCAAGATATAGCCACTGACAAAGACTTCTTGGAAAAGACCCCAGAGGCACAGAAGTCAAAGCCAAAATTAACAATTGGGATTATATCAAATTGAGAAGTTTCTGTACTGCAAAACAAACAGTCAGGAAAGTGAAGAGGCAACCAACAGAATGGGAAAAAATATTTGCAAATTATGCAACCGATAAAGGATTAGTAACCAGAATATACAAAGAGATCAAGAAACTCCACAGCAACAAAACAAACAACCCACTTAAGAGATGGGCCAAGGACCTCAATAGACATTTTTCAAAAGAGGAAATCCAAATGGCCAACAGACACATGAAAAAATGTCCAGGATCACTAGCCATCAGAAATGCAAATCAAAACCACAATGAGGTTTCACCTCACCCCGGTTAGAATGGCTTACATGCAGAAATCAACTAACAACAGATGCTGGAGAGGATGTGGGGAAAAAGGGACACTAACCCACTGTTGGTGGGAATGTAAACTGGTAAAGCCACTGTCGAAGTCAGTTGGGAGATTCCTCAGAAACCTGAATACAGCCCTACCACATGACCCAGCCATAACACTCCTTGGAATTTACCCAAAGGAAATTAAATTAGCAAACAAAAGAGCTGTCTGCACCTCAATGTTTATTGCAGCTCAATTCACAATAGCTAAGACCTGGAATCAACCTAAATGCCCATCAACAGTAGACTGGATAAAGAAATTATGGGATATGTACTCTATAGAATACTATACAGCAGTAAAAAAAATGAAATCAGATCATGTGCAATAAAATGGAAGAATCTGGAAAACATCATGCTGAGTGGAATAAGCCAGTCCCAAAGGGACAAATATCTTAGGTTCTCTCTGATCGATGACAACTAACTGATCACTTAAAAGGAAACCTGTTGAAGTGAAATGGACACAATGAGAAACAATGACTTGATCAGCCCTTGTCCTGACTGTCAAGGAACAACTTACTATTTTATTCCTTTTAGTGTTTTTTTGTTGTTGTTGTTCTACTTAATACCATTGGTTGAACTCTTTAATTAACACACAATTATTCTTAGTCACTTAAATTTAACTGAAAAGTGATCCCTGTTAAATATAAGAGTGGGAATAAGAGAGGGAGGAGATGTACAGTTCAGCACATGCTCACTCAGACTTACCCCTAACGGTAGAGCTAGAAACGTGCCAGGGGATTCCAATTCAACCCCATCAAGGCGACATGTACCAATGCCATCTTACTTGTTAAAGCGATCAGTTTAAGTTCATAATTGATCAAAAAGATGGGATTAAGTGTCAAAGGGGTTACATAAATAAGACCAGTGTCTGCAAATAATTGATAGAATTACAAAGGAGAGAATGATCCTACATAGGAAGCAGAATACACAGCAGACTCATAGAATGGCAAAAGCCCGAAACAGCACTCTGGCCTCAGAATCAGCCCCTAAGTCATTTTGGATCTGGCTAAAAAGCCCATGAGAGTTTCACAGGTATGGAAAGCCAAGACATTGTGGCAAAAAAAAAAAAAATGACCTAAATGAAAGATCTCTGTGAGTGAGATCCCAGCAGAAAGAATGGGCCATCAAAGAAGGCAGTACCTTTCACTGAAGGGAGGAGAGAACTTCCACTTTGAATATGGGCTTGTCTAAATAAGATCAGAGTTGGTGAACTCAGGATGCTTCCCTGGCCTTTGCAGCTCATGACAAGAGCCTAGGGTGATTACTGACACCATAAATTAGAGTGTCAATTGTTAAATCAACAACAGGAGTCACTGTTCACCTGCTCTCATGTAGGACCTTTGCCCTTAGTGTGTTGTACACTGAGAATTAATGGTGAAACTACTACTCAAACAGTGCTCTATACTTTGTGTGTCATGGGATCATGGTACAGTAGCCATCCCTGTCTTCCTATTGCCAGCATGGCAAGCATACCCATCCATTAACTGAGCCCACATCTTTTTCTCTTCTGTTAACTCATCATAGAGAGGCTTGATGGAGAACAAGAAAAGGCACCATGGTAGTCTGAGTCATAAGCTCTGCTTGGGCCATTTCTTGTACCTTCTAGATCTACTTGGTTCTGGCCCCATACATGACAGAGATTGTCAAAGCACAGCCCCAAGACCAAATCCAGCCAGCCACTTCTTTTATAGCTTTCATTCTTTGCAAACTAAGAGTCATTTTCACAATTTGAAATGGTTGAATGAAATAAAAATATTTCTTGACACATAAAATTATCTGAAATTCAAAATTTCAGTGTCAACTAAAAAAGTCTTATTGGAGCACAGCCACATTTATTCATTTACATATTGTTGTGGTGCTATAGCACCAGAATTTAATAATTGCAAGAGAGATCATACAGCCTTCAAAGCCTAAACAATTTGGTAATCCTCTACAGATAAAATTTGCTGGACCCTGATATATACACTTCCATTTTATAATGGAATGCACTGTGCACATTCAATTTTATGGTTCGGTGGATCAGAAAACACCAGTTTGGTAATTTGGATATCCTATGGTCAAAATTCAATACACTTTAAGACCAGCAGCCAGTTAGGGTCTTCCTTTCTAATGAGTAGTTGTTAGCAGAATAGAACATAGCCTTCCAAAACTCTGGGGTGTCTGCATTGAGATTCAGCTATCAAGGCTTACCGGATGCTCTATATGGCATTTTGAGCAGATTGTTCATTTCTACTTGGTAACAGGGTCCATGTGACAAGATTGCTCAAGCAATACCCAAAACAGCTCACTCAGATCTTTCTTATTTCAGGTCTCACTAACACCTATGAGCTGATAGAGTTACGCAGTAGCCAGATAGAGACGGTATGCCTAATTACTGGTGATGTCTCCACAACCCAAAGAGGACCATAATGTATCAGGGGAGGTGTGAGGTACAGCAGCTTCTCTCCACTTCAGAAGGGAATCTTGCTAATCATATTGTAGGCTCTTGAACTTTCACATAATTTATCTTTCACCTTCTGGCAGCATATCTTGCTCTTTCCATGGGTGTTGATACCTAATAAACCATTTGAACATGAAAAGTCTTCTCAGATTGTGCTTCCTAGAGACCTCAGATTGTGACCATCTGAAGCAGGAGTGTAATGGCATCCTATGTACATGTTTTTGATTTTTGCTTACTGATGGAAATTAAGAAGAAAGCATACTCATATCAGGTGTCAGGAACTCTATCTTATTTTCTCCACTGAAGATAAAATATCTAGAACTACAGCTAAACTAGGTATCATCATGTTTATTAGTCAAGATTCTACAACTAATATGAAATATATGTATACATATCTCCAACAATTAATGCTTCTTCTAGGTGCTCCAGAAGATTTTGGTTGGTCCAAAATCTTGGGTAAAGAACTGTATCTTTCTTGGCTCAGCACTTCTATGTATTTTCCCCAAACTTGTGCTGATTAGAAAGTTCTCATGACTCTTTCAGTGTGTTCTGCTTGAAGAGGCACTGCATCTCCCTTCATGTTCTGATCTGATCTATTCTCACTATAGGCTTAGAAAAGATGAGAAAATGTTCAGAAGACTTAGGGAGAGAACTAGTCTACCTTTTTGTTACTATAGCAAAATACTTGAGAGAGCTAACATTTGAAAAAATAAAAGGTCGGCTTTGCGCATGATTCAGGAAGTTCACAGTTCAGGACTGGATTACCCAATTGGTTGGGTACCTGATGAAGATATTTTTGTGGGCAGATTCACAAGGTGTCACATAGCATTATGTGGCAAGACAGAATACCTGTCTAAATGTCTCTTTACACAGCCACCATGATCTGATCACAGAGGCTCTACTCCAACAACCTAATCCAGTCTAATCACTTCCCAAAGGCTCTACCTCTAAACACCATAATGGGACTATGCTTCTTCTATCTTACTATCATGAACATAAGACTTTGGGGACCAAGCCTTTAACACATGGGCCCTTGGAGGACCTCTAAATTAATATCTAAAGCATAGCAGTGAGTTTTAGGGAGATTCCTAAGAATCAAAATTCTCAGATTCAGCCATGATGTTAGTGTGTGTGTAGTCTTTATTTGGGGTGTCTAATTTTTTATTCAACAATGCCCTTATTACAGTTGTACCCTAGACTCGATTCTCAATCATGTCTGTCACACAACTAAGGAAAGAGAGAGATGCCTGGTAGATTTCTGTCTCTCCATTTTTATTTTTAATTTAATTTTCAATCTTGTCTGTTTCATTGTGTAGACTCTCTAGGGCGACAGGAAGCCAAGTGACTCCACTATCTTTAAAATCACAATTGTTGCCATAGTAATAATGTACCACAGCTATTTGTTCTCCTATGGCCCTTGTCTTCCACTGTTTTCAGTGCTCTCCTATATCTGTGATAATTTGAATATTGTAATTGCACTAAATGCTATTTACTACCAACATCTAAATGCTCCCTGAGAAAGCATTTATTCCTATATGCCTCAAATATATGGTAAACCAATCTGAGAATACTACCTTGAGGGTGTGTTTCCTTGGTCAGTCACAGAGCCAGTTATTTCAGCCAAAGTTCAAGCTAGAAATAAATGAAACACAAAAATCAGTATAATTCTGGAAGAACTTATTAAAAGAACTATTCACAAATGTGTGAACACTAGGAAAGAAAACCATGAGAGATGGAACCCACAGAACTGATAAACCTGTAGGTCCAAAAGGAAGAGAGGAAGGACTATCTTAAGAAGAGCAGTGAACTTTTATTAGCATTTACAGAGAGCCCAAGAAGACCCTGTTGCAAGGAAGCTGGGGAGATACATCCTCTCTTTCTTCCCTTTGATCGCCCACTGAGACTTCTTGTCTCAGCCAGGGATGGAAAAGGAGCCCATTTTATAATAAGTACAGCCCCCATTAGTAATAAATAAATCCTTCAAAAGCAGAGCACAGGATAAAGAAAGATAAAGTACATTCAGATGGAGCAATAGAAGCTGCCTCACACAGAGGTCAATAGATATCTGCAAAATGCCTATCATGATATTCTCTATAAAGCTGAATGCCACCAGAAAGACCTTCAGATGATGACTCTGGAATTTTCCCAGTAGAAAAGTTGCATCATTGCCCAATTACCCAACTACAAACTCATATATAGAAAAGCATTGTCCATACAGAGAGAATGCCAAGTCAATTTTTTAGTCAAATCAGCTTTGGTTTTTAATTTATTTGAAAGAAAGCCCAAGAGGGAGAGGCAGACAGATAAAGCTTCCATCTTCTGGTTTACTCCCCAGATCCCCACAACAGCTGAGGCTGGACTGAGCAAAAGCCAGGAGGTGGGAAAGCAAGGAAGTCTACCATGTGGCTGGCAGGGCCCCAACTACTTGAGTCATCGCCTTCTTGGCTATGCATTTGCAGGCATGCCATAGTCAGTGGGGAGCCAGAACTCAAATCCAGGCACTCCGATGTGAGATGCAGATGTCCCAAGATGAACCTTAACCACCATGTCAAGTGCTCAGCCCCATTTAAGATTAGTGCCTTAATCTTAAACATGAAAGTATAGTTATAAAAGTTTCTAAGCAACGTGTCGGGAGACCCGCGGACCTGTGTCTTGCTTCAACAGGGTTTGAAAGGAATAGGCCCGGGAACTCTCTCACAGGCTTCGACCGCCTTCTGATCTCCTCTCCAGTCAGAATCTCTGGGACCACTTCTCGCCACCTTCTGCTTCTGGGACCAGCCCATAGCAGTTCTGTGGTCACCTCACTGCCGACCAACCATGACCTCCCAGATTCGTCAGTTATTCCACTGAGGTGGAGGCTGCCATCAACCACCTGGTCAATTTACATCTGCAGCCTCCTACACCTTGGCCTCTCTGGGCTTCTATTGCCCAGTGGCTCTGGAGGGCGTGAGACACTGCTTCCGCGAGTTGGCCGAGGAGAAGCGCAAGGCCGCCCAGTGTCTCGAAGATGCAAAACCAGTGCCAAGGCCGCACTCTCTTCCAGGACCTAAAGAAGCCATCTCAAGATGAGTTGGGCAAAACCCTTGACACCGTGGACAAGAACCTGAACCAGGCCCTCTTGGATCTTCATGCCTGGGGCTGTACCCACACAGACCCTCATCTCTGTGACTTCCTGGAGAACCACTTCCTGGACGAGGAGGTGAAATTTGAAGAAGATGGGCAACCACCTGACCAACATCTGCCGCCTGAGCGGCCCCCAGGCGGCACTGGGCAAGTATCTCTTCTAAAGGCTCACCCTCAAGTACGACTAGGAGCGTCCAGAGCCCAGCGGCCTTGGAGCCTCTCCTCGTCTCCTTGTTTCGGGGTTTCTGCCTGAGCTCTCCTTCCATACATTAGGCAGCTTGTTCACAGCCCTAGAACCCTCTCCCAAACATTGGACCAAATAGAAATAAAAGTTTTTTGCTGGAAAGGAAGGAAGGAAGGAAGGAAAGGAAAGGAAAGGAAAGGAAAGGAAAGGAAAGGAAAGGAAAGGAAAGGAAAGGAAAGGAAAGGAAAGGAAAGGAAAGGAAAGGAAAGGAAAGGAAAGGAAAGGAAAGGTGACTTGATCAGCCCTCACCCTGACTGTTGATGAGCAACTTAATATGTTATCCCTCTTAGTATTTTTTTTGTTTGTTCTACTTAATACTTTTGGTTGAATACTGTAATCAATACACAATTCTTCTTAAGTGCTGAAACTTAACTGAAAAGTGATCGCTGTTAAATATAAGAGTGGGAATAAGAGAGGGAAGAGATGTGCAATTCGGGACATGCTCAAGCTGACTTACCCCAAACGGTAGAGTTAGAAACATACCAGGGGATTCCAATTCAATCCCATCAAGGTGGCATGTACCAATGCCATCTCACTAGGCCCAGTGATCAATTTCTGTTCACAATTTATCATAATGATAGGACTAAGAACCAAAGGGATCACATAAACGAGAATAGTGTCTGCAAATACTAGCTGATAGAATCAAAAAGGGAGAGAACGATCCAACATGGGAAGTGAGATACACAGCAGACCCATAGAATGGCAGATGTCCTAAACAGCACTCTGGCCTCAGAATCAGCCCTTAAGGCATGCGGATCCGGCTGAAAAGCCCACGAGAGTATTTCAGGCATGGAAAGCCAAGACACTCTGGGGAAAAAAAAAAAAAAAACCTAAATGAAAGATCTCCACGAGTGAGATCCCAGTGGAAAGAATGGGTCATCAAAGAAGGAGGTACCTTTCTCTGAAGGGAGGAGAGAACTTCCACTTTGACCATGGCCTTGTCTAAAAATTATCAGAGTCAGTGAACTCAGGGGGCTTCCATAGCCTTGGCAGCTCATGACTAGAGCCTAGGGTGATTACTGATGCCATAAACAAGAGTGTCAATTTGTTAAGTCAACAACAGGAGTCACTGTGCACTTACTCCCCATGTAGGATCTTTGGCCTTAGTGTGCTGTACATTGAGATTTAATGCTATAACTAGTACTCAAACAGTATTTTTCACTTTATGTTTCTGTGTGGGAGCAAACTGTTGAATCTTTACTTAATGTATGCTAAACTGATCTTCTGTATATAAAGAGAATTGAAAATGAATCTTGATGTGAATGGAGGGGAGAGGGAGTGGGAAAGGGGAGGGTTGTGGGTGGGAGGGACGTTATGGGGGGGAAGCCATTGTAATCCATAAGCTGTACTTTGGAACAGAAATTAAATCCAAGTTTCCCACATGGTTAACAAGGACCCAGTCATTTGAACCATGACTGCTGCCTTCCAGGGTCCACATTAGCAGGAAGATGGAGTCAGAGACCAGAGGCAGGCTTCAAATCTAGGCACTTTGATATAGAATGTGGCATCTTAACCAGCGTTTATTGATATTTATTTATTTATTTGCTTGAAAGGCAGAATGACAGAGAAAGAGGGAAAGATAGAGCGATCTTTCATCCACTGATTCACTCCACAAATGCGTTCAACGGCTGGGTCTGGAAAAGGCTTAAGCCAGCAGCTGTGAACTCCATCCAGGTCTCCCATGTGGTGGCAGGAATCCAAGCACTTGGGTCATCACCTGCTGCCTCCCCGAGTGCACACTAACTGGATTGGAAGCAGAGGCAAGACTTGACCCCAGTCACTCCAGTAAGGGTTGCCCAAGTCCCAGGCTGCGGCCTTGTTCTGCCATGCCACAACACCTTCTTCTTAACCACTGAGCTAAATTCCTGTCCCACAAAAAAACAATTTTATGTATTATCAATGTCCTGAAAAAATTAAGAGCAAAAAATATACCTACAAAATAATAAATAGCTATAAAAAGCAATAACAATTTTAAATGAGTTCCAAACTTACAGTTGAAATTTAATATTCAGTGGAAATATTGTAAGACAATAAAAGGAAATATCTTACAAAGTATAATGCATCTTCAATAAAAATATGTGTCATGAAAGAACTATATATGGATTTCAAAATTTTTTCCACCAAAGTAAACTTATCTTTTAATTTACTGTTTCTATGAACTTTTAAAAGTCCCTTAGTGGGACAAAAAGGCAAACATTTGGAAAAGAGAGAAGATAAGAAAAAATTTTTTTAAAACTTTTATTTAATGAATATAAATTTCCAAAGTACGACTTATGGATTACAATGGCTTCCCCCCTATACCGTCCCTCCCACCCACTACCCTCCCCTTTCCCACTCCCTCTCCCCTTCCATTCACATCAAGATTCATTTTCGATTATCTTAATATACAGAAGATCAGCTTAGTATACCTTAAGTAAGGATTTCAACAGTTTGCTCCCACACAGAAACATAAAGTGAAAAATAATAGATGATTTTTTTTAAATGATGATGAAATCAGAGCAGACCTATTGTCATGTTTAATCCCAGTGAGAGTCAAGTTGGGAATTGATAATTTCTTTTTTTTTTTTTTTTACAGAGGATCAGTTTAGTATGCATTAAGTAAGGATTTCAACAGTTTGCACCCCCATAGAAACACAAAGTGAAATATATTGTTTGAGTACTCGTTATAGCATTAAATCTCAATGCACAGCACATTAAGGACAGAGATCCTACATGAGGAGTAAGTGCACAGTGACTCCTGTTGTTGACTTTACAAATTGACACTCCTGTCTATGGCATCAGTAATCTCCCCATGCTCCAGTCATGAGTTTCCAAGGCTATGGAAGCCCTCTGAGTTCTCCGACTCTTATCTTGTTTAGACAAGGTCATAGTCAAAGTGGAGGTTCTCTCCTCCCTTCAGAGAAAGGTACCTCCTTCTTTGATGACCTGTTCTTTCCACTGGGATCTCACTCATAGAGATCTTTTGCCAGAGTCTCTTGGCTTTCCATGCCTGAAATACTCTCACGGGCTTTTCAGCCAGATCCGAATGCCTTTAGGGCTGATTCTGAGGCCAGAGTGCTATTTAGGACATCTGCCATTCTATGAGTCTGCTGAGTATCTCACTTCCCATGTTGGATCACTCTCCCCTTTATTTACTCCATCGGTTAGTGTTAGCAGGTACTAGACTTGTCTATGTGCTCCCTTTGACTCCCAGTCCCTCCACCATGACCAACTGTGAACTGAAATTGATCACCTGGAACAGTGAGATGGCATTGGTACATGCCACCTCGATGGGATTGAATTGGAATCCCCTGGTATGCTTCCAACTCCACCACTTGGGGCAAGTCAGCCTGAGCATGTCCCAAATTATACATCTCTTCCCTCTCCCATTCCCACTCCCATGTTCAACAGGGATCACATTTCAGTTAATTTTCAACACATAAGAATAACTGTGCATCAATTACAGAACTAAATCAGTCATATTAAGTAGAACAGATAAAAAAAACTACTAAGAGGGATAATGTATTAAGTTGTTCATTAACAGTCAGGGCTATGCTGATCAAGCCACCATTTCCCATAGTGTCCACCTCACTCCAACAGGTTTCCCTCTTGGTGTCCAGTCAGTCGTCACCGATCAGTGAGAACATATGGTATTTGTCCCTTTGGGACTGGCTTATTTCACTCAGCATGATGTGCTCCAGATTCCTCCATTTTGTTGCAAATGACTGGATTTTGTTGTTTCTTACTGCGGTATAGTATTCTAAAGAGTACATATCCCATAATTTCTTTATGCAGTCTATCGTTGATGGGCATTTAGGTTGGTTCCAGGTCTTAGCTATTGTGAATTGAGCTGCAATAAACATTAGGGTGCAGACCGCTTTTTTGTTTGCCAATTTAAATTCCTTTGGGTAAATTCCAAGGAGTGGGATGGCTGGGTCGAACGGTAGGGTTATCTTCAGGTATCTGAGGAATCTCCAGACTGACTTCCATAGTGGCTTGACAAGTTTGCATTCCCACCAACAGTGGGTTAGTGTCCCTTTTTCCCCACATCCTCGCCAGCATCTGTTGTTGGTAGATTTCTGCATGTGAGCCATTCTAACCGCGGTGAGGTGAAACCTCATTGTGGTTTTGATTTGCATTTCCCTGATTGCTAATGACCTTGAACATTTTTTCATGTGCCTGTTGGCCATTTGGATTTCCTCTTTTGAAAAATGTCTATTGAGGTCCTTGGCCCATCTCTTAAGTGGGTTGTTGGTTTTGTTTTTGTGGAGTTTCTTGATCTCTTTGTAGATTCTGGTTATTAACCCTTTATCTGTTGCATAGTTTGCAAATATTTTTTCCCATTCTGTCGGTTGTCTCTTCACTCTCCTGACTGTTTCTTTTGCAGTACAGAAACTTCTCAATTTGATGCAATCCCAATAGTTGATTTTGGCTTTGACTGCCTGTGCCTCCCAGGTCTTTTCCAGAAATTCTTTGCCTGTGCCAATATCTTGAAGGGTTTCTCCAATGTTCTCTAGTAACTTGATGGTGTCAGGTCGTAGATTTAGGTCTTTAATCCATGTTGAGTGGATTTTTGTGTAAGGTGTAAGGTAGGGGTCTTGCTTCATGATTCTGCACGTGGAAATCCAATTTTCCCAGCACCATTTATTGAATAGACTGTCCTTGCTCCAGGAATTAGTTTTAGATCCTTGATCAAATATAAGTTGGCTGTAGATGTTTGGGTTGATTTCTGGTGTTTCAATTCTGTTCCATTGGTCTATCCATCTGTTTCTGTACCAGTACCATGCTGTTTTGATTACAACTGCCCTGTAGTATGTCCTGAAATCTGGTATTGTGATGCCTCCGGCTTTGTTTTTGTTGTACAAGATTGCTTTAGCTATTCGAGGTCTCTTGTGCCTCCATATAAATTTCAGCACCATTTTTTCCAGATCTGAGAAGAAGGTCTTCGGTATCTTGATTGGTATTGCATTGAATTTATAAATTGCTTTTGGGAGAATGGACATTTTGATGATATTGATTCTTCCAATCCATGAGCATGGAAGATTTTTCCATTTCTTGGTATCCTCTTCTATTTCTTTCTTTAAGGTTTTGTAATTTTCATCGTAGAGATCTTTAACGTCCTTGGTTAAGTTTATTCCAAGGTATTTGATTGTTTTTGTAGCTTTTGTGAATGGGATTGATCTTAGAAGTTCTTCCTCAGCCATGGCATTGTCTGTGTATACAAAGGCTGTTGATTTTTGTGCATTGATTTTATACCCTGCTACTTTGCCAAAATCTTCTATGAGTTCCAATAGTCTCTTAGTAGAGTTCTTTGGGTCCCCTAAATACAGAATCATGTCATCTGCAAAGAGGGATAGTTTGAGTTCTTCCTTCCCAATTTGTATCCCTTTAATTTCTTTTTCTTGCCTAATAGCTCTGGCTATTATATTGAATATATATATATTCAACTATATTGAATAGCAGAACTATATTGAATAGCAGTGGTGAGAGTGGGCATCCCTGTCTGGTACCAGATCTCAGTGGAAATGCTTCCAACTTTTCCCCATTCAATAGGATGTTGGCTGTGGGTTTTTCATAGATTGCTTTGATTGTATTGAGGAATGTTCCTTCCAAACCCAGTTTGCTTAGAGTTTTCATCATGAACGGGTGTTGTATTTTATCAAATGCTTTCTCGGCATCTATTGAGATAATCATATGGTTTTTCTTCTGCAGTCTGTTAATGTGGTGTATCACATTGATTGTCTTGCGCACATTAAACCATCCCTGCATACCAGGGATAAATCCCACTTGGTCTGGGTGGATGATCTTTCTGATGTGTTGTTGCATTCTATTGGCGAGAATTTTATTGAGGATTTTTGCATCTGTGTTCATCAGGGATATTGGTCTGTAATTCTCTTTCAGTGCTGCATCTTTCTCTGGCTTAGGAATTAAGGTGATGCTGGCTTCATAGAAAGAATTTGGGAGGATTCCCTCTTCTTCGATTGTTCTGAATAGTTTGAGAAGAATTGGAGTTAGTTCTTCTTGAAATGTCAGGTATCCAGGGAAAGGCAGTTGTTGCGGTATAGTTTATTAAGTCACCTCCTTGGACGCCTGCATCCCACATCAGAGTGATGGTTCAGGTCCTGATCCAACTTCCTACAATGTAACCCAGAAGGCAACAGATGATAATGCAAGTGCCTGGGTCCCTGCCACATATGTGGGAGACCCAGGAGGTTACTGGGTCCATCCTGGTTTTCGCCTGGCCCAACTCTCACTGTTGCAGGTATTTCACTGTTGCAGGCATTTGGGGAGTGGAATAGCAGAAGGAAGACTGATATTTCTCTGTCTCTCTGTCTCTCTCTGTCTCTCTCTCTCTCTCTCTCATTATCTCTATCTCTGTCTCTGTCTCTATCTCTATGTGTCTTACAAGTAGATGAAAATAAATAAGTAAATAAAATAAGCATTTGTTGTTTTTTAAATTTTATTTAAGGTGTACAAATGTTATGTATTTCACACATACATTTTTGGAAACAGAGTGATACTCACCACTCTATCCTCCCCCACACCCATGCTGCCACACTTCTTCCTCCTCCCTCTCCTATTCCAACTCATAATATTTACAAAATCTATTTTCAGTTTACATTATACTCATAAGATTAACCCTACAGTAAGGAGAGAGAGTTCAACAATAGCAGGAAGAAGAAACCACTGTCCCTCAACAATAGAGGCAAGGGCTATAAACAATCATCAAATCTCAAAATGTCAATTTCATTCCAATACATTACATTTTAGGTACTCAACTAGTTACCATAGATCAGGGAAAACATATGGTATCTGTCTTTCTGAACTGGCTTATTTCACTAAGTATAATGGTTTCTAGTTGCATCCATTTTGTTGCTAAAGACAGTATTTCATTTTTTAATCACTGAGTAGTATTCCATGCCATAATTTCCTTATCGAGTCATCAGTTGATGGACATCTGGTTCATCCCATATCTTAGCTATTGTAAATTGAGGTGCAATGAACGTGGGGGTACAGATAACTCATTCATATGCTAATTTCATTTTATTTGGGTAAACTCCCAGGAGTGGGATGGCTGACTCATATGGTAGATCTATTTCCTGCTTTCCGAGGTATCTCCATACTACATTCCACAATGGCTGCACCTGTTTGCATTCTGAGTAGTAGTGGATTAGGGTACCTTTTTTCCCACATCCTCACCAGCATTTATTGTTTGATTATTTCTGTATAAGAATCATCCTAACTGGGGTGAGGTGAAACCTCATTGTGGTTTTGATTTGCATTTCCCTGATGGCTAGTGATCCTGAGCATTTTTTCACGTGTCTGCTGGACATTTGAATTTCCTCTTTTGAAAAATTCCTGTTCAAGTCCTTTGTCCATTTCTTAACTGGATTGTTTTTTGTTGTTGAGTTCTTTTGAGCCCTTTGTCTATTCTGGATATTAATCCTCTATCAATTGTATAGTTTGCAAATACTTTCTCCCGTTCTGTTAGTTATCTCTTAACTTTGCTGAGAGTTTCTTCTGCAGTACAGAAGCTTCTCAATTTGATATAATCCCATTTGCCAATTTTGGCTTTGATGGTCTGTGCTTCTGGGATCTTTCCCAAGAAGTCTTTGCCTATGCCAGTGTCTTACAGAGTTTCCCCAATGTTCTCTAGTAATTTCATGGTATTGGGTCGTAGATTTAGGTCCTTGATCCATTTTTAGTGGGTTTTTGTGTAAGGTGTAAGGTAGGGGTCTTGTTTCATACTTCTGCATGCAAAGATCCAGTTTTCCCAGCACCATTTGTTAAAGAGACTCCTTGCTCCAAGGATTGATTTTAGCTACTTTGTCAAAGATAAGTTGGTTGTAGATGCATGGATTGATTTCTAGAGTTTCTATTCTGTTCAATTTAACTATAAGCCTGTTTTTGTGCCAGTTAGAGGCTGTTTTGATTATAACTGCCTGTAGTATGTCTTCAGATCTGGTATTTGTTTTTGCTGTATAAGATTGCTTTAGCTATTCATGGTCTCTTGTGTTTCCAAATGAATTTTAGCATTGTTTTTTCTAGATATGAGAAGAATGTCATTGGTATTTTCATTGGGATTGTATGGAATCTGTAAATTGCTTCTGGTAGTATGGGCATTTTGATGACACTAATTCTTCCAATCCATGAACATGGAAGATTTTTCCGTTTTCTGTGTCTTCTTCTTTCTTTAATGTTTTATAATGTTCATCATAGAGAGCTTTGACTTCCTTGGTTAAATTTATTCCAAGAGATTTAGTTCTTTTTGTAGCTTTTGTGAGTGGGATTGACCTTAGAAGTTCTTTCTCAGTCATGGAATTGTGTATTCAAAGGTTATTGATTTTTGTGTGTTAATTTTATATCCTGCCACTTTAATAAACATGTGTTAAAAATTGTATCCAGAGAGTGTAAAGTGTCACTGATGGTTCCTGGAGGAAATTATCAAAGAAATAATTTTCAGTATTTGAATTGGATTAAAATTAATTAAATAATTCATGAACAAACCCATTAGTCACCAGTGGAAGGCACTGAAGAGCCTATATATGGGCTGGCACTTGTGGTGCAGTGGGTTGAGGTGCCACCTGCAGAGCCAGGATCCCATACAGGTGCTGGTTCAAGTCCCAGCTGCTCCACTTCTGATCCTGCTTCCTGTTAATATGCCTGGGAAAGCAGTAGAAGATGATCCAAGTACATGGGACCCTGTACCCACATGGGAGACCCAGATGAAGTTCCTGTCTCCTGGCTCTGGCCTGACCCAGCCCGGGACATTGCAGCCATTTGGGGAGTAAGCCCCAGGGATGGACGATCTCTCTCTCTGCCTCTCCCTTTCTCTATGTAACTTTATCTTTCAAATAATTTTTTAAAAGAGGCTGTATAATATTTTAATAATTGATAAAGAAAAAATTCAAATCATTGTCCTGCTACATCTATTTTTTCATAAACTGTATCTTAGAATAACCAAAGGGTTGATTAGGCAAATTATCCCTAAGTAAAAGTATTGAATTACAGTTATTCAATAAGCAATGATGACTGCTACCATCACAAAAAATAAAAAATAAAAAGACAGAGAGAAAGAGTGAGAGACAACCAGTCCTCTGGGTTTGCCAATGAGAGTACCTAACACCATCAATGAAGTAGTCTAGGCAATTGAGTCTTAATTTAATCATGACTCTAGATCTATCAGTTTACAGAAATACAGAACCTCCCAACTTTTAAGTAAATAATTAAGTAACAATAAATAAATAAATAATTTTTATAAGAAAAGCAATAAGGAAATCCCAGAACAATATTTACTTAGCAGGTACAAAGAGTAACAAGTCTAGATTGTAGATGAAGAATGAAGTTCTCTAAAAGGAATGGCTCCTGGAAAAATAAACAGATCTAATATATAATCCTTTGATTATATGACATAAAATATTGAGGGCTATTTTTTAAATATGCTGAATCTGGGAATAATTAGTTAATATGCACATTAAAAAACTAAGCCAAAGAAAAGTAAATCAATAATTAATTTTTGAAAATGAAAAAAATAGTTGTGTAAGGAAATATAATCATCACACTACTGTTCATCAGCTATGAACAGTATTTAAAATAGCTTAAACGCTAAATGTTGATTCAAGAATATTGGAAGAATGTAAGGCAGGGAATGAGGATATATGATAAATTAATCCTTGAATAACATAAGCAGACGTCTATTGGTAATACCTAAAATTAATCAAGCAAGAAACATTGGTACAAGTGTATCATTTGTAGTTTCCTGAGACTCTGTCTTCTGTCCACCCAAAGCATCCCAGACTAATTTTTCACATTGTCCTGGGACTGGTCCCAAGCAGGACTAAGGGCAGAATCATGGCATGGTGATAGCAGCATGCTGATTCACATTTAACAAATGGTTCTCCAAGATCCAAAAATGCCCTCATTTATAGTATTTGCCCATTTACATAGAAAAATAGCTTCATCAATTTCAAGCTACCAATAAAATGTCACTGACCCTAGAGTTGGAAAAAGATGCACACAGTAGACTCTCATGAGTTGCCAGGAGCCACCTCCAACATAACACGGTGTACAGCATAAAGTTCATCCTTCCTCATCTGACAACTGTCTCTCTTCCAGCTCCAGAATTAGCACCTAAACCATAGTGTAATATCTTCATCTATCCCCCAAGTCCTACTCTACAGTAAAAACCTATGAATCCTGCTATTGTAACATGCCATTTTGTTATCAAGTTTTTTTATAATCATATGGTCTTAAAATATTGTTGAAGAAATACACCATCAGCAGAAGTTCCTATACACGTATCATTTTCCTGAGTAATCCTCAGTGAAATGGAATGAGGTCTTAGAAAAAAACAATAAGCTTTTAGAGCAATCTAGCTAAATACCATCAGAAACTTTGGCTTACAACCAAATGGCTATTACTTTTTTGGGGGACACTTATATTTCATCTTCTAGCAAAGTCATTTTATAAGTCTTAATCTCATTCATATTGCAGAATACCAGGAAGCATCTAAAAATATTACAAAAAGTATATTTATTCAAATGAAAATAGTGACAATGGATCAAGTAGACTATAGGATATAGAATAACAACATGTTCTCAGTTGTCTCATTTTTGTTAAATATATAAATATAGAACGATATGATCAGATCAGTTTGGGGAGCATAAGTATTCAGTACTCCAGATGAAGACATTCTCTTTGTGATAGGGACTCTTAACACCTTCACTGTTCATAGTTTACTTCAATAGCAATGCACAAGCTCCCTGGAAATATGCTGAGAGGAAAGGAGAGGACTTGTTGAGGAACAACCTAAGCAAAAGAAGATGATATAGATGTCACAAGGCCATTGTCCCAACAGAATGATTTATAGGCATAATTTAAAACTTTCTTATCATAGAAAATTCCAAACATATACAAAAATAGGACGGAATATTAAGATGAACCCCATGTATCCATCCCTAACGTCAACAATTCTCTTCTTCTGGTCAATTTTGTTACATTTATATCCATATCTATCACCTCCTCCTAGATTTGGATTTGGTATTTATTTATTTATTTATTTGAGAAGTGGAGAGAAAAAGAGGGAGCTGCAGAGAGAAAGAGAGTGAGAGAGAGAGAAAAAGAAAGACTACCGGGCCAGCACTGTGGCATAGCGGATAAAACCGCTGCTTGCAGTGCCAGCATCCCATATGGGCACCAGTTTGAGTCCTGGCTACTCCACTTCCAATCCAGCTCTCTGCTGTGGCCTGGGAAAACAGTGGAAGATGACCTAAGTCCTTGGGCCCCTGCACCTGTGTGGGAGACCCGAAAGAAGCTCCTGGCTCCTGGCTCTGGATCGGCTTAGCTCTGGCCGTTGCAGCCAATTGGGGAGTGAACCAGCAGATGGAAGACCTCTCTCTCTCTCTCTCTCTCTCTCTCTGCCTCTCCTCCTCTCTTTATGTACTCTGACTTTCAAATAAATAAATAAATCTTAAAAAAGAAAGAAAGAAAGAAAGACTCCCATTACCAAATTCCCCTGACAGTCGAGACTGGACCAAGGACAGAGCCAAGAGGGGAACTCAATCCAGGTTTGCCATGTGTGTGGCAGGAAACTTCTACTATCACTGCTACTTCCCACAGTCCACATTAGCAGGAAGCTGGAGTCAGGAGCTGATGTTGGGTATTCAACTCAGGCATGCTGATATGGAACACAGGTGTTTCTTTACCACTAGGCCAAATGCCGGCCTCCAACCTTGGATTACTTAAAAGTACATCACATAAATCATTTCACTTGTAGAAATTTCATTAGATATCTCTCCAAGAGCAAGAACCCTCTCAAAGCATAAAAACAATATATTAGCATACACAAATATTAGTAATAATTACTTAATGTCAATGCTAGTGTTATAACTTTTCCAATTAACACATGATTTTATTTCGAAAGTTTGGCTAAATCAGGATCAAAATTAAGCTAATACAAAGCCTCTGTGTATTTTGTTCTTGAGTCTCTTTTTTATAGAAAGCTTTCATTTAATGAATATAAATTTCATAAGTACAACTTTTGGATTATAGCAGTTCTCCCCCCCCATATCTGCCCTCCCACCCCCAAACCATCCAACCTCCTGCTCCCTCTCTCATCCCACTCTTCATTAAGATTAATTTTTAATTATCTTTATATACAGAGGATCAACTCTATACTAAGTAAATATTTCAACAGTATGCACCCACACAGACACACAAAGTATAAAGTACTGTTTGAAGACTAGTTTTACTGTTAATTTGCATAGTACAACACATTAAGGACAGAAATCCTACATGGGGAATAAGTGCACAGTGGCTCCTGTTGTTGATTTAATAATCGACATTATTGAGTCTCTTTTGATATTTTGTTTTCCTTCTCGAACTCTTGAAAATTTTTCTCTTAAACTTTTTGAAATTTTCCTTCAATTTCTTATTGAAGAAACTGTGTCTCACTGTCTAGATTGACACCTGGCATCATTACGGTATTGTTAAACATGTTCTTTCTTCTGTGCTTGTAAGTTTGTAGTTAGAACTAGAGCCTTGATCAGATTCAGGCTCAGTTATTTTGTTTAAACTACTTCATAATTGATGTTGGGTACTTTCAGCAGGAAGCACTTTTTAAATGGTGGTGTCTGTGATACTAAATCCACCAATCAAATCAGTAAGGATTGCAAAACAATGGTATAAGAGATCTTGAAAAGGTCATGGAAAAATGTATTTTGAAAAAACTATGCATGCATTTCAAAATTTTTGCTTCAAAATATCTTATCTTTAAATTCCATATTTTGGCCGGTGCCGTGGCTCACTAAGCTAATCCTCCGCCTGTGGTGCTGGCACACTGGGTTCTAGTCCAGGTCGGGGCGCCGGATTCTGTCCCGGTTGCTCCTCTTCCAGTCCAGCTCTCTGCTGTGGCCCGGGAAGGCAGTGGAAGATGGCCCAGGTGCTTGGGCCCTGCACCCGCATGGGAGACCAGGATTAAGCACCTGGCTCCTGGCTTGGGATTGGCGCAGTGTGCTGGCTGTAGCGGCCATTTGTGGGGTGAACCAACGGAAGGAAGACCTTTCTCTCTCTCTCTCTCACTGTCTAACTCTGCCTGTCAAAAAAAATTAAAAATAAATAAATAAATTCCATATTCCATGAATTTCTTGGAGTCCTCTTCTGTGTTAATTGCCTAGTTGCAATACAGTTACTTCTAGTAAAGGATATTTTACCTCATCAATTATACATACATACATACATACATACATACATACATATATAAAGGTAGGATGATGCTTGAATTTCTCTCTTAATTTTCCAATTTTTTAAGTATTAAATAGGCTTCCTAGGACCTTCTAATACTGACCAATGGGTTATTCATGAATTTATTTAATGAATTTCAATGCAATTCAAATATTAAATATCAACTTGGCCTTTGAGAGCCTTCTGGGTTGGTTCCTGAGTCCAATAATCCATCTCTTGGATTGCTTCCTCGCCTTCTGATATGCAGAATTCTTATCCCATATCTGTAATCAACCACTTCTTCAAGAAAATGGTGACTTCTCGAGGGAAATGGTGAAATCTGAGTGCTAAGGATGCTCATTGCTATTGGAACCATTGTTTCTCCGCCTTTTCAGAGGAAAGAGTTAAAAAACATTAAAGTCCTATTAATACTTCCTATCGAAATCAAGGCTACAGTGTTTTACTTAATCTCTAGCATCTTCCTTCTGTATTTCCTTTTTCTCATGTCAAAAGCCTAAGTAATTAAAATAAACCAACATACTCACTTGATTTATCACATGATAAATAGCAACAGAATAAGAATAGCACTATCAATATCTGTTGGCACATTTAAAAAATCCCTCAAGGACTTCCAGAAATAATTTTTGAGAAGCCAAACATTCTATCAGAGCAGATAAGGGAAAGAACAGGCATAGAAATTATCTGACTGGCTGTGCCATAATTTGTACACAAAATGTGGTGAGCACTAAAATAAGCAGGTTGCGTATCCATCAGCTATATTCTGAGCCAAAGGGCTTTACCCACATATTTTTCGTGGGAAAATGCAAATTCTAAATCTTTGTTTTCCTAATAGATACTATTAGGCAGGGATGGTTACTGACTCCATTCCCGGGTGCAGCTTCCTGCTGATGTGTACTATAAGAGGCTCAGGTGATGGCTCAAGTGATTTGATCTCTGCCACCCATGTGGGAAGCCTGGAATAGGGAGCTTCTGGTTTTGGCCAGTTCCATCTCCTGCTGTTCACAGCATTCAAAGAGTGAATCAGCAGATGAGAGATCTGTCTGCCTGCCTGCCTGCCTGTCTCCCTCCCTTCCACTCTATTATTTCAGATGAGAGAGAAGAGAGAGAGAGAGAGAGAGAGAGAGAGAGAGAGAGAAGCTACCAACCAACCAAACTTCAACTATTAAGAGAAATCTTTAAAATTGAGTGACATAGTAAGCAATGTAGTAGTTTCAAAAAGAAATAAATAGAATCAGCTGCATAATCTTTATTTTAAAAACATTAGCATCAGGGGCTGGTGCTGTGGCACAGCAGCCTACAACACCGGCATCCCATAAAGGCACCAGTTCGAGTCCCAGCTGCTCCACTTCTGATCCAGCTCCCTGTTAATGCTCCAGGGAAAGCAGTAGAGGGTGGCCCAAGTTCTTGGGCCCCTGTACCCACATGGGAGACCTGGAAGAAACTCCTGGTTCCTGCCTTTGGATCGGCTCAGCTACGGCCCTTGCAGCCATTTGGGGAGTGAACCTCTCTCTGTGTGTGTCTCTACCTTTCTCTGTAACTCTTTCAAATAAATAAAATAAATATTTTAAAAACATTAACATTAATGTGACATTTCTTTAGGGCTCTTACTGGTATCATTCTATGCCCAAAAATTGAACAGTTAGTAGAATGAGCAACCTTGGTTTAATAGGTAATAGGGGTGAGAACTGCTGGCTCATCCAGAGAGAAAATTAATGTGTCTCTAGAGAACTTACTCCAACCTTCAATAGCAAACATGATGTTGAAATGGATGATCATCCTACCTGGAAGATGCATTTTGCATGTGGTGTTACCCTGGCTAGACATGTCTGGTGGGAGTGGGGGCGGGGGTGGGAGTGTGAGAAGGTGGGAGGGGCCAGAGCTTGTGAATCCTGGCTGGACAGCCATGACCCGGCATGGCCTGTGGGTAAGAAAACCACTAACCATTCTTTCCTTTGTGAAACTGACTGTAACCCTTAATAAAACCCATATTAAGCTGTCGCTCCCCCTCTTCACGGAGGAACGACACTAAACCCTGCCTAGGCTTCATATCTGAGTCACGGCACCATTATGTCGCTCCCCGTCTTCGTGGAGGAACGACACAGGACCCTGCGCTGTTCTTTCGTCTGCTCGGCCCTCCCCGGGTTTGCTGCTGGTTCTTCCCGGGTTGGCTACCGACCCTTCCACCTCCGTGGAAGGGCGGTTCCCCCTGCCACTTTCCCCACTTCCGCGGGGGAGCGGCACACCGCCGGCCGGCTCTCTCGGGGGCTGCTCAGGTGTTCCTTCAGATAGATGTTTCTGGTGCATGTTGTCTCTCTCCTCCTTTATAGTCCTCTTCCACCAATCCCAACTCTGCTACCCACACGCTGAGTACGCTGCTCTCCTCCAATCAGGAGCAGGTCCTGCTGTTTATTGGTTGAACTGGAGGCAGCTGTGTAGAAGCTGTTACTCCCTTCTCAGTGCCATATTGTGGGAGAGCAGATGCATAGAATAAGTCTTAATTCCAGTAACAGTCTAGTCCGAGTTGCTCCCCACATTAAGCACACAAACAAAAATTAAAAATTTCAAAAAAAAGAAATGGATGATCAGAAAAAAGGCAAGGATAGTGCCTCTCTTTAGCAGGAAGCCAAAAAGGACAGGGCACCTCTCTATGGAAGGAATCTTTTTTCTACAGTGAACAATGAGAATAATTCAGAATTTACTCTTATTTCTACCTCGGGATTTAGAGAAAATTTCCTATCATCTTACAAGCTGATATCTGGTATATATAACTTAAAAATTTTGATTCTTATCATTTCACCAACCAACTCATTTCCTTTCTCTCAGTACTTTTTCCTGCAGGACTGATGGTTCAAAAGTGATTTGTATTGGAAATTTGTAAAGGAAAACATTCACAGCCATTGGGACTCAAAGGTTACCTTGAAAATATTTGTCTCCATTTGTCGTCTTGAAAGGCCATGTTTCCTTAACTTTATATCGTGCTCTTTCCTCCACTCACTAAATTTGGTCTGAGTCTTTATTAAGGGCTACATTACTGTCTGCTGACTTCCAGAGAAACTGCTAAGCACTAAGAAAGAAAGCACTTAGCTGCTTTTAGCCATGATCAACGGTTTGCTCATGAGAGCCTTAAAGGATCTGAAGGGGCAGGGGAAGGATACAGAAAACCTCTAATAGATCACCGCAGGACTTCTGAGCTTGTTTATAGAGAGAACAGAAGACCATGCATAGACTTCACTATGAAGTTTGGTTTATAGAACAGTGACTGACAGGTAATGCTCATAATTGATGTTGTTGTAGTTCCAGATGGAGTACCATACTATGTATATTTAATGGACAATATCTGTACAAAATTTATGACACAACCAGCTCTAATGCTCCTACAAACTGCTGCACAGGAATAGAAGGAAAAGACATTTGTGTTCTCTTTCATCTCTTTCTGGGGCATTTATCTTTGCTTAGGAGATTCCGTACCTGTTCGTCTCTGAATTGGTTTGATAGTAGCCCCAAGACCCTTAGGTGAAATTAAATAAATTAAATTATTATCCAGAGACATTTAACCCATACAGACAAATCTAACTTATTCTTTGTTTCTGAAGAACATGCTTTCCTGGACTTAATAACAATAATGACTACCATTTGTAGGATGGCCATTACCTTATGTAACCCATAAGAATGGTTATCTTTACCCTTGTTTTATAGCTGAGGTAATGGTGGCATGGGGAGACAAAGTGATCCATCCAAGGTATTCATCTGATAACATCATAGAACAAACATTGAAGTGCAGAGGTATGTGACTATAAAGCTATATAAATGAGAATACCCTTTTTAGTAGCATTATCCTCATGTACATTAATATTCCTTACCAGTCTTAATTTCTTTCATAGAGTATAAGCAGCTGGAAGCTGGATTTGCAACCCAAGTGCAAGTTGAACCAACAGAAGGAAGACCTTTCTCTCTGTCTCTCTCTCATACTGTCTAACTCTGTCTGTCCAAAAAAAAGTGAACATATCTTAAGTAAAAACAATGTTGTACATTCTGGAGTAACTAGTATGGCTCTATAAAGACTCCAGGGGAAAACAGGCAATATCCTATCTTCAGTATTATGTCCTTTCAGAGGCTGTTGGCAAATGAATGAAAATACATCTAAAATTCATTATGAGATCAATTTGGCTCTAGGAATAAGTTGGGGGTAGCCTTGTTAAATGAAAGGAGCTCATGTGTTATTCCAACCTCCTTCGCTTACTAAACACTTGGCCTAGGATGTCTGACTTAATCTTCCTGTTGTTAGTTTTTTATATATTGAAAAAGATGAATAGGCTGGCGCTGTGGCTCACTTGGCTAATCCTCTGCCTGCGGCGCCGGCACACCGGGTTCTAGTCCCAGTTGGGGCCCCGGGTACCAGTCCCGGTTGCTCCTCTTCCAGTCCAGCTCTCTGCTGTGGCCCGGGAAGGCAGTGGAGGATGGCCCAAGTGCTTGAGCCCTGCACCTGCATGGGAGACTGGGAGGAAGTACCCGGCTCTGGCTTTGGATTGGCGCAGCGCCGGCTGTAGCAGGCATTAGGGGAGTGAACAAACGGAAGGAAAACCTTTCTCTCTGTCTCTCTCTCACTGTCTATAACTCTCTCTCTGTCTCTCTCTCACTGTCTAACCCTGCCTGGCAAAAAAAAAAAAAAAAATATTATATACTTCAAAGGATTATTAGAACTAAAGGGAAAATCTCTTTAAATTTCCTTGCAAATGATATAAAACATAGCAGATGCTCAGTAAATATTAGAATTTAATTTTTATTTTCTGAAAATTCAGTTCAAGAAAGATTTGCTGAGCTTTTGCAACCACGAACAGATTTTTTAAATTGCTTAGAAACAATCCCCTATGGCTCATGTTGTGATACAGCAGGTTAAGCTGTCTCTTGAAATGCTGGCATCCCATATGAACTCCAGTACAAGTCCCGACTGCTCCACTTCTGATTCAGATCCCTGCTATTGTGCCTGGGAAACCAATGGATGATGGTCCAAGTGCTTGGCCCCCGCCACCCACATGGAAGACCTGGATGGAATTCCAGACTCCTGGCTTTGGCTTGGCCCTACCCTGTCCATTGTAGCTATTTGGGAAGTGAAACAAGGTTTGAAATTCTCTCTCTCTCTCTCTCTCTCTCTGCATGCATGTATCTCTTTTTGTCTCTGTAACTCTATCTTCCAAATAAATAAATGTATCTTAAAAATGAAATGATCCTCCATAAACTAGAAAGGAACAGATATGTGAATAAGTACAGGCAATATGATATAAAAAGTGCTAAATAACAGAATGGGTGGAGCAGGAACACTAACAAGGGAAAGATTAATTCTGTCTTTGGGATGTCAGAGATTGTTCATAGACATGGTGGTGTTTCAACCTGTATTTGAATCTAGGGAATGAAGTGATATGAATTTGGAGAATTTTCAATGAAGTTTAAAGTTTTATACTGTAACTTTGCATGACATCAATCCATCTACTCATCCAAGCACTCTTTGAATACCTAGTATGTGCCAGGTACTGTTCCAGCTTGCATGCAAGGGAGGAGACATGGTACTTCTTCAGAGAACATTCAGTGTAGTGATTTATATAGTGGCCTGCTTTGCATCTTTATTCTGCGATCTATTATCATGTATTCCTTTGAAAGATGTCAATAGTACAGTTGCGGCTATTTGGAACAATGGCTATTGAAGTCATAAATCAGTTTTTAAAAAGTACAATAGAAAATCTGAGCACTGTTGTTAATTCATTCACAATAATTTATGTCGTAAAGGAAAAAAATCTTTGTAAATTTCCAGTTTTATTTTCCTTCCTCCATCCATCAAATTAAGACTTCAGTTCAGGTTAACTTTTGAGCTTCAATTGTATGCATTTGATATACAAACATGAACAAAATGCATCTGCCTTTGAAGGGTTTACAATTCAGTGAAGGTATGAAAACATTTATCTGCAAAGATCATGACAAAACTCCTTCCCATGATTTGTTTTCTATGAAAACCTAAGGGGAAAATACTCATAAAAGAAAGCAAAGTAGAATTTATTAGATTTTCCTTTTAGTGTACCTGCAGAATCATTTTCATTCCAATTTCCGCAGGCACACAAGAAAACCAAATTAAGTCTTGAATTTATTGCCAGCTTTGAGCATCTTGGTGTGCAACTGTGTAAACTTAAGTCTCTGTTTCCTTGGAACTGTTGGACAGAGGTATCTTGCATTTCTCACTGAGAAATTGTATGACATAGAGACACATTGGAATCCCTGGCACTCTTCTACAATAAGACAGCTCCCTTGGGTCTTAGGTCAGAGTATATATTTTTTGAAAACAGAGCTATCCATTGTTTTTGAGATAGTGCTAAAAACTGATAGCACAGAAATACATAAAGAAAAATAATGTAAAAGATAGATTAGATAAACATCACCCAAAAGAAGTATAGTGTAAGATACAAATGTGTAAAGCAAATAAAGATAAATACAGGAAACATAATAATAAAAGGAACAAGTCACTAAAATATGACAATCATAAACTTTTGAGTCCAATACAAAAATAAAAAAACAAGGTAGTTACAAACATTGACAAATCCACATTAACAGTAGGAAATTTCAATAAACATTTATTAGAAACAGGCATGTCAAGCAAATGAACAAAAATGAGTAAGATATGGATTATTTTAACAGGAAAATTACTAAGCTTGTACAAATGGGTGAGTATAATATCTTACACTGAACAAATAGAAAATATATAATTTTCAGTACAGTGAAATATTTACATAAGTTGATCACAATGACTCATAAAAGAAGTCCAGTAAACTTTGAAGAATTATCTACTTAATTTAGTTCTTGATTACAAAGGATGAAATTCAAAACCAATAATAAGAAAAAAAATCCAGAAGTTTAGAAAGTTTAAATACATTTTTAAAAAACTCATCAAAGAAGGATTCACAAAAAATTTACAAAATATTTAGAGCCAAATGATAACTAGGTTATATCTAAATATTTTGGTATTGGGACATGTGAGAAGAAGCCAAACTGGGTCTTACAAGGGGAATTTAGAGGCTATAGATAATATTCATTTAAAAAGAAGGATTAAAAAGAAACCAGTAAAGAATTCAGCTCAGATGTAAGACAAACAGCAACAGTCACACTAAAGACAATGAAAAGTAAAGACACTCAGAAATGTTAAAAATTAGAAAATAAAGAAAAAGCAGAGCAACCCAAGAAAAAATTGCTTCTCTTAAAACAACTAAAAATTCCTAACTCATACTTTTTAATATGATTTTTATAACAATCATGTAAAACCTTTATGTTCCATGACAAAATACTAACCCAATCTTTCTTTGTACTATCAGATGGTGTGAAATGTAGCCCATGGTGTCGGATTGATAAAAGTTTTCATTGGGTACCAAGGCAACATATGAAATGTCTGTGCTGAAGTCATTAAACAGGATATTTGTTAGATTGAATTAGCTTAAGTATGTGTTTAAAGCAATATTCCCATGAGTGTATATCACAGGTGATTGAAATAAATTTAGCTGGAGAAATCAATAGATTTCTCAAACATAAGAAAAAAATATATTCTTGTATTCATTTTCATATCAGGAAAAGACAATAAAGCTTATTGGTAGAAATTTGATTTTATTTTACAATTTTCCTCCATCCCTGCCTTCCCTTCCTCCCTATCCTGTCTCACAAACACAGCTCCCTCATTGTTTTCAAGGGGCCAACTTTGTGACTTAGCAGGTAAAGCTACCAACTTCAATGCCAGCATCCTATATGGGCACTGGCTCATGGCCCAGCTGCTCCACTTTTGATCCAGCCTGGGAAAACCCCAGGAGATGGTCCAAGTGTTTGGACCCCTGCTACCTACGTGGGAGATTCGAATGAAGCTCCTGGCTCCTGGCTTCGGCCTGGCCCAGCCCCAGCTGTTGCAACCACCCAGGGAGTGAAGCAGCACATGAAAGATCTCTCTCTCTCTCTCTCTCTCTCTCTCCCTCTCTCTAACTCTTTAAAATAAATAAATCTTTTAAATCAATAAATCTTTTTGAAAAATTGAAGTTTTCTGCTTATTCTTTGCTGTCCTTGGAAGTCCCAGTAACACAGTTCCTTCCCACTTCCACAGCCCAGCCTCTTCCAGTGGGCACCCTCTCCACCCTCCCTCTGCCCCTGCAGCTCTCCACCTCATTCCTGCCATCTTGACCTCCTCTTTCCATTTCCTCATTGTTAGGTTTTCCCTGCACTCCACCTTTTGTCTTCACCTTCACTAACACTCTAGTCAGAACACTAACCGAGAGGACACTGTCCTCTTTACTTCCCGGGCGCCTGATGTGGATTCACCCCAGAGGGCAGTAGCTGCATTTCCTTTGTCAACATGTAATTTTATACCTTGGCCATACGCATGTCAAGGAAGCAGAACACTCCATTTGGCCAACTGCATGCATCTGTGCTTCTTTCATTCTGATAAAGGAAGTGTAAGCTGTCCCTGAAAATAAAAGCACAAAGTCCCATGTGTGCATCAGTGCAACCCAAGAGCGCTTACTTCAAGCAAAAGTAAATTATATGCTAATGTATATCTTGGCATCAAAGAGATTTACTAATGTAAAAAACTTTATTAACTTTTTCTGGATGGAATTATGACTAATACGAAAAGGTCAAGTTCCTTATTAAATTACTGCCATCTTTCTTCCAGATGTGAGATTTGCTTTTTGACATTGCACAAACTCAGTGGCAACATTAAATTTAGCAAAATTTGGAAAGTGCCAACTCAATTTCACTTTTTTACATGAAATAAATTTTTATATAAGCCTTAAGTATTGTTGTCATTTATTTCCCACTTTCTGATTTAATCTCACTTACTGACACTTTTGAGCAAAGTAAAAGGACATAAACTCATTTGACTTCTTCAATGTCTTTGAAAAATTATTAATTAATAACTCTAACGTAAAGCAAAATTTAAAAAGCAACTTTATAAAGGCTAGGATTTGTAGAGTAGTTGAGACACTACTTGGAATGCTTACATCCCATATTGGAGTGCTCAAGCTCAAGTCTTCCCTCTGTTCCAAACTCCAGCTTTCCGCTAATATACACCCCATGAGGCAGTGAGGTTGGCTCACGTGTTTAGGTGCCTAGCACCCATGTGAGGGATCTGGATCGAGTTCCCTGCTCCCAGTTTTGGCCTAGCTTTGCACTAGCTGTTGTGCAAGCATTTGGGGATGAATCAGCAAACATAGATCTCTCTCTTTCTCTCTCTCTCTCTTTCTCTCTCTCTCTTTCAAATAAATAAAATACATTTTAAGACAGAAAGAAATTAAAATATCAGCTTTCTAGATCCTGATCCAGCCTTTAAGTTAATATTTTTTCCTACTATTAGAAACACAAGATATTATAACACTAAACATGCATCTTTCAGAGTGTGAGCCTGTCCTTCTAGCTAAATAGCAATATACTAAAAGATCAAACCCTAAATAAAAATGAGAAGCAATTGAAAACTCCATTACTTTTACTTATAGACAAGTATGAATCATATAATAGACTAAACGAAGTGGAGGAGACCTTGGAAAGATACAGAATACCAATATTTGAATTGCCAAGGAATGGTGATAATTGATTCTTCTTAGAAGGAAAATTTGGCAATAATATCTTTCCATGGCCTATGCGGTTGATTTAAAACATCAAGAAAGAATTCCTTCTGAAGTTCAAGAAAGACTCTTAAAATTTTATGTTTTACAAATACATTTTTGGGTTTAACATATTTGTGCCCAAAACTTCTTTTTTATAGCTAGGTTAATTTACTTAAGCAGTTTTTCCTTTTTTTTTTTTCAGATTCTCTGAAGAGTATTAAAATTTCTAGTATTGTTACTAAAGAGAATTGGAAGTGGCGAAAAAGGACAAATAATGTACTTCATAATCTGTGTCTGAATGATCTGTGTGACCTTCATGTACCAGTTTATTTAGTAAATCTTTGGTGATCGATTATTGTATTATTATTATTATTATTATTACTTCCTAAACTCTGTTTTGGACTATACAAGGCAAAAGGAATAAATACATTGCTGCCCTCAAGCAGGTTGTGGTCACAACTGGCATATAGCAGAAATTCAAAGCACCCTTCAGGCTATCACAAATACTTCTAGGGAAGTTTCCTCTAAACTACTCTCTGATTGTCATTTCAAAATCATTATTTAAACAATAATTTATCAGCAACTCTCTTAGGCAAGGCACTGAGCTAGAAGATGCAAGGCATACATAAAAGTGCCTAAGACATGAGGTGGGTCTACTGGGAGACAGTCTCCATGAATCCCTAGTGTTTCACATCCTGTGAAACATTGACAGCTTTTGTTTTGCATCATCTTTTCAAGGATGTTTGTATAGTGAACAGCCTTAGAAGGTAGAGATAATGTCTCCTCTTAGAGCAGATTACAGTCACTGTACTGTCCAGCAAAATAAAAAAAAAGTCTGCCTCTGGAACAAAGGTAGTTCCAGTCTGCTTAATGAAAGATTTGGTTTCCTAATCTCAGGGGTTCCTAGCTATAACACAAGCACTCTGTATGTGTAGCAACCTCCTTGGTCACACTGAGTCACCCCATGGGACTTCTGGGACAATGAGAATTGATGTGAACATGAAATGCATTCTGTCTGCTATGCCAAGAGTAATCAGTCTTGTCTCTGATCCAAGAATCTCCTGTCTTCTGCAAGCATCCATAAACGTGTGGCAAGCAAACTTGTTAGCTTCCCAGGAGATAAAATCTCAGGCTTTCCCAGTTTTTGACAGTGCAGTTGAGAAATTTACTACTTAAAAGGAGGTTAAGAAATGCATATAGATAACCACAATATGTTATCAATGCGGTGATAGTTACCAAAAATACTATAGACTACAATATTGATTCCAACCATTAAGGAGATTCCCATAGGCAGTTAAAGATGAACTTAAAGGGGCAGGCATTTGTTGTAGCAGTAAAGACACTACCTCAGACATGCATCCTGTATCTAAGTGCCTGGGTTCAAGTGCTGGCTCTGCTCCCAATTTTAGCTGCCTGTTAATGTGTATCATGGAAAACAGCTGGTGATGGCTACAACTTGCCACCAAGATCCTGACTTTAGTCTGGCCCAATCCCAGCTATTTTAGGCATTGGGGAAGTGAACCAAAGGATGGAAGATCTCTTTTCTGTTTCTGTTTGTTTCTCTGCCTTTCAACTAAGTGAAAATAAAATGTTTTTTAAAAGATGAACCTTAGAGAATTTGCAAAGCATAGGGAAGGAATTAATGAAAAAAAGGAAAAATTATAATTGTGTTCCTACTTCTCTGACCATTCTTTCTTAGTGTCTTCTGCTTGGCGACCCTTAACTGTTGATATGCTCCAAGATTCTATCATTTGCCCTGTGTCTCCTTGCAATCTAAATTCTTTCTTGAGAAACTGTACCTATTCCTATCACTTCAGCTACCAAATACATATATCTGTCTCCAATACCTTTCTGAGTTCCAGCTGCTTGTTTCCAATTGGCTCCTTCACATATTTTACAGGTGATTCAAATCTAACAAGGCTAAATTACATCATTTATGTCCCCCCCTCCCCCATGCACTCTGTAGTCTCTTCTTCTGCTAATGGAATAATCATTTCCAGGGGTCACAGCAACAATTCACAAGAAATTCTCATTGCGAGACACGCATGTAATCAGAACAAAAAAAGTCAATTTGGTAGTTTCTGTCTGAGATAAACCATGTTGCTGGAATCTGCTGAGTCTTGAGGTTGTCAAGAAAACCTGAATGCAATCTCGTCCCTTCAAGTTGTAGCTTTATTTTACCACCACCCTGATTAATCAGGGATTACTTGATAGTTCAATATTATTGCTCTGATTTCAAAGTTTCTCTTGGTTTCTCATAATTGTCCCTATATACTAGTTACAAGCTTCATCATATTAAATTCCTCATAGTTACAGCCAGTGAATTCATATCATTTTTGGAAATTCGCTTCAGCACACGAAGTGAATAAGCAAATTCTGAATATTGTATTTTCTTAATAAATAGCCTCTATCTGTCCCTTTATTTCCAAGGAACTATGCTGTCCTAGTTAAAGCCTTTACCACTGTCACCAGCTTCTTTCACTGTTTTCTCTCTGTTCAGTCTTAAATCTCATCAAATCTGCCTCTATACTCCTTCCAAAATTCAAATTCAACCTTGTTAATTCCCTGAATAAGATGCCCCAGCAGCTGCCATCACTAGTAGTACAGGTCCTGTAAGGTCAAGGCCAAGTGCCTTTATAGGACAAGTCTTTGTAATATGACTCCTATCTCTCAGGCTCATCTCAGCCACTCCCAACCTGAAACCTCAAGATACTGCAAAACCAAACTGATTACTGTTCCTCTCCTACAGTGTGCTGCTTCTGGCCTCCATGCTATTTCTCACACTGTCCCTTTTAGTGCATGTTGCTTTCAGGCCTCTCCCCAGACCTTGTCCTGACTTGGCAAACGTGTTCCCTAGCCTGTATGGTAGCCTACATTGGTCCACTCAAAAATTCTTGCCTGGTAAGACGCTTCCTTTGTAGTCCCAAAGCACCAATAGTTATCGCTAATCTTGACAACACTTGAATGTATTTACAATCACCTCCTGTGTTTCTGGCTCTCCCAGGAACTCATCTTTCTATCCTTCCTGGTACAAATAGTGCCTAGCACATGAGAATTCAATGCAGTATTTATTGACTGAATGGATAGATTGATGAGTGGATGAATGTAGAGTGGGTGATGAACTATGGGGTATTTACATGCCAATTTAATCAAAGAACACTTAAAAACTTAGTGAAAGGAAAAATGGACATACTAACATGTTTTGCTCTTTGGAAAGGTGCTAGCACAATAAGCCTACCAACAATAGAATAGATGTGGTTGCTGTTTCAGTAATTATTATAAATGCATTCTTTTTCTTGCGTTAAAATCCTGATGAGTTAGAAATGTTATAGATACACAGGAACATTTTCAATATTTTTCAAGTTACTATATTTTGTCTCTTATTAAATGGTAAAGACAAAGCACTTATAAGAATGTAAATAATAAACAGCAAAATGTTATGCTAATATTGCATAATTTTGCTTTCTTTTTTTAGTGACTTCATGTCTATTTTTATCAGTTCAAAAAAATGGGACAACTGACTGAGGTCCTTGGAGAAAGGCTGATGATACTATGTTCAAATATGATTGTTAAGTGTATGATAATATAATGATAAAGTATTTGGAATACAGCAGATAGGACTTCAAGTTGTCACTGCAAAGGAAGCAGTGAAAAAATATATTTTAATCACCTGTGACATGAAACTAGTACTAAGTAAATGTATCATAAAATAGAATTTGGATGGGAATTTGGGAAAGAAAAGAAGAATCTTTATTCATGAGTGCAGAGTTAGAACCTCTGACAGGACCCTACAGAGAGTCTGCATAATCATTCTAATGGTACCATCTTCCACTACATTAGCTTGGATAGTTTAGAGCAAAATGGAACTCAATGGTCTTTGCCTGCCATGACTCCCTAGCGCCTATTTATGTGTAGTGTGATTGTGAGGGTAGATCCACTTAAGCTAGAAAGCTTGTTTGTCTTTCACTTACATATAACAATGAGCATGAAAAAAAAAAGGCATCTATTTATGTCTAATGATAAAATCAAGAAATGAAAAAATTTATGAACTCAGTATCACTTTGTGGAGGAAATACAAATGTAGGCTTAGACCAGGTACATAAAAAATAACATAGTCCTCCTCATTTCATATATATAAATATTTCCCTACTGCTTTTGATGGCCTTTTACTGCACCCCAATATTTTGTGTGAGAATTTTCTTAAGTTTGGCCTCCTCAAATATCTTCACATTTTAAAATTCTTCCATTTGTTAAATTTAGGAAAAATTAATCCCTTTTCTTGGGTTTATTTTTTTTTAAGATTGATTTATTTATTTGAAAGGCAGAGTTACAGAGAGGCAGAAGCAGAGGCAGAGAGAGAGAGGTCTTCCATCATCTTGTTCACTCCCCAAATAGCTGCAATGGCCAGAGCTGGGCCAATCTGAAGACAGGAGCCAGGAGCTTCTTCCAGGTCTCCGACATGGGTACAGGGGTCCAAGAACTTGGGCCATCTTCTCCTGCTTTCCCAGGCCATAGCAGAGAGCTGGATTAGAAGTGGAGCAGCCGGGACTCGAACAGGTGCCTGTATGGGATGCTGGTACCACAGGCAGCAGCTTTACCAGCTACACTACAACACCAGTCCCCACATACAGTAAATTTTAAAGCAATCACAGATCATTAAAATAATAGTAGTATAACATTCATAACCATTGGTTTGACAAAGGTACAAAAAAAGTTTTACAAAACTGTATTTGCATTAATACTGATAGACACAAGACTTTTTTTTCTCTTTTTCTTTCTTTCAAATAGAAAACAATTTAATAGAAACCTCAGTTTCCAAGAAATAGAAGTGAAAATTCATACATTTCTAGAAAGTAAATTTGCAAGCATATCAAAGCCTTACAGACATGTTCTTACAGCAATTCCTCCTGAGGGAACTTAAATTAAGGGGAAAAATCATAGCTCTGATCAAAGATTTATTTACAAGGGCAATAATGAAAGAATTATTAATAACAGAAAAATATCAACAATGAAAATGCCAATTCATAAAGAGTAGGATAAATTATGGTATGTTCATATGAAGAAATAATATATAGCCATTTAAAACTCATCTTTTGGAACACATATCAACATGGAAAAACATTTATAATATATTGTTCAATGAGAAAGGCAGACTACAAAATTATATTGTAGTTTGATCCAAATTAACTAGGTACCTATACACATATACACACAAAAGATTATATGAACCAAATATGAAGAGTGATGATTAACTCTGGGTGATGGGATTGTCACAATTTTTCTTCACTGACTTTTTCATGCTTTTAACATTTTACAAAATTGACATTTTAAACACTATTGTGAGGAAATTTTTTATTTGCTTCTGGGGTGAGGGAAAGATGTGGGTTTTGGAAAAAGTAGAAATCTACTAGATAACTTAAGTATGATCGTAAGCAATTCTGAGGAAGTTAATGTGACACTCTCAGACCTTCATAGACAAGGAACCTGAATCATGAGAGAAGTCAGAGAAGAAAAATGCATCTAGTTTAAGCAAATGTATCCTGGTATCCAAGAAAGGTGTCCAATATAATTGCAACCTTTCTTGTCCTTCTCTTCTCTCTGCTTACAACAAACGACGTGCAAAGAACGCGCTACTCAGGAAAACACATATGATGGTCTTTCTATGGAGGATTTGTCACCAGGGAGCTAAAATCTCATTATCTTTCCAGGGGAGGCTTACAGCTGGGCGCCATTTGTAACAATCTCTGACACTAAACTTCTTTGAGGCTTCATATCATCAGAACAACAAACTTGTTCGCATCCTGGGAAGACCTGGGACACAGTAAACTTTTAATAATATTAATTATTGTTTGACTTCAATAAAAACAAAAGAAAAGTTGTCCTACCTATGCTTTGTCACATTAAATAGATAAATTCACTGAGAAATCTGTATCGTGTTATGAACCATAGACTGACCTAGATGCAAAGAATTTTAGTTTATCTACTTAATAAGTGATATATCTTATATCCAATTAGGCTTCTTATTCCTTTAACCAATATTTCAAGTGCGTTGTTAAAAAAAACCTACTTATTTCAACAAACACAACTAACTGAGCACCAAAGGGGAAACCTGTTGAAGTGAAATGGACACTATGAGAAACAGTGACTTGATCAGCTCTTGTCCTGTTGATGTACAATGTAATACTTTATCCATTTTAGTCTTTTCTCTTTGTTTTGTTCTAGTACTATTGGTTGAACTCTGTGATTAACACTCAATTATTCTTAGGTGTTTAAATTTTAACTGAAAAGTGATTCCTGTTAAATATAATAGTGGGAATAAGAGAGGGAGGAGATGTACAATTTGGGACATGCTCAAGCTGACTTGCCCCAAATGGTGGAGTTAGAATCATGCCAGGGGATCCCAATACAATCCCATCAAGGTGGCATGTATCAATGCCATCTCACTAGTCCAAGTGATCAATTTCAGTTCACAATTGATCACACTGATAGGTCTAACAGTCAAAGGGATCACACAAACAAGTCTAGTGTCTGCTAATACTAGCTGATAGAATCAAAAAGGGAGAGAACGATCCATCATGGGAAGCGGGATACACAGTAGACTCATAGAATGGCAGATGTCCTAAATAGCACTCTGGCTTCAGAATCAGCCCTTAAGGCATTCAGATATGGCTGAAGAGCCCAGGAGAGTATTTTAGGCATGGAAAGCCAAGACACCCTGGAAAAAAAAAAAAAAAGAAGAAGAAGAAGACCTAAATGGAAGATCTCGGCGAGTGAGATCCCAGTGGAAAGAACAGGGCCATCAAAGAAGGAGGTACCTTTCTCTGAAGGGAGGAGAGAATTTCCATTTGACTATGACCCTGTCAGAATAAGATCGAAGTCGGCGAACTCAAAAGGCTTCCATAGCCTTGGCAACTCATGACTAGAGCCTAGGGAGATTACTGATGCCATAAACAAGAGTGTCAAATTGTTAAGTCAACAACAGGAGTCACTGTGTACTTACTTCTCATGTGGGATCTGTCCTTAGTGTGTTGTCCAATGTGAAGTAATGCTATAACTAGTACTGAAACAGTATTTTACACTTTGTGTTTCTGTGTGGGTGCAAACTGATGAAATCTTTACTTAATATATACTGAACTGATCTTCTGTATATAAAGATAATTGAAAATGAAAAAAAAAACCTACTTATTAACATACAAAATGAATAATTAATGATTAGTTAGAACTTCTATTTCATTTTTGGAAATGTTTTATTGAAACTGTGGAATAATAGAAATAACATGACTCTTTTTAAAAATTTTTAAAATTTTTTAAAAGTTTTTATTTATTTATTTGGGAGGCAGAGCCACAGACAGAGAGAAGGAGAAGCAAAGAGAAAGGTCCTCCTTCCGTTGGTTCACTCCCCAAATGGCCACAATGGCCAGAGCCGCATCAACCTGTAGCCAGGAACCGAGAGACTCCTCTGGGTCCCCCTTGCAGGTACAGGGGCCCAAGGATCTGGGCCATCCTCCACCGCCTTCTCAGGCCACAGCAGAGAGCTGATGGGAAGAGGAGCAGCCAGGACTAGAACTGGTGCCCACATGGGATGGTGGCGCTGCAGGTTGAGGATTAACCTACTGCACCACAGCACCAGCCCCTTTTAATTTATTTTTTAAGGAATATAAATTTCTTAAATACAACTTTAGGAATGTAGTTATTCTTCCTACCATGCCAGCCCTCCCACCCATCCTCTCTTCCCTCCTTCTCCTCCCTCTCCCCTTGCTAGTCTCATTCTCCATTAAGATTCATTTTCAATTAACTTTGTGCATAGAAGACCAACTCTATACTAAGTAAAGAATTCAACAATTTGCACACACATACACACACACGAACTGTTTGGGAACTGGTTTTAGAGTTAACTCTCAACACAACTCATTGAGGACAAAGGTTAGTGCACAGTAACTCCTGTTGTTAATTTAACAATTAACACTCTTATGTTATGACATCAGTGACCACTGAGGCTCTTGACATGAACTGCCAAGGCTATGAAAGCCTCTGAGTCCACAAACTCCATCAGTATTTGGACAAGGCCATAAGCAAAGTGGAAACGCTCTCCTCCCTTTAGAGAAAAGTACATCTTTCTTTGATGTCCACTTCTTCCCACTGGGGTCTCACTCACAGAGATCCTTCATGTAGAACATTTTATTGCCAGGACCGGCGCTGTGGCTCACTTGGTTAATCCTCTGCCTGTGGTGCTGGCATACCATATGGGGGCCGGGTTCTAGTCCTGGCTGCTCCTCTTCCAGTCCAGCTCTCTGCTGTTGCCCGGGAGGGCAGTGGAGGATGGCCCAAGTGCTTGGGCCCCTGCACCCACATGGGAGACCAGGAGTAGACATGTGGCTCCTGGCTTTGAATTGGCGCAGCTCTGGCCGTGGCACCCATCTCTCTCTCTCACTGTTTAACTCCATGTGTCAAACAAATAAATAAAAGAACATTTTATTGCCACAGTGTCTTGGCTTTCTATGCCTAAAATGCTCTCACAGGCTTTTCAGCCAGACCAGGAAGACTTAAGAACTGATTCTGAGGTCAAACTGCTGTTTAGGGCATTTGTCATTCTATGAGTCTGCTGTGTGGATGGCTTCCTATGTTGGACATTCTCTCCTTTTTAATTCCATCTATTATTATTACCAGTCATTTGATCCTATTTATATGATCTCTTTAGCAATCCTACCTGTATGTTCATTTTAACACTTAATATGATCACTGTAACAATTAAGATGGCATTTTTACCACAAAGTTTAATGGGATTTGGAGTCCCATGGTAAGTTTTTAGGCTGTACCCTTAGAATTAAGTCTGTAGGACTGTATGCAGAACTATACAGCTTTACAGTTACAAACTTCCCCCTCTCTCTCTTATTCCCACTCTATTTTTTACTAAGATCTACTTTCAATTGACTTAATACATATATGAATAACTCTATGTTGAGTTCCACAAATAGTATGAAGAAAAAAAGAAAAAAAAAACAAAGAAAATGAAACTGTTCCTTGACAGTAAAGACAAGGGCAACTCAAGTCATTCCTTCAAGAAGTGTCAATTTCACTTCTACATATTCCATTTTATGTACTCTATTAGTTCTCACAGATCAGGGAGAACATACGGCATTTGTCCCTTTGGGACTGGCTTATTTCTAAGTATGATGTTTCCTAGATTCATCCATTTTGTTGCAAATGACTGGGTTTCATTTTTTTTACCACTGTGTAGTATTTCGCAGTGTATATATCCCATAATTTCTTAATCCAGTCTTTGGTTGATAGACATTTAGGTTGATTCCACATCTTAGTTATTGTGAATTGAGCTGCTATAAACACAGAGATACAGATAGATATTTTGTTTACTGATTTTATTTCCCTTGGGTAAATTCCCAGGAGTGGGACGGCTGGGTTGTATGGTAGGGCTATATTCAGATTTTTGAAGTATCTTCATATAGTCTTCCATAGTGGCTATACCAGTTTACATTTGCACCAACAGTGGATTAGGATGCCTTTTCCCCCACATCCTCACCAGCATTTGTTACTTGTTGATTTCTGTATGTAAGCCAGCCTAACTGGGGTGAGGTGAAACCTCATTGTGGTTTTGATTTGCATTTCCTTGACAGCTAGTAATCCTGAACATTTTTTTTCATGTGTCTGTTGGCCTTTTGGATTTCCTCTTTTGAAAAATGTCTGTTTAAGTCTTTGGCCCATCTCTTAAGTGGGTTGTTTGTTTTATTGTTGTGGAGTTTCTTGATCTCTTTGTATATTCTAGTTATTAATCTTTTTTCAGTTGCATAGATTACAAATAACTTCTCCCATTCTGTTGGTTGCCTCTTCACTTTCCTGTTTGTTTTGCCATACAGAAAATTCTCAATCTGAAGTAATCCCATTTGTTAATTTTGGCTTTGACTTCTGTGCCTCTGGGGTCTTTTCCAAGAACTCTTGGCCTGTGCCAATACCTTGTAGGGTTTCTCTAATGTTCTCTGATAATTTGATGGTGTTGGGTTGTAGATTTAAATCTTTAATCCATGTTGAGTGGATTTTTGTGTAAGGTATAAGGGAGGGTCTTGCTTCGTACTACTGCATGTGGAAATCCAGTTTTCCTAGCACCATTTGTTGAACAGACTGTCCTTGCTCCAGGGATTGATTTTAGCTCTTTGGCCAAATATAAATTGTAGATGTTTGGATTAATTTCTGGTGTTTCTATCCTGTTCCATTGGTCTATCCATCTATTTTTGTAGGCTGTTTTGATTATAACTGTCTTGTAGTATGTCTTGAAATCTGGTATTGTGATCTCTCTAGCTCTGTTTTTGTTGTATAAGATTGCTTTAGCTATTCGAAGTCTCCTATGCCTCCATATGAATTTCAGCACCATTTTTTATAGATCTGAGAAGAAAGTCTTTGGTATTTTGATTGGTATCATGTTGAATCTGTAAATTGCTTTTGCAAGAATGGACATTTTGATGATATTGATTCTTCCAATCCATGAGCATGGAAGATTTTTCCATTTTTTTGTATCTTTTTCTATTTCTTTCTTTAATGTTTTGTAATTCTCATTGTAGAGATCTTTGAGATCTTTGGTTAAATTTATTCCAAGGTATTTGATTTTTTTTGTAGCCATTTGAGTGGGATTGCTCTTAGAAGTTCTTTCTCAACCGTGGCATTGTCTTTGTATATAAAAGTTGTTGATTTTTGTGTATTCTGACTCACTTAATTACTCCTTTTGGGAAACCTTGTGCATAATTATTGAAGCCAGGGGTGAACGTTTGGCTGAGTAGTTAACCTGCTGCTTGGAACATCGGCATCCCATATTAGAGTGCTTGTGTTTGAATCCCAGCTCCACTTTTGATTCCAGCTTCCTGATAATGTGCACCCTGGGAAGCTGCAGGTGATAGCTCCTGTAGTAGGGTGCCTGCCATATACATGGCAGACCTGGATTGAGCTTCTGTCTCTTGGCTTTGGCCTGGCCCAGCCTTGGTTGTTGCACACATCTGAGGAGTGAACCAGAGATGGCAGATTCCTTTAAACAAATTCCAAATTCCAAAATCACACTGAACCTAAGATTACTTCTCACTGTTCTTACTTCAAGCTGAGGTCTGGAACTTGGTAGGGGATAAAAACATCATCCACAAAGAGTTAGCTTCTTCATAAACCTAAACTTATAACCTACAAAGTTCTACACACACTCAACAAATATACATGGACACACACATATATACACATATATGTGATTTGCGTAATAATTAAGTTCCTACCATTTACCTTTTACTCCCAATTATTCTTGATTTTAGAGATACCTACAATGTTAACTATAATGCTCTTTGTTTTAGGAAAATGTAAATACTTCAAGCATAAGAACAACTGTATTATGTAGTGAGTTTTAAATCTGCTTAAACTCAATGATGAAAAGATCAAGATGTAGTATACATTATAGTATACAAAATAAATATCATTTTGTAAAACTTTTGTGTCAGTTATATGAAGGCACTTCAAAAAGTTAATGGAAAATGCAATTAAGTGATAAATTTGTTTTGGTGCCAAGAAATTTTGAAATCCAGGCACAGTTTTTTTTTAACAACAGAAATTTTCCACAAACTTTTTGAAGCCTCCTCCATATATATATGTATATATGTATACTAGGTCAGAACATAATATTTATATTTTTTAAATGTAGCTGTGCTATGTGTTGCTTTGAAAACAAGCATGTTTCCATGAAATCCAATTTACAATCTGTGACATTTTCCCTTAATATTCTTATATTGGCACTGTAACATTAGCATTATCTGCTGATTTAATAGGAATGGAGTGTCCTATGTCAAAACCAAAAAAGGAAGACACAACAAAGTGTGGATTTGTTAAGAGCTTTCTTATAGTGCCCATATGTGATATGCTTCTTTATGGTCTTTATGGACTTTGGTCCATTCACTAAATATATAGTTGTCTATCCAGTCACCATATGGATATACAATCCATTTACCACATACACAAATACACACACACACACACACACACAGTCTACTGCATGCCAAGTGCTAGATAGAGATGCAAAATAATAAATCAAGCCCTTCTGATGGGTCAAGTCTTAGCAAGAGAGAGCGCAAATAAACTAACAAGCAGTGAGAAAAATGCTAACCATTTTATTAAGGATTGCAAAGATTAGCTAGCCTAGAAGCATATTCTCTAGTTTAGTGACAACAGTGCAGATCTTAATTTCAATGAAATATAAATTTTCAGAAGAATGAAAAGAATCAGGGACCAATTTGATGGGAAATACTATCATATAGCAGTAAATCTTTAAAAAAAATCTCAAAAATTGCTAGACTTGATGAATACTAATTGTTTGTAATCAAGAGATGCAGTGACCTACGAAGTAATATAGAGTGAGAGAATGACTCAGTCCATTGATTGCTCAATTCAAGAAACGTTAATTGAGCACTTTCCATGTACCAGGCATGGTACAGGAGCTGGAGAAACAGAGGTGAACACAATTAGGGAAAGCTTACATAAAACAGGTCATAAATCATAACACAATTAGCATCATTAAAAGATGATATGGCCAGGTGCACTGGTTAACTGGAACAAGGGATCTCCTTGAGGAAGAGATAGAGAATTTTGTGGAATGCAAGAAACTGAAGCTGGAATAAAAGTTTCACAAGAAGAGAAAAAGTAAAGGTGAAAGAACCCCTGCAACAGCATGTAGCAGCTTCGCACGTTTGGGTCAGCACAAGAAAGTAGTTCCACTGGATCAGAGGATGTCGCAAGATAGTCTACAGAAATGAGGTTGGGGAGGCAGACCTAACCACATATGGGCAGCACCTTTTATGCCACACAAAGAGCATTGTACTTTATTCCACAGACAATGAGAATACAGACACTGTACAAGGCTTCCGTGAGGGAGCAGATTGTATGTTAATTTTAGCATGGAAATTAATTCAAAGGAAAAAGAACTTGGAGGCCCAAGAAAGCCATTAGGGCTGTGAACTCTGTTATCCCATTTGACCGCTGGAGTTTTAGGTGACCAGGCACACTCTGATGTCAAGAAAAGCAACATGTATTATTTTTATCTTGCCAAGCTGATACTGCAGAGCATGAACAAGTTATGTATAAACAATAGATTCACAGCTAGGACGCTGGTGTCTGTTATAGGAGTCCTTCAATATTACATGACCGATTCACCTCTAAGTTTATTAATAGCCTGAGACTCTTCAGAAATCATGACAACTGCCAGGATTGCTGAGGACAGGGTGGTTCACTGTGAAATGAGCTAACCCCACAGACTCTAGATGTGAGGCAGGAAGTCCTGCAGCCACATTTCCTACTTGAGAAACGTTCCTCTACTCCTGTGCCAAGACAACCATTTTTCCAAAATCTGATCATGTCCTTGTACCTAACATTCATTTCTTCTTTTGTCTCAGTTTGTCTCTTCAAAGCCAATAGTTCTTTGCATAATGACAGCAAGTCTTTCCATAGCACTTCTAATGTAACAGACATAGTTCTACATGCTCAACATATATCAATCACATTCTCCTATCAACCCTGTGAGATGAGTACTGTTATTATTCTCATTTTCCAGAAGAGGAAACAGCAAGCTTCCTAAGATCCTAAACAGAAGCAGGGCCACTAATGAAACCCCAAGCTATCTGGCTCTGGAATTTATATATATTTTTAAAGATTTATTTATTTGAAAGGAGGAGTTAGAAAGAGAAACAGATCTTCCATCTGCTGGTTCACTCCCAAAATGGTCGCAACAGCCAGGGTTGGGCCAGGCTGAAGCCAGAAGTCCAGAGCCAGGAGCTTCTTTTGGGTCTCCCACATAAGCCATCTTCCACTGCTTATCCGAGGCTCATCAGCAGGGAGCTGGATGGGAAGCGGAACAGCCGGGACAGGAATCAGTCCCATAGAGGATGCTGGCGACACAATGCCAGTCCCTGGAATTGGTATTTTTAATCACCCTAATATGACACCCAATATTAGCTGTCCACAAATCCTAGTTTCTAAAGGTGTTCAACAGCAACAAATATAGACCAGAGCATCAATGGAAAACTTTTCCTGCAAAACCCTTAAGTTTGGCTCCTGTACCCAATGGAGATGCTTCTATATAAATGGTTTGCCTTGATCCAACAACCTGAATAAACATGTGTCTGAAAGTAAGTTCAGCGAGAGTGAAAGACGACCCCTCTCAGCTGTGTTTTTTAGTTAACCCAAACTCTCTCCGTCCTTAAGCTTTTTCCGTACAATTTCCTTTAGGATGCGACTTACTGACAGCTTGCTGCTCATTATGTCCCCCCCCCCCTTCTTTTTAGATTTATTTATTTATTTGAAAGAGTTACACACAGAGCGAAAGAGAGGCAGAGAGAGAGAGAGAGAGAGAGGTCTTCCCTCTGCTGGTTCACTCCCCAATTGGCCACAATGGCCAGAGCTGTGCCCTATGGGATGCTGGCACTGTAGGCAGTGGCTTTACCCACTACACCGCAGCACCACCCCCTCATTATGTTTCTTCCCTTTAATACTCTACATGGAAATGAAACCTTTTCTGCAAGGTCAGCAATAAGAGCAAACCTAATGTAAGCCCTTTATTGATTTAAACAAAGTTGATTACATTAATCTTCTTACTTTTTATCTTGTCCTTAGGTCATAAGTCACCAGTCCTTCTGTGAGAGGGAATTACTTTTCATGTTCCCTGAAGCTTTTAAGGAGGATGTAGCAGCAGCAGAAAGTTATTTTTTAAATCAACCTACTATATAAAGATTGAGGACTAACTTACTGGCTCAAAGGCCCCGACCCTTCCCAATCTCAGCCGTTTCCTTAGATTTCATTTTGGGAATTTGAGTATTATTTCCAGAAAGGATTATTTAGAAAAAAAAATAGCTGGCACTTAGCTCTTTATGGTTTTGAAACATTCTTCTTCACATCAGCATATCTTGGAACTTGATGGACTTTCGATTCTGATAAAAAAAAAAATACAGGATTAAAATAATTCCCACCCACCCCCCTTTTTTCAAGACTTTTCCACAAATTAACGTGAATGACACAAAGGTCAAATTTTTAGCAGAAGAATTTTGGGAAAACCATCGCCAATGCTTTCAAGGGAGAGGACGGGGGTGGGGGGGTGGGGGTGGGTGCAGAAGAATCTCTGTGATTTTCTGCAAACGTGAATGGACTGATTCACCCATCGACACAGATCTTTTAAGCGCTGCCACCTGAGTGGGACGTGCTGAAGGCCACTGGGCAAGTGCAGCAAGCAGGTGCTTGTTCTGCCTTATCATGCATTGCACACCGTGTGCACGACACAGAGTTGACATACAAGTTTTTCACCGCAGTTCCCTTAACATCGTGCTTTTTGTTTTGTTTTGTTTTTAAATACTGGTTAGCACCCCAATATCAGGTGTGCTTGGAGAAACAGGAATCCCACCGTCAACTTCAGATTCTGAGCTCTTTCTGCATGCAGCGCGCAGGCCATGCAAAAATATTGAGGAAAACATATTTACCATGGAAAGAATACCGGGGGCCCGAGTCCTGGCATGGCCTTTTGTGGACTGTGTAATCCTGAGAAATTATCTAATGTATAGATAATGTGTAGACAGAAGGGAATTACTCCAACCTGCAAGACTGAGTAGGAAAACGCATGTGAAGACAGCTGGCCCCAGCGGGCTCCCAGTAACCTTGTCCTTAACTGCCTACTGCTGTTGGGGACCTCAGCTCCAGCAGTTCGCGCTTACAACGCAGGTGCTAAAAGAAATGGTTACCTTTGTGTATGCAGGTACCGGCCACGCACCGTCTGGCTACTTCTCGGTGCTTCGGCCTCTGCCATCCTGCTGGTGAGAGTAACTTTCAGCCCATTTTGGGGTTGCAGGATTAGGGGGGAGTAGACGCCGAGGAGTGGCCCACGCGCGTCTTTCCAAGCTCGTGGGTCTGCGGACTCTCTAGGCTATCTCCGAGAAGTCCGGGCAACCGGGCAGCCTCAAGAGTTCGGGGGTGGGGAAAACGGGTCGTATTAGCCACGTATAGCCAGGGTGGGAGCGAGAGGGCCCCGGGCACCACGACTCAAGAGCAAGATCCCAGCGCTCGCTCGGCAACCTTGGGGCGGCAAGAAGGGCCCGGGGCTGGGAAGGGTTGGTGCGCGCAGCGGCGCCCGGCGAGGCTGCAGGGAGCCTGAGCGGTCGGACGGGGGAGCGAGAGCTAAAGCTTGCGGAGAGCGCGGAGCCGCAGGCGCCGGCGACCGCAGCCGGAGAGCCGACGCCGAGCCGAGCCGAGCGCGCCCGGCCGCGGAGAGGCGGAGGGCGCGCGGGGGGCGGAGCGGGCGGCGCCGGGGAGGCGGGGGCGGGGGCGGTGTCTCCCGGCGCTGCGCAGGCGTTGCTCGCACCTTGTTGATTAGTCAGTGCTGGGAGCGCTGCTATGGCGTTCCTCAGACCCGCGGCTCCTCCTCACACGCTCGAGGCGGAGGGAAGGAGGGGTGAGAGGAGGAGGAGGCGAGCGGGCGGCCGCCGCAGCTGCAGAGCCGGGGCCGGAGTTGGAGGCGGAGCGGGAGCCGCCGCAGCCACCCGGGCCGCCGCCGCGGGGCTGCTCCGAGTCCTCGCCGGGCTTGAGGGCACGCGGGGCGCCCCAGCCATGCCCAGCAGCAGCAGCAGCAGCAGCAGCAGCAGCAGCAGCTGAGCCGGGCTCCGGCCCCTTCCCTGCGGGCCGCCTGAGCCGCCGCGCCCCCCCGGCTGCCCGCGGCGGGAGCTGCCCGGCGCCTCCCGCGCGCCCCAGACCGCGAGCGCGAGCGCCGAGGCGCGGGTGGTGCCGGCGACTGGGGAGCGATGGACCCGGCGCCCTCGCTGGGCTGCAGCCTCAAGGATGTGAAGTGGAGCTCGGTGGCCGTGCCGCTCGACCTGCTGGTCAGCACTTACCGGTTGCCCCAGATCGCGCGGCTGGACAGCGGTGAGTCCCGGCCGGGGCGCGGACCGCAGGCTCGGCGCGGGTGTGCGCGCCAGGGCTCGGCGGGTGGGAGCCGGTGGGGAGTGGGCTGCCCACCCCCCAGCGCCGAAGTTGGCCCGAGCGGCTGCCGCAGCCCTGGCGCGTTGCTCTCCACTCCCCTCCTACAGCCAGCAGCCAAAGAGGTGGAAATCAGAGCCCTTGCAGTATAATTAAAAAGGACGCCTTAAAAAAATCAACATTGGGGAAACCTCTGCAGATACTAATCTTGGACGCTAGCTGTGTCCCTCCCTACTCGTCTGCACGAATTTCTCAACCTGGGAAACCCTGAAGAGTTATCTTGGGCAACTTTCTTACGAAAATAATTGTGCTCTGGGTGGCGTCGTCTTTTGGGTGCTCTCCTCCCTTCCCTTCCTCCCCCAGCCCCCTCTCCGCCGCCAAGAAACAGCAGATTTAAAAGGAAAATCTCCTGGGTGACCAATGAAAGGGATCACATTTCTCAGAGACCTTTTATTACAGCTTGTCTGTTTTGTTTAGCCCAACTGAAAGTAATTCAGGGCTGTGTGAAGAAAATGTTTTCAGCAGAAGTGATGGTATGTTTAAGGTTAATTATTAGCTTAGCGTTATTGCCAGCCTGGGGGTAAAAATTAAGTCACTAAAACATGTATTGATTTGGAACCGGAGCTCAGAGCTGAGAAACACGTGTATTTCCTGAAATTGACCACCAGAAACCACCCAAAGATCTCCTGTCGGTTCTGCAGTGTGCTGTGTAGCAGGGAGGGACACCTTCCAGCCTCAAACTTGTGACTTGTAAGGTGGCTATTTAGATGCGATTGTCTTTGCTTCAGAGGAGTTGCAGCTTCATGTGACTTAAGATTTTGGAGAAAAGAAGCCTTGGGGGTGAGGTGGGGGTGGGGCGGAGTGGGGGTGGGGAATGACTGGAAGCCCTTGGACCCAGGCAGGCGGGCAGAGCCAGCTATGGCCACACACACAGGCCAAGTAGAACAGCTTGGAACAGAAAGATGTCATTTTGAGTCTCTGGCACTTGGATTATTCCTTGTTTTCTGGGGAAGGGAGTGTGTAATGTGAGCTGTGGTAATGACCAAAGGCGTTTTTTATTCTGTTTCTTACCTGTGTGTGGGGGGGGAGGGGCTGATGTGAAAAGTCAATGCAGAAAAGTTCGCAAAGGCTGGGAAACAATCCTGGCACACCTGCTCATCTTGTTGGATGGTTGGTGGCAGTGGTGGGCACTGAGTGGGCACTTAAGTGCAGCTGAGGATGGCTGTTGCATGCAGGGGCATACAGGTGTGCTGAGACATTTCTGCCTGAGAGGGGGTGGGAAGATGTTTTGTGCTGCAAGGATGCATCTGCAGACTGTGTGTGTTCTGTGTTTCATTTCTTTCTTGCTCAGCTGTGCACAGCTGTGGATATTGGAAGGTTGTGAGATCTCACCTTTTGCAAGCTTCTTGCATCCCTGGGCTCTGCCAAAACTTCACTGGGCAGAGAGCATTGTTGCATGTGGTGCGAAAGTCACTCAGAAGCTTCATTAACCTCGAAGTTTGAAGAGGCAAATCAGTCTTCGGACATAACTTTTATTACCCGCTTCCCTGTCTCTGCCATTCATAAAAAGGCTCTGAATCAGCAGTGTACTCATCCCACACTTCTCTTTAAAATTAGGACGTGGGTTGTAAGTCTTAACACTGTGTCCTTTCAAGCTGTGGAATGGATTTTGAGCACTATGTGTAATTCCAATTCTTTATTGTAAGTTTCTCTTATTGCTGCTTGAGAATCACATTGGCTCATGCAGCAGCACAGTGGCACACACTGTCATGCACACACTGGCACACACAGTGGAAAATGTGCTGGCGCATGCAATGACACACATGCATAGCCAATTCCACTTTATACTTTGCCTCTTTCACTTATCAGTCCCATCTCATTTAAATATTTTTTGCTAAAATGGTTTTTAATAGCGACATAGTATTCCACAGGAGGGCTGTACCATTATAGTCGAGTCCCCTGTCGTGAACTAATATTAGGTTCTTTCAATTTTTGTAGTAATTTATGATATAATGAATACTGTTGTACACTCTTGGTTATAATATATTCCTACCTTGCTGAATAAGCATGTGGATCCGTTTTTAAAAATATATTTATTTTTATTTTATTTGAAAGGTAGAGTCAGAGAGAGAGCAAGTGAGCGAGCTTCCATCCATTGGTTCATTCCCTAAATGTTTGCAATAGCTGGTTATTGGGTCAGGCTGAAGTTGGCAGCCAGGGTCTCAGTCTGTGTCTCTTATGTGGGTAGCAAGAACCCAAAAACCTGAGCCAGTTATCTGCCTCCCAGAGTGTGCATTAGCAGGAAACCGAAGTAGGGTACAGGAGCTGTGACACGCTGATATGGGATTGGGGTGACCCAAGCAGTGTCTTAACCACTGTGACAAAGGCCTCCTCCTGAATGCACTTTAATTCCTTGATACATAGTGTCAGATTGCTTTGGAGACTGAGTTAGACTCCTTCACCCTAATATAAAGGCTGTGGGAGTACTACCTCCCCACACCCTTAGAATATTAAGTATCTGTTTCTTTTGGTTTAAACTTAGCTAATCTGATGAGGGGAAATCCTATTTTAACATTGTAATTTGGGTAGACTTTTAAGAGTCAACTGTACATTCTGTACGCATTTTTTTGTGTGTGTGAAGATTTATTTATGTACCTGAAAAGCAGGGTTAAAGAAAGAAGGAGAGAGAGAGAGAGATCTCTTCCATCCATTGGTTCACTCCCCAAATGACTGCAACCTGGGCTGAAGCCAGGAGCTTCTTCCAGTTCTCCCCTGTGGGTGCAGGGGCACAAGCACTTGGGCCATCCTCCACTGCTTTCCCAGGATGGAAGTGGAGCATTCGGGACTTGAACCAGTGCTCATATGGGATGCTGGTGCTGCAGGCCATGGCTTAACCTACTGAGCTACAGTGCCAGCTCCTCTGTACTCATTTTTTAAAGATTTATTTATTTATTTGAAAGAGTTACACAGAGAGGAGAGGCACAGAGAGAGAGAGAGAGGTCTTCCATCTGATCGTTCACTACCTGGCCACAGTGGCCGGAGCTATGCCCATCCGAAGCCAGGAGCTTCCTCCGGGTCCCCCACGTGGATGCAGAGACCCAAGGACCGGGGCCATCCCCCACTGCTTTCCCAGGCCACAGCAGAGAGCTGGATCGGAAGTGAAGCAGTTGGGTCTCGAATCGGCACCCATATGGGATGCCAGCACTTCAGGCCAGGATGTTAACCCACTGTGCCACAGTGCTGGCCCCTGTACTCATTTTTTTTGTTTTTGTTTTTTTTGACAGGCAGAGTGGACAGTGAGAGAGAGAGACAGAGAGAAAGGTCTTCCTTTGCCATTGGTTCACCCTCCAATGGCCGGCGCGACCGGCGCGCTGTGGCCGGCGCCGATCCGAAGGCAGGAGCCAGGTACTTCTCCTGGTCTCCCATGGGGTGCAGGGCCCAAGGACTTGGGCCATCCTCCACTGCACTCCCGGGCCACAGCAGAGAGCTGGCCTGGAAGAGGGGCAACCGGGACAGAATCCGGCGCCCTGACCGGGACTAGAACCTGGTGTGCTGGCGCCGCAAGGTGGAGGATTAGCCTAGTGAGTTGCAGCGCCGGCCTAACCCTGTACTCATTTTTTAAAACATGTTCTGCAGCAGCATTTCGAACAGGTTAGGGACATGCTGCCTGATTTATAAATGCTATCCTGAACTCTCGGGTTTCTTTCAGTCCTCATCTCGTGATGTCTTTTTGCCAGTTTTAGTACTGCAGGTACATTTTCCACACACACGCCCACCACATACTTAGACATGAAAGGTAGTCATTTTCCAAATCACTTGTTTTAAAAGAGAGTAGAAAGAAAATGAAAAACATGCTACCAGTTGACATTATGCCAAGAGATAAATATTGGCTAATTTTAAGCAGTCATGAAAACATTAAAAATCAAATTTTGTAACTATTATTGAATAACATCTATGTTGGTATGTTTTTAAATTCTGTATATGTGTGTATATAAATATATAGGTGAGTACTTCAGTAAGTTCATTGAAAATGGAATTAAAAGATACTCATGTTTTGGTAGAAAGAATTTTGAAATGCATGCATACAAGAAGCCTCCAAATGTTCATGGAACATACGTATTATGAAAAAATGTGTAGATTTCAAAATTATTTTCACCAAAATAAATTTATCTTCAAATTGCATTTTCCATGAACTTTGTAAAGTACCTTCATAATGTCTCCGATCCTCAGCAACCCTATTTTAAGGACTTTGGGACTCTTAGAAATTGAAAGACAGGAAGTGGAGGAGTGGGATTTCCAGCCGACTTTATGTCTCTGACTGCTGACCTCTTATCTCAGGCTATGCTACCTCGCGTGCTAAAGGAGAGGAGGTGTGGAGTAGGTCTGACGTCTGCTCTAAATAGCCTCACTGTCTCTCGGAGAGCTTGAGGACCGGAAAGTCAATATTTTTAAAACTGTGTAGACACCGAATTAAGTGCTGGCGTCATCCATCATATGTAGATGACTTTCTGCTTCCCCAAGGAGGGGCCGAGAAGAATTCTTGCAAGAGGCAGAGGGGAAGAGAGAGCTTACAGAATCCGAGGAAGAAGGAAGAAAGGGAGTTTGGGGACTTCGGGTTTGCAGGTGTGTCTGTCGAGATGACTTCTTTGCACACTGGCAATATGTAAAATACTAAGCCTACAATATATAAAGCTCTCTGCACTTCATTGCAGGATGCGTGTCTCTCCTAAAATGCTAGTCAGCTAGATGCATCCAATTTTACAATCCACAGTGGTGAAATTTGTCTTTGTGTGATAAGAGAAATACCAAATTTTTGAGCCTTTTATGGGTTAAATTAAGGCCCTACAAATCTTTCTTGAGAACCCCAAAGGAAGACACTGTAGCAAGTCCCATCCAGAGATTTGATAAGATGCATCTAATCAGCTGAGGTCTAACCTGGTCAGCAATGCATTTCAGGTTAGATATTTCAGATGATCAACCCTGGTAAATTGTTGGTTGTAGAGCCAGTTTCAACAAATGTGCCTAGGACCAAGAGAAGTGCGGAGAGAGTGCTAATCCCCGTTCTGCCTCCAATCATCTGGACTTGAAACTGGGTTGGTGGGAAATTGTTCAGTTTCTCTCCTTATTATTTCATCTCAGAAAGGCTTAGGCTACAGCAGGATTCTTCCAATTTTTTACTCCCATAGATTCCAGAACATATGCATTCTATACCCTAAGGATACTTTTAACTTAATTGCTAAACATTTTCATACTCAAAGGATATAATTTTTAGCATATTGTAAACATTAGCATTTTAAGTTAAATTGTTGCATCATTTTACAAAAGAATACAATTTATATTTCATTCCCAATACCATTTTTTTAAAAAATGCATGGCTAAGTTCAGTAGTTAAACATTTTACACCTTCTCTTTTTAAACACATTTTTTTAAAAAAATTATGTGTTTATTTGAAAGAATGACAGAGGGAGAGAAATAGATCTTCCATCCATTGGTTCATTCCCCAGATGCCCTTGACAGCCAGGGCTGGGCCAAGCCAAAAGCAGGAGCCAGGAAATCCATTGTTATTCCTTGTGGGTGACAGGCAGGGATCAAGTACTTGAGCCATTTGTCTGCTGCTTCCCAGGTGCATTAGCAGAGAGTTGAATCAGAAGGGGAGCAGCTGGGACGCACTGCTGTGGGATGCCAGTGTCACAAGTGGCAGTTGAAAACCCTGGCCCTACACCTTTTCTTTATCGTCTTAAATTCCTATTTCCATTTCCCTTCTTCTGTATAGAATATTATCCCAATGTAATATAACTCAATGCCTGCCAGTGTTTTATTGATCACCCTGTCTCCTTTCTGTAGCAAAGAAGTATATACATTGAAATCCAATATTTTATAATTCTTTTGATCATATGACTCTTTGTATTTCAAGATTTCTAGTGTTTTAAAACAAAGAATGGAAGCTACCTGACTTATAGAAGTTACTCAAATACTGGACACTATCACCTCTCCACTGCATCAGCATTTTTATGCTTTTCATGTTCGCATCTCATGGCAATGCATTTTAGAAAGACCTGGGGAAGGCAATGCAGATGCCTTCATTTTGTAGAGTAGGGAAAGGACCTTTGTGGAGGGAGGAGTTGAAGGACAGTTTCCAAGCATATAGTGGGAAAATGGAGATCTGTAAGCTGATTCCCTTACAGCTGTGATGGTGCTGGCTTTGCTTCTAGCATATACCCTGGGGCAGTAAAAGATGACTTAGTGGCCCTGTTTCCTGAAAGAGAAAGGGAGACCAACGCTGCACAGACTGACAAGAGGGCAAGAAAAAGATATTGGACAGGTGCTGGGGACAGCTAAACAGAACAGTCGGAGCCTCTCCTTCCTAGCTGTGTGGAGCCTTAGGTGTATTGGGGCTGTGGGAGCATTGGTCTTTGCTTTGTGCTCAGGTACTTCTGCAGCTTTGTTGTTTACAACTCTGGAGGCTAGAGGACCAAAGGAAAAACACACATAGATCCTGGGAGGCTCCACATGGTTGCTTGCAAATGTCAAGTCTCTCTAGATCCATGTCTCATCTTTGAAATTGATGTAAGCTCTCAAAATCTAGCCCACGATTGATGATTGCTCTGCATCAACATATTGATGTAATATGTTTTTCCCTAAAGTAACAGTGTGTTGGGTCTTGTTCCAGGAAAATGTGCTTTGCTTGTCTTAGGGCTTCATTTCTCCTAGCATTTGGTATTGTAAGAAGGTATATGTGCTCCGAGTAGGAAAAAAGTGATTTAAAGGATCCCAGATTTGGAGCTAAGAGACCTCTGTTCCAGTACGGATACTGACATTTCATAGCAATGCGATCTTGATCAGATCTCTCACCCCTTTGATTTGATTTGTAGTTTTCTCACGCAGGAAAAATGGACATTGTATTTGCCTGTGTACCTCAGAATTAGTCATTTGTTTTTTCATTCTACTAATATTTATTAGGCTAATATGTGACCAGCCCTGTGTATAGAGTTGGGACTGTAGTGCTGAACAAACCAGGCAAAAACCTCTGTCCTCCTGGAGCTGCTACCCTTTACTTTGAGAATTCAGTGTAGTAATATATATGAGATCCCTGTGTGTTGCAAAACCATGTGCCTAAGGAGGATTGGTGGGGGTGCAGGTTGCTGGGGGAAAAGATTCAGGGTATCTTTAGGCAGGAGTGGTAAACTGAATAATGAGTAGATTTTTATTCTTGCATAGATAAAGAAACTCAGAGAATTGCTCTGGGTGAGTTTAATCTGTTTCCTTTTGAGTAGTCTAGATTATTGATCTAGTAATCCACAGGTTGTAAAAAGGTGTGATGTCTTTATCTGAAAGTGTTATAAACCAACCCAAGACTGAATTGGGAGAGACCAGAGCAAAAAGTTAGGAAAGAAACTTGACTTAATCCAGAATCACGTGACTGACCAAAGTGGTACCAAAATGATAACCTTAGACACTTGAATCTTTTTTTTAAACATGGAATAATGAATTGCTTTTACTGTTCAAAGTTTCTTAAATTATTTATAGTTATATAACAGTTGGCAGGAAAACTGTGCCTAATGTTATGCACAAAGTGAGTGATAACCAAATCTCTTCAGTGTTCTTTTATATGCTATATACTTTTACTTTCCTCTGTTTATCACCTATTCTGACTACTGGTCAAATCTAAAAAATTAGGAGAAAAGAATTAGAGAGCAGGTGGTAGCAGGGAATGGGCATTTAGACCCAAAGGCAAGGTTTGTATGCTGCTCCTTCAGCATCCTTGTTTTTCAAGTAAGATAACTGTTTTGAAGATCTTCAATGAGATGAGTGTCCACACTGCCAGTGAAAATCTTAAGACACTCAGTTCATCTGTAAAAGGAGAATGAGTTTGACTGTTGTGACCATCTGCATCATAGTTTAAAGAGGGAATATTTTAGTCTCCTTCACTCATTGGCTGCCTTATTGAAATAGTGAGTTCTTGTGGACCAGCTTGTGAACTCGTTTATTTTTGTTTGAGAGTCCTGAGGTATCTGTCTTCTCACTTACCGAGCTGCCATTCTAGGAAGACTTGTATGTCCCGTCCCACCTTCCCCATCAGTCTTAAGAACACCAGCTACTATGTGCAAGAGAAGAATGACTGTTATTGCTGGTTTATGTATTGTTTTGTTATAGTTGGCAAAATATAAAATACCTGCTGAAGTATTCTGCATTTCATGGGATTCTCGGAGAAGACATTCCCAGTTCCCCACCCTACTCCTGTACCCGATTTCTTATGGCGATTGACTTGAGTTTCAGGTTAAAGACATCTAAAATTATTTTTATTATTTCCTAGCTCCCTGTACATGCCTGGCATGTAGGTGGCACTCAATAAGGAATTGATAAATAAATGAATAATTTTCAGTATTAAAAACTACAAGACCTAAAGTATCTATGTTACTGAAGCTATTGTCTCTGAGAGTCTGAAGTAGAATTTCACTTTTGTTTCATTTGAGATATGCATTATATATATATATGTATTCTTTTTTAAGATTTATTTATTTGAAAGGCAGACTTACAGAGAGGCAGAGACAGAGGTCTTCTATCCTCTGGTTCACTCTCCAGATGGCCTCAATGGCTGGAGCTGTGCTGATCTGAAGCCAGGAGCTTCTTCTGGGTCTCCCACACATGTGCAGGGGCCCAAGAACCTGGACCATCTTCCACTATTTTCCCAGGCCATAGTAGAGAGCTGTGTCAGAAGTGGAGCTGTATGATGTTGGCTGGGTTTTTTCTCTTTGCCTTGCTTCCTCATTACAAGAAGGTAAAAGTAGTGTCATAGAGTTTTTAAGAATCATATTAGTTGGCCAGCTCCGTGGCACAGTAGGTTAATACTCTGCCTGTGGCGCCAGCATCCCATATGGGTGCCGGTTCTAGTCCTGGCTGCCCCTCTTCTAAACCAGCTCTCTGCTATGGCCTGGGAAAGCAGTGGAAGATGGCCCCTGCACCCGCATGGGAGACTGGGAGGAATCACCTGGCTCCTGGCTTCAGATTGGCACAGCTCTGTTCGTTGCGTCCATCTGGGGAGGGAACCAATGGAAGGAAGACCTTTCTCTCTGTCTCTGTCTCTCATTATCTATAACTCTACCTCTCAAATAAATAAATAAATAAAATCTTAGGAAAAAAAAAAAAAAGAAGTGGAGCAGCCGGGACTCAAACTGGTGCCAATATGGGATGCCAGAACTGCAGGTGGCAGCTTTACCTGCTATGCCACAGCACCAGCCCTGTGTTATATTCTTAAATATATAGATTGAAATTAAAGAGTTCCATGCAGGGCTGTCTGAGAACCATGGCTGTTGTAAGAGGGTTACTGGTAGTCTGGGTAGATTCAAGACGTCTCTAAGTGAAAATGTCTTTGGGAGCCCCAAAGAACTGATGAAGCTAAGTGTACCATCACTGGTATATGCTTTTCAGTACAACATGGCTTTCCTAGCCCTTAGCAATCTAGATGCAGCAGTGAACAGGTGACCTATCAATTGAAGATTCCCTGTCCTGCATTATGTACTGTTTTAATATTAAATAGGGCATTCAGCAAATTATAGTGGATTTCAGTTTTTATGCTGTATGATGGAATCACACTTGTACAGTGGAAACCAGCCCAAGCTACATAAGTTGTGGTGGAACAAAATCCGTTATTAGGGTTTGGTGCCATAGCTATTGCTGTGTTGTGCTCAGGATTTGCAGGAGTGTGTTTTGAAAAAGTTTTAAAGAGTTCAGACACTTCCTTTTGGGTTAGAAATATTCAGATGTATCTATCAGAGATTGTTGTGACATTAGTTGGCGTCTACTTGTCAGATGGAGCTAAAATTAAAGAGAAAGGATTTTTCTATGGTGTCACATTATGTCTGGTTTGTCATCTTTCTGGCCAGTGTTGGAGGCCTTTACACTTCTGTGGTGGTCAGGTACACAGACAACATCATGAAAGGCTTTTCTGCTGCACAGCCATTGTGCTTTCTACCATTGCGTCAGTGACCCTGTTTGGCTTACAGATAACACTTATCTTTACTCTGGGCACCGTTCTTGTATGTATTTCCATCTATTTCTATGGACTACCCAGACAAGATACTACATCTATTCAACAAGGAGAAACAGCTTCAAAAGAAAGAATCATTGGTGTGTGATTTGAGCCTGAAGAGAGATGACTCAACTATTTACATTATACTAGAACCTTGGCTGGCGCCTCGGCTCACCAGGCTAATCCTCCGCCTGCCGTGCCAGCACCCCGGGTTCTAGTCCCGGTTGGGGCACCGGATTCTGTCCCGGTTGCTCCTCTTCCAGTCCAGCTCTCTGCTGTGACCCGGGAGTGCAGTGGAGTTTGGCCCAGGCCCTTGGGCCCTGCACCCGCATGGGAGACCAGGAGGAAGCACTTGGCTCCTGGCTTCAGATCAGCGAGCGCGCCAGCCGCAATGCACTGGCCGTAGTGGCCACTTGGGGGGTGAACCAACGGAAAAAGGAAGACCTTTCTCTCTGTCTCTCTCTCTCTCACTGTCTAACTCTGTCAAAAAAAAAAAATTAAAAAAAAATTATGCTAGAACCTTAAGGTAGCTTAAACAATAAAAACAACAAAAACACATTAACCACATGGCATAAGAATCAAGAAACAAGCTATCTCAGTGAATTGTTAATACGGAGATTTAATCTGGGCCAAATGGGGTCAAGTAGTATTTTAAAATGAAGGAATTTTATTATTGTATATATATATATATATGATACATGAAAAGTATGGAGGTGACACAGTATGTAAAAAAATCATGTGAGGCTACAACATCCAAATAAGTAGGTTTGAGACAATGTTTAATGGTTGAAGTGCCAAAGCCATTTCTGCATTAACTGTTCTCTTGTTCAGGTACCAGGAGAGAAGAACAACCCCTCAAAGTTCTCCAAAATTCACATAGAGTATTTTGTCCTAGCAGCTGTAAAGCCCTCTTTTTTTTTTTTTTTTTTACAAGAGAAAGGCAAAAACAAAACAGGCTAGTTCAGAAACAACTGAATGTGTAACTCCGCAAGTGGAATCTATTTCATAGCTCAGACAATGATCTCTGGGTGGCGACTGGGTACTCCTTTAATCCTATATTTGTGCCATTCATTATCTGCTTCCTATTTTCTTTGCTGTTAGAAGATGTACTTTATTTTTTTTTTAAAAAGTCTGTTACTTTTGTACTTTTTTTTTATAAAGTGAGGTTAACTGTTAGACTGTCAAATAATTTGTGTTATTTCAGTGTTTTTAAAAATATTTCTATAATGTCAATGGAAAATTCAGCAATAAAATTAATTTATTTGTAAAAAAAAAAAAAGGAAGAAGCTAATATGGTGGACCCTCAGATTAGCAGCAGGGAAAAATGGGACTTAGGGGCCATTGTGGTTTGTAAAATGTTTGTTAGGGCCATAATTATCAATAATCTAAGTTATTTCTGAAAAGTAATTTATAAATTTGTAAATTTTTTACTTTCTTGTTCTTTCATTCTGAAATGGATTAAAATGCTTCCTTTACATATTATGTGTTGTCATGCAGTGAATTTTTAATTTTTGTTATCATTATGCTCTTCACTGACACCTGAATATATGAACTGGAGTAGCATAAATCTTTGAAACTAGGGAAGTCTTACTACAATTGGTGGCCTGATCCTCAGATCTGGGCAGCAGCAATTTTACTTGTAAGCAAGGCAAGCCACTTGGTTCAAATAGAGATAGAAAACTACAACTGCTAATTTGGTACAGTTGTCATCTTCCTAGAATAGCCCCAAGATTGACTTGAAGCCATACAGTCTTAATCCCAGACAATGAGTTTCCTTTTATGCTCTTGCAGGAGTATTACATAGTGGTAAAAGAAGAAGAAAAAGAAGAGGAAAAGATGTTCCCAAGTCCCTTTTTACTTAAATTGCAGGGCAAGTCATTTTAATTGATACTGCTAATTTTTAACCTAGATGAAGTATTTATATACCACTTGGGCGTTGATGGCTTAATGTTGTTTGATAAATACCAAGCTATTGAACTTAAAAAAGGAATATGAGTTTTTTTATGGTTATGAAAAAATCTGTTAGTCCAGTTAATATTTATCATGTATAGTACGCCGTTATGATTAGGCCTGGTTGTAGCATAGATGTAACTGCATAGTGTGCGTGGATGATTCCCTGTCCAGATTTATAATGAGTTCTGTTGTTTTTTTATCCACTGAGTAAACTTTCCTTAACCACATCGTTTTTTTTAAGATGATGATTTTCTCTTGCCATACTTCACTATGTAAGTTTTTCTCCTTTTCATAGGGAACTATGTTAAAATATCTAGAAACAGAAAAGGGTTAATGTTTATGTTTCCGTTTTTAAACGCATCTGTTACCTTGTGGATCATTAGAAGGCACTGGTTCTAACAGTCTGTCCTCCATTCAAAACAGAGGTTAATGAAGGGCCTGAGCAGGCTCAAGTGAATGAAACTGCAGGACCTTGTCTATGAGGATGCTGTATTCAATTTGGATTGCTGCCAGCTCCCCTTAGCAGCCCTGGGCAGACAGGGGACCTCAGCATCAGAGAACTCTCATTCATTTATTCCACTCTTACCTCCTGCTCCTGAGTCTCTTCATGTGTTAGTCTGTTTGAGCTTGAACATTTAACATAATCCAGGATCCATTTTTCACCTGTGGGCCACTGACCCTCAGAATCTTCTGTTCAAGCATCAATTAAAAGACATTAAAGCCGGCGCCGTGGCTCACTTGGTTAATCCTCCACCTGCGGCGCCGGCACCCCGGGTTCTAGTCCCGGTTGGGGTGCTGGATTCTATCCCGGTTGCTCCTCTTCCAGTCCAGCTCTCTGCTGTGGCCCGGGAGTGCAATGGAGGATGGCCCAAGTGCTTGGGCCCTGCACCCGCATGGGAGACTAGGAGGAAGCACCTGGCTCCTGGCTTCAGATCAGTCCAGCACACCAGCCGTAGCAGCCATTTGGGGAGTGAACCAATGGAAGGAAGACCTTTCTCTCTGTCTGTAACTCTCTCACTGTCTAACTCTGCCTGTCAAAAAAAAAAAAAAAAAAAAAAAAAAAAAAAAAAGACATTAAAAACAATTGAATTCATTGTGTCTAAAGAGAGAACCTGAGCAAGCGCGTGCACTCTAGAAGGTTCAGATTACTACTTAAAAATAAATACCAAGGAACGGAAAGCTTTATAAAGATACTCTACAGTTATTTTTTCTGTTTATTTTGGTCTCTTCTTTAACCAGTTAAAAGGAGGGGAGCCACTGAAGGTGGATAACATTGCAAGGAAGTTTTTTTTTTTTTTCCTTTTAACGATTTGTTTATTTTATTAGAGAGGCGATGGGGGAAGGGGGTGGTTTTCATCTGCTGGTTCACTCCCCAGATGGCCACAACAGCAGGAGCAGTGCCAATCCGAAGCCAGGAACTTTTTTTTTAAGATTTATTTTATTTATTTGAAATACAGAGTTACAGAGAGAGGTAGAGCGAGAGAGAAAGAAAGAGAGAGAGAGGTCTTCCATCTGATGGTTCACTCCCCAGATGACCACAATGGCCAGAGCTGAACTGATCCAAAACCAGGAGCCAGGAGCTTCTTCCATGTCTCCCACATGGGTGCAGGGGCTCAAGGATTTGGGCCATTTTCCACTGCTTTTCCAGGCCATAGCAGAGAGCTGGATTGGAAGTGGAGCAGCCAGGACTCGAACCAGCGCCCATATAGGATGCCAGCGCTGCAGGATGGGGCTTTAACCCACTGTGCCAGTCTCCCACATGGCTGCAGGAATGCAAGCAGTTGGGCCATCTTCTGATGCTTTCCCAGGTGCATTAGCAGGGAGCTGGATTGGAAGTGCAGCAGCCAGTACTCAAACCAGCACCCTATGGGATGCTGGCACTGTAGGTAGTGGCTTTAGCAATACACCACAGCGCCAGCCCTGGAAGAAATCTTTCAAACGCTCCTGTGAAATTTAAGGTTAATTTCAGCTGTACTTAACAGGGTTGACATGGTGATGATGATGATGGTGGTGGTGGTGGTGGTGGCCTACACAGCTTCTAGATTTCTTTCTTTTTCATGTGAACAGACCTGAAGGTATGTGGTCCAGGACTGCGATGGTGGTCCATAGAGTCGAGGAGCCAGGGTGTGCGTCTTTCTGTTCTGTCATGTCCAGCAGGTAGTTTTCACTCTGAGGGCCACTTCACGCTGGAGGTCTAGCTATGGTGCCTACATCCCACACAGGAAGAGGGCAAAGGTGTGTTTTTTGCACTGGTTCTTCCAGCGCTTCACTTCCATCTCACAGGTCAGGACTTAGACACTCCTCCATGGAAGTGTGGAATGGCAGCAAACTGCATTCTAACTGGGTGCATTACCCGTGCCTCCTGCGGAAAGAGAGGGGCAGTGGTTATTGGGAGCCCCCTAGCAGTGTCACACAGATTGCTGCTTGGATGCCCTTTCTTCACTTTTTTTCTCCTCAAAAACTTAATAAAATAACCCTGTCTTGGGCTGCTTGACTTCTGCCTGGTGTAGGTTCCTGGCCAGCTAGGTAGTGTGAGCTTCTCGCCCCACTTCCTCCTCTTTTCACACTGGAGTATAAACTAACCCTTTAGGGTGGGTCTGTTAGAACAGCTCATGATTAGAGACGAAAGTGCTTTATAAGCAGGCCATGAAAAATTGTGGGTCTGTAAGGCATTGTTTTGAAGGCACTCCTCACATTGCTTTTTGCCTGGCATGCTTTTCAGATTTCCTTTGATTTGATATACACAGTGGGGGTAGTCATACAATTTTTAAAAGGTGCTTCCCCCCCTTACTCTGTTCCTTTTACTAGAGGTTTGATGGTTGTCTTTAAAGATAATAATAATATTTACTGTATTCCAGATATCATCGTTATTTAAAGTTTAGAAAATATGGACCAAAGAAAATGAAATATCAGCTTTAATTACGGAGGGCATGTAACTTGTTATAAAACCATTAGTATTTTGCTATAGGCATAGGGTATAAACAGAAACTATATGTAAAAGTGGGAGCAACCTGTATATAAAACTTTTTTAAATTTTGTATTAGGAGTGGACATTTGGTGCAGCAGTAGGGAGCTGTTTGAGAAACCTACATTCCCTGTCAAGTCTCAGCTTCACTCTCTATCTGGCTTCCTGCTAACACACATGCAAGGAGGCTACAGTCGATGCCTTGAGTACTTGGGTCCCTGCCACCCATGTGCAAGACTTGGATGGAGTCTTCAGCCAGGAGCAACCCTGGCACTTGCAGCCATTTGGGGAGTGAACCAGCTGTGGAAGATCTCTTTCTGTTGCTGTCTTTCAAATAAATACAGTTAACATATTTTACATTATCGTGAAAATTTTCCTTCATTATTAATGTTCTTTGAAAATAAAATTTGTGTTATCGAGTAGAATTCTGCTATTTCCAATAAACTTGTATTTATTTGACCATTTTCTAGTTGTGAGACATCAGTTGTTTTATAAGTCTTGTTTTTGAGAATATCTGTACTTAAATTAGGCAGGTTTATTACTTTATATTTTTGCAAGTGGATTTATTGTTGAAACTTTGATTGTTAGGGGCCAGCATCGTGGTGCAGTAGGTTATCCCTCAGCCTGTGGTGCCAGCATCCTATATGGGCGCAGGTTCTAGTCCCAGCTGCTCCATTTCCAGTCTAGCTCTCTGCTTTGGCCTGGGAACGCATTGGAAGATGGCCCAAGTCCTTGGGCCCCTGCACCCACGTGGAAGACCAGGAAGTAGTGCCTGGCTCCTGGCTTCGGATCAGCTCAACTCTGGCCATTGCAGCCATTTGGGGAGTGAACCAACAGAAGGAAGATCTTTCTCTCTGTCTCTCCCTCTCACTGTCTGTAACACTAATCTCAAATAAAATAAATAACATCTTTTAAAAAAAGAATATTTGATTGTTAATAACTTGCCTCCAGGAAACTGTACCAACAGAAGTGAGTGAGTAAGGCCATCATTACTTGGTATAGCATTGAATATTACTTGTTTTTCAGTCTTTGCTAATGTAGATAATTAAAATTTGGCATTTTTTCTATTTACTGGTTGCTTGTAGAATAGCTTCATAATGTAAACATAGTTCTGTGAATTTTCTGAGTTCTTTTTGTTCATTTGGTAATTTTCAATGCTCTTGTTATTAAAATTGTATTTTTGGTTTTCTACAAGATTTTTATAGATAATCTTTAAGTTTCACGTGTGTTTGTCATTTTTTATACTTCTTTTTTTAGGTTAATGTGTATGTATGTATTATCTCATTTTAAAATTGAATAATGACAATTTACTTATCTTTATCAGCTTGAATATTGGATTTATGTGTGTGATAATCACTGTTGTATTGTGGCTGATTCTTGGAAGAAAGAAACCTCTTCCACTGGATAAAATAAAATCTCATGACAAGTTTGGTAAAACCATGCTGTGTGTTTACAGCTTCGCTTACTTTTGTGTCCAAGTCATGGAGTGTTCCCCACAGATAGTTCATTGTTGATAAATTCCTATGCATTGTGTGAAACTAAGCTGACAAACTGGATCGGTCACTATTTGGCTTTAAACGCTAGGAATTAAGTTGATATGTGTAAAAGTGTTAAATTCTTTATGACATGTAATCCCTAACAAACTCTTCTGAAAGGCAGTTAGATGAGAGAGATGGACTGCAGCAACTTCAGAATCTGTTAAAGCTCAGAATCGGAATCCTGACACCAGAGAATAAATAATAGAAAACCACACATCATTTTAAAGCACACAGAAAGGCAGATGTGATCCTTTGAGTATCATTTATTCTGTTGAGTATCTGTGCAAACGTCTTCACCATGATGACTGAGAAGAAAGGAAACAGAGATAGGGGAAGAAAAGCCCAGTTTAATTCCCTCTGTTTCTGTAGCCTGTGACTGGGAATAAAACACCTATCAGTTAACTCTTGCAAAAAGTGAAGAACAGGATAACTTCAGTGTGAAGACTAGCTTTCCAGTAGATCAGGTAGCTTATCAATTGTGCTCCTCCAACCCCAACCTTCTCTCTTTTTGTCCTTGACTCAGTGGAAAGATCTTAATCTGAGTAGATAGTTTACAGTTAAACAATATGATACCAGAGGAGGATTTGTACCAGTAGAGGTTAAAAGGAGAGGGAAGAAAGGAGGTATCAATTTAATCCAAATAACCAAGTATAGTCTGCCTAGTTTTTAAGTTTTCACAGTGAAACAGAACTTTGTTCCCCTGATTATAAATGTAATATATTCATTACGAAGAATTCAAATACATAAAAATATTTTCAAACTAAAGTCATCTAATGTCCCACTAACCTGAGATAACCACCATCAACATTTTGATGCATCCTGTATTTTTACATACACATATTTACAGTTTTACATAAGTAAGGCATTTTAACTATTTTTTAAAAAAACCTTCCTCCTCTACATTAACTCTCATTCTTCCATTCCTGCCTATGTATGCAATCCACAGTAACCATCCAGTGCAAAGTCTTCGTGTTTTCTCTATACTCATGTAATCCTGTGTCGACATGACATCACCCATGGAGACATACACGGAAGTCTGTCATTATTTTATTTTAAAATTTATTTGCAAAGTGGGGGTGTGGATAGAGTGTACGAAGTGGGTGGGGGAGGAGAGAGAGAGAGGCAGGTCGGGGCTCAGCCAAGCTGAAGCCAGAGCCTGGAATTCCATTCAGGTCTCCCACATAGATGGCAGGGGTCCAAGCCCTTGGGCTGTCCTCCACTGCTTCCCCAAGCGCATTAACTGAGAGCTGGATCAGAAGTGGAGTAGCCAGAACTAAGTAACTCAAACCTGCATCACCGGCTGTGGCTTAGCCCACCGTGCCACAATGCTGATCCTTCTATTGTTATTTTATAAAAATGGGCTTATATTGTAAATTCTTTCTGGCCTCTTGTTTATATCACTCATAGAAATATTTCTAAATCATTTGATATACCACTTCTACCATTTCATTTCTTTTTTAATAACTGCATTGTTATTTTCCGTGGTGTGGAAATACTTAGTCTTCTGTTAATTGGTGTTCAGTTTGTTTCCAGTTATTGGCATCTGTGAATTTATAGCTCACTAAAACTCCATGCACATGATGTCATTCATTTTTTCATCGTTTCTGGAGGTTTCTGTGATTTTTCTGACATCTTTCACTTTCCCTTCAAAACATCTTTGATAGCATTGTCTTCCTGATTGTCTTAATCTCACATACAAGAACTCAAATCTTTTTGGAAAAATGAGTCTCATATCCTCATCAAATCTTGGTTCACAGAGGTGGAATTTATTTAATAGATGTCATCAAAATGCTATCCAGGGGCCAGCGCTGTGGCACAATAGGTTAATCCTCTGCCTGTGGTACCGGCGTCACATATCGGCACCAGTTGTGTTCCTGGATGCTCCTCCTCCAGCTCTCTGCTGTGGCCTGGGAAGGTAGTGGAGGATGGCCCAGGTGCCTGGGCCCCTGCACCCGAATGGGAGACCCGGAAGAGGCTCCTAGCTCCTGGCTTTGGATTGGCCCAGTTGCGGTCATTTGGGGAGTGAACCAGTAGAAGGAAGACCTTTCTCTCTGTCTCTCCCTCTCACTGTCTGTGGCTCTGCCTCTCAAATAAATTAATAAAATATTTTAAAAAAATGCTATCCAAGACTGTAACAGTTCGCATTTCTGTTATGGAAATATGAGAAGATTGTTCTTCACACCCATGTCGACCATAATTAGTATAATGTTATAAAAATTCGATAACTTAGTAAATATAAAGTGAGATTTATGCTGTGTCAATTTGCATTTCCCTATTATTGATTATTTCCTCCTCTTTTTTTTTTTAGAGATTTATTTATTTATTTGGAAGGCAGAGTTATAGAGAGAGGGAGGGAGACAGAGAGAGAGAGAGAGCGAGAGAGCGAGCTTCCATCTGCTGGTTCACTTCCCAGATGTCTGCAAAGGCTTTAGCTGGGCTGGTCTGAAGCTAGGAACTGGGAGCTTCTTCCAGTTTCCCATGTGAGTGGCAGGGGCCCAGGCACTTAGGCTCTCCTCCACTGCTTCCCCAGGTGTATTAGCAGGGAGCTGGATCAGAAGTGGAGCAGCTGGAATGCAAACTGGCGCCCATGTGACATGTATGCATCACAGCGGCTTTACTCACAATGCCACAGTGCTCATCACTATTTGCTTCTTTTTATGCATCTGTTTGCCTCTTGGGCTTCTAGGAGTTGTAATAATACTTTTTTGAGTTCTCTGTTGTTGGTTTATTCTCTCCAATGTCTAAAGGATATTTGTATATTATGAAAATGTTTTTCTCTTATTTACATTTCTCTTGTCTATTGAGTTTGTTTCTGTATTTTTTTTTTAATTTAAGAGCTTTTATTTTAACAAGGACAAACATACTTTTCCTATTTTCAGTCTTGGCTAAAAAGGGTCTCCCTGACACCTAGATTATATGTAGTCTCTTAGATTGTCTAGAAAGATTTGAATTTTTTTTTATGTCTTTACTCCATCTGGAATTAATTTTTGCATATGATGTAAGATTTTCATTTTCTTCCAGATTGCTATTGTGCTGGCCCATTTATTCAAAAAATCTCTTAGTGTTGTGAACTATCTTTGTCAGATTTATTTTTTTCTTTAATGGTAGAAAAATACGTTTCAGCCACACCTGTCTTTGAGGGGACTGCATTGATCTTCCTGGGACAGATAAAGTTAATGAAATCTGAAAAGAATCCTTCAATTCCCTAAAGAACAGAAATTGTAGCTACAACTGCTCCTCATCTCCACCTACTTTTCTTTTTCAATGACTGTGGGAGGCCCAAGATTTGTTTTTCTAAAGCAAACTTAAATTCATTTTGAAGCCAGTGTTACCCTGGTGAGTCTCAGAAGTGATAGTAAGTTGTTAAACATCCTCTAGAAGCATCGTCCAGATGCTTTGGCAGTTAGTTTTCTCCAGGGTAGAATTTGTTTGAAGATGATACTTCACAAAGCTGCTGCCCAAGTGTGTGTGTGTGTGTGTGTGAGTGTGTGTGAGAGAGAGCGAGAGAGAGAGTGATTCAGAATTTAAGAATGATTTGCAAATTGCTCAACTTTAGTTTACTTAATTGAAAGTATGAGTATTTCCCCCAAATCTTTTGTATGAGGGGCACACTTTTACATACTGTTTTTAACATACATTTGTCTAAAACTTTAAAATCCTGCAGTGACTCATAGCTGTCCATTTTGAAAGACAAAATAAAGTCCTCTTATGTTCTGTTTACCTCTCCCAAAGTCTTTGTTGAAGTTGTCTTCCTGATTCCTCTTAATCTTGCATGCAAGGACCAGGCTTAATTTTTTTTGTCTTCAATATACATGATTTATTATTGCAAAAATTTGATGAATTGTATCATAGTTTTCTGTAATGTACAGCTGTAGGAACTCAGGGACACACACTGCTTTCAATACTGGACACAAATTTTACAGAGAGTTGTAGAGCTCTGGGAAGTCTTCTGGGAGTTCTGTTCACTCAGATTCAGCTCTCCATTGACATGATGTGACTACTAGGAGAGGCTTTGGGAAGGGGTTTTTCAGGAGCAAGGTGTGAGAATGTTTGCCTTGTACCTTCCCCAGAAAGGACTCAGAAATGTCCTCAGGGACACTCAGAGAGAGGTGACATTAAGCTGTCAGGAGAGCTCTCTGCACACCTACTCTCAGGATGCTCCCTTGGAGGTAGATGTTAGGAGGGGACATATCTTGTTTTCTTTCAAGCAGTACTCCACAAGCACGAAAACTTCCTTTCTTGGTCCTTCTTCTGTTAAGGAGTCTCAGGTCTTCTGACTTGTACTTTCAGTGCATTTTCTGTGGGGACGAGGACATAGTCATGATGGTTGGAGATACAGATTGATTGTTCTTTTTTATACATCAGCCCCATATGAACTGGAAGACATTTGGTGATCCTGCTTCTTTTCCTCAGGACAAGTAATTCTAAAATCTTAAATCTTTTCTGCAAATCAAAACAATCTTCCCTCTTAAAAAGCAATAACAATACAATTTGAGAAATTCCAAGATTCTTGCTTAGAACACTCTTCAAACTTAAGTTCAAGTGGGCTACACAACTGCTCACAGAAAATAAGCTTATCAAGGTAGCAATGAAGAGGGTAAAGGCAAGACATAGATAACAGGTTGTGTTCTACATAGAAGAATGGAAATCATGGGCTACTTTCTAGATTTGACATAGCAAGAGCTAGTTGGGAATTAATATCAATGCCTTTAATTTCTGGAGCGTGCATTTGATGTAGCAGTTAAGTCACCACTTCGGACATCCACACCCCATTTTGGAGTCCCTGATTCAAGTCCCAGCTACTCTGCCTCTGATCCAGCTTTTTGATAATGAATTGCGGAGGGCAGCAGTGATGGCTTATGTGCTTGGATCACTATTACCCATGTGGGAGACTGGGATGAAGCTGTGGGCTCCTGGCTTTCACCTGGACAGGCAGGGAAGATCAATCAATTTCTACCCTCCCCACTTCAAACAAAACAAAAATAAATACAGACTTTTAAAAATACATTTAATATCAGAAAAGATCTCCAGATATCCCTATACTTGTGAATAGATTGTGGCATGTATATAAAAACTACTCCTCCCTGAAAAAAAACACATATATAAATACAGTGAAATTCAGAGGCTAAGTATTACCAAGTTGTTTACTTTTACTAACACTGAATATACTGGTTCTCGAGACTTATCTAGGGAGTAGTTCCAATGTGAACCTTAATAAAATTAGAAAAAACCCAAAAACAAACATGAAACTCATGGCTCTCCAAGGCAGGTGAGTTTAAAGCTGATAACATTGCTTCTGGAATGTCAGGGTCTGTTACTTTTGTCACTGTCCAAAGGAAAAAGTGGGAATTGTAGTTTCAACACATCCCATTCAACAACTGTATCCTCTTTGAAGTTTTAATCTATTTGGCATTTAGGTTGATCTTTCAACCTGTCACTTCCAATAGGTGTTATGCTGCCCAATTTTCTGCCATAGCAAACATAGCAGTCACTTCCCTGCTGGCTTATGATCCGTACCAGCATTCCCCCTTGTAAGCAACCCTGATGGTAATCTATGAGATTAGCAGAATGCATTGAAAAATTATGGTAAAAACAAGTCAAGTCAGAGAGACTCTTGATTTATTAATGCAACCTTAACACCAAATTTTGTAACTCTCTCTGGGAAGAGTTGAATGATAGGATCAAGTTTTTGAGCTTACAAAAATACCCAGACTATGATAGACTGTAGTCTCCTCTTGTCTCTGAGGGATAGTTCCAAAACCCCAAGGAGATGCCTGAAACTGCAAATGGCACCTAGCCTTATATACACAACATATACATAAATACTTCCTACGTATACATACTTATGATGCAGTTTAATTTATAAGAAGCTAACAATGATGATAATAAAATAGAACAATTGTATCTATATATACTATAATCAAATTTATGTGAATGTATGGTCCCTTTCTTTAGCTCAAAATATATTATTATACTATACATGCTAATTGCCAGGAAGCATATACAACATGGATATGTTAGACAAAAGGATGATTTCTGTCTCAAGGGGGATGCAATAGTACTGCTCTGGATTTCATTATGCATGCGATTTAAAACTTAACAAATTTTTTCTGGAACTTTGCATTTTATGTTTTCAGATTACAATTGGCTAAATAACTAAAACCATGGATGAAGTTAGGACTGTGGTATGGTAAATTGCTGAAGACCTTACGCAGGAGTTTCTTGCCAATAGCATGTTGAAACGCATCCTTGACCTCCTTATTCCTCAAAGTGTACTCAGTGGGATTAAGGAGTGGAGTAAACACAGTTTAAGTTACTGAAGTCAGCTCGTCCTGATCCCTGGTGTTCTCTGACTTGGGTTTAAGGTAGGCAGTGGATGCACAGCCATAGTGAATGATGACGACCGTGAGGTACAAGTTACAAAAGCCTTTTTCCGGCCCTCAGCAGAGGCGATCTTGAGAATAGTGGAGATGATGAGAATGTAGGAGATGAGCACCAAGCCCATGGGCATGACGATAACCAATGAACTGATGACAGAATTAATTATGTCATGCAGAGTTGTATCAGCACAGGAGAGTTTCATAACTAGACGGATGTCACAAAAATAATGGGCTATTTCTCTGTCACAAGAAGGCAATCTGAATACAGATGACATCTGTGCTATGGCCACAAGCAGCCCAATACTCCAAGCCCCCCCATACTAGCTGGGCACACACCCTCTTGTTCATGATAACCATGTACCTCAGTGGGTGAGATGGCTGTGTAGTGGTCATATCCCATTGCTGTGAGCAGAAAGCAGTTGTTGGTAGCCGTAGTGATAAAAAAAGAACATCTGGGTGGCACAGCCAGCCAAGGAGATAGGTTGGCTTAGACCTACGAGGCTGGAGAGCATTCGTGGTACAATGGCCAGCGTGTACACGATCTCTGAAGTGGAAAAGGCACTAAGAAGTACATGGGAGTGTGATGGTGAGATCAATGCTGATAATTGTCACAATGATGACTTTGCCAGCCAAGGTTAAAAAGTATAATGTAATAAATACCACAAAAAGGGTACATTGTATTCATGAAAACTGGTGAAACCCTGAAAAACAAACTCAATCACCACTGTGTGATTCTCACACTCTTCATTGAATAAATCCCAGGCTGAAAGATGTAGAAAGGCTAATCAGACAGAATACATCAGTGACCAGTGCTCTGAATAGGTGCACTTGAATGGGCACTGAGTTAACAGGGACAAGGGCCCACCTGTGGGTAAAAGATAGAAAATCAGGAGACAGTTTTATGCATGACAACTTACGTAAAAAGGTGTGGAAGAATACAGAGGGCCGGGATATGATGGAAGGAAAGACGGCTGAAGCGAGTCTGAAAGGATTTCCTAGTGAGTTAGAACACAGGTGTTAGGGGAAGTCTAAGCAAAAGAAATAGGAAATGCACAGTTAAATTTGAAAGAAATATTTCTTAGGTTGCAGTTTCATATTTTGATAGCTGAAACACTTTATGCTACAAAGTTAACAATGGGTTATGTACATCTTACAGCAGGCATTACCTGATCAGTTACAAGCCAACACAAAACTAGAAAAGTGTCACGAGCCCTGCTTGTGCTGAATATCATGGTATCACTTAGAAAGAAATGGTATCTTCCTGTAAGTAGTTGTCGTGCCATACAGAATTTTTTAAGGTTGGTTTATTTATTTGACAGGCAGAGGGGCTAGCACTATGGCATAGCAGGTAAAGCTGCTGCCTGCAGTTCTAGCAGGCCATGTGGGCACTGGTTCAAGTCCCGGCTGCTCCACTTCCAGTTCAGCTTCCTGCTAATTCACCTGGGAAAGCAGTAGAAGATGTCCCAAGTCCTGGGTCCCTGCACCCACGTGGGAGACCGGAAGAAGTTCCTGGTTCCTGGCTTCAGTTCGGAGCAGCTCTGACCGTTGTGGCCAATTGGGGAGTAAACCAGCAGATGGAAGACCTCTCTCTTTCTCTCTCTCTGCCTCTCCTTCTCTCTCTCTCTCTCTCTCTTTTTTTTTTTTTTTTTTTTGGACAGGCAGAGTGGACAGAGACAGAGAGGAAGGTCTTCCTTTGCCGTTGGTTCACCCTCCAATGGCCGCCTCGGCTGGCGCGCTGCAGCCGGCGCGCCGCGCTGATCCAATGGCAGGAGCCAGGTCCTTCTCCTGGTCTCCTATGGGGTGCAGGGCCCAATTACTTGGGCCATCCTCCACTGCACTCCCGGGCCACAGCAGAGAGCTGGCCTGGAAGAGGGGCAACCGGGACAGAATCCAGCGCCCCGACCGGGACTAGAACCCGGAGTGCCGGCACCGCAGGTGGAGGATTAGCCTATTGAGCCGTGGCACTGGCCTCCTTCTCTCTCTCTCTAATTCTGACTTTTCAAATAAATAAATAAATCTTAAAACAACAACAACAACAACAACAAAAAACAAAGGCAGAGCTACAGAGAGAGAGGAAAAGAGGGAGAGACAGAGATTGTCCATCCTCTGGTTCACTCTATAAAAGGCTACAATGGCCAGAGCTATGCCCATCTGAAGCCAAGAGCTTCTTCCAGGGCTCCCACATGGGCGCAGCGACCCAAGCACGTGGGCCATCTGCTGCTCTCCAAATTGCATTAGCAGGGAGCTGGATCAGAAGTAGAATAGCCAGGACATGAACTGGTACCCATATAGGCAGCTGGCACCTCAGGTGGTGGCTTTATCTGCTACCACATTACCCACCCCATACAATTTTTTTAAATGTTAACAAAAATAAAAATTGTTGAAATATATTATCAGAGGGAATAAAAGTAAATTATTGAATATGTGTAAAAGTCATCTGTCTGGTACAGCTTGGTCTACTTCTTCCACACGTGCTGCGTCATCAGCTTTGGGGGCAGCACTTCTTCAGTTACAGCAGCGTTAGTATCATCAGTAGTTTGCTCCTGTAGATCCTGTTAGCAGGTGTCTGAAGATCTTCCAGACTGAAGCCAAAGAAGGGAATGCAATTTCATAAAGCAAGATAATCAGATCCTTCACAGCCTCTGCCTTTTGTCTTAAGGTCTCAATAATGGGATGGTCAGGCTGTATCTCCAGGAGTTTCTTTGCTGCTATGTAACTCATCATTGAGTTGTCTCATAAGGCCTGAGCTTTCATGATCCTTTCCAAGTTGTATGCGCATGTCACAATACAGCATTGGACATGTCACCAATCTGTTTTTTCTTTTCTTTTCTTTTCTTTTCTTTTCTTTTCTTTTCTTTTCTTTTCTTTTCTTTTCTTTTCTTTTCTTTTCTTTTCTTTTCTTTTTCCTTCCTTCCTTCCTTCCTTCCTTCCTTCCTTCCTTCCTTCCTTCCGACAGGCAGAGTGGACAGTGAGAGAGAGAGAGAGAGCGCGGTCTTCCTTTTGCCGTTGGTTCACCCTCCAATGGCCGCCATGGCCGGCGTGCTGCGCTGATCCAATGGCAGGAGCCAGGTACTTCTCCTGGTCTCCCATGGGATGCAGGGCCCAAGGACTTGGGCCATCCTCCACTGCACTCCCTGGCCGCAACAGAGAGCTGGCCTGGAAGAGGGGCAACCGGGACAGAATCCTGTGCCCCGACCGGGACTAGAACCCGGTGTGCCGGTGCCACAAGGCGGAGGATTAGCCTAGTGAGCTGCGGCGCCGGCCTACCAATCTGTTTTATTTATTGAGTACAAATTTCATAAGTACAACTTTAGGAATATAGTGATCAGGCTTAAATCTTTTTTTAAAAAAAGTAGGACAGCACGCCTATCTCAGTGTCAAAACCCAGACTGTTGAGGGAGGCGTTTGCTACAAGTCAAGTCCCTGATTGGAACCCCAGTGTTCCAGTATCTGAACGCCTCATTCAAGTCTCACTTCCTCTGTTTCCAGTTGAGCTTCTTGCTAATGCAAATCATAGGAGACCACAGATGATGGTTCAAGTACTTGGGAGACTTGGATTGAGTTCTGGGCTCTTGGTTTCTGCCTTGCTTATTCCTGGCTCTTGCAGGCTTTTGGGAAGTGAGCCAGTGATCTCTCTTCTGTCTGCCTCTCTGCCTTTCAAATAAAGAAAAAATAAAGAAAAAATTTAAAAGCCTCCCAGACTGTCTGCAGAAGTAAAGGACAAGTGTGTACAAGAACTCATATTCTCTGAAATTGGGTCTAGTTTACACAACTACATGACTACTAGTGTTAAACCTCAGTCCTAGGTTTCATGAGGAACTTTATTAGGTTGGAGTTTGTTGATTTAAAAGTTTCATCCTATTTTTAGATTTTTCTTTCTAAACTGAGAACAGGGATCCTGTCTTCTATTGTACATTTCACAGGGTCTAATATGGCATCCTGCCAGTTGGATCACAAATGTTGTCTCTACCATGAGATTTTTGGGATGTTCCAGTTTCTCCCTAAATTATTAAGGTACTTGAAAATATTTGTGGGAAGTGGAGTTAAAAGACATTTATTCTGTTACAAAATTTTTTTCAAATGCAGGCATACAAAGGATCTTCAGTATGGTCATGAAAAATACCCATTATGAAAAGACTATGTTTAAAAATGTTTTTTACACTGAAATAAACAACATTTCATTCTGTTTCTCCACAAACTTTATGAAGCACTCTCATACTTGCACTCCAGAGCACACACACAGGTGCATACGCACAATCTTTCACCTTCTCACTTTCAGCAGGTTGTGGGCAAAGAAACAGATGATAATTCTAGCAGCCATGCCTTTCTTATTTTGTTCAAGGAATTTAGAGTTGTTTCTACAGCTCTGACTCCTCAAACTATCTTAAGTCTAGAAGAAACCCAGTAATGAGAATATGTCTTACTTTAACACTTACTGAATTATATTTACATATATTAGCCTGATGGGAAGAAGTTGAAAAAATTCCAAAGCTGGGTAAAGCCAATTCAGCATTAAAATTTTGCTGGCAGATCATTGAAATTGGGCCATACTGTTTAATCAAAAGCTCTTTCATTTTTCTAGATGTCTGGTAAGAATATATTCAAAATGGAAATTAGCATGATTCTAAGGTGTACATTTTAGTATATCTCTGAGGTCAGGATGTGTCTAATAATTAATGGCATGGCATGGTTTAATCAGAGGTGTTTATTCTGTCTTGATTTTGTAAAATATTAGGGACCTTAGAAGTGATGATTTTTTTTGAAAACGATTTATTTATTTATTTATTTATTTGAAAGAGTGCTGGACTGGAAGAGGAGCAACCAGGACAAAGAGGTAGAGAGAGAGGAAAGACAAGGTCTTCATCTGCTGGTTTACTTCCCAGACAGCCAGGCTGTACCCAGGAGCGTCTTCCAGATCTGCTTGGTGCAGGAGCTCAAATACTTAGGTCATCTGCTGCTGCTTTCCCAGGTGCATTAGCAGTAAGTGGATCAAAGAGGAGCATCTGGGGCTTGAACTGGCACCCGCCTGGGATGTGGAAGCTGATGGCAGAGGCTTAAAATTCTGCACCACAGCACCAACCCCAAGTGATGGCATCTTAAATTCCATGAATTATAGTAGTTCCACAGAATATCATTGAGTCACATTATTCCATGTGCAAAGCAAACATGTGAAACAAGGACTTCAGTGAATGTCTCAGTACAGGGTGGGAGATAAACTGTGTGTCAAAGAGTATTCCCCGAAACATCTGTCTCTAGTGGAGAAGATGTCAGGGTTACTCATTTACCAACTGATGAGGTGAGGTTCCCTGTTGTATACAGCCATGATATCATGTTCCCACATAGTGCATTTTACAGCTTTGAAAAATAACCTGATTTCTGTATCTGCCAGTAGACTGTGTCCTCTGTGAATCTGGTAGTTGTGTCTGGTGTTCCTCCTCGTGTCCCCAACTCCCAACACAGTTTCCAAACTATTACTTTGGCAACATGTAGGTATTCAATAAAGCGTTCTTTAAGAACATTTCTTTTTGTGTATGTGTGTGTGGGGGGCATATATACAACACACACACACACACGTGATAGTAGGGTAGTAGGTTGAATGGTGGCTTCCTGAAAGATATGGCCATGTCCAGATTTCTGAAATTTGTGAATGTTGCTTTATTTGGAAAAGATCTTTGCTGATGTAATTAACAATCTTCAGATGAGGTCATCCTAAATTACCTGGGCTCTAAAACCATGGCATATATCCTTATAAGAGAAAGAGGGAGATTAGAGATAGAAAAGGAGGAGACGGAGTGACCATAGAGGCAGAAATTGGAGTGGTGCAGCTTCAAGCCACTGGAGCCATTAGAAACCAGAGGAGGCAGGGAAAAGAGTCTGTCGTAGAGCTTTTAAAGGAACACTGGCCTGGCCAGCACCTTGACTTTGGACCTTTGGCCTCCAGAACTTTGAGAGAATAAATTTCTATTGTCTTAAGCAACGCAGTTTGTGATAATTTATTACAGCAGCCACAGGAAATTATTGCATGTACATACACAAGCACACATGTGTAAACACACATGTATTGAAGTTTTACTAGCCTATTTTTAAGTTAACTGCCAGATTTTTTTTTTAAATAAAAGTTATAAGTATAAAATCTCCTTTGGATTTTAAAAATAAGTTTTCTCTAACATCTTTCTGTAGGCTAATGGAAGGGTGAGAGTATGGGATGTGATTTTCACCATGCTATTCATTTAAAAACTGTGGATCCATATGTCTGTCTTCCAAGTGCTTGGGACTCAAAGATGATCAAATGTAGTCTGATCCTCAGGGACTTCATTGGCCTAGTGGGTGAGTAGATTCTTAGACAATTAAGTGTTTTCCTGTGCTAAACATGGAAATGCTTCATGCCAAAGACCAGATATTGCCAAGAGCTCTTAGGGTAGGTTTCACAGAAAGCATTAATTGACGACTGAGCTAGTCATTGAAGAATGAGTATCATTTTGCCAAGTTTAGAAGTGGGAGAAAGGTCTTACCATGAGAGATTTGGAGCATCTTGAATGGAGCTATGTTAAGAGTGTAAAAGGAGATGAGGCCCAAAAGGCAAGTTTGAAGCAGATTTTGAAGAGCTGAAATATGTTGAAGTTTGACCTTGATCTTGTGGCCTTTTTCCTGTAGCTTAACTGGTAACTCTTAACCTTTATTCTCCTTACAGGACTCAGATAACAGTTGATATTAGAGTATTTTGCAACAGAAGCTGCTGGGGGTCCCAAATTTTAATGAACTCCAACATAAAAATTAGTAAATAACAAGTTCCAGTAATGTGTATTCTGCTAATAGAGAAGTTACTGTGCCAGTAGGTTCTTGGAATGTGTGTATTTCCCTGCCCAGCTAATGAGAAACTCCACCCCTTTTTGTTTCTCTCAAGAGAGTAGGTTGGGATATGACTTTGAGTTAACTGTTCATAAAGAAACTTGAGTCCATACCAATGTTTTAGAACAAATTATGTCACAAACTGGAGTTTTTTCCTGAATATGAGTTTTGGGCAACACATTCTACAACTAGCTATGTCACAGCATCATAGGGAAAGTCAGTGTGCAGACAGGTGGCTCATCCTTGTGCCCACAGGGCCTGGCATGGAGACTGTGTGCAGTATCGCTCCTCACATGTTTATGTATGTGAACAGTGGGGAAATATTCAAGGACTTTAAAAATGGGAAAGGCTCCAGTTTTTTTTTTTTTTTTTTTTAACAAGGACTGTTCTGGTTTCATTTTTTTAAATTTTTGACTGGTAGAATTATAGACAGTGATAGAGACAGAGAGAAAAGTCTTCCTTCCGTTGGTTCACTCCCCAAATGGCCGCTACGGCTGGCCCGAAGCCAGGAGGCAGGTGTTTCTTCCTGGTCACCCATGTGGGTACAGGAGCCCAAGCACTTGGGCCATCCTCCACTGCCCTCCCGGGCCACAGTAGAGAACTGGACTGGAAGAGGAGCAACCGGGACTAGAACCCGGTGCCCATATGGGATGCTGGCACCGCAGGCGGAGGATTAGCCAAGTGAGCCACAGTGCTGGCTCCTGGTTTCATTTTGGAAGATCATTTAGAGCAGGAAAGGTTTGGAATTAAGAAGACAATATTTGAAAGATACAGGTTTGTAATCAAGGAAAAAGATGCCCTCCAACCAGAAGGACAAAGTGAATGGGAAATATTTGGAGGTGAGATTGCCAGCACTACTAGTTTGACATACGGGAAGCGAGGTAGAGGAAGAAGCTTCAAGCAGCCCTGAGGTTGCATGGCTTGGTGTCTTAGCAGAGGTGAGAACACAGATGGAGAAGCAGATTGCGCGTGGGTGTATTGGGATAGCCCAGGTTATGCAGTGGTAACAACTCCAAAATATCAGTGGTTTTAAAACAGCAAAGGTGCATTGCTTGCTTGTGCTGCATGTTTATCAGGAGTTGGCTGGAGACTGGGAAAGGGTTCTGCCCTATATCCAGTCTCATGGTTGTTGAGAGAGAATCTGGCTAATCATGCACTGGCCACTTAAAGCATCTGCCCAGGAGCCTGTACTTCATATCCACTTGCACATCATCATTAGTGGTGAGTCCCATGGCCACATCTGCTTTCAGTAGGGTGGAGTTGTTCCATCTTCCTGTAGGCCAGGAGTATGACTCCAATTACTGTTATACTGGGAGATTTGGGAAGGAAGCATGACCATTTATATTTACGTTGAGATAGTTGAGGGAAATTCAGTCTAGGAGTTAGAAATCTAGGCTTGCACTTTGAGGCAGAGAGTCAGTGCTAGAGAAATAGCCTACGGAGATTTCAATGTAGCAGTCATAAATCATGCCTCAGGCATGAATAACATTGAGCAGGAGGGAATAGAGCCAGTGCTACTGATGCTAAAAGATCAAGGTTAATAAGTTTGTGGTTAAAAGTGTTTCAACCCCTAAAATATTTTTTAAACCAGCTCATTTAAACTTTCAAGTAATTTTACCTGAAATTTGGCATAGGGGTTGAATTAATCTCTTAACTAGGATTTAGCTTTGTTAAGACACCAAAATTGCTGACTTGCATTTAGTAATTTAAAAGGTGCCCTTAGATTTTGCAGTTAGGATTTCATCCAGTTTTCTGACAGCAGGAAATAAAAAGTATTGCAAAGAATAGCCATTGTAGTTTGAACAGAAGATCATTTATAAGTTGATTGATACTGATGGCTGAGTACTCTGTAAATTAGAATACCTTTAACATTTTTCTAATGGGCTGTGCCTCTGACAGCAAGATGTTGGCTTAACCTAGCTGTAATGATATTTTTCTGTAGCTCCAAATTCTGGCAAAGGGAGGTAGTTACTAGCACTTTCTCCTGCTGGCTGTGTTCATATATCAGACCTGCTATTTCTATTGTCCATTCTTTAAAGGTTCTTACGCTTTTTCCTACCTGACCTCCATAACGCTTTACCCCTAAATTACTCACTCTATAAACTTTGTATGTAGACACGTGATTTTCCAAACTCTTCTCTTTTAGATGATGTATTTAACAGGAAAATGAAAACAAACCTGGCTTAATACATGTCACTGTTATATCTTTGAAGGAAACTTTGATGAATTACTCTAGTAGTCATTGTGACATGATAATTCTGGTCTTCATAGTCAAAGTGAGCAAGTGTTCATTGAACTTCCACAAGGGGTAATCAACAAGTTCACAGAAAATGTATATTCTGAAAAAACTATGCTTGGATCCCAAAAACCTTTTGCACCAAATTAAATTTCTAATTCCATTTTTTATTAATCTTTAAAAAAAATCCCTTCATACTTTTTTGATAACACTACCTGTGAATGTGTAAAACCATTTTTTTAAGGGAGCTGTAGCTACCTTCTTGACACAGTCAGGTGAAACTATTAAAATTAACTGTTTTATATTTCCCAAATAAGCAAAGCCATTGATGTTTACTCATGAGTGATTATTAATGTTTATTGAGGACTCATTTTGGTGCTTGCTGTTGTACAACACTCTGTATCTCTTATCTCTTACTTCTCTCAGTAGCCCTTTGGTACAAGGAATCATCTGCTCAAGATCACATGGTTGGAAACTGGAGAAGCTAGTAGCTGAGATGCTTCTAGAGCCTGTTCCTTTTGACCCTAGCTTGCCTCTCCCGATTCTTGGGCCAACACGGAGTTTTTCCTAAGTCATATTATACATTTCAAAATTAGTCTTTTTTTAGTTTTTCCTAATTCATATTATACATTTCAAAATTACAGTCTTTTTTTTCAATCATCTTTATTAAAAATTGAGCCACTACAGGCAAAGGTACCAAGGACAGCCGCTAATTGAAGTGAAGAGAGTCACAAGATGCTCTCAATACTATTAATAGAGGTTGGGAATGAAACTGGACATTGAGGATTCCTAACTGGAGATTTTTTATTTACATGTTCATTGTCTCCCAGCAAGAAACACTTAGGGTGGAAAGTGATATATAACAGCAAAATAAAGAACTGTTTTCATTCCATCTTGGCATTTAAAATCCTTATTCCCAGATTGTCCTCAATGGTACATAAATACATATGAGATTTTATACACAAATCCATATATATGGTGAGACCTTCGCTTCTTGGGCTGGGGCTTGAAGAAACTCCAGGCTTCTTTCCAGAGAGCCTGTGCTCCTAGTGTCATGTGCTACGTAGCCAATACCTGTAGTCACATCATTTCGCTTAACTGAGGAGTAGCATGTTTTATGTTATAGTGAATTAGGAAATGCTATGGAAACCAGGCAGAAATAGACTAGTGGTATCAAAAGGTGCATGTAAGAACACAAGAGACCAAACACATAGGCTCCCATATAGAGAGATAAACCCCTCCCCATCAGTACATATCTGTACCAGTCAATATTTTGACATGGTTTATCGATTGCAGCTTTGGCAGCAATTCTTGCTTAACTTCTTGGAGAGCTGATGAAAGACAAATGGACGTAGGTATAAGCAGTTTTTTTTTTTTTTTTTCTGTAGTTTCTAAGTGTTCATGGACACTGCCAGAAGCCAAGGATGCAGACCTTGGGCTACAGTGTTCTGACATCACATGGTATTTGAGTGCTGCCTGGAGAGTACAGCTGCTGATGTTATTAAGAATGGAGAGGCACACCTATTTAATTTATTTAAAAATCTTCAGTGTACTAGATAGCATTCAACAGGTGGTGATTTTATCCGTGAGGCAGTGGGAGAGGTGATAGTACTCAGGGTTGGGAACTGATAAGAGATTTCTCAAAAATGGAAATGCATGGAATTCACACAAGTCTGATTTTGCTTTGCTTACATTCTTTCCCATAAAATAGCAAAGAACTTAACCCTACTTCATTTAGCCAACTCAGAGGCTTGCAACTGTGGCCGATGGTTCTAATTGGGTCTGCTACCTGTTGCAGAAAATGAAGTTTTGTTAGAATGAAGCACACTGATTTGTTCACACTGTGGCTGCTTTTGCCCTGTAGTAGCTGAAGTGAATAGATGTGACAGAGGTCATGTAGCCCACAATCCTAAAATCTTCAGTATTGGGCATCTGACAAAGTTAATCAGCTCTTGTCCTAAGCCATCTGTTCTTACCCAGTTATCTTTGAGGCTAGGATTGTTCACTTATGTGGATAAAAGTATAAAGATTATGCAAAACTGATGTGCATGTGATTGATCTCATGTACACTCCTTTAACAGTGGATTAATAAATGATAGATATTTGAAAATGGGCCAAAAGAGACCAAAAATAAACTCCATCACTGGGTAGGTTGAGTGATGACTTTTGATGTGGGCATTCCCCATTGGAGTGTGAGTTTGAGTCTTAACTACTCCAGTCTCCATCCAGATCCTTGTTAATGTGCCTGGGAGAGCAGCAGAAATGCTGAGTGCTTGAGTTTCTGTTACCCACATCTGGGAGATGTGGATGGAGTTTCTGGCTCCTGGGTTTAACCTGGCCCAGTTCTAGCCATTGCAGCCATCTGGGGAGTGGATCAACGGATGCAAGATCTCTGTGTCTATCATTCTGCCTTCAAATAAATAAATCTTTAAAAAAGAAATACAGAGCAGTAATCTCCCTTATCCATGGTTTCACTTTCTGTAGTTTTAGTTACTTGTGGTCATCTGCAGGTACAAAAATATTAAATGGAAAATTCAAGAAATAAATAGTTCCTAGGTATTAAGTCACTGTAGTTCTGGGTAGCATGATGAAACCATGCCATCTATCTTGCTCCATCCTTCCCAGGATATGAATCGTCCCTTTGTCCAGTGTATCTGCGTTGTATATGTATCCGACTATGAGGGACTTAGTAGGTATCTAGGTTATCAGATTGGCTGCCAAGGTATCAGTGTTTTTATTCAGGTAACTTTTGCATAGTAGCCTAAAGCTATGTGCCCAGTGTCCACATCATTCATTTCACTGCATCTCACCATGTAGGCATTGTATCATATCACATCGCAAGAAGAAGGGCAAGTATAGCGCACTAAGATATTTTCAGAGGTGGGGATAGTTTCCAACCTCTGAGCTGGGTAAATGAGTTAGGATAAATTCATCACATTCATATAACTTTTATTAGAATACATTGTTACAGTTCTATTTTGTTATTCTCTATCAGTTTTGTCATAAAAATAAATATATATGTACAGGAAAAGTCATGATGTACAGTTACTGTTTGCCATTTCAGCCCTCCACTGGGGATCTGGGAACCTATACCTCACAGATAAAGGAGAGCTGCTGTGTGGCAATTTTGTTTTATCATTTGACCATATTATCTGTTTACACAATGGCAAATGTTTGTCCTAGGCTAGGTTCTCTAGTGCCCTCCCAGTATACTTAGCCAATTCAGGCTAAATTGTTGAAACAGTACATGCCATAGAATCAGGAAAGCAAAACCACCTCAGTAATATCCTAGAGTGAATTTCAACGACGTAGCTTCTAAGTTGTGTGGTTTCTTGGTTCATCCATAACACAATCCTTTATTAATGTGATTATCTATAAGAATAATAATAATGTTTGAAGATGCCTGTGATGTGTAAGGCAAATGGAAGGAACAAAGAAATACAAGCCTCTAGTCTCCTATGATTTAACAATTCTGTACTTTACCTTTGAGTGCTAGAGTTATATCATTTTTTAAAACAACTCTTCCAGTAGATTTGGAAGATTTAAAGAGAACTACATCTGTACCATTCTTGACAAGTAATTATTACTTATTGCTTTCCTGTAAAACAAATATGTTCCAATTTTCTGGGCTTCACCCAGAAAATTAATAAAAAGAAACATTGATAAAAGAAAAATAGGCATTAATATGTATGTATTTTCTCTTTCAAAAGGCTTACATTTCCGTAGAGCCAGGAAATTTGTTTATAATGTGGAATGAAAGTATGTGTATCAGTAGGACTTCCACTTAGAAGTTTACTTCATGAATTATTTTCTTTAATAAGTCTTTAAATGCGTAAAAGTAAAATTGGAAATAGAGAATTTAGTTTAATATTTTGGTATATAGATAAGTTAACTCATTTCGTAGTATAAAGCTGTATATTAAATTTCAACCAGAAAAGTCTTACATTTGATAGTAAATATTTTACTTTGGCTTAAAGATGGCAGCACGGTTTGTGCGTTAAATGTGAATGACCTGTCAGAAGCCCACTCCCAGCTTCCTGCTGAATGTGGATCAGCTGATGGCAGTTGCTGTGAGACACTGCTGTTGTGCTGCTTGCCACAGGAACAGCATCTATAGTTTTAAAGGCAGCAGAGTTGCATATCATTAGTGTTCTCCATGTATACTGTACAATCAGGGCCATTGATGGCTTCTGGCAGTTGAGCCTGCTGGGATGATATATACAGTAAACGGCGCTTAATAAGATACTGCTGCCCAGAGACTGTTTGGAGGTTGTGCCTGGTTACGTTCACGAGCGTTGGATTATTCTGTTTCTGTTCTGCACAGAGAGTGTCATCATCCCAGTGTCTTGAAAATTTAACTCCCACGTTTACATACCTATAATAATTACAGGAATTGCAAGGGATTAATAAAAAAGGTGTCAGTGGAAGCAATAATCATCAGCTTAGGAAACCTTGTCTGAATCATACTGATGAGCCCACACTCTTAGCCAAGTAGGAACCTGTGAAACATTGGTACCACATTGATCAACTTCTTGTTGTTTGATTGTTTTGGAAGTAGTTGTTCTTTTGAACTACGGCATCTGGCTTGTACTCCCAATTGCCTGTTGTCCCTGTGTGTGAAGTTGGAAAATAAGAACTTTTTCAGTTTCCTCTCATGGAAGATCTCAGCATCCGCATTTGCCTAGGGTGGTGCCAGCTCACGGCTCATGTCTTAACACAATTAAAATAATTAATTAGCATAGTGCCTTTTCTCTTTCATTCGCACAAGGGACCTGGCTTGGGCAATGTATAATTATAATTGTTGTGGGTGAAATGGAGATAATACTTCCTTCCTCATCTGGTGATGATTAGCTGAAATCACCTGGAATTGAATAGTGTGATTCTTTTGGTTATAAAAATGAACATATCAGGGCCAGTAATGTGGCACAGCATATTAAGTTGCTGACCTCATATGAACACTAGATTTGAGTCCTGGCTGCACCACTTATAATCCAGCTCCTTGCTTATGTGCCTGGAAAAGCAGGGGAAGATAGCCCAAGTACTTGGACCTCTGCCACCCATATGGGAGACCCTGAAGAAGTTCCTGACAACAGCCCTGGCTGCTTTGGCTTTTTGGAGAGCAAACCAGCAGATGGAAGATCTCGCTTTGTAACTCTGTCTTTCAAATAAATCTTTAAAATTTTTTCAAAAAATCTTTAAAAATGAAAATACTGTTACTGCTGATAACCTTGAATACTATAGTAATGTTGAGCAATTATTAACACACACACACACACATTATGGGCAAGTTGCTATCCAAGAAATGGAGAGTCCATTTTGGTAACTTTTTTAAAAAATTTTATTTTATTTATTTTTTTATTTGAAAGGCAGAGTTAACAGAGACAGGAGGAGAGGCAGAGAGAAAGAGATCCTCCTTCTGCTAAGTCACTCCCCAAATGGTTGCAACAGCTGGGTATGGGCTGGGCAGAAGCCAGGAGCCTGGAGCTTCTTCCTGGTCTCCCATGTAGGTGCAGGGGCCCAAGGACTGAATTACCAGGCACATTAGCAAGGAGCTGGATCATAAGTGGAGCAGCTGCATCTTGAACTGGTGTGCCTTTGGGATGCTGGCATTGCAGGCAGAGACTTAACTTTTTATGCCACAATGCCAGCCCCTTGGTAACCGTTAACCGTGTATTATTAGTGAACACTAGCTCAATTTTGAAAAGGTGGTGTGTAAATTGTCGAAGATTTCTACTACACAACCCTGTGTTTCAATTTCCTCCTCTGTTATTTGAATTAATTTGTAGGCTGTGGTACCCTGGTGACTGAGCATTTAAAAGTCAGAGCATTTCTGTTGAAGAGCAGCATGCGTTTACCTCAACATTACATTTCCTGGAGTAACATGGTTCTACTACTGAAACAATCATTTGTGAGAGTGATTTTTATCATGCTGCTAGTGCCTTAAGTGTTTTCACTAGAAAAATGAATTTAGCTTAATACCATGTGGCTTGATTCTGGGATTATTTTATATGCTAATTAAATGTTTATGATTAGCTATAGGAATTTTAAACTCTTTAGGAGGTAGAAATGATTTGTTATGCTGTAGTAAGATGATTGAGTATTAGAATCCTACAAGACAAAATCATATTTACACCTCGAACTTGGACTATTTAAGCTAGAAGTCTTGAGCTTTAACCAGTCTACTTGATAGCTTTCATTGGGAGATTTCTGTTCTGTGTTTATAAAGTCAAGAAATTATTAACTCACGAATTCTAAATATTGTCATATGCAGTAATTTTGATGACTTTAAAATTTATGCCATTCATTTTCTTCTTTCATTGTTTTTCAAATAACAAACTGAGTGATGCTATAGGGGAGTAGTACCCCCATTTGGGTGCTGTCAGTCATCATGAGAAACTGTTTGTACACTGCTGTCACGTATGCTGTTTATGAATAGATTTCTATTCATGAAAGATGGTCAGGAATGCCTCTTACAGTTCTTTGACCTTTCTCTGTGTGTGATCCTTAATGAAATTTCTATATCCTTTAAGAATTCTGTCATTCACCTTTTTTATTGATGGATGTAGATTCCTCACCTGCATCTATTAGTCTGCACAGGTGGTGATGCCTGCCTCCAAGCAGATTCCCAGCAGGTAGTGAAGAGACAATGTGAGGAGGTCGGGTTGGATGTCCTGAGCTTGGGTTTGTGGCACAGCCAGGTGGAGATGTCTCCCAGGCAGCTGTTTGCTGTCTGGGGCACCTGGAGATTGCTGAAAGAATCTCCTCCAGACAAGTGACAGATCCAGATTAAAGGTTGCGAAGGTGCTGACGTTGTGGCACAGTGGATAAAGCCAGCCATCCCTTATGGGCTCCAGTTTGTGTCCCAGCTGCTTCACTTCTGATCCAGCTCCCTGCTAATAGCCTGGAAAAAGCAATAGAAGATGGCCCAAGTGTTTGGGCCTCTGCACCCATGTGGGAGACCTGGAAGAAGTTCTTGGTACCTGCCTTTGCCTTGGCCCAGCCCTGCCTGTTGGGGCCCTCTGGGGAATGAACCAGCAGTTGCAAGATCTCTCTCTCTCTCTCTCTCTCTCTCTCTCTCTCCAACTCCTTCAAATAAATAAATCTTTTTTTAAAAAAAATGGGAAGGAAGGCAGATAAGCTTCTAGGAGGAAATGTTACCTGTGCTGTGTGGTCTTCAAGGACAGATGGGAACTGGTCAGCTATAGAGGATCTGCTGTGTTTTCCTTTATCTCTCCATACCTCTTATCCAGATGTGGCCTTCTGTTAATCTTTGAAAGTCATATCCTTTTAAATGTTTGTACCTTAAGAACCATGCGTTCAATGTAGAGTTGTCTGAACCAGCCCAACTGGGAAAGGGGATGGGGTTTTTACCTTGCTATTACTAGCATGGAAGGAGCTGAAGTGAGACTGGGCACTGTTAGGTGCTTGGGATTCCCAGGGATGGGTTGTCCAGCTGGTTTTAGTGTGATCTCTTTTCTTTTGGGACATATTCTCTTGATAATTATCCCTTATGTGATAATTATATCCGAATCAGAATACATCAGGAAATTCCTAGTTACTCACAAATATGCCGTGGAATTGTTGCTGTGCTTTGCTATTTGGCATGACCATAGAGTCACCTCATTGGAACCACAGAAGGCCTTTTATTTTGCCACCCAAGCCAGATAATTGACATGTGTACAGACTAAGGCTCAAAGAGCCATTGTCATGGAGCTAACACACAGCAAGACTTGAGACCCCAATTCTGACCACTATGCTGTTTGTACACAGTAGATTACCTTTTAAGACTTTATTAATAGCTTTTTGAGGAATAGTTCATAACCATAAAATTCACCCTTTCGAGCTACACAGTTCAGTAGCTTTTAGTAAATTTACACAGTTGTGCAGCCATCACTGCTGTCTTATTCCAGAGTATTTTTGTCACTAGTAAAAGAAACTTTGGATCCATTAATAGTCACTCCTCCTTCTTCCCCCTCTGTATTGCCTGGCAACCACTAAACTCTTCTTCTATGTGGACATTTTGCTTATCCTGGACATGTTGTATATACAGAATCATACAATATGTGGTCTTTTTTACTGGCTCCTTTTACTTAGCCAAATATTTTCATGATTAAGCATATTATAGCATGTATAAATAATTCCTTAGTTTTCATGGCTAAATAATATTCCATTACGTGAACCTAACCCATTTTATCAGCTGGCAGATATTTGGATTGGGCTGTTATGAATACTGGTGATAGGAACATTTGTGTCCAAATTATTGTATGAACATTTTTTTTATTTCTCTTGGATATAAGAGTCTGGGTCTAATCTATATGCAATTATTTAAGGGACTACCATACTGTTTTCTAAAATGTGCTGTTTTACATTCACACAATATATAAGATTTCAATTTCTGCACATCCTTATTTTCTGTTTTGATTTCATTCCTTGCAGCAGGTATGAGGTGTTATCTTACTGTCATCTTGATTTGCATTTCTAATGACTAATGATGTTGAGCATCTTCTCATTTACCTGTTGCTGTTTGTGTAACTTCTTTGGAGAAATGCTTCCTGAAAGTGTTTGCTCTGTTTTAAATTGGGTTATTTATCTTTGTTGTTGAGTTGTAAGAGCCCCTTGTGTATTCTGGATATAAACCCTTCACCAGAGAAATGTCTTTGCAGATATTTACTGCCATTATGTGGGGTATCTTTCACTTTCTTGATAGTATCATTTGAAGCACAAAAAATTTTTATTTGGTGAAGTCCAGTTTATTTTTGCCTTTTCCCACTTGTGCCTTTATTTCACGTATAAGAAACCTTTGCCAAATTCAAGGTGATAAAGATTTACTCCTAGAGTTTCCAAGAGTTTTATAGTTTTAGTTCTTACATTTTGGTCTTGGATCCATTTTGAGTTGATTTTTTTGTATTGATAACTGATAACTTTAATGATGAATCATCTGTGTTTTTCAGCTGTTTTAAGTATTTCTGATGTTTCAGTCCATGTGAAATTACATGAAAAGTTTCAAGAAAAACTTTATATTTTTCATCTTTCTCTGTCTTATGTTTGGCCCTTTGGGGGAATCTACTTACGGACATGGAGTGATTCATTTTAATTTTTTTTAACCTAGTGCTATTGTGAATTGAAGAATACACATATTCTCTTTTACAGTAGCAAATACAAGTCAGTGTAGTGCTGAAGGCTCTTGCTCTGTTAACCTGAACAGTTGGTCTCTGTTCTAGAACAATATCTTCATTTTCTGAGAACATTTGTTTGGGATCTTTCAATGAAAGCATCTCTCTTCCCATCAGCCTCTTATCTGCACAATGAACAAAGCTGCCGAGGAGAGGGCAAAAGCTTAAGACATGCAGGTGACTGGGAGTCCGCCACATCCCGTAGGCTGTGAGTGCTGAAAATCAACATCAAACCAGAGCTGAGCCTGGTCAACGTCACAGTCTGTTCTCCTCCTCGAGTAATATGCCATCGAGTTTTATGAAAAAGACATGGTTTTAAAAATTTTTTTGTATTATGACAGGATATTTTTCTCATTCTTTAATGTTTCATTCCACATTCAGTGACGTTGCTTCTTGTCAATAGCATGTCTTAAAATTAAATGTCAAAATCTCTTAAAAATTTACATTGTATTAGAAAGACCTTCTGCCATCATCAGATATCACATGTTAAATAAAAATTGAAATGCAATTTTTGCAATGAGTCTCATTAATCGGTATTTTTTAATTATTTTGGTTCACTTTGCTTTTCATGTTAAAAATTTTTGTCATGAATAGTGTAGTTTTACACTTCTTGGTAATAAATGTAAAAATTGAGAACCATCTGATAAACACTGCCATAGTTGTGATATAAAGGGTAATGGATATTATATAAAGCCATAAACTAGTTTACTTAGCAGTGTTAAATAGAACAGATTTGCATTGGAATTTTTTTTTTTTTTTGGTTTCAAGGGTAGATCAATAATTATTTTCATGTAGCAGCTCAGTAATTTGGTGTTTGACACAGCCGCGCCTAACACTTCAGAGGGATTTTGACTAGGAAAACAAATTACAGTTTGCACCTGCTTTGAATATGCCAGCAACAGCTTCTAGCCACATGGGGTTGCATTCTGTGGCTAGTTGTGAATTGCTTGGAACTGCTGTTGCAGTAACCTTCCCAGGGACTTAGTTGGCTGCACCCAGGACAGGAAGTTTGCTGTCTTTTGGAATGTAGCAAAAATATTGGCATATTGTTTCTGCAGATGACTTTAGGGGCGTTTTTCCTTTCTTGCAGAGTTGGAAGTGTGGGCTGTAAATGGAGAGATTTGCCATGTGTGTTGTCTGGTGTCCAGAGAAGGAGCTCTTTGAGATTCAGATCTGATTACAGAAACAGGGAGTCAAGCTGCAGTAAGGGGCTGCTTTTGTTTCTGGTTATAAGGGAAAGTATGTTTACGAGATGCGTGTGTCTGGGTGATCAGTCATTTCATACTAGCAGAAGACCCGACCATACAAGTGTAAGTAACATGCTTGGGTACGGTAGGTATTAGCAGCTCTGCTCATCTGCTCTGACTTTGTTTCAAAAACAGTCTTCTTGATTGCTAGGAACACTTCACATTGGCTGAGGTTTTACTTGCTACCACGTAGTGTGCTTTGTTTAACTGTTATTCAATCCTCCTAACAACTATAGCAGAGTGAAGTACTGATGTTAGCTCCATTTTTCAGGGAATTCTGGAGGCTGTCATTGAAGTCTTATTGCCAGTCCACACATGACCTAAGTTTTCACCCGAATTTGGGGAAACAATAAAAATACTCTTAGTTAAAATATAGTTTTCTATATATTTAAATATTTATGATCTGAGAACTTGTTTCTATACCTCTAGGCTTTCTTATAGGGTCTTTTTCTCCCAGAAAAAATAAGGAATTAGTGTCCTGGCATCCCTTTAAGGCTCTGAGACAACTTCTGCTAACTATGATGGGAAGCTCTGTATTAAATCTTAAGAAAGCCTCCGTTGTAAGTGGAACTGTTATTTTATATATGCTTAATAAAGGGGGAAGAGATGACAGACTCTAACATAGCTTTTTAACACATAAAATTGCATTTCATGCTTGTTAAATAACCTCTTGGAGACATACAGACATCGATTTTTCATTCTTGGGCCCAGTTCAGCAACAATATGTACGTGAAGGAAGAGTTCCCTAAGCTCCTTTCCATTCACAGCTGAACTCTTGGGCGTGGCTTTTCCTCTCGGCCGTGCAGGTCATCCTCCTCCTTCTGCACAATGTGGTCCTCTGTGCCACCCGGAGCATTGTTGATGCAGCGTTGCTTAGGAATGCCACTGCTGTCTCCCGGATTTTCTTCCAGGCTGCCAGCAGCCATTCGACAGCTTTAATGTGTGTGCATGCTCAAGCAGTAAGGAAACACCACAAACCCCCCTTGGCAGCGGTGACTGTAAAATACATCCCAGTTTTGGAGATTTATCTTGGAACCAAAATTTAGTATTGTAATGTTAGAAGAGGTAAAATCAAGTCCCAGACTTCTTGACTTCATTACCTGTAATGAGGTTTATCATTCCATTACCTGAATGTGCTTGTGCTAATTATTACTAACGGTAAGGAAGTACAGACAATGTACTAATTATGGTGTTAAGCAGAGCTGGTTGGTAATTCTGTCTTGAGAATTTGGCCTGGGGCAGGTCGGAGGGTTGGAGGGTGGCGTTATAGCACAGTGGGTTAAGCCACTGCTTGGAATGCCAGCATCCCATAGCAGAGCACTGGTTCCAGTCCTGCTGCTCTAATTCTGGTCCAGCTCCCTGCTAATGTGCCTAGGAAAGCAAAGAAAGATGGCCTAAGTAGGGTGTCCCTGGCACCCACATAGGTGACCCAGATGGAGTTCCAGGCTCCTGACTTTGGCCTTGCCCAGACCTGGCTATTATAGCCATTTGGGCAGTGAACAGTGGATGGGAGATATCTGTGTGTGTGTCTCTCTCTCTCTTTCTGTTGCTCTGCCTGTCAAATAAATTAATTAAATAAATTGTTAAAAAAAAAAAAAAAAGAGGGGCGGGGAATTTGACTTAGGAAATACCCATAGCCAGGGAATCTGAAGCTAAAATATCACGACATAGAGAAGAACCAAAAGCCCATTGTACCATGTAGAACTTGGGTGATCTTAAACACTTTGTTAACTTTCTGTGCATGCTTTTCTTCTTCTGTAAAAAGGAAGGGTGATAATTATCACCTGAGGGCTTTTTAATTTAATGAGTTAATATCTGTGGAGCCTTTAAAATGGGGGCGGGGGTGGTAAGGGTGAAGCCTGTGAGATCATCTGATCTGGCCCTGCCAGGCCAAATGCAGATGGGACTTTAAAGTCAGTAAATCTTTAACAGGCTCATTTTTAAGTTGATCATTTTGTATGGTCCACAAAATGATGTTATAAATATCTAGGTGGCCCTTGGCGGAAAAAAAAAAAAAAAGGATTCCCCACCCCTGCTAAAGCATTTCTTGATATGCTAGAAATTGATATAAATTTTGAGGCCAGCATGTGGCACAGTAGGTTAAGCCTTCACCTTCAATGATGGCATCCCATATCAGAGTGCTGGTTAAAATCCCAGCTGCTCTGTTTGCTGTCCAGTATTTGAATATTTGGATATCCAGTATTTGCTCCACTTGCTATCCCAAGTATTTGGCCTCTGCCACTCTTACAGAAGACCAGGATAGAGTGCCTAGCTCTTGGCTTCCGCTTGGTCCAGACCTTGCCGATGTAGTCATTTGGGGAGTCAGCCAGCAGATGGAAGATCTGTCTGTTTGTCTGTCTCTTGCTCTGCCTTTCAAATAAATGCTCTTTTAAAAAATGATATTAGTGTCAAATAAATTAGTAAACAAGTGACTGATATCATCAAGAAGTTAGGAATAAGCATAGCAGGCAAGCCAGCAGAGGGAGGAGAATGGCTTAGATGCGCAGAAACAGCATGGGGACAGCCTTGTTGGCCATCAGGAATGAGTCAGACTCTAGGCAGCTTCTAGAGCCACCTTCTTCCCTACTGAGGGGCCTAACAGTGGGAATCAGTGGCAGAAGGGGGATGAGGGAAGGGAGCGCGAGAAAGAATGGAGGTCTGTAGCTGATGGTGGCTGGCAATTACTGTTGCAGAGGCTCCACTATCCAACATTGCCCTCACTCAGTGCCATCAACCTCTGACCTCTGGTATTCTTAGCAAAAATATCTTCAGTCTTTAAAATTGTTATTTTTTTAAGACTGTTTGGTCACCCTGTTACCTTGCTACACAGCATTTCCACAGCTTCCTCAATATCTTGTTTTGTCCAGAAATGACCAGGATAAGGCCCAGCATGCAGGGATGTACATCCACTGGGCCCTCTGGAGTTGGAGAGGTTTGACCGGGCTGGAGAAATCTCCGGAAGCTTCGCCTTATCAGAAACAGATTCACCTAAGCAATTGTGGGCAGCTTATCCTTACACAGTGTGCCTGCCTGGACTTCCTATCTGTGGGACAATTCCATGCTTATCTGATGACAACCTAGCATAGAACCAAGATTCCCATTCTCATGTAATCCTGTGTGTGTCCTCTCCTTTCTTGGGGGCCAGAACTCTTTTTTTTCTCTTCTCTGAATGAGTTCTTCATGTTAAATAATTGGAGTTGTGACCGCAGGATGAAGAAGGTGGACTTTAGAGTTGTAGTGACCTGCCCTCCCGTGGCTGGCAAGCCTTCGGAGGATGTCTGTGGAATAGGAACACCTAGTATCTGCTCCAGAGTGCTACCGTGAGCGTCCTGTGCACTTGTGTCCTTTAAGCTCATGGGGTCTTGAAATAGTAGTGTCTGCTCAAAGAAGGCATTAAAACTTGGTTGGAATTAGAGTGGTGGCATGGACTGGGAATCAGCTGGGAGCCTTTTTGAAGCCCCGTGTACCTCTCCCTCCTTGTCCTTAAATAAGCCACTGTTACTCCTGGGAGTAAGTGTAGAGGGACAGAAAGCAAAGCTGTGTCGCCTCCCTTCATCTTCCTCCACTTCCTGAAGCACCTGTTTGCAGGACTGTGCCTCCAATTTAGGCCCCCCTCGAGGCAGCTGCACTCTTATTTCTGGGTTAATTCCTTTAAGACATTTATTGGCAGTCACAAGTATCTTGAAAGCAATCTTGGAAGGTGGGACTATAATAGTTTTCATTTTATGGATAAGAAAACTGAGATTCAGCAGTTAGGCCACTGCCCAAAGATAAAAGATAAGCACCATTATATACTTCTATCAGCGGAAGTGCTTTGTTTTCATGTTGAAGGTAACTTATCAGAATGAGAATTTGACATGCTTTTGTCCTTCATGCTCCTTTATCAAGGGTTTTGGAAAGAGTGGAGGGTGTCCCTGCCCCTTACCCTTCCCTCCCTATAGGTCACAGCTCCCTGAGGGGAGGAGTCAGTTTGGTAATGGTTTCAGCTGCCTTGGGCAGAAGGGACCTGTGGAGGAGCTAGCTGTCATCACTGGAGCCAGGCAGGCGGCCAAGGTGAGGACAGTGTGAGGACTTAGGGAGACCTGCTGAAGGAAGTTCATGGATTGTAGCCATCAGTTCCCAGGGCTGCTGCACATCTCAGGACTGTGGCTCACATGACAGGCTAGCTTTATAGCAGCGCAAAAAGACTTTCACCACTAGATAAAACCTGTTTATTTTCAGCTTTTGTTCATATAATATATTGTATGCTGTATACTCTAATATTTCTATTTATCTTATATTTTTATTTATTCGTTTGAGAGAGGCAGACTGAGGTCCCATCTGCTGTTTCACTCCCCAAATACCTGCAACAGCTAGGTCTGGGCCAGGGCCAATGTCAGGAGCTGGAAACACAATCCAAGTCTCTCACATAGTTGCAGGGACCCACTCACTTGAGCCATCCCTACTGCTTCCCAGGGTCTAAATTAGCAGGATGCTGGAGTGAGGAGCTGGATCCAGGAATCGAACCCAGGCACTCCAGTACGGGATGCAGTCATCCCAACTGCCAGGGCTAAATGCCCACTCCCCTTTTGCAAAGTACAGAAATGGTAGCTAAAGTTAATTTGTTTCCTAATATAAAAAATATATAAAAATATAAAAATGGAGGGGTATGGGGTCCTCATAATTTTGATGGAAGCAGTAATTTTGGTCAATGAATTATTTTTCTGTTAGGTGTGGATAGTGCTGGGCTGTGGTTAGTTTGAACTACTGGGTATTACTTTACCATTTTAAAGAGAACAGTTCAACTGTTTTTAGATGAAGTATCATAAAAATAATAAACAGTGCTTCAAAGTAAGCTCAGTCTCCCTAGTTGAAGAAGGTGAAGAGCATAAGAATTAAATAAAAGCACGTTTCTAAGTAATTTAAATTGGAAACATTGTCTAAAATGTCCATTTTCTGGTACTTATGTTGGATTTCGAGACCAACCACAGTAGCATCATTTCTCCCATTTTCCTTTGAAGCCACCTTGTTTGTTTTCTGTAGGTAAAGCTGTTTCCATGGCCGGAGGCTTCCTCAGTGGCCTTCATTTGGGGGTTTTCAGTTACTTGACTGTCATCATCCTTGGTGCTCACTTCTTTATCTCTAAGGGCTCCTAGAAATCAGTTTCCACGGGCATCTCTGGCCTGGACAACACCAGAGACCTTGAAATACCCCTGGAATGTTTGTAGACCAGAAGTTGCCTCTCCTCTCCTTTTCTAGTATAGAACCGCTTTCAGTCACGGTGTTTAACCCTTTACTAGTGTTCTCCTTCAGTACCCCACACGATACAGCATGCTGGGCTCTCACTAGGTGATGAGCTGACCCTGTCCTCGTCCTACGGCGGAAGGGGCAGCAGGAGGAAGCAAGCACAAGAGGTGGTGTATGTGTGCTTCTCAGAGTCTTTGCTGAGTAATGGTTGAAATATAGCTGGTGCCCAGTGTGTCCTGGCTCTGTCTGCTGCTATTTTCACTGCAACACATTGCTTAGGTTGGTTACTTATTTGTTACCCAGCTGTCACTTTTGTCAGATTACATATCGTTATATAATGGCTTCATAATCCACATGTGAAGGAACCTTGTGCTGTGGTCACTGTCGCTTGACCCACACATTAAAGGCTTACCATGTGCAGACGTGCAGATGGGAGCTGTGCACATCATTTCTCATGGAATTCTGTGATAACCTTTAAAGTCGATTTCACATCCGTTAGCTCAAGAGATAAGGCTTGCTTCAGGTCCCATAGCTAGTAAGCAGTTCAAAGTGAGTCTCTCGATTTTATCAGTTTTAAATCTGCAATGTCAAGTCAACATAAGGTGCTTTTCTTAAACTGCTTGTATTATCCGGCTTTACTATACTTTAAACATAAAATTCAAGGGAAACTGCTGATATGGAAGATAATCTCACTTTCCCTGCTTCATCAGATAATGAATTGTGTAAAAAGAACAACGAAATTTGGCTACAAAGGTCTTTTAATTTTATAACATTTTACCCAGAATTTAAGTTCCCAACTATTAATTTGAAGCTTCTTTTTAAAATTAAACATTTGTTCCAGTGTCTGGTTTTATTTTTACAATTTTTATTTTTCTTTATTTGAGAGGGAGACATTTTCATTCCACTTGTTTACTCTCCAAAGGTTCACAATAGCCAGAGCTGGGCCAGATCAAAGCCAGGAGCCTGGAATGCCAGCTGGGTCTTCCAGTTATTTGAGTTGTCACCTGCTGCCTCTCAGGGTGCAGATTAGCAGGAAGGTAGACTTGGAAGTGGAGCCTGGGCTCCAACCCAGTCACTCCAGTATAGAGTGCAGGCATCCCAACTGGCATCTAAATGATGTGTCAAACGCCTACCCCTTTACATTAAATTTTTAAACAATTCTATTTATTTGAGAGGCAGAGACAGTGTAAGAGAGAAAGTGTGTGGTCCTGCCTGCAGGTTCACTCTCCAAATGCCTACAACAGCCTGGGTTGGGCTAGGCCAAAGCCAGGGCCAGGAACTCAGTCCAGGTCTCCCTCATATGTGGTAGGAATGCAGTGACTTGAGCCATCATCTGTGCCTCCCAGGATTTGCATTAGCAGGATTCTAGAGGCTGGAATTGGAGCTGGAGACGAGAGTCAAAGCCAGACACTTTAATATGGGATGCAGATGTGAGGCAGATTGCCTGCTCCCTGAAGGTGAGAAGAATATAAATAAGTGTCCTCTTCTTACTGTGGTCATTGTTTTTCTTACTTGTGAATCGCTAGATTTAAGCCATTGCAAGTTACACATACAAATGTGTGCAAGATTAGTAAGTCAGAGCTGTGGGGAGCAACTGAGACTAGACTAAATTACTGGAACTAGGACTAATTCTATGCATCTGATCTCCCACAATATGGCGCTGAGAGAGAGCAAACAACTTCTACCCAGCTGCCTTGCCAATTTGACTAACAAGTGGCAGGAGCTGATCCTGCTCATGATTGGAGGAGAGCAGCGTGCTCGGCGTGTGGGCAGCAGAGCGTGGATTGGTGGAAGAGGACTATAAAGGAGGAGGGAGACAACATGCACCAGGAACATCTGAGGAAAACATCTGAGGTACGTCTGAGCAGCCCCTGAGAGAGCCGGCCGGCTGTGTGCCGCTCCTCCGCGGAAGCGGGGAAAGCGGCGGGGGTGCCGCCCCTCCGCGGAGGCGGTGGGGGCAGGCAGCTAACCCAGGACAGCGTCGTTCCTCCGCCAGTGGGGGACCGGCAGCAAACCCGGGAAGGGCCGGGCAGAAAGAACAGCGCAGGGTCTAGTGTCGTTCCTCTGCAAATGGGGGAGCGACAAGAGCTACAGTAGTTGCAGGAGTGTAAAGGTCTAATGATGCTGTGCTCTGTGTTGTTCTACTTAATGCACTTGACCTTCAGAGGTTCTCTGTAGATGGCTCTCTTACGCAGGCTGGTTCTGGGCAGCATCTCTCACAGCCCTTTTCATCTTCCCCAGCCTTGAAGTTCTTGCATGGAAACCACTAATCTAAAACCTCTTCTACCACCATCTTTCCTTTATCATTTAACAAGTTAATTAGTTCTGCCTTACAACATCTTTCTACATATATCATTGTCATCCCCTTTGATCCCTTTCACTCCCTGTTAGCCTCTGAAGTTTTGCCCTTTATCTGAAGAAAATTACTGTTTTCATCAGATGCGGTAAATATAGAGACTTTGAAATTAGTCATACCTGAGATTGAAATTCAGTTCTGCTCAACTATGAAATTTAAGGTACCATTTTTTTAACTTGTAAAAATGGGCTAATGGGCCGGCGTTGTGGCTCACTTGGCTAATCCTCTGCCTGCGGCGCTGGCACTCCGGGTTCTAGTCCCGGTTGGGGTGCTGGATTCTGTCCCGGTTGCACCTCTTCCAGGCCAACTCTGCTGTGGCCCGGGAAGGCAGTGGAGGGTGGCCCAAGTGCTTGGGCCCTGCACCCACATGGGAGACCAGGAGGAAGCACCTGGCTGCTGGCTTCAGATTGGCGCAGCGCACCGGCTGCAATGTTCTGGCCATAGCGGCCACTTGGGGGGTGAACCAACAGAAGGAAGACCTTTCTCTCTGTTTCTCTCTCTCACTAACTCTGCCTGTCAAAAAATGAAAAAGAAAAAAACCAGGGCTAATGATACTTTCCTAACAAGGATTTGCTGATATCATACAGGAAAAACACCGAAAGTACCTGGCACACTGTAGACACTCAAACGTGAATCTGTGTCGCCTCTGTGCTGTACCCCTTCTCAGGTTCCATGTGTCAAATCAGATGTAATAGCTCTTCAGAGGAGGCATGAGATTTATGCCTATAGCAATATCTTTCTCCTTAAATTTACCATGTTTCTTCATTGACCATTTTTTCAAACTCCCCTAGCCCACCTCCCCTCCCCCCCCCTTTTTTTTTGCAAGGCAAGGAGACACAGAGAGCGTGAGGGAGAGAGGGAGAGAGAGAGAGAGAAAGAGAGCAATTTTCCATCTACTGGTTGCCTCTCCAAATGCCCAAATGCCCACAGTGGCCAGAGCTGGGCTAGGCTGAACCCAGAAGCCAGAATATAATCCAGGATTCCATGTAGCAGGAACCTTAGCTTCTTAAGCCATCATGTGGTACCTGCCTCCCAGGATGTGCATAAGCAGGAAGCTGGAATCAGGAGCAAAGCCAGGACTTGAACTCAAGCAACCTGATGCCGGCAGTGGGCATCCCATCCAGCATCTTGACCACTACATCAACTGTCTGCTAACCCAATGTAATTTTTAAGTTACAGTTGCAGCTATTCAGGTACTCCCAAAAGTTTGTGAAAATTGAAGGTAAGGTAAGTTCCTTTTGAGGGCAAAATTTTTTAAAATCCATGTATGATTTTTTTATAATATGTATTTTTACCATTTTTTTTTAAATATACTTGTACTCACCAAACTCTAGACTTTATTTGGGTGTTACAAGTTTTTTTCCACTACTTACAATTTTTTTCTATTTTAATCTGGTATCCTACTCTGCGTTTGGTTATCTTGCTGCCTTAGACTTCTTTAGTTTATGACAAGTCCTCAATCTCCTTGTCATGATTCTGACACCTTAGAAAAATTCTGGTTATGTATTTTTCAGGATGTGGCACGCTGTGATGGTTTCTGACAGCTGTGTTGAGGTTGTGCATTTCTGGGCAGGGCGACACAGAGTCAAACTGATGTGCTCTCTGTAGTGCAATACTCGGGGGGCAGGTGGTGTTCACCTTAATGACTAACTCAAGCTGGTCTCTGCCTTTCTCTCGTGAAAAGTTACTTCTGCTCACTGAGTAGTTAATACACACTTGGGGGGAGAGACTTCAAGCCATGCATATATGCTGATTCTCTTTAAACCTTGCATACTCATTCTAGCATTCAGCTGTGGGTCTTGCCTGTGGCGATGGTACGGTGATGTTCTGGTGGGAATTTTCCATTTCCCGCCTTCCTTCTACATGTATTAATTGGAAGTCTTCTGTAAGGAGCATTGGTCTTCTCCCGTATTTATTACTGTGAATTTGTATCAGTATGACTTGTGAGTATTTATTCTCGGGGTTTAAAATCCAGGTTTCTTCCTCTTTACTTCCTTGCTTGGGTTGCTCCAGCTTTGGCCACGGGGAGCACTCAGTTTGGTTTCCGTGTCCCACAGAATGCCTCCATCTTATTGTTTTTCTAGTACTTTTGTGTTTTCTGACATAAGATACTTCAGGCTCATTTTCTGGTTTTCCTGCCTCAATGCTGGAATCATCTGCTTCTCCAAAAAGCCCTGATTTCTTTTGGAGATCCTTGCATTATGTGTTTTTATTGTGACTGGAATATCATTGTTTCCAGACCTCCCAACTAAGATAGGAAATACCTGTCTTTATAATGACAAGTGTACCCCCTCTCTCTATGTATATATGTACATGTACATGTATAAACATACGCACACATAACATTATATTCTGTATCCATCTATTTGTATATAGACTAAGGAGTTCACACTGTATAACTCTGATTGATATGTAATAGGACCACAAAGTTTTTTTGAAATTTTACTTTGCTTATTTGTAATATTTTTCTCCAGCAGTGAGAAGTTGACTTTCATTATCAAAAACCAGTTGACCATGTTTGGGTGGATCTATTTTTGTATTTTCTTTTCTACTCCTTTGATCTCTGTGTCCACTCACCGATACCACAGAGTCTTGATTATAGTGAGCCTTAAAAGCAGATAGTGTATGTTCTTCAACTTTTTTCTGATTAAAAATTGTTTGACTATTGTAGCTGCTTCCCTTTCCCAGTATATGTGAAAATCAGCTTGTCTATATCTGAAAAAAAAAAACCTACTAGGTTATTAATTATAATTGCATTTATTCTGTGAATGTTCTGGGGAGAATTGACAACTATAATGAGCTTTCAATCCATGAACATGCTATGTTTCTTCATTTCTTTCAATTTCCTTGGAGGGTTTTGTCATTTTCAGCTTATGGATCCAGAACTTACTTTATTAAATTTATATGTAAGTACTTCTTTGTTTTTCTGGACTACTGTAAATGTTATTATATTTTCTTTTTTTATATTTTTGACAGGCAGAGTGGACAGAGAGAGAGACAGAGAGAAAGGTCTTCCTTTGCCGTTGGTTCACCCTCCAATGGCCGCCGCGGCCAGCGCGCTGCGGCCGGCACACCGCGCTGATCCTATGGCAGGAGCCAGGAGCCAGGCACTTCTCCTGGTCTCCCATGGGGTGCAGGGCCCAAGCACTTGGGCCATCCTCCACTGCACTCCCTGGCCACAGCAGAGAGCTGGCCTGGAAGAGGGGCAACCGGGACAGAATCCGGCGCCCCAACTGGGACTAGAACCCGGTGTGCCGGCGCCGCTAGGTGGAGGATTAGCCTAGTGAGCCGCGGCGCCGGCCTATATTTTCTTCCTTCCTTCCTTCCTTCCTTCCTTCCTTCCTTCCTTCCTTCCTTCCTTCCTTCCTTCCTTCCTTCCTTCCCTCCCTCCCTCCCTCCCTCCCTCCCTCCCTCCCTCCCTCCCTCTTTCTTTCTTTCTTTCTTTCTTTCTTTCTTTCTTTCTTTCTTTCTTTCTTTCTTTCTTTCTCTCTCTCTCTCTCTCTCTCTCTTTCTCTCTCTCTTTCTCTCTCTCTCTTTCTCTCTTTCTCTCTTTCTCTCTTTCTCTCTTTCTCTCTCTCTTTTTTTTTTTTTTTACATTTGAGAGACAGAAAGCTCCTGGTGTCTGCTGATTTCCTCTACAACTGCCCACAATGACTAGGGGTAGGCCAAGATCAAAGCTGGGAGCTTGTGGTCTCCCACGTGGGTGGCAGAGTCCAACTACTTGAGCCATCAGTACTGCCTCCTAGAGTCTGAATTATCAGGAAGCTAGAATTAGGATGCTGGTTAAGACGCTTGTACCCCCACATCTGGATGCCTGGGTTCAAGTCCTGGCTCCACTCCTAATTCTAGCTTTTAGCTTGTGTGCACCCAGTGAGGCGGCAGGTGATGGCTCAGGTAGATGGGTTCCTGCCACCCACGTCGGAGACCTGGATTGAGTTTCTGCTCCTGGAATCAACCTGGCCCATTCCCAGCTATTACAGCCATCTGGGGAATGAACCAGCAGATACGAGATCTTTGTCTTGCAAGTGGATAAATAGAATGTTTTTACAAATAAAAACACTTGCAAGATTCTCTTCCTAGTTCTAACACTCTATGGAATTGGTGTTATTGGTGTTATTTTTCTTTATATGTTTGGTAGAATTTGCCAGTGAAGCTAACTAGGCTTTCAGATTTCTTTTCTGTGGAAAGTGATCTAAGTACAAATTTCATTCTGTCCGTAGAAGGCGGTTCATGTTGTCTGTTTCTTCTTCAGTGATTTCGGTAGTTGTGATGTTTTAGAGGTTGTCCCATTTCATCTAAATTGTTTGCGTAAGTGATTCTTAGTGTTACCCGTGGTATTATTATTTATTTATTTATTTATTTATTTATTTATTTTTTGACAGAGTGGACAGTGAGAGAGAGAGACAGAGAGAAAGGTCTTCCTTTGCCGTTGGTTCACCCTCCAATGGCTGTCGCGGCCGGCGCGCTGAGGCTGGTGTACCGCGCTGATCCGATGGCAGGAGCCAGGCACTTCTCCTGGTCTCCCATGGGGTGCAGGGCCCAAGGACTTGGGCCATCCTCCACTGCACTCCCTGGCCACAGCAGAGAGCTGGCCTGGAAGAGGGGCAACCGGGACAGAATCCAGCGCCCCGACCGGGACTAGAACCCTGTGTGCCGGCGTTGCAAGGCGGAGGATTAGCCTAGTGAGCCGTGGCGCCGGCCCTGTGGTATGTTTTTACTGTCTTTAGATCTTCAGCTTTTTAATATTGATGATTTTTGGCGTTCCTCCTTTTTTGTCAGAGTGACTAGAGATTTGTCAATTTTATTGATCACTTCAGAGGATTAATTTTAGAATTTATTTTTCTTTTTTGTTTGGTTTTAATTTCATTTATTCTTTTATTTCTTTCCTCTTAATATTTTTAAATTTATGCCCCTATTTCCTAATTTCTGTATTGGGCTTATTGCCCTTTTTTTAGTTTCTTAATTAGAAGTTCAGATTATTCATGTGAGTCCTTTCTAGATATATACTACAAGCATTTAATGTTACAGATTTATCTCTAATCACTGCTTTCATAGCATCTCACATACACAGAAAATCCAAGGTGTTACAGCTTTTGCTTTTAAGTATCATATGTATTTTAATAAATTAAAAGAGGAAAAACAATCTGTTACAATCATTTATTTACCATTTTGGTTGTCTTTTCATTCCTGGGTTCCTGGTTTCCTTCTGGTGTCATGTCATTTCTATCTGAAGATCTTTCTTTGGCATTTCTTTAGGATAAGAGATTTCTCTCTTCATTTTTCTTCATCTGAGAATGTCTTGATTTCACCTTAATTTGGAAGGATATTTTGGGAGGCAGAATTCTGGATTGACAGATCTTTCTTTCAGGATTTGATAAGTGTTGTTTTATTTCTTTTTGGCCTCTCTGATTCCTTTTTTTAAAAAAATTATGTTTATTTGTATTTAAAAGATAGGAGGAGGAGGGGAGAAAGAGATCCATCTTCCATCCACTGGTTCACTCTCCAAATGGCCGCAATATCTGGGTGGTGAGCAGACCAAAGCCAGGAGCTAGGAGCTTCTTCTGGGTCTCCCCCATGGGTACAGAGGCCCCAGTGCCTGGACCGTGTTCAGCTGCTTTTCCCAGGCCAGCAGCAGGGTGCTGGATCAGAAGTGGAGCAGCTAAGAGTCTAACTGGTGCCCATATAGGAATGCAGGTGGAGATTTAACCTGCTGTGCTACAGTGCAGGCCGAAGCCTTGGTGATTTCTGATGAAGAAATCAATATCATTTGAGTCATTGTTTTCCCATAAATGTCATTCCAATCCAGCTACTTTCCGGATTTCTCTTCTTTGGCTTTTGTATTCAACAGTTTGTGATGTGTCAGAGCATGGATTTCTCTAACCTTATCCTCTGGTATTTCCTGAGATTTATGAATCTGTAATTTTGTACCTTTTGCTAGGTTTCAAAAACTTTCAACCATTCTTTTTTTTTTCTTCTTCTTTCTCTTTGGGCTCTCATGACATGAATATTAGACTTTTGGTGATAATTCTGTAGTGTCCTGAGGACTTGTCTATTTCTTTTCTTTAATCTTTTTTCCTTTCATGCTTATGTTGGATCATTTCTATTGATTTATCTTAAGATTTACTGACTTTGACCTCTGTCTCTGATCTGACATCTGTGTGTACCACCCACTAGTCAGTTTTGGTCTGAGGTAGTGGCCCTGAACCTGTGGCTCGGTTCTCAAAGCATTTGGTAGGTTAAGGTCAGCTCCATGCATGTGGAGCTCAGGAGTTCGTGTGCAGCTTTCTGGGATGACTCTGTTCAACCCCTCCTCTCTGTGATGTCCCTGAGATTTTCTGCTCTTTAGGACCTCCTTCCCAGTCCACTGGCCAAAAAGTCAAAGCTTTGATTTTTTTTTTCCTCTGCCCTGAACTCCCTGCATCCAGGGTCAGGTAGCAAGAGGACAAGAGATCACAAAAAAAAAAAAAAAAAAGGAGGCAACAGTGATTTACCCCATATCCTCGGGGTCATAACTTCTCTGGTCAGGGAGGATTCCCTTCCTGCAGAGTTGTAGGACCCTGCTCAGCTGTTGCCACCACTGTCACTGCCGCTGGATTGTCTGAAGACACCCGTGTGCTGCTGTGTCGCCTTTCTGCCCTCTTCTCCACCCTGCCTGCTCCGGTTTACTTCTTGGAGTCCTCAGAATGGTGCCTTCAGTCCAGGGTTTAGAATCATCTTAGGTGGAGAGACAGGTGCGTCTTATCTGGAACACCAGAAGAATCCTGGAAGGGCTGTGGCTCTTCAAAAAGCTCCAGCCAGGCTGAGGCCCCTGGCTTTCAACATACCTGTTATTTGTTCAGCCTGTTTATTTCCAAGTGTAGAGTTCATTGATCATGAGTTTCTGAACCCATACCCCTGTGAGAAAGGAATTCAGCAGCTAGGATTCAGTATTTATGCACAGGTCTTTTTCTCTAGCATTTTGTTACCAAAGCATTTAACATTTACCAAATACCAAAGCTATTATAATCAGGTCCTTCCGTCGCTGTCAGTGTATTTGTATATGCCATTCATTTGTAGTACATTTGATTTCATTTGGTAAGAGTGTTTTAAAGGTTGGATTTCAAAATTTTAAGATACCAAGAAGTATCAGAGGGTTCTAACACGATTCTATCTTTGATGCATTTTCTGGAGCTGATAGCACTTGAAGTTGGACTTCAAGGCTAGTTGTTTCTTGCACTACCACCTCTCACTTTCTCTCCACCCAGTAACAACTGTTGTCCTTTCTCACCACAGTACTCAGTACCAACATGTGAACACTAATCTAGGGCTTGATTGGCAATTATGTCATGGCACTTGATATACGATATGCTTGATAATTAAAAAGGACAAGACTTTTAAAAAATTCATATGACAGCCATTGTGTTTCAGATTTCAGGTGAAAAATATAGCATAGGTATTTGGAAGCAAATTGTTACCAAATCCTATCCCTTGGTTTCATGTTACTGTACTGTCTATAACCAACCATTATTTCTGGTCTTTCTAGAACCTGTAACCAGTCTTTGTAGTACAGAAAGGGTCAAGTATTTGTCAGGTTTTTTGCTATCTTGGAGGCATACTCCAGATCAGCAGCAATTAGAATTGAAGAATGCCATTCTTCCCCTGCACCAGGAAGGGGTGAGCTGGACAGGCTGTTGATTTACAGTTGAAATTCACCTTTAGTTGGATCAGGGCTTTTCATTAAAGAAGTAAACTGTCCTTTATCAGCATGGGTTAAAATGTTATCAAAGACCCAAGCTGGAAACAGAGCCAGCGGACGCCAACACTCTCTGGCTTTTCTCAGTTCCTATCTTCAAGCTGGAATTCACTCGGGGAATTTGAAGGACTGTGTTATGGATTTCAAAAAATATCATAGAAACACCAGAATGCAGAATGACATGAAGCCTGGCCCTTGAGGGGACAGTGACTGCAGCTGAAGAAAAGATTTGTTTTGTTGAGATTTAGACCTGGTTATTGATCATTGACTCCCAGAGTTGGACATTATTATCCAGAATGTTAAGGTTGTTTTATAAACTGTTTGTATTTGATTCTCATGATAGAAATAATCCTAAGTAGTAGATCATTGGCTCTGAAATCATTAACTTGAGATGGACTATTGTTGGGAAGAGGAATAAATTTCTAATAGATAGTATAGAATGATGTATAGTTTTTATTAAGTTGGTATTGATACAACAAAAGCTCAGCAAAAAAGAAAATTTGAGGAAGGGGCATTTCCCTTTCTTCGATGGAGAGACTGAAAGGTAATATGGGCAAATAGATTAGAGACTCAAGATTGGCATTTTCCTTCTCCTCCACCCACTAATAAAGGAAGATACCATTGCTGTCTTCATATTAGAGAGCAATTTTTTTAACGGGAGGGGCAGCGCACAAAGAAACATAAAGGTCATTCTATAAATGCTTTTGAAAAATGTGAACTTTTGCTAGGGCTTTGAAGATGATACAAACTTGATCTGCTTAATCAGAAAGGAGAATGTAGGACTGTCAAGGAATCCAAGGACAAGAATGCAGCGAAAGATTGACAAGGAACTGAAAAGGTGGAAGATGATCTGACTGCTCAGCATGGGTCACTTGTTCATTCTTGAGCACATCAGCTGTGGCTGGAAATTGATGCATTTACATATAAATGTTACATCTGAGGTTCCTCCTCTACTGGGAAAGAATGACAGATAGTTGTTAAGGGTTGAACTTGATGGAAGCCCCAAAAGTTAGCTGTTACAATACCATATTTAAATTACCAGCTTCTTTTTTTAAAGATTTATTTATTTATTTATTTGAAAGTTAGAGTTACACAGAGAGAGGAGAGGCAGAGAGAGAGAGATTTTCTATCCACTGGTCTGCTCCCCAGATGGCCACAACAGCTGGAGCCACGCTGATCTGAAGCCAGGAGCCAGGAGCTTCCTCCATGTCCCCCATGTGGGTTCAGGGGCTCAGGGACTTAGGTGATCTTCTACTGCTTTCTCAGGCCATGGCAGAGAGCTGGACAGGAAGTGGAGCAGCCAGGGCTAGAACCAGTGTCCATATGGGGTGCCAGCGCTGCAGACGGCGGCTTTACCTGCTATGCCACAGCGCTGGCCCCTCACCAGCTTCTTATAATTAGACTCTAATGGTGTATGGCCTTCAAGAAGATTACAAAATGTATCAAACTTACAAATATAGTGTTTCCCTAATTTTTTCCCTAGAAAACTTTTATTTAAGGTGTACAAATTTAATGCATTTCATGAATACAACTTCAGAAACATAGTGATAGTGCTTGTTCACACTGAACCCACCCTCCAGCCCTCACTCCCTCCTTTCTTCCTCCTTCTCTATTCCCATTCTTATTTTTAGTAAGATCTATTTTTAATTATCTTTATACACAGACGATTAACTCTATGCTAAATAAAGAGTTCAACAAATAGTATGAAAAAAAAAAAACTTCCTCAACAGTTTTTTGATTTCTTCTATGACCCACTGTTCATTCAGGAGCATGTTGTTCAGTCTCCATGTGTTTGCATATGTTCTAGAGATTCTCAAGTTGTTGATTTCCAGCTTCATTCCATTGTGGTCTGAGAAGATGCATGATATGATTTCGATTTTTTTGAATTTGCTGAGACTTGCTTTATGGCTTAGAACATGGTCTATCCTAGAGAAAGTTCATGTACTGCTGAGAAGAAGTATGCATTCTGCAACGGTAGGATGAAAAGTTATGTAGATATCTGTTAGTTCCATTTTAGGTCCATTTGGTTTATAGTGTCAATTAAATCTGTTTCCTTGTTGATTTTCTGTCTGGTTGATCTGTTCATTGCTGAAAGTGGGAAGTGGGGTATTGAAGTCCCCCATTACTGTTGTATGGAGTTCTATGTCTCGCTTTGGATCTATTAACATTTCTTTTAAATAGCCAGGTGACCTGTAATTAGGTGCATATATGTTTATAATAATCACATATTTCTGTTGAACTGATCCTTTAATCATTGCATAGTGCCCTTCTTTGTATCTTTTCACACTTTTTGTGTGAAAATCTATTTTATCTGATATTAGGATGGCTACATTAGTTCATTTTTGGTTTCTGTTAGCATGGAGTATCTTATCCATCCTTTCACTTTCAGTCTGAGTGTATCTTTGTTGGTGAGATGAGTTTTTTTGTAGGCAGCAAATAGATGTGTTTTGTTGTTATTGTTGTTGTTTTTCCCCCATTCTGCCAGTCTGTATCTTTTAACTGGCTAGTTGAGGCCATTTACATTCAAGATGACTATTGATAAGCAATGACTTTGCCCTGCCACATTTTCATAAATATTCATATTGTTCACTTTGGATTTCCTTTGTGCTTTTACTGGGAGATTTTCTGCCTTCACTTTCCTTCATAATGATGACCACGCTTCTGTGTTTCTGTGTGCAGCACATCCTTAAGCATCTTTTGTAAGGCTGGATGAGTAGTGACAAATTTCTTTCAATATCTATTTGTTATGGAAGGTCTTTATTTCGCCTTCATTCATAAATGAGAGCTTTGCAGGGTACAGTATTGTGGGTTGACAGTTTTTTTTCTCTTAAGATTTGGAATATATATCAATATTCTCCTAGCCTGTAGGGTTTCTGATGAAAAGTCAGCTGTGAGTCTAATTGGAGGTCCTCTAAAAGTAACCTGGTGTTTCTCTTGTCATATTTTAGAATCTTTTCTTTATGTTTTACTGTGGAGAGTTTGACTACAGTGTGTCATGGTGAAGATCCTTTCTGGTCATTTCTATAAATTTTTTTGAAGATTTTATTTATTTACAAGTCAGAGTTACACAGAGAGAGGAGAGACTGAGAGAGAGAGAGAGAGAGAGAGAGAGATAGAGATCCTCCATCTGATGGTTCACATCCCAGCTGGCCGCAACAGCCAGAGCTGTGCCAATCTGAAGCCAGGAGCCTCTTCTGGGTCTCCCCATGTGGGTGCAGGGGCCCAAAGACTTGGGCCATCTTCCGCTGCTTTCCCAGGTCATAGCAGAGAGCTGGATTGAAAGTCGAGCAGCCGGGACTCGAACCAGTGCCCACATGGGATGCTGGCGCTTTAGGCCAGGGCGTTAACCCAATGCACCACAGTGCCGGTAGTTCTATGTGCTTCCTGTACTTTGACGTCCCTTTCTTTCTTCAGATTTAGGGAAACTTTCTGTACTTATATCACTAAAAAGGACTTCTAATCCATTCTCTCTTTCCATGCCTTCAGGAACTCCTAAGATCTGTGTGTTGGGTCATTTGATAGTATCCCATAAATCTCCAGCACTGATTTTTAGTTTTCTAATTTAATTTCTTCTTCTTTTTTTTTTTTTTTTTTTTTGTCTAACTGTAAAATTCCCAGAGATTTTTCTTCTGACTCACTGAGTCTGTTAGGGCTTTCCATTGCATTTTTTATTTGTTCTCTTGAATTCTTCATTTCTAGTTTTTTGTTTTGATTTCTCTTTAAAATCTCAATTTCATGAGAAAAATTTTCTTTCATGTCTTGTATGCATTTCTTTAGTTCATGGATTTGCTCCTGATTACTTCTGAGTAACCCTATGATCAATTTTTTTAATTCCATTTCTGGAATTTCTTCAATTTCTTCATTTTCACATACTGAAATTGAAGTGTTGTTGTGTTCCTTTGGGGGTGTCATGTTGTCTTCCTTATTCTTGTTTCTTGATTTACTGCATTTATTTTTAGGCATTTGTGGTGATTCTTGTTTTTTTTTTGTTTTTTTTTTTTTTTTCCCCTGTGATAGCTTTTATCTGTGGACTGTGCCTCTGAGAATTAGTGGAGTATCTGGTCTTTCAGTGAATATCTAGGCAGGTGCTGGATGTGGCCAGGGAGCTCTGTTCAGGGCTCTTGCGTGAGGGGAGTGTCCAAGGTGACTCCCAAACTGGGCATGGAAAATCTTCTCTTTTTTTTTTTTTTTTTTTTTTTTTAATTGGAGGGGAGGTTTGTTCAGTTCTGTTAGTGTAGTCTCATGCTCACCTCCCCTCCTCCAAGGAGAGCAGTGCCCGGACACTAGCCCCAGTGAGTACAATATTCATTCGCATTGCCACGAGAACCACACAAAGGATCCGTGCAGTCATGGTGTGAGCACAGATGCCGCAGCAATGACCCTCACCCAGGAATCAGGGAACCCCTGGCGTGTGGAGCCACCCACAGTGACTGCCCAGAGTCCCAGCCACACCCTGCACCGTCCCAAGCAGCCACAGTGTTTTCACAGTCCCAGCACACAAGGGTCCCACAGTCACGAGCTTCCCGTCCCCTGTCATTTCTCACAGCCAGACTGAGACGTCTCCTCTTGGCTGGTTACTGGGCACTCGGACACGAACTGGAACAGCTGTTACATATGTCCAAAATGGTGCCCACCCAGTCTCAGCTAGTTACAGGACATTGGTGCCAGGTGGTCAGTTAGAATCGTGCCCCCTTTCTTTTTTCCCTGCTAGGTTGGCAGCTGTACTTACTGTTCCCTACAGGACTCCAAGCTGGACTCACACCAGACTCTTCCCACAGCTTTATTGTCAGTGGCTTGGGCTGCTTCAGTCTGGTCTCACCTCACTCTCCAAAGCTGGTGCTGGGTTCTTGGCTGCTGGGGACCTGAGTTGTATACATCCATGCCCCCCACATAGATCCACAGTGTCCCTCTAATTTGCGTAGAATTTCCTCTGCTGTTTCCTCCCTAACTCTTCCTTGAAATTGCACTCTCCACATTTTTAAACTATCTTCCCCTAGACTAGAGCAGTAGGCTCCCTCTCTATTCCGCCATCTTGGTGTCTCTCTCACTCATTTTTATCTGCAAGCTGTTGTACCAGTTTTCCTCCAGGTGGCTGCTACATATCTAAAAGATCACTGCATCTCTAATGGTATTATGAATGGATGACTTCCCTTTCCTCTTATATAACACATAGCCATTTTTGGGCTACTCTATATTATATACTTTTCCTCCATGTATAGTCATGCTCTTTCATGCAGTTTTACGTAAATTCCTCTAGACCCCTCTTCTTTCCTCCCCTATTCAAGCTGTTGTGTGTTGGAACTGTTCTGAGACCTAAGGAATTTGACTTTCAAATGTAGAAAATATAGCTTTAATATATCCGTAAATGATGTGGCAGTTTTGAAAGGTCACATTTTTTATGGTTGGAAGGGAGATTGGAAATATTTGTGAGTCATTTTAGTTGTCTAAGTGAGTTTAATGCCAGTTTTTCTCTCCAAGGTTAGGCGCTTAACTTAAACACAGAGTATCACTTATCTCCAAAAGTCTGACTTTAATTTTTGTAATTTGACAGAACATAATAGTGCTGTCTCCTGGAGTAGAACTTTTCATGTGTAGTTGTGGGAGGAATGTTGCTTCCATCAGCGTCTCTGTTCCTGTCTCTGACAGCAGTCGTATTGCACCCAGGACACAGTTACCTTACAGTGCATTGTCACCACTTCAGAATTGAACTTTCGATTTCCACATCAAGCTCAGGAGAAGCAGTCACCCTGGTTTTCTCTCCAGTGTGGTCATTTATTAACAGACTGACTTTGTGCTATTTTTTCACTTCTTTGAACTTTAGTTTCTGTCATCTGCACATTTGGGAGAAAGAACTTATCTAGCTGGTGCCCTTTAGAAACAATACTGAACATGGCTCCTGGGGATCACGGCCACTCAGTAAATGGTAGCTACTGTTATTTCACAGTTTATAGTGTAGGTGTTTCCTGCACAGCACACCTGTGCCAATGAAATGCCCCTGTTCTAGTGAGTTAGCAGTTTTCGTTGTGGCTCTGCAGTGCAGCTGTATCTGGCTTGCTAGGCATAGAGCCCCCAAAGCTGTATTGCAAAGTTGAGGCAGTGAGAAAAACTCCGATAACCTTAGGAGTGAACTGATGAAATGATTGCCAGGCTTGTTAGCCGTTCAGGCAATATCAGATTTTGTTACCTTGATTAAATTCTAAGGGTTCTAATTAAAAGAGGAATTAAGAAAGGAATTTCTGGGGTGGGCATTGAGGCACAGTGGTGAAGCCATTGCTTAAGACTCACTCATCCTATGTTACAGTGCTCAGGTTGGGAAAGGCCGTAGAAAAGCAGTTGTAGTAATCAAAGGCTTATAAAAACAAGCCTCCCGAGGAAAGGCCAAGAGAGAGGGACTCTTTGGAGAGGAGAGGCCAGTTAGTGTTTTTGACTATGGCATGGATTGCCACTGAAAAGAGCGATAAACAATTGTTCTCTCTCCAAAAACTGAGATTCGAAGTACTTGCATGAGAGCGAGAGGATTGAATCTGTAGGCAGATTTGCTGTCCATGTATCTGGCTCTATACGAGGTGGGCTGCGGACCTTCCCGAGCTTCCGTTGACTTATAGTCTGAACCACAAAATTAACACTTTTTCTTGTATTATCTTTCATTTATTGTTTTTTTTCATTGATGTTAGTCTACCCCCCCCCATTTTTTTTTGCACCTCCAACTTACCTCTTTCCCTGTTCAAAATTGTAAGACATATGTGGCAGAAGATAAATACTTTTTGTGAGTAAAAGACACTTTCTCAGACCCGATCAATTAATAGAATATTAAGACATATTTCCTTCTCAGTGTTTATGAATATACTTGGAATCACTCTTTTTTAATGCTTTTTTAAAAATATTTATTTATTTATTTGAAAGACAGAGTTACAGAGAGGCAGAGGCAGGGGAGGTGGTCTTCCATCCGCAGGTTCACTCCCAAATGGATGCAAGAGCCAGAGCTGCGTCGATCCAAAGCCAGGAGCCAAGAGCTTCTTCCAGGTCTCTCATGTGGGTGCAGGGGCCCAAGGGCTTGGGCTGTCTTCTACTGCTTTCCAAGCCATAGCAGAGAGCTGGATTGGAAGTGGTGCAGCAGCCGGGACTTGAACGGGTGCTCATATGGGATGCCGGCACTGCAGGCAGCGGCTTTACCTGCTATGCCACACTGCTGTCCCCTGAAATCACTCTTAACCTCAAATGATAATAAATTATACTTAAAAATGGAAACACCTTTCCACTAGAAATTTTCAAGTTGTTAAGGGGAAAAGTCTCCAAGTAAAATTTTGTACCACAATGGGAGTTTAGTAAAGTGGTTAAGTAACTGTGTTTCTTATCATTAAATATGGAAAACATGTACTGTAGTATTAACTGTAGGCTGCTGAGTTAATTGACTTCAGAAGCTATGTAGAAAATACTAAGCACGGTGATAGTGGAATATTTAAATGAGTGATAACAAATTAATGTATGCCAAGCCACTGGGGTAAAAATAGGGGAGCTGAGGAGCCAGGCGATCATTTGGTTGACCTTTACTCGATCACAAACACTAAATTGGGACTGGTACAGAATTTTAAGTGCTTTTTCTTGGGCCTTACTGTTGTGATCTTTCTTTAGAACAGTTCTGATATACCCTTCAGAAGGCTGGCCCCTGTGAACGTTGTCTGTGCCAAGTTACGACACAGAACAAGGGAGCATTCTGTTTTAGTCACTGAGAATAGTGCTTAATAAGTACTATTTGACAACATGCTGAATTAAGAGAATGTTATAAGGATATTTCACAAAGGAAAGTGGGTAAAACATCTGATGTTTACAAGTTCTATTTATATGGAAGTCAATAGCAATATAGAACATGCTTAAAGCTTTATTTTAAACATTTTATTCAGCACATATAAATATGTATGCTGAGAGACAATGATTTCATCTTGTTCCAAATATATACAATATCTTTATATAGTTAATGCTATTTCAGAATCCTGGTTGTTTTTTTTTTTTTCTTTTTTTGCTTTGTTGTTTTCAAATGTATCAGACCCTGGTAAGCTGATTTCTGTTAACAGAAGTCACCCTATACCGATTATTAACCTGGGACACATCCATGAGTGTTTCTCTTCTTGAGTTAGTCATCTTAGATTGTACTCACAAGTAGCCATGGTTTCCTTCCTAAAAATGGGATCCCAAGTGGAAATTATCCTAAGTGTCCATAATTTCTGTATCTGTGTTTATGGCAGTAAAATAAGGGTCAGTGAAGTTTAATGTCTGAAGCAAGAAGTAGCTGCCAAAAGCTTTCGTGATATTTCAGTGTCACAAACTAAGCATTTATCTTGAGTTTGATTCATCGTAAGTTTTGGCAAATGAAAATACTCTGTGCAGGACATTTAAACCTATGACTCCTTTTAGTAGATATCTATAACCTACAATCAGATACACCACATGAAAGAATAAGCTTGCATATTGAAGTCTAAAATACTATGAAGTATGGTTGTTTTCTAGGTAGGCCTCTTCCTTAAAGATAAGGTTTAAATGATCGTTAATAATCCTTCCAACTCATGTGCTTCACTGACACTAAGCTGTGTGAGATCTGTAGTCTGAATTTACAGGTAGCCATCTAAAGTAACACAACTGTAGAGTGCTAACATCCTTGTGACCATATTTTAAACAGATATTTTGTCACTGGCAGTAGAGCCTAAGGAAAACTTTGAATTACTGCATATCTGTGTAATACCCACTCCTCTCCTCCTGCTCCCCACTTAATTTGGTGCTGGAGCCAATACCAGAGACAAAAACAGAGAAGGATACATGGATAAACAGAATAATCAACCAAGGACTAGTTTTCAGCACTTAAAAAAAAGTGTGATGTATACCACCTTTTATTAATAGCTGGCACTTGTGTGGCATTTATGATTCTCAGAGTGCACTCACCGACATTCTCATTTAATCCTCACAATTTATGAAAGCGTTATTGTTCTCATTTTCAGATTAGAAAACTGTCTCTGAGGTCTTGTGACTTAACTAGGAGCATACAGCTAGGGTCAAGCTGGGATTCAAACTCTGCCCTCCAACTTCCAAGCCAGCTCTCTATTGTCCTGTTGCTTCGCAGTATTCACTGGGCTGCATTAGCTTTGATACTGCATGGAGATACATGATTAACTGTGTTTGTGCTTATATGAAATTTGAGGATGTCATTTATTTTGTAGAATAGGTGACTTAGTTTTTATTTTCAGGTGGCAGAATGGTCAAGAGTAAGAGGCAGGAATCTGGGTTCTGGTCTTGCTGCTCCCACTGATTCATCAGAGACCCGTGCACACTGATTATGAAATGAAAGAAGTTGTCTTTCAGGTTCTCCTAGAATCCTTCTAGTCCAGAGATGCTCTAGTTCCGTTCAAAATTGTTACTTCAAAATAATTTTGGTTTGAGATTAGCTCAAACTTTTACATGAATTTATTCTCCCTAAGGCAGGAATTGATAGCATTTGAGTTTTTGATACTGTAGTAACAAAATCCCTTTGTGATGAATCTGAGAAAACCTTTCTCCCACCCTCTTTTTCCAGTAAGAAATTGTGTCGTATGGGGCGGTTCTCCTTCTAGATTTGAAGAATGAGAAATGACAGCATAATGCCTGGCATACAGGAGTTCATGGAACATCGTTATTAAGTACTTGAGCTGCCAAGACTTGAGCTGCCTGCCTGGCGTGGAAGGCAGACCCCCACATGGGAAATGCCACTACAGTTACAGGAACCCCAGGAGAAACGTGTACAAAGTGCCAGGAGAGGAAAGAGATGGAAGCAGTTCCATCTGCAGTTGGAAGGTCGAAGGCAGCACCAACAAAGGCTTCACTGAGAACGGGATTTAACAGGTGCAGGAGGAGGATGCAGCATTTTAGGCACAAGCAAGCTTGTAGAGAGAAGAGAGGCCTTAAGGACTCTTCATACTGCCTCAGAGAATCTCGTGTAGCTTTGTTGGTGCCTCATGCCAGACGACATACGCTGCAGAGGTAACTTGTGTCTGGCCTAGGAAGGTCATGGGACCTGAGAGTGTCCTAGGCATTAAGGAGACTTTTTAAGATGTTAAGGAAGAGATCCCTTGCAGAGATAACAGAAGAGACTAGCGTGGGTAACTAGAAGGGAAGAGGGGAGGAGTGGGCATTCCAGGTAACATGGGAAGCATGAGAAAAACCGGTGGAGACCTCAGATAGCTCAAGGGGTCAGGCTGGTCTTCACCTGTACACTGCTGTGGCCCTGCCTTCCCTTCTATTTTACCAGTGTAATTGTTGTGACCCGACACAGGGGGTTTCATCTTGTACCCTTTGGCGGTTGGCTTTGATCTCCAAATGATCAGATATCTTTGAAGGTTTCCAAGCAGAGTGGTGATGTGAGCAGATTTGCATTTGGAAGATTGTAACAGCAGCAGTGGAAACCAGGTGAGAGGGCTGCAGAGCTTTGTAGTAGTAAATCATAAACAGAGGGGATGAGGATGAGGGAATGGGTTGAAGAGATAGTAAGGTAAAGTAATAATCACAGCAGCTAAGATTTATTGAGTGCTTACTGTGAACCAGTGGCTTGGTCTGAGTGTTTTACAAATTCACTTAAATCCTAACAACAGCCCTACATAGTAGACATGGTTACGAAGATCTGCATTCGCAGCAGAGAGAATTGAGGCATGGAGACATTAAGGAACTCACTTAGAGTCACCAGGCCCACGCTTGACTATTAAATATGTCACACACAGCTGCCGTCAGGACACACCGATGGGCTGGTGGAGCTGAATGTTGTTTCAGTGGCCTTTTCACAATTGCCCTCTCTCTGAAGGACTCTGGGTGGAACTTTGCTGTGTGCCCTTTCCCTGTCTCCCGGGAAATATTTATAAATGTTTCTCTTAAATGGGCAGTGTAGCACAAATAATGAGGGAGGGAACTCCAGTCTCAGGAGAAATGGAAGCGGTATGAGAATCCCTGATGGGAACACAGCTCCACAGATGAAAACATGCAAGATAAGGAAACTGGTGCAACTGAAGTCCTCTGTGTCGCTGTTGCTGCCAGCTTTGGATTCCATTGGTTACAAATCACATGGAAATATTCTTTAGAAGCCCAATAACTGTGTGGTTTCCTGGTGGTCATTTGGATGGGTGAGAGCCACTGGGGGCTCTAATCCCTCTGCTAATCCCAACCAGGGTGACAGGACAGGTCAAGAATGAATAATCCAAAGAGAAGGACCCAGCAGTAGGTTTGTCACCTGGATGTAGCCCAGGAGGTTGAGATGCATGGGAGTGTAAGGGATAGTGCCCATTTCCCCCAGTGTCAGTGGCTGGCTCTTTTCACATATCCTAATATTAAACCCAAAGGTAGCTGGCGCCGTAGCTCAATAGGCTAATCCTCCACCTAGCGGCGCCGGCACACCTGGTTCTAGTCCCGGTTGGGGTGCCGAATTCTTTCCCGGTTGCCCCTCTTCCAGGCCAGCTCTCTGCTGTGGCCCGGGAAGGCAGTGGAGGATGGCCCAAGTGCTTGGGCCCTGCACCCTTTGGAGACCAGGAGAAGCACCTGGCTCCTGGCTTTGGATCAGCGCGGTGCGCCGGCCGCAGCGCACCGGCTGCAGCGCGCCAGCCGTGGTGGCCATTGGAGGGTGAACCAACGGCAAAAGGAAGACCTTTCTCTCTGTCTCTCTCACTATCCACTCTGCCTGTGAAAAAAAAAAAAAAAACAACACAAAGGTAAATCTTTCCAGGGGGAGGTCTATCCCTCTTCTTTCCCCTTCTAGTCTATGGTTGGAAAGTACAGTCTAAAGAGCTGTATGGTGGGGCCAGCTCTGTGGTGCAGCGGGTTAAAGCCCCCAGCCTGCAGTGGGCTGTATCATATGGGTGCTGGTTCGAGTCCCGGCTGCACCACTTCTGATCCAGCTCCCTGCTAATGTGCCTGGGTAAGCAGTGGAGGATGGCCCAAGGGCTGGGGCCCCTGCACCCATGTGTGAGACCTAGAAGAAGCTCCTGGTTCCTAGTTTCAGATTGGCTCAGTTCTGGCTGTTGAGGCCATTTTGGGGAGTGAACCAGTAGATGGAAGAACTCACTCTCTCTGTTTCTACCTCTCTGTAACTCTGTCTTTCAAATAAATAAATAAATAATAAACAGCTGTCTTGATAACTAAGCATGACATTTAGAGTAATAATTTTGAAACTGTTTCAAACTATAATTATACTCAACTTTAAAATGCCAAGCAAAATTATTGAAAAAAATATTTAAAACTTTTATACTTTTATTCTTAAATACAGATTAATAGGTTTGGCTATATTTATTCCTGAAATAAATTGGTCTGATGGTAGATTCTGTTTGTCTCAGGGTCTGGGTGAGCAGGGTTTTTTGGCTGTCACATTGTTAATGAAGCACAGTTGCCATCTAGGCTCTTCCAGTCTCTGCAAGTGAGGCAGCAATTGTTTTCATATTGTAAAATCTCAGAATGTAAATTGATTTTGATTACATTTTACCCATAAAGTTTCTGAATGTTACTATCTAAACCCAGAGCTTTACCCATAATTCTGTCTCTGCTCTATACTGGAGTAACTGGCTTCCTTCCTTATTGACATTCATGATAGGCAGAGTTCTCAGATGGCCTGTTGATTCCCTATCCTCTGTGTTACATCACATTGTGTTGTCATGTATACGGCAAGACATTTCATAGATGTAATTGGGGTCACTAATCAGTTGACTTTAAGATAAAGAATGTCATACTCTGGGCTGCTATATGATAGTCCCATATACTGACTTGGACACAACAGATATTTATTTCTCACAATTCTTGAAGCTGTAAATATAAGATCAGGGTGCCAACATGGTTGAGTTCTGATGAGCACCCTTGTCTGGGTTGCAGATACTGACTTCTTGTGCTCCCGAGTTTTCTGGAATGCCCTAGTCATTAATCCTGTTTTTGAAGGCTCTGCTCTCTTGACACAATCTCCTTCCAAAGGCTCCACCTCCTAATATTTATGATTTCAGTATACAAACGTTGGGAGAATACAAATGTTTAGTCCCTTGTAAGGAGATTATTATTTTTTTTTAAGATTTTTTATTTATTTATTTGAGAATCAGAGTTACACAGAGAGAGGAGAGGAAGAGAGAGAGAGAGGTCTTCAGTTCGATGGTTCATTCTCCAATTGGCCGCAATGGCCGGAGCTGCGCTGATCCAGAGCCAGGAGCTTCTTCTAGGTCTCCCATGTGGGTGCAGGGGCCCAAGGACTTGGGCCATCTTCCACTGCTTTCCCAGGCCACAGCAGAGAGCTGGATCGGAAGTGGAGCAGCCGGGTCTCGAACCAGCGCTCTTATGGGATGCTGGCACTTCAGGCCAGGGCATTAACCCGCTACGCCACAGTGCTGGCCCCAGGAGATTGTTATTGATGTGTTCACACTATCAGGCTAGCCTCTTGAAAGTCAAGAATTTTCTTTGAGTACATGCATTTAGCCTACCAGATAAGATACTGGTTAAGAAATGTGTCTGTGTCCCTTGTAGGGATACCTGAGTTCAGTTTCCAACTCTGGTTCCTGACTCCAGCTTCCTGCTCATGCTGACGGTGGGAGGCAGTGGTGAAGGCTCAAGTAATTGGGTTTCTGCCACCCATGTGGGAGACCTGAATTGAGTTCCTGGCTCCTAGGTCCTAGTATCAGGTATTTTGGGCATTTGGGGAGTGAACCAATGGATGGGAGGTTTTTTTTTTTTTTTAAGATTTACTTATTTACTTGAAAGGCAGAAGAGTTAGAAGGAGAGACAGAGAGGGAGAAAGAGAGCTTCCATCTGTTGATTTACTCCCCAAATGGCGGGTGAGGCAGCAGCCAGGAGCTCCATCCCAGGCTCCCACTTGGGTGCAGGGACACAAGCACTTAGGCCATCCTCTGATGCTTTCCCAGGTGCATTAGCAGGGACCTGGGTTGGAAGTGGAGCAGCTAGAACTTGGGCCCATATGGGATGCCGGTGTAGCAGGCAGCAGCTTATCCCGCTATACCATGACGCTGGCTCTGGACAGGAGCTCTTTTCTCTCTGTTGCTCTGCCTCTAAGATAGTGTGTGTGTGTGTGTGTGTATGTGTGTGTGTGTGTGTGTATATATATATATATATATAATTTTTTTCTCTGACAGTCTATAGAAGATGTCAAGGTAAATGTGAAGCATGAGGAATGGACAAGAGACAGGTTCTCTTGCTTTGATGGAGATGGGACAAAGACCAGAGAGAGCAGTTTCCAGTCAGTAGCCAGCAAAAAAGACAGGGGTGTCAGCCTTACAACTGCAACTGAATTTTGCAAACAAGAATGGGCTTGGAAAAGGACCCTGAGTTACAGATGAGAACGTAACCAATCAACACCTTGCTTGGAGCTTGACAAAGAACCCAGCCTTGTCGTACCAGACTTCTGACCTATGTTTAAGCTGCTAGAGGATGTGAGAATTTATTAGACAGCAATAGAAAATCAAGACACTGTTCCTCTCCTCATTTCTGTCTACCAGTGCTGGTTATTAGACTTGAGAGATGCAGCATTAGCATCTCTCAGATCTGTCGTGTGCTTTCTCACTGGGGTTGGCACTGTGGCATAATGAGCTGAGCCTCCTCCTGCGGCACCCACATCCCATATGGGCACCAGTTTGTGTCCTGGCTGATCCTCTTCTGATCCAGCTCTCTGCTTATGGCCTGGGAAAGCAGTGGAAGATGGCCCAAGTGCTTGGTCCCCTGCACCCATGTGGGAGACCTGGAAGAAGCTCCTGGCTCCTGGCTTCTGATTGGTTCAGCTCTGGCCATTGCACCCATTTGGGGACTGAACCAGCAGGCAGAAGATCTCTGTCTGTGCCTCTCTCTCTCTCTCTCGCTCTCTTTTTCTCTTTCTCTTTCTCTCTAACTCTGCCTTTCAAATAAATAAATCTTAAAAAAAGGCTGATCCTTTAAAAGAAAAAAAAGAGCCACTAATTCCTAGCATAAAGGAGAATCCATTTCTTTTTCTTTTATCTCTTTTTAAGACCCTGAGTCCGCTCTTAACTGGTTCTGTTGTATTATAACACTTGGTGTAGGTTCCGTCTTCCTCAGGGAGGTACAGAAGGCTTTATCTGCTCTGTTTATTTTGTTAAACTGTCATCTTGCTGAAAAAGGTTCGAGGGTAGTTTTATGTTCCTTCTTACTTTCCTTTGTTAATTCTTGGTGATGCTATATCATGTTCACATTACCTGTGGGAGTGAGTTGCTATTCCCATTTCACATAGAGAAAACAAGCAGAGGAGCAACGTGTGATGGTGTGGTAGCAGAGGCAGGACTGAGATACAGGACAGGGAGAGGTGAGTGGGATGGCTGAAGAGTGTTTCTGGTACACAGCAACAAGGAGCCTGTGACCTTCTTTGGGCACTGTGGACACTGGCCCACAAGGGACATCTGTGAACGTGCCAAGAAGGACGTCTCACATTCTGTCTCGGGATAGAACGCAGGTGGCTGTGTTAGACGACTGTGTGTACTGATGTTCTGCTCTAAGTCTCCTTGGTGTTTTTAGGTCTTTTTTCTACTATTTCTCTTCCATCTAGAGAAAAAAATGTTGAAAGAAAATATTCCCCATTTTTATAAGTTAATGGAATAACGTTCTGGACACTGGTCCACTGGGTAGTTTGTAAAATGATTTCTGTGTTTCTTAGACCTGCAAGGGGAAAATGGGATGGTATTGGAAATTTTTCATATTCATTTTTAATTCATCCAGATTCTTTAGGGAAGCTTCTTTAAGTAGATCTGCCTATGGCTGGGGGGAAAAATCTATTTATATATGCCTGACTATATTCTAGAAATTTCTCTTTGTCTACCTGTCTGAGCAAGCTTTGACCATTCTGAGTCATTCGATCAAGTTGGCATAGTGACTCACTGATGGATCTTGGTGGAGGCACCCCACATTCATTGAGCCATGCTGTACTGTCCCTTATTTTTGTCAACGTCTGTGAAAACCTCTAAGACGCCATTTAGATTTAATGTAATTTAAGCTTTGCAAATAGTGACCTTTTTTCTATAATTGCTGAAAAACTTTGGATCATTAAAATATTTCTTATTTTTAAAAGTATATGTACACACAGTACACTTGAGGAATTTCCTGCAATTATATCTTGCCTCTCCTTAAACCACTTAAATATTCCTGTGTCTCAGATCACAAGTTTAGGAAATGGCACTGTATCTTAGGACTTAGTAGTAAAGTGACTTTTCTTATGTTTGGCCAAATAATTATAGTAATAGTTGTTATGAAAGCATTATAACAGGTTAAGAAGTGTAACTAACCACAGTACCAGTTTAATGGACAATGTCTTTCAGTATCTCAGTATCTCTAAACTCCTAGGTCTTCCCCCCCTCCACTATTTTTAGTTTTATGATTTTCTGTTTTGTACTCAATTCCATTTTAAGAAGTTGCACCCTACTTAATAGAGACACTTTATGCTTCTGTTAGGCCCATTATATCTTTATAGAACTGCTATACAATTTGATCTTTTTTTTTTTTTTTAGTTCTGCTTATTTCTATCTTTTTAAGATTTTATTTATTTATTTCAAAGGCAGTTACAGATAGAGAGAAATCTTCCATCTGCTGGTTCACTCCTCAGACAGCTACAACAGCCAGGGCTGGGCCAGTCCAAAGCCAGGAGCCAGGAGCTTCTTCTGGGTCTCCCATGTGGGAGCAGGGCCCCAAGGACTTGGGCCGTCCTTTGCTGCTTTCCCAAGCACATTAGCACGGAGCTGGATCAGAAGTGGAGCAACCAGGACTTCAACCCATGCCCACATGGGATGCCAGTGCTGCAGGCCACGGCTTAACCTTCCATACCACAGCACACTGGTCCTGCTTACTTTTAATACAATGCCCTTCCCTGTTGCATGTTTCTGTTGTGTGTATTTTGAAATCATAGACATAGAATGGCCTCTTGCTGCTGCCTTCGCAGCAACCCACCTAGAAAAATCAGCCTCTAGTGTTATTTGGTACCTGCATTTTTCATATTAACTTCCTGTTATTTGTACCAAAAATATTAAAACTCCTGGTTTTCTGTATTGATACTAGAAACATCGTGAGTTTTTCAATGTTGTTATATGTATGAGTCTTACTATGTTTCTTTGAAAATTTGTTTTAAGATTTATTTATTTGGCCGGCGCCGTGGCTCACTAGGCTAATCCTCCACCTTGCGGCGCTGGCACACCGGGTTCTAGTCCCGGTCGGGGCACCGGATTCTGTCCTGGTTGCCCCTCTTCCAGGCCAGCTCTCTGCTGTGGCCAGGGAGTACAGTGGAGGATGGCCCAAGTGCTTGGGCCCTACACCCCATGGGAGACCTGGCTCCTGCCATCGGATCAGCGCGGTACACCGGCCGCGGCAGCCATTGGAGGGTGAACCAACGGCAAAGGAAGACCTTTCTCTCTGTCTCTCCCACTGTCCACTCTGCCTGCCAAAAAATAAAAAAAAAGAAAAAAAATTTATTTATTTATTTGAAAGAGTTACCCTTAGAGAGGGAGAAACAGAGACAGAGGGAGAGGAGAGAGAGATCTTCCATCTGCTGGTTCACTCCCCAGTTGGCAGCAATGGTTAGGGCTGGGCCAGGGCAAGGCCAGGAGCCACGAGCTTCTTCTGGGTCTCCACATGGGAGGTAGGGACCCAAACACTTGGACCATCTTCTGCTGCTTTTCTCAGGCCATTAGCAGGGCACTGGACCTGAAGTGGAACAGCTGGGACTCTAACTAGCGCCCATGTGGGATGCTGGTGGCAGTATAACCTGCTGTGCCACAACACCAGCCCCTGTTTGGTTCTGTTTCCAAGGGTAGGTAGTACTTTTGGAAATCTTCATCATATGAAGAAATTCTAAGAACTGTCAAATCTGTAATTCAGATGTTTTTTCTTAAAAATATAAATCTAATATGACTTCTATAGCTGCATGTTATGTTTTTGAATTTGATTCATTTTATGTTTGTTTTATTTGTCAGGTAGTAAAGTTCAAGGAAGCAAAACCCAATTTGAAACTAAATGACACTGAAAATCTTGTTAAGTTTCAGCTGTGGCTCGATTTATTCTCTTGAAATAAAATTGTTGGGCTTTACATGACACTTAACGCCTGATGAGATCATCCCTTTATTTTACTAATTGAAGTGAAACAAAGTACAAATCATGGCACTTTAGCAGTACATATTCTCATCTGCACAGGGAAATTGTATTATGTACCTTAACCAAGCTAATAAGACTGTAACTGATTAAGGAAGAAAATAAAGCCGAGCCATATTTGTTGGGAGTGAGTCCTTTATTTTTAGTCTCTTTATTTAAAAAATTTCTTTATATATTTGAATGACAAAGTGACAGAGAGAGGGGTCTTCCATCCTCTGGTTCAATTCCCAGTGGTCCTCAACAACAAAGTCTGGGCCAAGCCAAAGGCAGGAGCTGGGAACTCCATCCAGGACTCCCATTTGCATTTCATGAACCCAAGTATTTGGGCAATCATGCATTAGCAGGTAGCTGGATCCGAAGCCGAGTAGCCACAACTCAGTTGGTGCTCCTATATGGGATGCTGGTATTTTTTTTAATAAAAATTATTTATTTGAGAGGCAGAGTTACAGACAGAGAGAGGGAGAGACAAAAAGAAAGGTCTTCCATCTCCCTAAATGACCTTCACTCCCTAAATGACCACAATGGCTGGAGCTGGGCCTATCTGAAGCCAGAAGCCAGGAACTTCCTCCAGGTCTGCCCTGTGGATGCAGGAGCCCAAACACTTGGGCCATCTTACACTGCTTTCCTAGACCATATCAGAGAGCTGGATCCAAAGAGGAGCAGCTGAACATGAACCGGTGTTCATGTGACACCAGTGCCATAGGCAGAGGCTTAACTCACTATACCACAGGCACCAGCCCCAGGATGCTGGTATCTTAAGCAGTGACTTAACCTGCTGTGCCACCACACCCATCCCTGTTGTATTTATTCTGACTCAGTCATCCCCAATTTCCTTAAAATATTACTGCTATTGTTTTAAAAGTGAGAACATCAAGGCTCAAAGAAGTAATTTCCAGTGTATTTGCTAAGTACTAGAATTGCATCTTAAACTAAATCTGGCTGCAAATCCTAGGTTGTTTCTGCAATCCTACAGTGCCTGCCACCTTCCATGTACAGTCATCATCCATTCATTTAAATTTTCAGAAGCAGCGAGGGCCTGAAAATAGGCCTGCTGATTTGGACTTTGATGCATGGTGGAGCCTGCCTACTTCTGTAGGTCTCAAGTATTTCTGCTCTCTGCATGCCTTTTATGGTGTGGGCATCTCCTCCCACAGTGTGTTACATACACATTATCACACAAACCCAGACGCATAACCCTCCATTCACTGCCCAGTACTAGAGAACATACTGGATGTGTCAAAATTATTGAAAGAGGAATGTCTGTATATTATAGATTTTTTAAAAAAGATTTATTTATTTACTTGAAAGGTAGAGTTACAGAGAGGCAAGAGAGATAGGAGAGAGAGAAAGAGAGAGTGAAAGAGAGCAAGAGCAGGAACTTCAATCCTCTGGTCTGCTTCCCAAAAGGCCACAATAGTCGGGGCTGGGCCTGGCAAAGCCAGGAGCCTGGAGCTTCTTCTGGGTCTCCCACGTGGGTGCAATGGCCCAAGCATTTCAGTTGTCTTCCACTGCTTTCTCAGATGCATTAGCAAGGAGCTGGATCAGAAGTGGGGCAGCCAGATCTCCAACCCAGCATTCATATGGGATGCTGGCATCACAGGCAAACTTAACCTGCTGTGCCACAATGCTGGCCCCTGTATACTATAGTTTAATGAATTTTCAAAGAGTGATTTTTCTGTGTAATCTGAGCCTTCTCCCCTCCTGCCTGAAATACTGTATCATATGTGCAGGCACTCTGCTAGGAGAGACGGAGAATATCTTGAATGTTTACAAAAATACTGATACTACAGTTGCTTACCTGTTTTTCTGAAAATTGACTTGGCATAGAATTCTTATCTTTTGGCTGGCGCCGCGGCTCAATAGGCTAATCCTCCACCTTGCGGCGCCGGCACACCGGGTTCTAGTCCCGGTCGGGGTGCTGGTTTCTGTCCCGGTTGCCCCTCTTCCAGGCCAGCTCTCTGTTGTGGCCCGGGAATGCAGTGCAGGATGGCCCAAGTGCTTGGGCCCTGCACCCGCACGGGAGACCAGGAGAAGCACCTGGTTCCTGGCTTTGGATCAGCGCGGTGCACTGGCCGCAGCGCGCCAGCTGCGGCAGCCATTGGAGGGTGAACCAACGGCAAAGGAAGACCTTTCTCTCTGTCTCTCTCTCTCTCTCACTGTCCACTCTGCCTGTCAAAAAAAAAAAAAAAAATTCTTTTAAATGTTAGGTACAGCTCAGTATTTCAGAGCATGAAATTTCAGATTTGTCTTAGTAGGCATACTTCTGTTTCATACAGTGGGAATCTATTATTGTGTAGATCCTGGTAAATCTTTTGAAAACAGAGTCCATTGTCCAAAAATTCATTTAAAATGTGGTAAAAATATATCCCTGATATTTTCTACTCCTGTTTCTTGCATTCCTCTTTGTTTAGATTTCACCATGAAGTTCTTTACTACTTAATGCTTTGGCTTTGTCTAAATTTCTAAATCCTTCTTTTCTTACCGGGACTTAGTAGTAAACCATAGAACATAAAAACACAATTCTACCTATTGCTTGGAACTCAAGATTATAATCTTGGGAACTCTGAATAAAGTAATAGGATGTTAGCCAAAGTGGATTTGTTGATGTTTGTGGGGTAAGAACAGATCAATAGAAGATACTTGGGAAAAAACAGTCTTTACTCTGCCCTCCCTGGAGAATCTGATGTTGAATAAGACGTGAGTACTTAATGTCTGTTTAGACTGATTTGACGTGAACATGCACCAATTTATGCCCAGAACGATTCATTTAGAATTCATTTTCACACACCTGTTTTATTGCTCAGCAGATGTGTGGATTTCAAACAGAGCAGCAAAAAAAATAATGTTGGGCCTGGAGAATGGCTGGTCCAGACAGGGAGGCAGGAGGGCTCCTCGTTTCATGAGTATGCACTGTGTTATGAGAATGTGACTCTTGGCGTTTACCTATCTTCACTTTCCAAGCTTTTGGAAACTTTTGGTCAGTAAAAGAACTGGAAATCACTTTAAATCAGCATTCCATGACAGCAGATAAGTAGTTTAACTTAATCAGAAGGTTTTCCAAAGATCCTTGGGGATACAAAGGAAGAATAAAAACAACTTTTGGATTCAATTGCTATATTATAGATTCTGCTCCCAAAAATTAAGTTGCTTTCTTTTAAATTCTTGCCCATTTTCAGAAAGCAAGGAGCTCCTGAAATTTTTTATGGCCAAAAGTGAGATACAAAGGGAGGAGTTAAGAGTTAGTTTTGGAGTATTTAGTCTTAATAATGGTCACAAGGATGTGTAACCCAAATGCAAACATTCAAATTAGAGGTTAACACATTAACTCTCACCTATATGAAGATACAAGTAGAATTTTATTAAATTGATGGCAGTATTTTTAGTGACTTTTAGGGTAATATTCTGGTCTTTTATGAAACAACTTGCTTTAGTAAAAGTAAAGCAACTTTTCTTTGTCTTTCTGTGATATTACTGTGGTACTTAATGCTGTTGTAAATTTTATTCATGGTATACCCACGAAAGATGTCTCATCTGCATTCTTCATTTTTTTGGCACTAATGTAAAAATAGTTCATTTTTCTTTACATTGGGCACACTTGATGTCCCCCTTTTTGAGCCATCCTTAGCTTCATAAATAATTCATACAAAAATTTGTAATATGTATGAGTATAAGCATTGAAATTGTGAGTTAACAAGTAACTTACCTGTAAGAAGGGACAAATAAAGAGTTTTGGTAAATATATGGCAATATAGTTTTAGGATAATGTATGATGTTTATGAAATAAATGAGTTAGTAAACTTGCACACTTTTCAAAAATTGTGTTCAATTTAGTAAATAAATTTAGCTTTTGTTTTGACAATGGCTCATATATTCTGATTGAGTAATATAGATACCGCAGTTCTTAATGTATTATAAACACACACACACGCACTGAGTCAAGTAAATACTTATTTTTAAATATGGACAATAACTGAATATGGGAGTTTGAAACCCTCATTGATTGTTGAATGGTGCAGCCACTTTGGAAAACAGTCTGGCAGCTCATGACAACAGCCTCTGGTGGTTACTGATGTCATAAATAAGAGTGTCAGTTGTTAAATCAACAGCGGGAGTCACTGTGTGCTTAATCCCCATGTAGGATATCTGTCCTTAATGTGTTGTACTATGCGAATTAATGGTAAAACTAGTATTCAAACAGTACTCTATACTTTGTGTGTCTTTGTGTGTGCAAACTGTTGAAATCTTTACTTAGTATATACTAAGTTGATCTTCTGTATATAAAGATAATTAAAAATGAATCTTAATGAAGAGTGGGAGGGGAGAGGGCGTAGGAGATGGGATGGTTGTGGATGGGAGGGAGGTTATGGGGGAAAAACCACTATAATCCAAAAGTTGTACTTTTGAAATTTATATGTATTAAATAAAAGAAAAAAAGGAAACAGTTTGGCTGTTCCTCCACAACTTACCATATGACCAGCAGTTCCGTCCCTGTGTAAATATCCAAACAATGTGAAAACATAGTCCAGGCAAAAACCTGTACACAAGTGTTCATGGCAGCTTCACTCAGTTAACCACCCAGACTAACCATCCAAAGGACTGCCGTCTGACAAATGATTAGACAAAATGTGGTATATCTATATATTCAAACATTATTTGGCCATAGAAAGGAATGAAGACCAGTAACATGTTATGACATAGATGAACCTTTTTTTCTGAAAAAAGCCAGAAACAACAGCCATGTGTTTTATGATTCCACTATAGGAATTGTCCATATTAGATAAAATTATAGATATAGAAAATAGATTCATGATTGCCAAAAGGCTGGGGTTGGAGTATAGAATGGCTGATAATAAGTATAAAATTTGTTTCTAGGGTTATAGAAATGTTCTAAAATTAGAGTATAGTGATATTTTCACGACTCAGTGAATATACCAAAACCATTGAAATGCAAATTTCAATCACTGAATTTCCTAGTTTGTTAAAGGTAAAAAAAAAAAAAGAAAACCTTGGCAGTTGTACACACCACTTCCATTGACTACAGCTTAGGTAATTATTATACCTAATTGCTATGGGCACTGGGGACAGTATTCTATATTCTGGCAGCTGTGTGCCTTGTTAATATAAGGGAACTATTGGTGGATAACTAACAGTCTCTGCCACACTGTAGTTAAAAGTAAACCATAACACCAACAGCAAACTACCCTGGGGTTATTAACAGTTAAGTCGACAATCATTCTTGGTGAAAAGCTTCCTATTAACCAGAAATAATAACCTGTTAGAACAAAGGTTTAAATACAATGATATCTGAGAAAATAGAATTGCCCTAATTTTTTAAATCACAAATTGTGAAACAAAAAAGGAGGAAAATAACTTTAGTTTCATCTGACAGTTTATGAATTTGTGGGAGCTAAATATAGGGAAAAGTGGCCCCTCAGTGTATCCTTATCCTCATCAATGGTTTATTGATACCAGCTGTGTGATTGGCCATATTCTAAAAAGAGGACAAGAAAAGTGTCCATAGTGACACAGTGTAATTGAAGAAATAGGGTGTATATACCTGAAATGTTAAGTAGTGGAAGGCAATGTCAGTTACTACAAAAGTGAAGTAAGAGACAGTGAATACCACACAAGCTCATGTGCCTGAGACACTCTTGTGCCTGAGACACTGCGGACAGTCATTAGTAGTAACACTTCTGGAGTTTGCTGCATGGCTGATATTTTCTACGCATCTGACATGCATCATTTCACTCCCTTTTGACCACATTTCAATAACTGAATCACCCTCCAGGATCCTTGTTCTAAAACCTGGTTACACATTAGAATATGTGGGAGATTTCAGAACCTGCAGGCTCCTGCCCCTGCCCCACAAAGAATCTAATTTCATTGGTCCAGCATGGGACTTTCCCCACCCCACACCCACTTCCGTTGGAGGTTTTAGAACTCTCCAAATGAGCATGCAGCCTGGACTTGAAGCTTCTGTTGGACTGCAGGGTCCTCTCATCACATACCAGGGAGAATCAGCCCCAAACAAGCAGGTGTATTTTCAGTTTTGGAAGGGTTGAAGACAGCAATGAAGCTCTGGGTGATGCCGTTCTTGTCTGGAGTGGTGGTGGTTGTGCTAGAGCCCGTTCTCTTTCAGCAGATCCACCTTGTGTTTAGAAATGACAGCACCTGGGAATGGGCTGTGCTGCTGAAGTGCATGAAAGTGGAAATGCAGGTACTGCAAATCGCTGGGATAGCAGTATGTAATAGGTGACTTTGGCGGTACTAAAGTTATTCATTGTGTCTACCCAGACACAGGACACTGATTTTCTTTTGCATTCATGGTATCAGTGCTAGAAGCTTTGTCTTCTTTCTCCCATACAATGTTTTTCTGGAAGCTCTTATCTTGATTGATGCCTATGTTGTTCCTTCCTCTTCAGTTCAGGCCTACACTTTCTTATAATATCTCAAACACTAGCCTAAAAGCTGTTTCTTCTCTTGTTCCTATAACTTTCTGTCTTATTGAAGAAATTTTGGTTTCTGGTGTTTACATTGATTTCAGAAGTATTACCTGTTCTTCAGTGATTGCTTGTAACCACATTCTTCCCAGTCACTAAAAACTTTCTCCCTCTTAGTAGCTGCCGATTAGTTCTTTCTCTCAGGATTTCCCTCCCTTTTTATTACTTCCTTTTTTGAATACCTTATGGCTTTCATTACAGACAACATTTTAATTGTCTTATTTCATGATTGCTCCTTCACTGTTCTATAGCTGTTTGGGGACCTCACTTCACCTCTTCTCCCACTTATACCCTTTCTATACTCACCATGTCATTTGGATTGTCATCCTTGAGGATGGAGAAATGATATAGTACAATGTCCTGTTCTATTCTCCCAGCAAGTATTTCTTTGTTTGGAGATCCAAAACTACTGCAGCCTAGCACATTGAAAATGTTTGCAGATGCTAATTAAATAGAATTTCATTATATCTTGAATATAGAATGAAATGTAACTAAAAGAATGAGGAATTTTTCTGTCTTAGTTACCTTTGTGAAGTAAAGATACATTGGTTTTTATAAAGAATAAATACTCAGAATAGCCTCGTCAGCAAAACCGTGTGATTGCTGGACTCAAGACACTGTGCTGCTATTGAAGGTTGTGCCTGTTGATGTTTTAGTTTAGGTAAGTGAACTAGTGTACCCAAAGAGGAGCCACAGCACATCACTGGCATGCTAGTAAAGCAGAAAGGATTTCTCATGTCACAGCTCAGTGTGTGGTCAGGGCTTAGGTAGATGGTTTCTTCTGTCGTGTATTAATTAAGGAACCCCTGGTCTGCGGGCAGATCTGCTATCTTCAGCTTTCCCTGGGAATCAATATTTAGCTGTTAGCCAAAGAAGAAGCACATAGAGGATGCTTGTGAGTTACTCTCGTGGGTAAGGCCCAGGACAGGAAGTAGGAAAGGCCTTTTCTAGACACACACACACACACACACACACACCCTGTTAGCTTGACCTCAGTCATATGACAATACTACCTAACACAGGGACGGTGGGCATGGTGGTTCATTCACAATGAGCCTGCTTGGAGAGGAAATGTGTTTAGTATCATCAGCCCCCACCATATTTTTAAAAATGTTTAAGTTGTAAGAGAAACCATATAATTCAATTCAATTTAACTGAGGTTTTCTTTTTTTTAAAATTTTATTTTAGGTAAATAAATTTCATTTATTTCATATATACAGATTTAGGAATGAAATACTTCCCACCCCACCCTCTTACCCTATCCTCTATCCCACTCACAGTCCCACCTTTCCTCCTCCTTCCTCTTATTCCCTCCCTTAATTTTTACAATGATTTACTTTCAGTTTAATTTATACTCATAAGATTAACCCTACACTAAGTAAAGAGTTCAACAAAGAAGAAGAAGAAGAAAAAAAAAAGCTCACACTGTTCCTCAACAGTAGCTGTAAATGATCAGTGAATCTCAAAATGTCAGTTCAATCCTATACATTACATTTTTGGTACTCTATTAGTTACCACAGCAGGAAAACATATGGTATTTATCTTTTGGGGACTGGGTTATTTCACTAAGTATAATGGTTTCCAGTTGTTTCCATATTGTTGCAAAAGACAGGATTTCATTTTTTGTATGGCTGAGTAGTATTCCATACAATATATAAACCGTAATTTCTTTATCCAGTCATTAGTTGATGAACATCTGGGTTTATTCCATATCTTAGGTATTGTGAATTAAGCTGCAGTAAACACTGGGGTACAGATAACTTTTTCATATGCTGATTTCATATTGTTTGTGTAAATTCCCAGAAATGGGACTTCTGGGTCATATAGTGGATCTGTTTTCGGTTGTCTGAGGTCTCTCCATATTGTCTTCCATAATGGCTGTTCTAGTTTACATTCCCACCAATAGTGGATTAGGGTACTTTTTCCCCAATCCTTGCCAGCATTTATTGTTTGTTGATTTCTGTATGAAAGCCATTCTAACTGGGATGAGGTGAAACCTTCTTATGATTTTGATTTGCATTTCCCTGATGACTAGTGATCCTGAGCATTTTTCCTGAGCATTTTTTCATGTGTCCATTGGCCATTTGAATTTCCTCTTTGAAAACTTCCTGTTCAAATCCTTTGCCCATTTCTTAACTGGATTGTTTGTTTTATTGTTGTTGAGTTTCATGAGCTCTTTATAGATTCTGGATGTTAATCCTTTTTTGGTTATGTAGAGTGCATCCCATTCTGTTGGTTGCCTCTTCACTTTGCTGAGTGTTTCCTTTGCAGTATAGAAGCTTCTCAGCTGATGTAATACCATTTGTCTATTTTGGCTTTGATTGTGCTTCTGGAGTCTTTTCCAAAAGTCTTTGCTTATGCCAATGTCTTGCAGAGTTTCCCAAATGTTCTCCTCTAATAATCAGATGATATCAAGTTGTAGATTTATTTTTGATCCATTTTGAATTATTTTTGTATAAGGTATAAGGTAGTGGTCTTGTTTCATACTTCTGCATGATGAGATCCAGTTTTCCCAGCACCGTTTGTTGAAGAGACTTTGCTTGCTCCAGAGATTAATTTTAGCTTCTTTGTTAGAGATTAGTTGGATATAGCTGGGTGGATTGATTTTTGGGATTACTATTCTGTTCCAGTGATCTACATGTTTGTTCTTGAGCCACTCCCAAGCTGTTTTGATTATAACTGCCTTGTAGTATGTTTGAAATCTGGTATTGTGCTGCCTCTAGTTTCGTTTTTGTTGTATAAGATTGCTTTACCTATTCGGGTTTCTGTATGAACTTTTAGCATTATTCTTCCTAGATCTCAGAAAAACATCATTGGTCTTTTGATTGGCATCACATAGAATCTGTAAATTGCTTCCGTTAGTGTGTACATTTTGATGATATTAGTTCTTCCAATCCAGAAACATGGAAGATTTTTCTATTTTTTCTGTCTTTTTATTTATTTGATGTTTTTAAATTTTCATCCTAGAGATCTTTCACTTCCTTTGTTTAATGTATTCCAAAGTATTTAATTTTTTGTAGCTATTCTGAATGGGATTGATCTTAGAAGTTCTTTCTTAGCCATGACATTGTGTATTCGAATGCTATTGACTTTTGTGTTTTAATTTTATTTCATGCCTCTTCACCAAACTCTTCTATGAGTTCCAGTGGCCTTTAAGTGGAGTCTTTTGGATCTCCTATATATAGAATCATGTCATTTGCAAATAGTGTTGCAAATGGTGTTAGCATTACTTCACATTGGACAACACATTAAGGACAGATCCCACATGCGAAGTAAGTACACAGTGACTCCTGTTGTTGACTTAACAATTTGACACTCTTGTTTATGGCGTCAGTAATCTCCCTAGGCTCTAGTCATGAGTTGCCAAGGCTATGGAAGCCTTTTGAGTTCGCCGACTTTGATCTTATTCCAACAGGGTCATAGTCAAAGTGGAAATTCTCTCCTCCCTTCAGAGAAAGGTACCTCCTTCTTTGATGGCCCCGTTCTTTCCACTGGGATCTCACTCGCAGAGATCTTCCATTTAGGTGTTTTTTTTTTTTTCCCCCAGGGTGTCTTGGCTTTCCATGCCTAAAATACTCTCATGGGCTCTTCAGCCATATCCGAATGCCTTAAGGGCTGAATCTGAGGCCAGAGTGCTATTTAGGACATCCGCCATTCTATGAGTCTGCTGTGTATCTTGCTTCCCATGATGGATCGTTCTCTCCCTTTTTGATTCTATCAGCTAGTATTAGCAGACACTAGACTTGTTTGTGTGATCCCTTTGACTGTTAGACCTATCAGTGTGATCAATTGTGAATTGAAATTGATCACTTGGACTAGTGAGATGGCATTGGTACATGCCACCTTGATGTGATTGTATTGGGATCCCCTGGCATGATTCTAACTCCACCATTTGGGGCAAGTCCGATTGAGCATGTCCCAAATTGTACATCTCCTCCCTCTCTTATTCCCACTATTATATTTAACAGGAATCACTTTTCAGTTAAAATTTAAACACCTAAGAATAATTGTGTGTTAATCACAGAGTTCAACCAGTAGTACTAGAACAAAACAAAGAGAAAATACTAAAATGGATAAAGTATTACATTGTACATCATCAGTCAGGACAAGAGCTGATCAAGTCACTGTTTCTCATAGTGTCCATTTCACTTCAACAGGTTTCCCCTTTGGTGCTCGGTTAGTTGTTGCCGATCAGGGAGAACATATGATATTTGTCCCTTTGGGACTGGCTTATTTCACTCAGCATGATGTTTTCCAGATTCCTCCATCTTGTTGCAAATGACCTGATTTCATTGTTTTTGACTGCTGTATAGTATTCTATAGAGGACATGTCCCATAATTTCTTTATCCAGTCTACTGTTGATGGGCATTTGGGTTGGTTCTAGGTCTTAGCTATTGTGAATGGAGCTGCAATAAACATTAATGTGCAGACAGCTTTTTGGTTTGCCAATTTCATTTCCTTTGGGTAAATTCCAAGGAGTGGGATGGCTGGGTTGTATGGTAGGGTTATATTCAGGTTTCTGAGGAATCTCCAGACTGACTTCCATAGTGGCTTTACCAGTTTGTATTCCCACGAACAGTGGGTTAGTGTCCCTTTTTCCCCACATCCTCTCCAGCATCTGTTGTTGGTAGATTTCTGAATGTGAGCCATTCTAACCAGGGTGAGGTAAAACCTCATTGTGGTTTTGATTTGGATTTCCCTGATGGTTAGTGATCTTGAACATTTTTTCATTTGCCTATAGCTGTTTGCAGTTATTCCTGATGATTCTTTTTTTTTTTTCCTATGGTATCTGTTGTTACATTTCCTTTTTCTTCTCTGATTTTATTAATTTGGGTCTTCCCCCCCCCCTTTTTTTTGAACAATGGTGTGTCAATTTTGTTTGTTTTCAAAAAGCCAGCACTTCACTGATCTTTTGTATTTTTTTTGTTTCACTTTTGTTTATATCTGCCCTGGTTTTAATTATTTATTTCTTCTGACTAATTTTGAGTTTGGTTTGTTGTTGTTTTTCTAGGTCCTTGAGATGCATTGGTAGCTCATTTATTTGGTGGATTTCTAATTTCTTGATGTAGGCACCAATTGCTATAAACTTCCCTTTAACGCTGCTTTTGCTGCACTCATAAGTTTTGATATGTTGTACTGTCATCCTCATTCATTTCCAGGAATTCTTTTATTTCCCTTTTGATTTCTTCTGTGACTCACTATTCAATCAGGTGCATGTTGTTCGGTCTCCATGTATATACATATTTTCGCAAGATTCTTGAGTTGTTGATAACCAGCTTCATTTCTTTGTGATCAGAAAAGATGCATGGTATGATTTTGAGTTTTTTGAATTTGCTGAGATTTGCTTTATAGCCTAGAATATGGTCTATCCTAGAGAAGGTGCAACTGTGTGGTGAAACATTCTGTAGATATCAGGTCCATTTGGTCCATAGTGTTGATTAGCTCTTTTGTTTCTTTGTTGATTTTCTGTCTAGTTGATCTGTCCATTGATGAAAGTGGGCTGTTGAAGGCCCTCATTATTATTGTATTGGAGTCTGTGTATTCCTTTAGATCCATTAACATTTATTTTAAATAGCCAGGCACCCTGGTAGTGGGTGCATATATATTCATTATAGTCACATCTTTCTATTGAATTAATCCCTTAATCATTATATAATGCCCTTCTTTGTCTCTTGTTAACAGTTTTTTTTGTGTGTGTTAAATTCTATTTTCTGATTTAGGATAGCTGCACCTGCTCATTTTTTGCTTTCTGTTAACATGGAATGTCTTTTTCCATCCTTTTAACTTCCGTTCTGCATGTATCTTTGTTGGTAAAGTTTGTAGGCAGCAAATAGATATAATTGAGGAATTTAGGTCATTTACATTCAAGGTTATTCATGGTAAATAATTACTTGTCCCTGCCGTTTTCTGATAATTATTCCCATTGTTTGCTTTGGATTTCCTTTGTACTTTAACTAGAAGATTTTTCTGCCTTCACATTCTTTCATAATGATGACTACCTTTGTGTTTCCATGTGTAGGACATCCTTAAGCATCATTTATAAGGCTAGATGAGTGATGTTTGTTTTGGAAGGTCTTTATTTCACTTTCATTCATAAAAGAAAGCTTTGCATGGTAAAGTATTCTGGATTGACAGGTTTTATTTTTTCTTTTAAGACTTGGACTATGTCTCTCCATTCTCTCCTAGCCTGTAGGGTTTCTTATGAGAAATCAGCTATGAGTCTAATTGGAGATCTGAAGTTTCCTTTCTACATGAGGATTATAAGGTCAAGTAACACATAATTAAAATTTTGCCATACTGTTTATTAGCACTGAGGAAGTACCAGTACATTATGATGACTTTGTTGTAGGAATGTGTTTCCTAGCATTTTATTCCAGGTTCTTACCCCTGTGTGAGCTAAGAATTCAAAGCAGGGACAAGTTGAAGTGCAGTAATGACAGCAGCATTTACTTAAAGTGAGAGAGTATACATTCATGCATTTACATGTCATAGCCCCATGAGAAGAAACATTCCTCCTGAGAGGGCCAGAGACAAAGCAAGCTACCCACAAGGACAGAGCACTAGAGAAGGCCAAAGAGACAGAAACACCCTGTCTGTCGGTCCCCTTTTTGTGGTAGGTGATGTATCCTAATTGAATATACAAACAAGGTGGCGTTTCAGTGGGATTTAATGCTTTTGAGGTCTTCTGGGAAAGTTTTGTAGCATCTCCAGGTAGAACTCAACTAAGAGGTGTTCATGGTATCCCCTCCTTCCTGATATGGAAGAAGAATTAGGTACATTATAGTGGGCATACTGGATTGGCATGTAATGGTGTGGATTTAAGGTGTGAGGCTATAGACAGAAACTGTAGAAAAATCTTGCAGCTCATCTTTCCCTGTGTTACACCCTGCCTATTCTGGGTCCCATATCAGCGTCATCAAGACCAAAGAAGCACAAATGTGGAAAATAAAAAACAGTTAGGTGTACTAACTGCCACAATCATGACACAGCTTAGAGAAGTATCTAAAATCACATATAACTGTCATTGTCTTTTCTCTGTTCTGTTAACCAGGGTTTGTTCCATGACACATGAGAATGGAAAAAATAAGCAAACAAGAAACCAACATGCATATATGTCTGTTTTGTTCTCTGAATCCATGATAACCTTAAGAGTAAATTCATCAAAAGCTAACAAGTTTAAAAACACATTATATTTAGTCATCCAGGTACACTTGCACAGGTTGAATATTCCTTATCCCAAATGCTTGGGACCAGAAGTCTTTCAAATTTCAGGGCTTTTTGTTTAGTTTTATTTTCCACAATTTGGAATATTTTCATATGCATAATAAGATATTATGGGAATGGGACATAAATCTATACACAAAATTAATTTACATTTCAAATACACTTTATAACTTGAAAGAATTTTATACCATATATTTAGCACACCAGTGTTTTAACTATAACCCATCACATGAAGTCAAATGTGGAATTTTCCACTTGGGAGTATCATGTTGACACTGAAAACGTTTCACATTTTCTGATGAGCATTTGGCATAGCCATTAAGAAGCCTGGTGGGATACCCACATTCCATTTCAACGTGTATAAGTTTATGTCTTGACTCCAATTCCAATTCTAGCTTCCTGCTAATGTGCATATTGGGAGGCAGCAGGTGATGGCTCAAGAGGTTAGGTTCCTGCCACCCATGTGGGAGACCTGAGTTGGGTTCCTGGTTTCTGGCTGCTGCCTGGCTCAGCCTGGACCATTGTGGGCTTTTTGGTGGGAATTAAATCAGTGGATGGAAGCATGTTTGTCCATTCCCTCTCTCTGCCTCTCAAATAAATTAATAAATTATTTTTAATTTCACATTTTGAAGCACTTTATATTTCAGGTTTTTGGGCTAGAGATGCTCAAACTGTACTTCATCTTTGTATTTAAAAAAGCATTTAGGGGCCGGTGCTGTAGCATAGCAGGTAAAACTCCTCCCTACAGTGCTGGCATCCTATATGGGCACCAGTTTGAGTCCCAGCTGCTCTGTTTCCGATCCAGCCCTCTGCTATGGCCTGGGAAAGCAGTAGAAAATGACCCAATTCTTGGGCCCTGCACTGGCGTAAGAGACCCGTAAGAAGCTCCTGGCTTCAGATCCGCGCAGCTCTGGCCATTGCGGCAATCTGGGGAGTAAACCACGGATGGAAGACCTCTCTTTCTCTCTCTCTGCCTCTGCCTCTCTGTAACTCTGCCTTTCAAATAAATAAACCTTTTTTATTTAAAAAATATTTAATAGATTTAATAGAGATCTGAATTCTACTGTGGCAGTTGTTACGTCACTGACTTAGAGCTATCGTAAATAATTTATCTGTTAAAACACTCTAGTTATGTAGTAATTCAGGTAAATTCAACTCTAATGAATTTAATGACAGTTTGAACAAGTAAAATACAAAACATAATATTGAATCTGGAGGTGGGGGAGTAATAGTCTAAATAAATTGAACATATTATATTGAATATTTACAAAGGAAAAAAAAATAAAGTAGCTGTCATCTTGCTGTAGGGTACTGAGAAAGCAGAATGGGTTAGTGCTTGTTTTGTCCAACAGCATTTATGATCATGAATATCTTTATTTCTTGAGTCATGTGTCCATGTTTTTCAAACTTGATGAATGTATAGGCCAGTTTTTAAAGGGAAAAAATACTTGAAATTTCCACAGTATTGTTATTATAATGGAATTTACATATTAATGTATATACATGAAAAAGTTGATATCTAAGTTGCTTGTGATTATAGCTCTAAAACTAATTTACTAATTTATTTACATATTTATATCATATTTATAACATTTTTAGATTTATAAATTCAGCAAAGAATGTAACGAAATCTTCAACCACTGTGCAGTTTAGATGAGTAGGATTAGGATTAGGAGGACATTAACGAAGTTGGCACTTGAGCTGATCATTCAAGGATGAGTGAGAAAAGGAGGAAAGAGAGTCCACAGTTTAGCATATATATGAACAGAGACTGTCCTTTGAACTTTAGTGTAAGGGTGGGGATAGGAAAGGGACATAGGTGATATAGGCCCTTTGGAACTGGTGCCTAGGGGGCTTGAGAATTGAACTGAGAAATAAACGGGAACCATTGAAGGCAAGTGAACACAGGAGTAAGATACTTTATTTACCAAGTTTTGCCTGTACCAATATTTAAATGGATTAGAAGAATGAAAAACAAGATGGAAATTCCAGCCTGAAGATGAGCTGCATTAGGGCAGGTACTCTGTTCCTGCTGTATTGCTGGGAACCACAGACGTGGTTGTCACTGAGTTTGTGTTGAATGAATGTACGGTGCCTAATGAATGGCAGGGGGATATCCAGTCAGAAGCATCTAGAAAATCAAGTCCTGAATAGGTGTGCAGAATAGAAGTTAGCAGATGGTAGCTTGCATTTGGGAATTGTCTATAGCTCAGTGAATCCATCCTTGAGAAAT